>NC_060142.1:372813024-373484691 GCF_021461385.2 Schistocerca piceifrons
ATATAAAATCACGGATTCTCGTTTTAAATCAGAAAAATTAAATAACAGAACAATAAGAGCTAATGGAATAGTGTATCACATGCAAAGTAGCAACGGGTTTTATTCAAATACTTTCTAACGAACGTCCTTTTTCAAATACAAATGGCTCTGAGCACTATGGGATTTAACTTCTGAGGTCATCAGTCCCCTAGAACTTAGAACCAATCTAACTAAACTAAGGACATCACACACATCCATGCCCGAAGCAGGATTCGAATCTGCGACCGTAGCGGTCGTGCGGTTCCAGAGTGTAGCGCCTACAACCGCTCGGCCACCTGGCCGGCGTACGTCCCTTTTGTTTCATAACTATTATAGGAACCTAACGCAATTATTGTTAACATCTCTAGCGTCTGTGAGTCTTTAGCGTCTTGAAGTCTTTGGCCTTCGAGATTTTAGTGTCCGAGCTTTTAGCCTTTGAGTCTTGAGTATTAGCGTCTCCTAAGTTCATGTGCGACTGCGTGGAACAGTGAACCTCACTGGAAGCCGGACTAGTTAAGAGTCAATTTCTTTGACTTCCGATTATACATAGATCCTGTTCTGACATTTATTATCGGGCTAAGTAAGACCATTCATCGTATTGAATCATATCAAAGAAACTGTGTTAATAAAAACCGAGTTACGGAAAAACAATAGTGTCTAACGATTTCGAACAGAGTATAGAAGTGAACCGTATATTGGATTCTGTGTGGACAATAATAATAACAAACATAATAATAAAAGTTTATGCCATATTAATATTAAATGGAATAATTTTCAAATTATCATCATACTTCGTTAAATGAACCCTGTGACGTTTGTGGAATTAATTCAACGTACTTGGCTAGGCAAATAAAAGATATCAATTCATTTTGAATCGCGAATCGGCCGCCTAGTAACTGTTAATGAACGTTTTTGACGGCAACCGCTGGCCAATGCTAATAATTTAAGTTGAAACTTATTGATCAACAAATTATGATTGTAATGACAGACAGAGTTGTGCCTCCTCGCTTTCACATATCTCGACGAGGTAGAAAATACCGGCTGGGCATATAAAAAGGACTCTACACTTACGCTGATTGTGGAAGTGCCAGTAGGCACCAATAGGGGGCGTCACACCCGCCTCCAATATACTAATCCATGTGTGTGTGTCTCCTATCCCACATTTTATTCTTTGCTTTTCTGACTGCTTCCTTCACATCTGTTCTATATTTTACATAGTCATTTTATTTATTCTTTGACATCACCTATACAATGCATGCTCTCTACTTTTCCTGTACGAATTTTTCGGTGTTCTCGTTCCAGCGTTCATTTCTAATCCCTTACCTGCACTGCAGTATTCCTTACCTGCTTCTCCTAGAAACCCAATAATGTCCTGATATATGTTATTCCCACAAGAGTATATTATATTATTCAATTTTATATACAGTTGAAGCCTATGCAGCAATATTCTTGATTCATTCTCCAACACCTTAAGGTTGTACTTTGCTTCGTACTCTTCTCCATCATCCTGTTTTGCCTTATTTATAAAAGTTTATAAAAATAGTTATGTTAACAGAAGGTGATGGTCAGTAGCACATTCTGCACCTCTGTACACTCTAATGGCGTAAAATTCTAACAATAATTTCTGTCTACTTACGCTGTTGTGTGTTATAGATTTACTCCATGTAAACTTATGTTTATCTCTGTGCTTAGAATGACTTTTGTGAGTCACTGGTGAATGTTACTGGCGTACGCCTATCAGTTCATAGACGTGTATCTATGAATAACTATAAACAGTTGTTCATACATGAAGACTGAATTACGTCATAACGTTTTGATAGCTTCTAATGTTGTGCGATATCTGGACACGTATTCGGAAGACGAGCATTAAAATTTCCGTTTCACCAAATAGACATAAGTATTCAGTAGGTTAGACAAGACAATGAGGAAGAATTTCGAGGTTCTTCCTCTGATAACTACTCTGCAAATTTTCTTCCACATTCTTGTCTTACCAGTTGAAGTCCGCCATCAATAATGACTTCATCTTCGAAGTTATGATAAATCTATTAGTGATCTAATAGTAGTTTTATTAAAGCCGACAATGAGTGTCAGTTCAACGGAATAGGTAACGTCTTGGAAAGATGTTCTAAGTTGAAGAAAAATAAGAGCACAATAATGGTAATGAAGTCTACTTCAGTCGACTGACGTGATACTAACGGGATTACGAAATGGGACGCTGAGACTTATTGACAAGTATTGTTATTTGGACAAAAAGGTGACAACGGCAAATTTATAAAGGATTTACAACGTAAACTGGAAACAACAACAAAAACTTGCTGAAAAAAATAAAATAAAATAATTAATTTAACATCTGAAATAAATTTGAGTGGTAAGAGCTCCTTTCCGAACATATTTGTTTGGACGATTTTCTGGAGGTATTCAACGAATAATAAACACTACAGGTAACGGTACAACATTTTTATAACGTGGCGCTAAGATGAATGGGTATACCGGAACAACAGTATGGAGGTACTTGACGGGGAGAACAGAAATTTACGGTATAGTTTGAACAAACGAAAGAGAGGTTGGAAATACACATCCTGAGGGATCAACAAGTAGTTAATGTTGATACAGGAAAGTGTGGGTATGTAGATGGGGCGAGCTGCTGAGGGACACCAAGACTTTCCTACAGCAGACAAATTCAAGTACATATAGGTTGTGGCAGACTCCATAGTCAAAGAGAATCGCATAGACGCGTCTAGTGCGGACTGGACTGAACACATAACTGCAGTCTGCAAGATGGTGTCTCTCACTACAAAAATATAAAATAGTATTTACTTCCGAGTATAAAAAGAGGCGTGTAGAGACACTAACACCCCCCACACTTGACTATGATGATACCATTCTCCGAGGACTTTTGTACGATAGCTCAGGCAGGGTGGAACTGCCTGTGAATGTTTTGTACGATATATTTGAGATATACGATTTTTAGACCATATTATAACAGACTGCGAACAATTATGACGGCCACGTCCGGGTAAGTGTAGAAACTATCATAACCTAGGTTTGCACCATCGTCTTCTCTGTCACTACCCACCCACGGATTTGTCTAGACCTGTTGCACCACTATCTGAACAGAACAGCAGAAACTCTCGTTCTCAATAAAGTAAAATACTCTTTGCCCCATCAAATAACACTGTCCTGTACTCTAAATCTTTTTCCGTATCAGGCACATGACTTCAGAATCTTCCTCAAAATGTCAAAGACGTTAAATTCCTACCAAACTTCAAAAGACGGCTAACGGTTCACCTCCTATCACGACGGCCTTCTCTCCTACAGTTTATGCAGCTTTCTCTGGGCAGATCCCCTCCCCAACAATTTTACCTTCCCCCTTGTCGGCAGATTGCTCTATCTATATTCTGTTCTTTCCTAACACCCACTGTCACAGTCACTGCAGTCTTATTCATTTGCTTGATCCAGTCCACTTCTGATAAAACTAAACACGGCTTCATACGTTCTAAGCTGATCAATATCGTTCTTTTTGCCTTTTACTATTACTGTTATTATTATTATTATTATCATCACTCCTATTCGAGTAAATTATTATTATTAGTATTATTACTGTCATCATTTTCATTATTACCATTGTTATTGTTGTTCGTAATGTTTTGTAACATTTTTAGTTAGTGTTGCTCGTGTTCAGATGTAGGAGAGTGCCTTAAGGACATAAGTTGGTCAGGCTAAATAAGCAATAAATAAGTAAATAACATATAACACAGTTCAGTGGGTAGATACTATCAGTCATTCTGTATAGACAGCCCTTACATGTGAATCCCAACCCTCTAAATCTACCATCCACGCAGGGAAGTCGTCAGGAGAGTTATTTGATAAGTTCAATAAGACCATATGGTAATCGAACGAAAGCTGATGTGTAGGAATACCTAAATAGTTGCTGCGATTGCAGGAAGGAAGCCAATGTGCACTCCGTGTGCATACCGGGGGGAGTTATTCCGGTTGTGGAAAGGCTGCTTCCGAATGCCATGAAGAGTACAGAGTGCAGCCATCTGCTGGTGGTGGCTCACGTCGTTACCAATGACGTGTGTCGCTTTGGATCGGAGGAGATTCTCTCTGGTTTTGGGCGGCTAGCGGAAATGGTAAGGACTGCCAGTCTTGCTTGCGAGATTAAGGTGGAGCTCACCATCTGTCACATCGTCGATAGAACAGACTGTGGTCATTTGGTGCAGAGCCGAGTGGAGGGTCTGAATTAGAGGCTCAGGTGGTTCTCTGACCGTGTAGGCTGCATATTCCTTGACTTTCGCCATCGGGTGGTGGGTTTCCGGGTTCCGCTTAATATGTCAGGAGTCCACTACACAGAGGAAGCGTCTACACGGGTAGCGGGTGCTGTGTGGAAGGGGCACCACAGAAAGGGCGTCCGTCTAAAAGGGGCAGGTAAAACACAGCAAATTAGCTGTAGGTACTGTAGTTGTACAGAACCAGAGTCCCAAGCCTTAATAGAAAGCACTGAAGCTCAAATAGTTATAGGTACAGAAAGCTGGCTAAAGCCGGAAATAAGCTCAGCAGAATTTTTTCTAACGCTCTAACAGTGCTCAGAAAGCATAGATTAAGTACAATTGGTGGAGGAGTATTTATTGCTGTCAGAAGTACTTTGCCATGCAGTGAAATTGAAGTAGATTGTTACTGCATGGGTAGAGGTTATTCATGACAATCGGACTAAACTATTAATTGGGTCACTAAACCGACCCCCGACACAAAAGATATAGTTGCTGAACAGTTCAAAGAGAAGTTAAGTGTCATTTAAAATAGGTACCACACTCATATAATTATAGTCGGTGGTGACTTTTATCTACCCTCGATATGCTGGAAAAATTATACGTTAAAAGCCGGCGGCAGGCATAAATACTGAATGCTGCCCAAGAAAATTATTTTGAACAATTAGTTCATGTGCCCACTCGAAGCGTAAATGGTTGCGAAAGCATACTTGACCTCTTAGCAACAAATAATCCTGGATAGATAGTGAGTATCGTGACGAATACAGGGATTAGCGACCACAAGGCAGTAGCTGCTAGGCTGAATACCGTAACACCTACAACCATTAAAAAGAAACGCAAAGTATATCTATGTAAAAATGCTGATGAAAATGCTGTTAACGCCTTTTTAAGAGAAAGTATGCACTCCTTCCGATCTGTCCATGTAAATGCAGAAAAGTTTTGGAATGATTTCAAAGAGATAGTATCGACAGTAATTGAGAGATTTATACCAAGTGATGGTACTGATCCCTCATGGTACACAAAACGGATCAGACCGCTGTTGCAGAAGCAGCAAAAAAAGCATGCCAAATTTAAAAGAACGTAAAATAACCAAGACTGACAAAGTTTCGCAGAAGATCGAAATATAGTGCGTACTTCAATGCGAGTGCTTTCAATAATTTCCACAACGAAACTCTGTCTCGAAAACTGGCAGAAAACCCAAAGAGATTGTGGTCATACATAAAGCACACCATTGGCAAGATGCAATCAATACCTTCACTGCGCGATAACAACGGTGAAGTCACTAATGACAATGCCACTAAAGCAGAGTAATTTAACACGATTTTCCGAAACTCCTTCACCAAAGAATACGAAGTAAATATTCCTGAATCCTATCAAGGACAACTGCCAAGATGAGAAACATAGAAATAGATATCCTCGGTGTCGCAAAGCAGCTTAAACCTATTAATAAAAGCAAGGCTTCCGGTCCAGATTGTATACCAGTCAGGTTCCTCCCAGAATATGCTGATACAATAGAGCCACATTTGCGAATTATATACAACCGCTCGCTCACAGAAAGATCCGTACCTAAAGACTGGAAAATTGCTCAGGTCACACCAACACACAAAAAGGGAAGTAGGAGTAATCCGCTGAATTACAGGCCCATATCACTAACGTCGATATTTAGTAGGGTTTAGGAACGTATACTGTATTCGAACATTATGAAGTACCTCGAAAAAAACGACTTATTGACACGTAGACAGCTTCGATTCAGAAAATATCGTTCTTGCGAAACACAACTAGCTCTTTATACTCATGAAGTAATGAGTGCTATCAACAGGGGACGTCAAATTGATTCCATATTTTTAGATTTCCAGAAGGCTTTCGACACCGTTCCTCGCAAGCGTCTTCTAACCAAACTGCGTGCCTATGGAATATCGCCTCAGTTGTGCGAGTGGATTCGTGATTTCCTGTGAGAAAGTTCACAGTTCGTAGTAATAGACGGAAAGTCATCGAGTAAAACAGAAATAATATCCGGCGCTCCCCAAGGAAGTGTTATAGGCCCTCTATTGTTCCTGATATATATTAACGAGGTAGGAGACAATCTCAGAAGATTGTTTGCAGATGATGCTGTCATTTACCGTCTTGTAAAGTCATCAAATGACCAAAACGAATTGCAAAATGATTTAGATAAGATATCTGTACGGTGCGAAAAGTGGCAGTTGACCCTGAACAAAGAAAAGTGTGAAATTATTCACATGAGTACTAAAAGAAATCCGCTAAATTTCGATTGCACGATAAGTCACACACATCTGAAGGCTGTAAATTCAACTAAATACTTAGGGATTACAATTACAAATACCCTATACTTGGACGACCACATAGATAATGTTGCTAGTAGAGCCAACCGAAGACAGCGATTCATTGGCAGAACACTTAGAAGGTGCAACATTCCTGCTAAAGAGTCTGCTTACACCACGCTTGTCCGCCCTATTATGGAGTATTACTGTGCGGTGTGTGATCTGCATCAGGTGGGACTGACGGATGACATCGAAAAAGTACGAAGAAGGGCAACTCGTTTTGTATTATTGCAAAATAGGGGTGATAGTGTCACATACATAATACGCGGAGTGGCAATCATTAAAACAATGGCGTTTTTCGTTGCGACGGGATGTTCTCATGAAATTTTAGTCACCAGTTTTCTCCTCCGATTGCGAAAACATTGTGTTGACACCCAACTACAGAGGGAGAAATGATCATCACGACAAAATAAGAGAATTCAGGGCTCGAACAGAAAAATTTCAGTTCTCGTTTTTCCGCGCGCCGTTCGAGAATGGAACGGTACAGAGACAGCTTGAAGGTGGTTCATTGAACCCTCTGCCAGTCACTTTACTGTGATCAGCAGAGTAATTACGTAGATGTGGGTGCAGATTGCTTTCAATTTGATTGGGGACGTGCTCTTGCTATCACTACACATTTTGACAAAGAAAGCTATACTTCAATCAGTCCTTTCTCTAACCAGCATCTCTTTCCTGTGGCGATTGTAATCTCTCAGCTTGGATCTTCCGATGGTCTGGAATGAGTCTCTTGGTGACATAAACGTAGAGGTATGTTTTATGATAAAAAGTTTCCCAAAAAAACTTCTGAAACCAATCAAGTACCCTTATACTACAAAATTTGATATGAGTTACCTGATTTCTAGTCTCTCTCCTTTAGTTAAGTGATTATGAGCTCCAGATGGTACAGTAGTAGATGAAACTGAAAGCTGCGCTTCGCAGTGGTCTTCGTAACATGTGTAACGCAGTGGTTTTCCTCTCATTTTAAATTGAAAACGTTATCTGAAGAACTTTTCTGTCGCCCTCTTCAGACGATGATGCTTCGGTTGTTCTGTATTCGTTTACACTCCTTAGGATGTGTGAGGTACAGAAATAGATACATAATTTGTCACAGACTGCGAAATTGTGCTTGGCTTCTGATTATAACTATAAATTATTACCAGTAATTTGAGAGCAGGCTACACCCACAGTGTATAGGATAATTATGCTGTAACAAGTTCAAGAACTGCGTCTTGGACTGCCGGTAGAATCTTAAATGCTGCTACAGGTCTCGTCAAGGCTGTCGCAACGATGTGGAAGTGCAGGATCTACTGTAACCTTGATTGCTTCGAGAGCTTCGCCGTATGATACAAGCCAAGCCAATTTAATTTACTTTTTCTCTTGTTTTCGTCACCAAAGCTAGACAAGACATTACCCACTCCAAGCTAAATGTGGTCTAGCTTTTTAACAAAAAAATGGTTCCAATGGCTCTGAGCACTATGGGACTTAACTTCTGTGGTCATCAGTCCCCAAGAACTTAGAACTACTTAAACCTAACTAACCTAAGGACATCACACACATCCATGCCCGAGGCAGAATTCGAACCTGCGACCGCAGCAATCAAGCGGTTCCGCTTATTAACACCTATCCGCCTAACGGATAATTTTGTCCCTGCTGCGCATGCTGATTTGATGCGGTAAAAGTGGCTTTGGAGCTTAATATGATCATACCCTAGGCTGTTAACAAATCACAAAGCACTTTGAATATACTAGCGTATTTTCAAATAAACAAGTAGGTGCTAAATTCTTAATACCGCTACCAATCTTTTCTGTATTTCTGTTCACTGTTTTCATAATGCACCAGAGTGCTGTAGCGCGCACGCTGCACTGTACTATCAGCGTTATTTTCCTACTATATTAAATTACTCGCACGTCAGCCGATCGAATTTTGAATTGCATTAGTGCTGCAGGTTCTACCAATCGTGCTTACCGTCGAGATCTTGAAGTTGTTAATGTTTTATTCTCGTATTACATCCTGTTGTTGTTGTGGTCTTCAGTCCCGAGACTGGTTTGATGCAGCTCTCCATGCTACTCTATCCTGTGCAAGCTTCTTCATCTCCCAGTACCTACTGCAACCTACATCCTTCCGAACCTGCTTAGTGTATTCATCTCTTGGTCTCCCCCTACGATTTTTACCCTCCACGCTGCCCTCCAATACTAAATTGGTGATCCCTTGATGCCTCAGAACATGTCCTACCAACCGATCCCCTCTTCTGGTCAAGTTGTGCCACAAACTTCTCTTCTCCCCAATCCTATTCAATACTTCCTCATTAGTTACGTGATCTACCCATCCAATATTCAGCATTCTTCTGTAGCACCACATTTCGAAAGCTTCTATTCTCTTCTTGTCCAAACTATTTATAGCCCATGTTTCACTTCCATACATGGCTACACTCCATACAAATACTTTCAGAAATGACTTCCTGACACTCAAATCTATACTCGATGTTAATAAATTTCTCTTCTTCAGAAACGCTTTCCTTGCCATTGCCAGTCCACATCTTATATCCTCTCTACTTCGACCATCATCAGTTATTTTGCTCCCCAAACATCAAAACTCCTTTACTACTTTAAGTGTCTCATTTCCTAATCTAATACCCTCAACATCACCCGACTTAATTCGACTACATTCCATTGTTCATTTGTTGTATCACAATCCGAAGATCACTGCTAATAGTGAAGTCATAGCGGACAATAATATTTAAGTCGTGAATTAGTAAATATCACTTACACACTAATTAACTTTTAACTCTTATTCCCACAGCAATCACTTCTGTTTGTTTAACTGTGGAACTTCTTAATATTGGACAATGTCTTGAAGCAATCACTCATAAACTCCCCGATATTCCGAGTTGAATACCATAGACTATCTTATTTGTGGCGACACTCCGTCATGTTCTGCTATATCAGTGCGCCAAGCACCCGACAAGCTACTCGTACATATATATATATGAGCGAGGTTTCTACGGCTGCCGCCGTCTCTCGCATCCCAATCTCCATCGTTCACGGTCATAAAGACCTCTCGCCGGCATTGTTTCGTTGACGTCTTCTTTCCAGCATCTCGCAGGTCTACCGCGCTTTCTTCTTTGATGTGGAGTCCATTGCCATACCCGTTTTGGCCATCTGGTGTCTGGCATACGCTGTAAGTGACCATACCAGAGGAGGCGCTTCCTTTCTATGTAGTCTAGGATTGTGCTTTTGACATTCATAACCTCTCTGATCCTATCATTTCTAATATGGTCAAGTCTGGAGTATCCACAACTCCGTCTCCAGAAATCCATCTCGACAGCCAGCAGACGATCTTTCTGCCTCTGAGTTAGTTCCCACAACTCTGCACCATATGTTGTGATACTTTCAATAATTGTGTGGTAGATGGTATGTTTTGTTCTGTCCGTTACGTTTTTGTTCCAGAGAATACCATTTAGTTGCTCTATGGCTCACTTGCCCTGGCCTATTTTATTGTTCACAATATCCATACTTCTGCCATTGGACGACAGTGTCACTCCCAAGTACTTAAAATTCTGACACCCTTTAACAGTATCAGAACCGAGCTCTAAGTCGTTAACAGTATTTTCCCCCACTTTCAGATATTCTGTTTTAGATACGTTTATGACCAGACCCCATTTTTCATACTCTTCTTTTAATTTGCAGAGCATGTAATTTGCATCTTCCTCATCTCCAGCTACTAACACTTGGTCGCCAGCAAAAAATAGAGTGAACAAGATCTCGTCGTCTATAGGGACACCCATTCCTTCGCATTTCCTTTTCCACGATTTTAGTGCCTCCTCTAGGTAGATCTTAAAGAGTGTGGGGGCAAGTGTGAATCCCTGGCGTAATCCCTTTGTCACCTGAAACTCTTGTAATAGTTGATTTCTCACTTTAACCATTGCCGTACAACCTTGGTAGAGGAGTCTGACAGCTTTCACATAGCTCGGTGACACACCATTATCAATTAGACTTGTCCATAGCTTGTTCTGTGGAACTGTGTCATAATATTTCTGGAGGTCTACAAAGACAAGGTGGGTTGTAAGGCCGCTTGCTGTCCTTTTCGCTACAAGGTTTTTGAGGGTAAATACTCTATCAGTACAGGAGCGACCAGATCTGAATTCATTTTGTTCTTTAGATTCAGTTATTTCTTCTTCTACCCTCTTTTTTAGGATACGGCCATAGACTCTCGCCATGGATTGCATCACACTAATACCACGATAGTTAGCACAATTCCTCCTGTTGTCCTTTTTAATTATTGATGTAATTGTTGCCTTTTTCCACTCATTTGGGGCGTAACCTCTATAGCATTTATCAAAAATCACTGCCAATATCTCAAAGATTTTTGATGGTGCTGCTTTAACCAGTTCTGTATAAATTAATCCTGGACCTGGCGACTTTCTGTTTTTCATGGCATTAATTGCAGTTTGGACTTCCTTTGGGGTTATCGGTGGTATATTATCATTACTGATTTCAATGCCTGGTGGGTTCTCAGTGAATGCTTCTCAGTTAGTAGTCCTTGGTAGTGTTGTACCCATCCCTGCATGCTAATGAGGTTTATATTTGCTTTATATTTATTTTATGTTCTCATTATTTTTAATACCTTCCAGGCTTTATTTGCGCGTGTATTCCCCATCCTTTTTTCTATCTCTTCACGGGTTTTCTGCCAGGCTTCTTTTTTTGCCTTAATTATTGTTTTCTGTGCATCTTTTCTCCGCTCTCTGTATTCCAGCCAATCTTTGTCTGGTCTTGAGTTCAGCCATTTATTATAAGCTTTCTTCTTACTTTCTACCTTCTCTTGTACCGAGTGGTTCCACCACTCATCACATATTCTATTACTCTTTTGGATTTCTTCTTTTCCCATTGCTTCATAAGCTGCGTTATGGATGGCTTCTTTAACCATCTCATACATCTAATCTGCAGAGGTTTCTTCAGTGGCAGCAAGTTTTTCTACTAGCCTTTGCTGATACAAGAAGCGGGTAGAACTATGGTCAGGCTTTGTAAATTATATTGAATATTATTGGCTTTCTATGTTTCGGCTTCCACTTGAATTTCTGTTTCTTTGATAAACTTGAATAATATCTTAGACATTAGTACAAAATGGTCTGATCCGCACTCTGCACCTCTCATAGCCCACTCGTCTTGTACTACTAGCTTTGTTGTTTGCTTTATTATGACATAGTCTATAATGGACGCTTGGTTTCATCCATGTGTATTTGTTATGTCCTTATGCTTGAACCATCCATTCATTATTCCTAAGTCATTTTGCATGCAGAATTCTATCAATCTTTCACCATCATCATTAATGGTTTCTTCACCATATTGTCGCCGCGTGGGATTAGCCGAGTGGTCTAGGCGCTGCAGTCATGGAGTGTGCGGCTGGTCCCGGCGGAGATTCGACTCCGCCCTCGGGCATGTGTGTGTGTGTTTGTCCTTAGGATAATTTAGGTTAAGTAGTGCGTAAGCTTAGGGACTGATGGACTTAGCAGTTCAGTCCCATATGATTTCACACACATTTGAACATTTTTTTCACCATATTGTCCCACTATGTTGGTATTAGCTTTCCATCTTGTTCTGGCATTTAGGTCTCCTAGTAAACTGACTTCTTCGCGATTCCCTATATTTTCAAGAGATCTTGTCAGTTGAGTGTAGAATAAGTCCTTCTTCGCTACATCAGCGTCGTTGTTTGGTGAATAGACCACAATAATCACCACAGGATGGCCCTTTATTTTCATCTGTACTTGCAGAATTCTATCACTGACATATTACCAGGTGGTTAGGCTTTTCTTGAGTTGTTTGTTTATGGCAATGCCAACTCCACTTTGGGCTCGTTGTTACTTTGGTACCGCACTATAAATGTATATGTAATCATTTGTCTCTTCTGTGCCATGCCCTTTCACTTTGGTTTCTGTTAGGCCCACTATGTCGACATCAAGGCGCTTCATTTCTTTAAAGACTTCACGTTTCTTTGTAGAAATTCCCTGTATATTCCATGTGGCAATTCTCATTGTCCTTTTTCGTGCCTGTTGTCGGTCGTCTTCGCTTTAATCCATTCCTTTCCGGAGCTTTATTGGGAGGTTTTGCTTTTGATTTCTTTTGCTGGGGTGGAGTGCGAGTCCAACGCCTAAACTCCCAACTTGGAGGACCAGGTGATTTTTATTCATGGTTTTCTTTCACTAGACGATAGCCTTTCTGGGCTCAGGGACTCTAACTATCCCTCCCTTGGGTTCCTCTGGGAATGAGGTGCCACTTAAGCCAAGTCCGCCGTACGGAAGTCAATCTTGTTCGCCTTCCTCGCCGATGTGGTCTTCACCCGTAACCTGGGCATGGGTAACGCGTTATACCTCGTGATACTGGTCTCCAGCAGAACTTTGCCACCAGCTCGAAAGTCAGACCCTCCCCCGCGACATAGACGCGACTGCTGAGAATTGCCCAAGTGCGCTTAGAGAAGGGGGCTCTAAGCACCCTGGGCCGGGTTAATGTGCGTGTATAATTCCACGCACAAAGGCCTACTCGTCTAAATACTGTAATACTGCAGCCACTTTCGCCAAGTTGCCGCGAGCTGCCGTGGAGAAGGGGGCCGGACTCCCTGTGGCGAGCCCCCGGGTGCAGTCATTCTGCGGGAAGTCGGGCCGACGTCCTCGCCTCGCTCAAAGAGGGACACGGTGCTAAGGGCCTGTCTCACAACGAGAAGCGTGCCGAGAACTCACGGACATCTGCAGCCATTAGGACGGAATGCCAAGAATGTACTCGCGAATGTGTCTAAGTTCTTCTGGTGTTGCGGCGCTCATTTTACCTGCCTTAGAAAACAGGGATGTTCCGCCAATTCCAGCACCCGACGGGCACAGGGAGATGCGTGAAAAAAGCGCGGGGAATCGGCGCTCGGAGGCGTGTGAAAGAAATCAGCATTCTTAAGAAGATGTTTTTAAGAAGATGTTTTCCTGGACAGTGATGACATTCCTTGTAAATGACGGATGCCGGCAGATTTTGAGATGCAGGCCAAACAGTCTGTCCAGGGCTCACGCAGAGAGAGCGGTTATAAAGAAGTGTTGTGTAGCTGCTCTCTCAACAGTCTCGGAATGCAGGAAAACATCTTAAGAATGCGAAAACGTGAGAAAGATGCCAGTTCACAAGGCACACTCCAGCACAAGACAGATAGAAAATTTCCACCCTGCACGGAGAGGCTTGGCAATGAAATGGTGATCTGTCAATGGACGACATTGAAAATTTCGTCCGCCAATGACAATGCCGAAAGGAATAATGTTTCTAAGAGGAGTTGAGCTCAGAGATGAAGGACAAGCGAAAAGAGGGAGTCGTGGAAACACCGCGGAAGCGAGAGGACATGGGCGCTCTTCCACCCAGTGCGAACTAACGCCTTCAGACGCCGTGATAGCACAGCTTCGGCCACGTAACCGCCAACGGGCAGACAACGCAGAGATCGTACCTGGGACCCACCGCAAAGCCCCGATTGTTAATGAGGGCAGCCAACGCGTGCAGCACAGCTCGGACGCTACGCGCCGCCGCCGAACAACGTTAACAACAATGGTGAGACGATGCCTTCCCTCCTCCTTCCCCTTAATAACTGAGCCGTGTCCACGCCCAGTCAAATCAGCCCTGAGATTCATAACTTTGTTTTGTTTTGTGTAAGCAGCACGAAAATGAATACATTTCTTTCATGTTTTGAACATATAAACAATCTTTTATATACATACCTGAACTCCTTAATTTTGTACGCTTTGTGTTTGATTTCATTTATTTTCTCGAGTTCACTACATTTTTGGCGCCCAGTGTAGGGCGACCTCATTGATAATCTTCGTGATATCAGATGTCTCAAAATAATTTCTCGAGTTCACTACAATACGTCATCTCATGGGTGCGAATAGTACCGTTTTCACTGATTTTTGACATAGGTATCTTGCAGTGCGGAGCGTATGTAATAGATCTTCTTAGTATAGGGACAGAAAAATCTACATCTGCCAAAATTCAACATAAATCATAATGCCAAAACCTTTATATGCTCTTCAAAATGTTAAACACCTTTATTACTCAGAGAAATGCACTAACTACGGTGACATCAATAAAATTCAATTTACTCAAGACAATTTAAATAAAACGTGGCTAACTCATAAATAGTTACAAGATATAATTTTTACAGCTTTCACTTATTTATTCAACTGTTTCCATTGTCACCACTTGATAGAGAAATGTCTTTATCTACGCGGAAGACGATCGTGCAGAGTTGGCATACAATGAATTATGGAAGGTGTTGATTGCAAGTTAATTTAAGGACGCCATTCGATGCATCACCATACGTAGCTGTTATAAGAACAATGAAAGACAGTATAAAAGATGCCTCAGGAAACTACACGCAACAATGCTCAACACTTTCAATCAATATTTACAATGAAGTACAAAAACAAACCACACCAGTGTTGGCACAAAGAGTATTGAATACACAAGATTTTCCAGTTATAAACTTCTGAGATTTGTAGAGCGGAGTGAGTACATAATATTTTGAATAGGAACGCATGTCCCGAACCACATCGTATCCGTTCTACGTGCGTTTCGTTTCAGATGTTTAACTCAAGCACTTCTGCTTCAGGAATTGAATTAGGCATGAAGCAGTACTGCTATTACATAACAATTCGAAAGTAAATGTAACGAAACATCCATTTATCACTTATGCGCATTTTCTTGTAGTAACTCATAAACGATACGTGTTTACATTACTCCAAAACAAAAAAGAACTCTGCATACTGTACGTGCTGAGCACTACTGACGTATTACAACAGCGAAGCATGTTCTGGCACTCATTCTCCAGCCTGACTTGCGCCTCTTCAGTTTCTAATACAGTGGCCAGAACTCATGCCACCAGATCTTCCGCAGTCTCTAGAGTAGCCCCGCATATGAAACTTTGACCCCATAAGACGAAGTCCACGTCATTCTGTCTAGCCTATTGCATACAAGGCCGAGCAGCTCTGAAATCGTTCCAGTTCTCTCAGGAGTCATGGACGCGTTAAACATCTGAAACGAAACGGTTGTAGAACAGAAACAATACGTTTCCGGAATGAGTTCCTATTCAAAATATTATGTACCCACTCTCCTCCACAAGTGCTACAAGTTTGTAACAGGAGTTTCCGAACACCCTGTTTAGCTCTCATACATACATACCAAACCGTCGGTACATCGAGAAATGTAGTGGTAAGCAAAACAATAAATTGTACCAAATTGTGAAGTATTTATGGAAAGTGTTGTCAACTGTTGCATACACTTTTCTTGAGCCGTCTCTTTCATTGTATTTCTTCGTTCTTACCACAAATACGTCTGATGAAGATGTATGGAAACGACAACTCAGAAAGTCCTTTCTCAAATAAAGGTCTACGTTTGATACTAGTTGATTTCTCTTGACCAGGAATGCCCATTTCGCCAGTGCTGGTCTGCTTTTTATGTCCTCATTACTCCACCCGTCATGGGTTGTTTTGACGCCTAGGTAGCAGAACTCCTTAACTTCATCTACTTCGTGATCACCAAGCCAGATGTTTAGCTCCTCACTCTTCTCATTTCTGTTGCTTCTATTACATTCGTCTTTCTTCAGTTTACACTCAATCTATATTTTGTGCCCATTAGACTGTTCATTCCATTCAGCAGATCCTGTAATTCTTCACATCACTGAGGACAGCAATTTGATCAGCGAATCTCATCATTGATATCCTTTCGCCTTGAATTTTAATTCTACTCTTGAATACCTCTTTTATTTTCCTTATTGCTTCTTCGAGGGATAGATGGAAGAGTAGGGGTGAAGGACTAATCCCTGTCTTATACATTTCTTTATCCGAGTACATCGTTCTTGGTCTTTCATTCTTATTACTGCCTGTTCGTTCCTATACATATTGTCTATTACCCGTCTTT
Organism: Schistocerca piceifrons; assembly: GCF_021461385.2. Classification (NCBI taxonomy): domain Eukaryota; kingdom Metazoa; phylum Arthropoda; class Insecta; order Orthoptera; family Acrididae; genus Schistocerca; species Schistocerca piceifrons. The sequence goes on from NC_060142.1 coordinate 372,829,558, forward strand.
CCTAATAGCCTTCCCTTATTTTTGCTCTGAATTTCGGACATTATGCATCACTTGACATTGTCAAACGCTTTTTTCCAGGTCGACAAATCTTATGAACGTGTCTTGATTTTTCTATAATCGAGGTTACATTATCAACCGCAATGTCAGAACTACCTCTCAGAGGTCTTTACCTTTCCTAAACCCAAACTGAAAGTCCTCAAACACATTCTCAGTTCTCTTTTCGAATCTTCTGTATGTCATTCATGTCGGCAACTTGGATGCATGAGCTGTTAAGTAGATTATGAGATAATTCTGGCACTTGTTGGCTCTAGCAATCTTCGTAATGTTGTGGATGATGTTTTTCCGATGTATCGTTAGACTCATACATTCTACACACCAAATTGAATGATCGTTTGTTGCCACTTCCAAAATGACTTTAGAAGTTCTGATGGAATGTTATCAACCGCTTCTGCCTTATTTGATTATAAGTCTTCGAAAGCTCGTTTAAATTCTGATTCTGATACTAGATCCCTTACCTGTTGTATATCGACTCCTGTTTCTTCTTCTATCACGTCAAGTCCTCCCACTCACAGAGGTCTTCAGTGTATTCTTTCAACGTATCTGCTGCCTTCTGTGCATTTAATACATGCATATGTACTCGATTAGAGACAGATCTGGTGATTGAGCAGGCCAAGGACACATGTCGACACTCTATACAGCGTGCTGGGCTACAACAGCGGTATGTGGGTGAGGGTTATGCTGTTGGAAAACAGCCACTTAAGTGCTGTCCATAATGGTAGCTCAACAGTTACAATCCCCAGATTAACGTACAAATTTGCAGTTAGGATGCGTGGGATGACTATGACTGTGCTCCCACTGTCATAAAGAAGCCCATCCCAGACCATATCTCCAGGTGCAGGTATGTGTGTCTAGTACCCACACATGATGGTGGCACGTCCTCAAATGGGCTATCGCGGGCACCGCGGCAGAGCCAGAAATCGTCAGAAAAAACAATGGATCTCCACCCTGCTCTCAAATGATCTCTCACTAGCCGGCCGTTGTGACAGAGCGGTTCTAGGCGCTTCAGTCGGGAACCGCGAGACCGCTACGCTCGCAGGTTCGAATCCTGCCTCTGGCTTGGATGTGTGTGTGATGTCCTTGGGTTAGTTACGTTTAAATAGTTCTAGGGGACTGATGACCTCATATGTTAAGTCCCATTGTGCTCAGAGCCATTTGAACCATTTTGATCTCCCACTTGATACCACTTCAGTCGCAAATGGCGGTGGTTTTAGGGGTCACTGGAATACACGCTACAGGCCCTCTCGCTCGGAGCTGCCCTTCAAATAATCGATTTGTAACAGTTCATTGTGTCACTGCAGTGGCAACCGCTGCTCCCATTGCTGCCGCCGATGCAGTATGATGCACCAGAGACGTGAGCCAAACATGACGTAGCCGCCAGGAGTCTGGTCTTCTTGCGACCGTGCAATCTCGTGACCACCGCTGACAGTACTCATGTATAGTGGCTACAACACTGCCAAGACTTTCTGCAATATCGCTGAAGGAACACCCAGCATTCTTGACTAATATCAACTCAGCATGTCCTGTCCCAAAAGTAAGGAACCGTCTCGACCGATACAGGGTGTATTTAAGAGCAAACCTTATTTGCATCCTGCTAGCGCCACTCTTATGAGACTGGTGCGAAATCTGACTAGACATCATGTATCAGATATAGAAACGCACCTACAAACTTTCGTTTATGTCACGTAACTCCTTCTCAGTGCTGTGATTTTTCTCCAGTCAATGTATATTAGTTGTTCAAATGGCTCTGAGCACTATGGGACTTAACTTCTGAGGTCACGAGTCCCCTAGAACTTAGAACTACTTAAACCTAACTAACCTAAGGACAACACACACATCCATGCCCGAGGCAGGATTCAAACCTGGACCGCAGAGCGTGTATTGGTATTTTTCAATACGTATCTCTATATAACTTAGCATTTCGCGCGGCGGTAAAATACGGGGATGATACAGAGTTCTGCAACTCTCTATCATTAAAAAGTGAACATTCATTGGAGGTGCAACTCAGTAGAGAACTATGTGTCTCTAGTGTTGAAGGGAGCAATGCTGCTTTGGTATGCTATTCAATCTGTCATCGTGACTCAGAAGGACATTTCAAGTTTAGAAGGAGCGTGCATTGTGACTTCACGGCAAGGTGGACTGTAAATACGGCAAGCTGCCCATCGAATTGGCGAACATCACAGCGATGTCACTCGAATCCTCAAACCGTTTTCGAGAGACTAAACATTGTAGACCTACTTTTCGTTTTTTTTTTTGTTTGTTTGTTTGTTTTTTTTTACACTAACACTCTCTTATAACATAATCATAGTTGCATAGTTGCATAGTTGGTTCCGGCCACAATACCCATCTTGAAACGCTAAGTGCGACATTTGATGAACGTAAGAATATATGTTCACTAAATTTCGCTTATAGCATTTGAAGATGGCCATTGTGGCGGAAATCGGTTATGACTGCGTCATAAAAAATGATTGCCTCAAAAATCTACAAAACTTTTCAATAAGACAGTCATTATTTCCTTAAGCGAAATGTCGTTTGTGAGGTAACGGGCGAGCTGTGGCGCCCTGGAAATATTCTATGTTTGGAGTTGAGGCGGTCGCAGAGGACGCTCGTCAAAGCCGCGGCTCGTCAGCAACCGCGTGATGTCGCACAATAGCAGGACCACCTGATACCAAGCGTTAGCCGGACGAGAGGGAAGTCCCTGCGCATGGTGCAGCCGCGTGGCTGGGAATTCCACGGTGACGAGGAGGGTGCTTTGCGTCGATGAAGGAGATGTCTATGCCGGGAGTATAGAAATTAATAGTAGCTAGATGAATCATGATACCTCAAAGAGAAACATGTGCATCAGCATTATTTGCACGACGATTCTGATGGTGTAATCAGATTTTCAATATCTGTATAAGATTAAAGTTTAGTATCTGACGGTAAATTATACAAGTTACACCCATCAACGAATTTCCAAAATATTAACGCTTCATCTGATTTCGTCGATCGCCATGTCTTTAGAAAGCTATTAGTGTAAACCTAAATTGGTATGAATTACAGGCATGTAACTTGAATAGTACATGAGTTATTGGAGGTCAAATTGGCCGATTACTATCGATCGCGTCAGGCCACAAGTACTCCACAGTTACACGAAAAAACGGTTGCAGCATGCTTATAAATATATTTATTCATCCATGTCTTTGTTTATATCCGATATATACTATTCATGATGAAATTGGTTAAATATTTACTGTGTTTCAGAAAACACAGAGACTGGCCTACCTTTTGTTGCTATTCCTTTGCTATATGTTTATTTAATTTGTTTATGTATTTAATAATGTGTGTTAGAGTGTGTTTATGGTCCAGCTGTAAGAATATTTATTTAATTTCAAGTATTTAAATGTAAAGCCAGTATTTCGTATGTGCTTAACTTTGTTTGAGAGTGGGCGTTGGCTTGAAGACAGGGCGGGAGTGCTCTAGCCAATCACAGCGATCCTCTCCGGGTATGACACGAGGTGGTTCTGGCAGTGCGGTAGTTATGGACGGTACGGCACAGGACAGGGGAGGTGCTGGACGCGACGGTCGCGAGGAAGGACTAGGAGTGTAGAGCGGTTTGCATGTGGTCGCGAGAGATAGGAATACTTCGGTGTGCAGGCTTGTGAACCTGTGAGATTTCCGACGTTTCTACAGGGAAGACGTAGTGGCGTTTATAAGTGTATATCTCGCGAGTTATGTTGTTGTTCATAACTAATTACGTGCAGTAGGAATCTATTGTTTCCCTGTTTTTCAACTAAAAATTTATTTAATTTCTGGACCATCGACACCAATAAGTGTTTTGGAGAAATACACCACATTCTCAAAAGTATTTCTACTATCTTACTCATCATTTAAAGTCGTTGAGATAGTACCTGCACATTTTATTTAATTGCAATCTTTCATTTATAAATTTAAATGTTACATACATAATTCGCGGTCTAAGGCGCTGCAGTCATGGACTGAGCGGCTGGTCCCGGCAGAGGTTCGAGTCCTCCCTCGGGCATGGGTGTGTGTGTTCGTCCTTAGGATGATTTAGGTTAAGTGGTGTGTAAGCTTAGGGACTGATGACGTTATCAGTTAAGTCCCATTAGATGTCACACAATTTGAACATTTTTTTCTCATAATTCGCAATTGGCGAGTGATAGGAACCTTCGACCATGTGTATATTCATATTGTATACTGTAGATTCAGTAGTATTCGGCCTGTAATGCGGCAACTACGTATCCCAGCCCCTAGATAACGAAACCAGCCAAAAATTTTAGTATTTCAACTCTGAGTCGGAGGGTGCGTAGCCCGCACGTTTCTTCCACTGAAGACCTGCGTCGTGCCGGCTGGCCCTGGTCAACAACACCAGCTGATGGCTGCTGCTTACAAGTCAGTTGTTTAGTATCGTCATATTCTCTTCATAGACAAGGGCAGGATCTGCCTGACGCCTGCTGATCGTTGCAGTAGAGAGAGGTAGTGAACACTTGCCAACGCAGATATCACAATTCCATGAGTTCATCAGCGATGAGGTTCAATTAAATTTTGGACCTTAATAAAGTACGGATGTCTGACACTTCTCAACGTTATCGAAGGGAATTTGAGATCTGTGTAGTATAGGAAATATCCTCCAACCCGTTCACCCTACAGGCAACATTTCGGCGATGAGATCGTCTTTAAAAAAGACAGTGTACGAGTATAATGCGCCCTAGTGCCAATAATCAGGTATGAAACGAACAGAATCTCCTGCGGTTTCGATTCTTCCTGAACCCGACTGTACGTACTTAGAACTAATTGAAACTTGGAATGCTCGGTCGTGGAATCTGCCCCGCACACTGGATGATCTCAGAAGAACGCCATCGGGGAGTGGAACTGGTTTCAGAAGCAATTTCTAGAGTAGCTTGTTTACAAGGATGTTACTGCTGACAGAGGGATCACCAGATTTAGTTTCACAGAAGTTTTAATTCAAACAGACTGTCGTTGTTACGGTTATTGTTGCTATTTCCGTCATAGTGGTGGTTATTAGATCTCTACGACGCCTATTCTTTGACTCCCACCTTCCCTTGAATCTAAGCCCACACAGATTAACATCGAAAGTAATGGCTACATTACTTGCTCGTGAAACCGCTAGATTCCGCATAGAACGTAATGGACAAATGGAAAGAGTTTATCTTTTATCGCTGGAACTACGTAGAGTGCTGTGTAGCAGTTTATGAAAAGTACTGACGGAATTATTCACGGAAATATTTACCCCTACCACTAACGTCTGTATATCGTAGCTTTATGAAACGTATTATGTGTGCAGATATTACAGATTTTCTATTAACTATATATAGATAGTACACAAAGTTTACAGCTGTACGCCACAATCACAGCCGACACAGTTGTGTGTAAATAAATGTAATGTAATACACATAAATTAACGAGAAGATCCTTTCGACCACTTGGTTAGCGGTCAGACACAGGAATCAGGCATAGCCGTGACGGATCAAGGAGTGACGATATATCCACTGAGATTTAAGCTGGAACAACATGTGAATCTAGGCGTGGGTTCTCAGATACTATACTTAGATTTATTGGAGGAAACGAAAGGAGGAAAATTTATAAATGAAAGATGTGGCTCACGAAATGTTCAGTCGACCAATTCTAGAATATATTTCGATGGCGTAGCACACGTAGCAAGTTAGATTAGGAACTAGAGAATATGTACGTAATATTTGCAAATAGGTTCACTTAATTACAAGTGCTCAACCAACTGCACTGGGAGACTTTATAAGTTATAGTGTTCTTAGAGTTCACCTCCCAGAACTAATCAAGAATAACGTTACTTATTTCTGACATCCCGCAACGGCAAATGCAGGAAAATTCTGCTCTGTGCAGAGGGACGTGTCACCCCCATGAATCACGAACCTTCCAGAGAAAGGGAGGCTGGTGTGCCTCAACGATACACACACCTTAGGGGCAACTGCAAAACTGAGCATATCTGTGGAGAACGCAAGGCAACTCGTGATCTCTGTAGAGAAGCGCAATCCTCTTCAGTAGTTGCTGCGACAGTTCTCTGGATGGTTGACTGACATAGTCTTCTGACATCGACCAACATGGCCTAGCTGTGAAGACATGCGAACGGCCTAAGGCAAGGGAACGTTGTACCCGTCACTTTTCTCTCGACGGCATACTGTTGTATGATATGCCTCAATGGTAATAGCAACATCTTGGGTAAAATATGTCGGAGATAAGACAGTCACCCCGTCAGATCTCCTGACGGGGATACATTCCTGAAATTCTCCTTAATTATGTATTGTATGTACTCCAAACTCTGCCTTCCCCTACAGTTTTACCCTCTACAGCTCTTTCTAGAGCCATGGAGGTTATTCCATGACGTCTCAACACAGGATCTCCCATCCTGTTCCTTTCCTTTGTACAACATTTTTTCATGTTTTCCTTCCTTCGCCGATTATGCGGAGAACTTCGTCATTCCTTAGCTTGTCAGTCCACCTAATTTTCAACATTATTTTGCAGCAACAAATCACGAATGCTTAGATTCTGCTGTGCTCTCCAAAAGTGCAATCTCAGAAATTTCTTCCTCAAATTAAGTTTCATGTTTCATACAAATAGACTACTCTTGGCTAGGAATGCCCTTCTCGATTCTTCCGTCATAGGTCACTTTTGTAACAAGGCAGTTTCGTGTTCATCAGTTTTGATATTAAGCCAATCTCGTTTCTTCAAAAAATGGTTCAAATGGCTCTGAGCACATCGGAGGTCATCAGTCCCCTAGGACTTAGAACCACTTAAACCTAACTAAACTAAGGACATCACACACATCCATGTCCGAGGCAGGATTCGAACCTGCAATCGTAGCAGTCGCGCGGTTCCGGACTGAAGCGCCTAGAACCGCTCGTCCACCGTGGCTGGCTCGTTTCTTCAATATATTACCTTTGGCATTTTCTGATTTACTCTCAATCCACATTCTGTAGTCATTGAAGTGTTCAATCCATTCAACAGATCCTGTAAATATTCTTCACTTTGAGTGAGGATATAGATGTCATCAGCGAATCTTATCACTGATATCCTTTCAATCTCAATTTTAATCCTACCCCTGAACCTTTCATTTATTTCCATCATTGTTTATTCGATGTGTACACTGAACAGCAGGGACGAAAGCCAGCATCCAATTTTTATACCATTTTTAACTCGATCACTCCGTTCTTGGTCTCCCCATCCTATTTTTCCCAGTTGTTTATGTTAATATTGAATAGTACCCGTCTTTCCCAATAGCTTACTCCAATTATTTTTCTCGGAATTTCAAACCTTTTGCACCATTTTACATTGTCGAAAACTTTTTGTCGGTCAGCTAATGCTCTGAGGGTCCCTTGATTTTTCCTCACAAGAGAAACTCCCCATCACACCCCCCGTCATATTTAGTGGTAAGAGGACCCGTCAAAACCTGAACACAGATGAAGCATGAAAACAGGAAGAAGGTACACTACACTGTGAGAAAAAAATTATAAAAGCAGTGAACGGTCCAAGCTCAAGAAGCACAGCATCAAGCCCAGATGAAGACTTGGCGTCATGGTTAAGAGGTCACGAAGTTGGACTACAAAGCGGACGAGCCCTTGTTCAAAGCTCCAACGAGGCAATTTTCTTTCGTTCTTTTCTTTTTTTTTTCAATAGATTATGATCTATCCAGTCATTGATGCATATGTTCGATGTTGTCAAATTTATGTTTTTGTCGTGGTATAACGCCCGTTTACAGGAGCGAAGCGTAAGGAAGAGGCCTTTAATGAAAGTTGAGTCTGCACAACTGCTCTGTTAGCGGCCGAAAGGAAGTGGTTTTCGAATGGGAATAGCAAACGTTTGATGACAAGGCGAGAAGTCAACCGAACCCCCCACCATAAAACACGTGTGGTGTGTCATACACGTCATTAGAGACACTATGTGTGTCATATGATAGGAATCTCTTATCGACGCACCTAACTTGTACGCCTGGTGAATGAGTGACATATGCCTCCCTGCCCGATTTACGTGTTCGCATGAATGTGATCACTCCCAAAGACATGATGAAAATATAATACTTTCTTACATAACTACAACAAATAAATGCAACAGTTTCATATCCACACAGTTTTCCCTGTACATACGTCTTTTTCAAGTTGCATTTTGTTTTTAAAATTACGACTTTTGAATTCCTTTGTTGCAACATCCCCCCCATGAACCATAGACCTTGCCGTTGGTGGGGAGGCTCGTGCGCCTCAGCGACACACATAGCCGTACCGTAGGTGCAACCACAACGGAGGGGTATCTGTTGAGAGGCCAGACAAACGTATGGTTCCTGAAGTGGGGCAGCAGGCTTTTCAGTAGTTGCAGGGGCAAAAGTCTGGATGATTGACTGATCTGGCCTTGTAACATTAACCAAAACGGCCTTGCTGTGCTGGTACTGCGAACGGCTGAGAGCATGAGGAAACTACGGCCGTAATTTTTCCCGAGGGCATGCAGGTTTACTGTATGGATAAATGATGATGGCGTCCTCTTGGGTAAAATATTCCGGAGGTAAAATATTCTCCCATTCGGATCTCCGGGCGGGGACAACACAGGAGGACGTCGTTATCAGGAGAAACAAAACTGGCGTTCTACGGATCGGAGCGTGTAATGTCAGATCCCTTAATCGGGCTGGTAGATTAGAAAATTTAAAAACGGAAATGGCTAGGTTAAAGTTAGATATAATGGGACTTAGCGAAGTTCGGTGGCAGGAGGAACAAGACTTTTGGTCAGGTGAATACAGGGTTATAAATACAAAATCAAATAGGGGTAATACAGGAGTAGGTTTAATAATGAATAAAAAATAGGAGTTTGAGTAAGCTACTACAAACAACATAGTGAACGCAGTATTGTGGCCACGCCTACAACAGTAGTACAAGTCTATATGCCAACTAGCTCTGCAGATGATGAAGAAATTTAACAAATGTATGATGACATAAAAGAAATTATTCAGATAAGGAAGGGAGACGAAAATTTAATAGTCATGTGTGACTGGAATTCGATAGTAGGAAAAGGAAGAGAAAGAAACGTAGTAGGTGAATATGGATTGGGGGTAAGAAATGAAAGAGGAAGCCGCCTGGTAGAATTTTGCACAGAGCACAACTTAATCATAGCTAACACTTGGTTCAAGAGTCACAAAAGGTGATTGTATACATGGAAGAAGTCTGGAGATACTGACAGGTTTCAGATAGATTATATAAAGGTAAGACAGAGATTTAGGAACCAGGTTTTAAATTGCAAGACATTTCCAGGGGCACTTGTGGACTGTGACCACAATCTATTGGTTATGAACTGTAGATTAAAACTGAAGAAACTGTAAAGAAGGTGGCAATTTAAGGAGATGGGACCTGGATAAACTGAAAGAAACCGAGGTTGTAGAGAGTTTCAGGAAGAGCATAAAGGAACAATTGACAAGAATGGGGGAAAGAAATGCAGTAGAAGAAGAATGGATAGCTTTGAGGGATGAAGTGGTGAAGGCAGCAGAGAATCAAGTAGGTAAAAAGACGAGGGCTAGTAGAAATCCTTGGGTGACAGAAGAAATACTGAATGTTATTGATGAAAGGAGAAAATATAACAATGCAGTAAATGAAGCAGGCAAAAAGGAATACAAACGTCTCAAAAATGGCTAAGCAGGCATAGCTACAGGACAAATGTAAGAATGTAGAGGCTTACCTCACTAGGGGTAAGATAGATACTGCCTACAGGAAAATTAAAGAGACCTTTGGAGAAAAGAGAACCACTTGCATGAATATCAAGGGCTCAGCTGGAAACCCAGTTCTAAGCAAGGAAGGGAAGGCAGAAAGGTGGAAGGAGTATATAGAGGGACTGTACAAGGGCGATGTTCTTGAGGACAATATTATGGAAATGGAAGAGGATGTAGATGAAGATGAAATGGGAGATATGATACTGCGTGAAGAATTTGATAGAGCATTGAAAGACCTAAGTCGAAACAAGGTCCCGGAAGTAGACAACATTCCATTAGAACTACTGACAGCCTTGGGAGAGCCAGTCTTGACAAAACATTACCATCAGGTGAGCAAAATGTATGAGACAGGCGAAATACCCTCAGACTTAAGAAGAATATAATAATTCCAATCCCAAAGAAAGCAGACGTTGACAGACGTGAAAATCACCGAACTATTAGTTTAATAAGTCACGGCTGCAAAATACTAACGCGAATTCTGTACAGACGAATGGAAAAACTGGTAGAAGCCGTCCACGGGGAAGATCAGTTTGGATTCCGTAGAAAAATGGGAACACGTGAGGCAATACTGACCCTACGACTTATCTTAGAAGCTACATTAATAAAAGGCAAAACTACGTTTCTAGCATTTGTAGACTTGGAGAAAGCTTTTGACAAAGTTGACTGGAATAATCTCCTTCAAATTCTGAAGGTGGCAGGGGTAAAATACAGGGAGCGAAAGGCTATTTACAATTTGTACAGAAACCAGATGGCAGTTATAAGAGTCGAGGGACACGAAAGGGAAGCAGTGGTTTGGAAGGGAGTGAGACAGGGTTGTAGCCTCTCCCCGATGTTATTCGATCTGTATATTGAGCAAGCAGTGAAGGAAACAAAAGAACACTTCGGAGTAGGTATTAAAATCCATGGAGAAGAAATAAAACTTTGGGGTTCGCCGATGACATTGTAATCCTGTCAGAGGCAGCAAAGGACTTGGAAGAGCAGTTGAATGGAATGGACAGTGTCTTGAAGGGTGGATATAAGATGAACATCAACAAAAGCAAAACGAGGATAATGGAATATAGTCGAATTAAGTCGGGCGATGCCGAGGGAATTATATTAGGAAATGAGACACTTAAAGTAGTAAAGGAGTTTAGCTATTTGGGGAGCAAAGTAACTGATGATGGTCGAAGTAGAGAGGATATAAATTGTAGACTGGCAATAGCAAGGAAAGCGTTTCTGAAGAAGAGAAATTTGTTAATATCGAGTATAGATTTAAATGTCAGGTTAGTCGTTTCTGAAAGTATTTGTATGGAGTGTAGCCATGAATGGAAGTGAAGAGAATAGAAGCCTTTGAAACGTGGTGCTACAGAAGAATGCTGAAGATTAGATGGGTAGATCACGTAACTAATGAGGAAGTATTGAATAGGATTGGGGAGAAGAGGAGTTTGTGGCACAACTTGAGAAGAAGAAGGGATCGGTTGGTAGGACATGTTCTGAGGCATCAAGGGATCACCAATTTAGTACTGGAGGGCAGCGTGTGGGGTAAAAATCGTAGAGGGAGACCAAGAGATGAATACACTAAACAGATTCAGAAGGATGTAAGCTCCAGTACCGTATTGGGAGATGAAGAAGTTGCACAGGATAGGGTAGCATGGAGAGCTGCATCAAACAAGTCTCAGGACTGAAGACCACAACAACAATGTTGTAACACTGTTCAGTTCAACACCGTGACCACTTAACCATGACGCCGTGGCTGGCTAAGGGCGGGTCAATGTTGTACTTTATGTGCTTGGACTGGCCGGTGTTTCTATTTCCCCTTTTCTTTTCACAGTTCAGTACACCTTCCTACTGTTTTGATGCTTGATCTGTGTTCAGTTTCTAACGGGTTGTCCACTAGACCATCTTACCACTAAATCTGAGGGGCGTGCAATGGGGAGATTCCCTAGTCAGTCTTGCTTCCATTAGCAAGTGCAATGTCAGAACTTCCTCTCTGGTGCAACATGAAGACTGCTTCCCGTGCACCTGACTATTCCCTAAGCCAAAATTATTGTCGTCTAACTGGTCCCTATTTTGTTTTTTCGTTCTTCGGAGTAATATCCTTTTCAGCAGCTTGGGTGCAAGACATGTTAAGGTCACTGTGAGCTCTTACCCACTCTTGCTATCTTCGGATCTGTGTGGATGACCTTCTTCCGAAACTGTGATGATACGTCACTAGTAATAGATTCTGCGCACCAACCTGAATAGTAGTGTGGTTTCCACTTCCCCAAATGATTTCAGAAATTCCAACGGAACGTTCTCTATTCTTAACGACTAATTCGTTCTCGAGTCTTCCAGAGTTCTTTTAATTTCTCACTCTAATAGGGGATCCCTTCGTTTTCATAGCGATTCAGTTTATTTTTCTATCACATCAGATAGGCCTTCCACCTCATTGAGGTCTTCAGTGTGCTCTACCCGCTCTCTCCCCTGCATTTAACAATCTATTTTCCGTTGCGCTTTAACTGTTACCATACTTGTTTTTTTTTTTCTCTATGCTGAGTCACTCCTTCTCACGATCAATTCGTTTTCCATTTGTTCAGTTTCTTCTGATAACTAGAATGTACCTAATCTAGAAGCCTATTCTACACAACATACACTCTAACGCAAAAGAAAAACGTCCTACCAAGAAAGTATTACCCAAATGGGACGTCAATCGGTAGACGTGATGTACACGAGCAGAAAACAAATGTATACAGTTTCAGAAATACTGAGTGATGTAGTCAAGAAATTAGCTTAAAAAACTAAGCAAATCAATGATGCGTCGGCCTTAACGCAAGCCGTTATTCGGCCTAGCATTGACTGATAGAGTTGTTGGATGTCGTGTTGAGTGATATCGTGCGAAATTCTGTCCAATCGGCGTGTAAGAGCGCCAAAATCACGTGCTGACTGTAAGGCCCTGCCCATAATGCTGCAAACATTCTCAATTTAGGGGAGAAATAAATGGTTCAAATGGCTCTGAGCACTATGGGACTCAACTTCTGAGGTTATCAGTCCCTTAGAACTTAGAACTACTTAAACCTAACTAACCTAAGGACAACACACACATCCATGACCGAGACAAGATTCGAACCTGCGACCGTAGCGGTCGCAACTGGCAGGAGATCCGGCGACGTTGCTGGCCAAAGTAGAGGGCATTATGTTGCTGAAATGTAAGCTCCAGTAATACTTATCATGAAGGGGAACAGAACGGGACGTAAAATATCGTCACGTACCGCTGTGTTGTAAGTGTGCTGAGGATAACAAACAAAGGGGTCCTGCCGTGGAAAGAAATGCCACACCTCCCCCTCCCCCACCCCCTTCGCCACAGATCATAGCTCCTGGTTTTCGGTCCGTGTAGAGGGCTACAGCACTTTCGTATCCCATTGCTGGTCATTATGGCTCAGTTCATAACGGGGACATCACTAAACATAATTTTCCCTAAGTGGATGTGATTTCAAGAGGGAGACGTGTCTCAAGACACGTATAACTAATGGGAACTACCTTCAGACTGCATGGAGACTATAATAACCACAATCTCAAAGAAGGCATTGGATTTCAGGTGTAAATGCCACAGAATCGTCAGTTTTATAAGTTATGGTTGCAAAATAATGATACAAATTATTTACAAAAGAGCGGGAAAACTCACAGAACACGACCTTCAGAAGGATCAATTTGAGTTCCAGAGAGACTTATAAACCCGTGAAGCAATGCTGGAAGAAAAGCAAACTTGCGTTTATAATATATGCAGATTTAGAGAAAGCTTTTGACATTGGTGACTGGACTACACTGTTTGAAATTCTGTGGGAAGCAGGGATAAATTACAGGCTACAGAAGTTTATTTACAGCTTGTACAGAAACCATATTGCAGTAATAAGAGTTGAAAGACATTAAACAGAAGTCACAGCTAGAAAGGGTGTGAGGTAGAGCAATAACCTACCACCAACGTTATTTCATCTGGACGTTGAGGAAGCGGTGAAAGAAACGTAGGGGACCTTTGGAGTGGGATTTAAAGTTCGTGAAAGAGGAATGAAAAACTTAAGGTGTGCTGATGACATTGTAATTCTGTCAGAAACGAAGGATTTGGAAGAACAGTTGAACAGAATGCATATTGTCGTGAAAAGGAGTAAGATGAACAAGCGTCGCACGCTGTTTGACGCTATTAGATGCAACTTCATATCGACTGTGGGCAATGCCCGACTTAATATTTGTTCAGATGTGTGTGAAATCTTATGGGACTAAACTGCTAAGGTCATCAGTCCCTAAGCTTACACACTACTTCACCTAAATTATCCTAAGAACAAACACACACACCCATGCCCGAGGGAGGACTCGAACGTCCGCCGGGACCAGCCGCACAGTTTATGACTGGAGCGCCTTAGATCGCTCGGCTAATCCCGCGTGGCCCTTAATATTTCAGTACAGCCCGTTGAATCAATAATCACCGCGCAAATGCTTTTAGGAGTAAATATAAGCACAAAATCAGTCCTGGAGTCCCTCTGCTTGTATAGATATTAGCAATACATAACAAGAAATAATCAATAAATAAGTAAAATTAAGGGGAAATATATGAAAACGATCCCGTAGGAACATTCGCGTGAATATTGAGACAGTGACTGAAAAACAATTTGCCCTCGTTCATTTTTATATAAGCTTGCATTAATACAATGTACTTCGTAAAATCTTTTGTCGTTAACATAAGGTTTAACTTAAGGTAATTTCTAATGAAAAATGGTTTTACCCTATACTTTCTTTTACCTTCAGGGTGACTGGACCAATAAATCGTGGTATTTGTACCAGCCCCGTGAAGCTGGGCGGCTATTTACCCATTGCAGCCCTGTGAGGCTTGGCGGCAATTTACCAGTTATATTTTCTTTCGTTTTACTGACTACCTGAAAGCTCTGCACCCAACTCCCATCAGCTGACTTGAGATGACAAGCACGTCTGCCCTTCTTGTACCTCTGAGCTTCTCTGTCATGGATTTAGCCTTGCCCTCTTCCATTTGTCTCCGATGTACACTGCATCAATTTTCTTTGGCAATGGTAGGTTCGTTGGCCACAAATTTGCTAGTTCGAGTTTGGCTTATATGTAAAAATAAGGCTAGCAGAAGTCTGTCTGTGAGACTCACATACCGCCATATAGAAGGCTAAAGCTAACCAATGAAACAGTTTGTCCCACATAAAATGATCATCATGGCAAAGTGCTATGAGGACTGAACGCAAATTGCAATTGAACCATTCCATTCATCAAGTGGCTCAATATCCTCTTTCCCAAAAATACGTGTAAGATTGTTAGCAACAGCATTACCCCTCCGCATAAATTACGCACTCCAAACTGCAAGCTGGACATCGGAACGGCCCATCTGGTGATGTACCCTGTCCACTCTGGTCTTCCAAACGCCTAAGGGCCTGGTTATCAGTTTCTAGGGTAAATGGATGGTGTTCCAGATAAATACTGAATTTATCAAGGGCAAGCAGTATGTACAATGCTTTCAATTTGTGCAATGAATACTTAGTATCTCATCTTGACAAACATGAGAGGCATATCCTACCGGACTTGTCTCTGACAAGTTTTCTTGAAGAGGAACGGTAGTCATCCGTGAAATAAACTCAGGTTCACCAACTCGGATTCTGTCGCTAAAGCCATCTTAATACCCATGATGGCGGCTTCTTGGAAAGTAACCCATTCAATTTTCCTTTCTTTCTTTCTTAATTCATTCAACATAGCTGCCATTTTGAAGAAATTAGGTGTCAACATTCGAACAAAAATTAGTCATGTCAAAGAACCTTGCCACAGCCATGGGGCGTAAGATTTGGACATTTGCTGATGGCCTCACTGCGGCTCTGATCAACAGCAATACCCTGAGGAGAAACTATATGCCCAAAAAAGACAACTGTGGTTAAACAAATTTTACCTTATTCCTGAAGTATAACTGACCAGAATTCTTTCTGATCTTTGACTGGATGCCTGGACAATATTTTTTCAAATGACCAGGAGTCCCACATTTTAAACACGAATATTGCGTCCTGTTATCTCTAAGGGAACCCTTTTCCTTCATATCTAAATAATGGACAGCGTCCATCTTCCGTAACACGGCTTGAAAATCGGCGAATGACTGTGGTCTTGCCACAAACAGCAACCTAGACCTATTCTCCAGACGTATCTCTCCATGAATACAGCAAATAAATTATGCTTCGCTATAAGGTAAATATAATGCCTTTTACTGTTTTCCTGATATCATACACATAATGTTAACGGCGCCCCGTTTTGTTATACCCAAGTAGTTGCTTTATACTAGTTTGTACAGTGCCCACAGTTGTATCAATAGCTTACGCGAATGCTGCTGAAATTCGCTAAGGTCGTACTGCGCAACTAAGTCTGTGTTACAGACACTTTTGACATAGAAACTTATAAAACTTCTGGCACCTTCAACCCACAATTTTTACGATATTCCTACAACTCAGCTAGGGACCTAAATAGGTACAGAATCTGGGCTAATGTGCTGACCAACATTTTCTGTTCTCGTGTAACAACCCAAGTAAAGGAACAGTAACTTTGGAAACACGTTCCTGCACGCTCGGTCTTACATCTTGCTGTCTATAAACAACTCACCTATCACTCGCAGAAAAAGAATACGAAATTTGTAATTCTTCCTTGCACCCAGTTTCGACACTTAAGTAGCCTCGTCTTACGCCTCTTTGCGACAAATGAATGGAGACATCCAAACATTGGCGTACACACAATTGATATCATATACTCGCATACATGACTTTTCAAAACTACAACGTCAAACTTGGAGGTGGTATAGGACGTGCCTTGAGGAAAATAATGAGAATACAACCCCTATCCGTAAACGTCATCCAGTGACGTAAGAGAGCGTCGAAGTTGTAGGCGGCGTCAGTATATGTACGTATATACAGGGTGATTCCGAGTTGATGTTAACCAGCTTTTGGGAATGATGGTAAATGTATCAATTTGAGTTAAAGGACCCTCTTCTGGCAACGAACGAGTCGAAAATATTAATCGAAAATCTTTCTGATACCTCTGACAGTGGTATGTAGTGGTACTGTTATTGCTAAGACTGTAGGGTAGGTGACATTGAGAGGTGGTAGTATTGACCAAAATAAGAATAAAATATTCAGTAAACGTGGGCTGTAAAATGCACTCCTAAGGAGCTATGAGCACTTATTCATCTTCGCTACTGTGAAACACATCTCGTCTATTGAATAATTCATAGTTCTCAAGGTATGCATTTTAGAACCCATGTTTACCAGATGATTTTTTCTTGTCTTGCTCCAGAGTACTACCTCTGAAAGTTGCCTGTCCTACAATCTTAGCAACAACAGTGCTGGTACATGCATCCCACTATCAGAGATATGAGAACAGTTTTCGCTTATTCCTTTCAACTATTTCGCTTCTGGGTCAAAGTCCCTTAGCTCAAATTGATACATTTTTTCTTCTCCATCATCCCCAAAAGACTGTAATATCATTGCGGAATCGCCCTGTGTGTACATAAATAGACATGCACTGACACCTATAATTTTGATGCTCTGTAGCTTAGTTGTATGACATTAGAATTGGAAGAAATCAG
This sequence comes from Schistocerca piceifrons, assembly GCF_021461385.2. Taxonomy (NCBI): domain Eukaryota; kingdom Metazoa; phylum Arthropoda; class Insecta; order Orthoptera; family Acrididae; genus Schistocerca; species Schistocerca piceifrons. Next base: position 372,846,936 of record NC_060142.1, read on the forward strand.
TTCCTGGGACAGATAATGTATTCAAAATGGCGGCTGGTTTTTCCCAACTCCCTTCATCCCCTGGAAATTCCGGGAAACTTTGGTGGGAAAAGCTCAACTAGGCTATCCACTCCTACCCCCCACGTTACTAAGATATCACCTACCCCCACAGCTCCTACGACATCACTCCTGGAAATGATGGGAATTGGTCAGTCTCTGTTGAATTGGTCAGTCTCTGTTCAGCCTCTGTCCAGGTGCCAGAGAGGAAGGTTACATTAGAGTACTTTATTTTTGATGCGAACCGGTAATTCTGTGCTGGAGAGTAAGGTAGGGTATTTTATTTATTTATTTAGTTATAGCTCAATTGGGCCACCTCCAGTAACCTAATTCAAAGACATGTGTGTTCGCCTCGACGTACAAGGACTGACTGAGTTAGCTCATACTACATCCACTGTTGGCCTCCACAAAACCTCCCCCTACATCTTTGATGTCAACCACCCTCCCCCCCAAACTACTACCCCTTGAAAATGGCAGGTTGGTCAGGTTTTGTTCAGCTGCTAAAAAGGATGGTTAGGTTACTATAATTTACTTAATTTTGGTGAGAAACACACTTTACTTTTGTTTGGTGGGAAACTAAAGTAAGAATGGCTCCTAGTTATACATCTGTAGGCACAGTGCTACACAAAGTGTACCTAAAATTGCAATGTGGCTCCAAACTGACAATGTCACACAACTGGTGTTGCCCTGCTGGAAAAAAATTCAAAAGACCCCTCGAAGTTAGTAGCAGACCCAAAATAAATAGAAACTCTACATAGGACGCTTCCTTCCCAAAAAATTGAAATAAATGAAATGCTGAGTGGGTCTATTTTATATTTTCTGTTGGAGTCAGGGATGTCAAGGTACTTATTAATTATTTCACTCAGTTTTCGGAGCACAGTTCTGCAGTGGGAAACCCACACTCGTGTCCAATTACAGACGGAAAAATCAGAAAAATTATACATCTAAACGTTCATGACATATTTCGAAACACACAACAGATCATGGAGAAAAAAGCCAACAGGTACACACCAGATAGGATGTCCAAAAGATTTTCCTAAAGTTTGAAGCACTACCCAACAGATGAGAAAAATTGCTTAAATTTTCAGTGCACTTTCGGTGCCACATAACCGCTGGTCTGGAGATGCTTTAAAAGCACAAATGTGGGTGGCATTGAAACGTATGAACCAGAGGCGTCTGGTCTGCCTCGACTTTTCTCTGAACACTCGAACAAAGAAGACGTCAGGTGACTCTCTGACGTTATGGATCTTCCCGTAGATACCTTGTTCTACCACAGTTTTGTTCTAAGCAGTCTGTAGAGACTTCTGTAGCCCTAAAAAAAGGTTGTCTTGTGACTGACGTCATGGAATCCGCTGTGAAGGAAGTAACCTGATTGGTCCTCTCTGAATTTACCCACCAAAATGCTGCTGCCGGTGTTATTACCACTGTCCACCACTTCCTACAGGTGGAGAAATTACGTGAATTTCAGTGGAGTATTATTCTTGTACAGATCGAAAAACAACATACGTCAGTCATATTTCAGTGACAGATAAATCCAGCAAAGGTAGTCCGGTATCAATAAATACGGAAACAGTAGCCAATGACGCTTATTCAGTTATTCTGCTCTTTTATTACCGAGGAAAGCTTGAATTTTTCTGCATGAAACCGTTCTCAGACCAGGTTATAATACTGTAAACGATTGTACCACCATGCCGTATTACTACTTGGCTGTAGTAAATAAAATTTACGGCCTACGCCATACGAAATCATCACTTGTGCATATAGTTGTCGACCGCCAGGCACTTCTGTTTATACCGCGATGACACATAGACTCCAAAAACAGAAGCACATGCACTACATACAGTCACAGTGCTAAATATCCAACAGGATGTCTGTCGGTCGTTCTCTGTGGCCAGCGGCCACAAGGCAACTGCCCCACATGTGCTACCCTCATGCATGAACTGTGCTTCCTCCTCTCTCCGAACAGTTGTAAAAAGACTGGGCTGGTTCCTTCCACAAAAATGAATCTGCTAACCGTACTATTTCTGGTGTGGCCTGCTTGCGGCCGTGGATTCCACAACGAGCTGCGACCATCTCCAGACTCTAGGATTACAAGAATGTTTATTTTCTGAGCTCTATAGACGAGAATTGCCTAGTCAATAGCGAATTATTTTACCGATATCAGCAGCAGTATCCTATTTTGGACACTAAAATCCGAAGAGATTTTTGAAACATTTATGCTGAAATCATCGAGCACCATATGGAAATTCCCAAAATATCATGCGCACACATCAAAAAAAAAAATTCCATCGCTTCGGTTTCGAGAGTTCCGGAATCCGTACAGGAAATTGGAATAGAGATCAAAATAAACATCACTTCCGCCCTTTTTATTGCTCATGAAATTCACACATTTCATGTTGTACCACCATACAGCAAGACCCAATAGGACGTCCTCTTGCATTGATGCATGCCTGTATCCGTCGTGGCATACTGTCCACAAGTTCATCAAAGCACTGTTGGTCTACATTGTCCCACTCCTCAACGGAGATTCGGCGTAGATCCCTCAGAGTGGTTAGTGGGTCATGTCGTCCATAAACAGCCCTTTTCAATCTACCCCAGGCATGTTCGGTATGGTTCATGTTTGGAGAACATGCTGCCCACTGTCCTCGACCGATTTCGTTATCCTGAAGGAAATCATTCACGAGACGTGAACGATGGGGGCGCGAATTGTCGTCCATGTAGACGAATGCCTGGCCAATATGGTGCCGATATGGTTGCACTATCGGTCGGAGGATGGCATTCATGTATTGTACAACCATTACTGCGACTTCCATGACCACCCGCGGCATACGTCGGCCTCACATAAAGCCACCCCAAAATAGCAGAGAACCTCCAACTTGCTGCACTTGCTGGACAGTGTGTCTAACGCGTTCAGCCTTACCGGGTTGCCTCCAAACACGTCTCCGACGATTGTCTGGTTGAAGGCATATGTGACACTTATCGGTGAAGAGAACGTGATGGGAATTCTGAACGGTCCATTCGGCATGTTGTTGGGCTCATCTGTACTGCGCTGCATGTTGTCGTGCTACCAAAGATGGACCTCGCCATGGACGTCGGGACTGAAGTTGCGCATCATGCAGCCGATTGCGCCAGTTTGAGTCGTAACACGACGTCTTGTGGCTGCACGAAATGCATTATTCAACATGGTGGTGTAGCTGTCAGGGTTCCTCCGAGCCATAATCCGTAGGTAGTGGTCATCCACTGCAGTAGTAGCCTTTGGGCGGCCTGAGCAACGCATGTCATCGACAGTTCCTGTCTCTCTGTATCTCCTCCATGTCCGATCAACATCGCTTTGGTTCACTCCGAGACGCCTGGACACTTCCCTTGTTGAGAGCCCTTCCTGGCACAAAGTAACAATGCGAACGGGATCGAACCGCGGTACTGACCGTCTAGGCATGGTTGAACTACAGACAACACGAGCCGTGTACCTCCTTCCTGGTGTAATGACTGGAACTGATCGGCTTTTGGACCCCGTCCGTCTAATAGGCGCTGCTCTTGCATCGTTGTTGACATCTTTGGATGGGATTAGTGACATCTCTAAACAGCGAAGGGACTGTGTCTGTGATACAACATCTACAGTAAACGTCTATCTTCAGGAGTTCTGCGAATCGGGGTGATGAAAACTTTTTTTGATGTATGTATTCCCACGTGGTTTATCGGAATATCATACCATTTACGTGACGTTCTCGATTTCAACCACGTATCACACTGGTGCCGATGGTCTGCACAGTATAACTGTGAAGATATAGTGGAAATTGTATCTTAGGGAGCTGAATGGCTAGCGTGGGACATGCAGCAAACCGTTGCATAACTAGAAACTTATCTCGTCCGTGCTGTTCTTTAAGTGGAATCTCGAAAATCTGTAGGAAACTGGTAGCTCCACTCGTAATTTTTTTATCTAATACTGATGCCAGTGATATAACAGATTTTTGATCATCGTTGCCCTTTACAAAGTCAACTAACGTTTCAAGAGTGTTTATCACATGTGTTTCTCATGTCTAGAGAACCAGCGAAAGTTTCTTCCACTGGTGCTTCACCATCTCGATGCAAACAACACGTCGCAATCGATGTTCTCTCAACCAAATAGAGACAGGAAATGTGTTGAATGGCAGTGTGCCTCACTGTCGAACAAGAGGCGTCTGGAACTCTCTGAACTTCCACTCGCAGAGAGGGAGAGAGAGAAGAGAGAGAGAGAGAGAGAGAGAGAGAGAGAGAGACAAAGATGAGTGAGAGAGAGGGGGCAGGGGACTTGCAGCACCTTGTCTCACTACAGCCCCGACAAAGAAGTGTGATGTCATTGATAACACCACGTCATAATCGCAGAACAGGCCTTTGTTTCCAGTTTTCAGAAATCATCACATATGGACGAAGACTCAAGAACATGACACTTTCTAGGAAACAATGGTGCCGGTGGAAGAACAACGAAATACCTGATAATTTGTCACGGTTCAAAATTTGAATTTTCAGCAGCGGTGGGCTTTCAAACATTCTGGATGTGCCGGCACTCTCTGAAAATAATCCTCAGTAAAATCAGGCTCATGAAGGAAAAACATCATGCTGGTCAAAGCTAGTCTGATCCTTCTGACGGCTGATATCTTCACACCCATACCCTATATCCACACATACGCGAATCCACCCCTTTGTTTACAGTAGAGGTATGTCGTCTTTCCTAGAGAAAGTCACTTATTCGAATAGAGTGTGCCAACCTATACGATCCTTGTAACATCCATATGATGCTTTTGCTTCGCACATCGTCACGTAACACAAACGTATGTGGATTTACAGTATTGGTAGGCAGCTACTATACAGTGTCGAGAGGTCCTATCGATGTTACTGTTCAATAGTACATCTGATTTGATCACACACGGGTCCTATTGTGTCGGCTACTGTTTGCGTCAGCACTGACACAAACTAGGAAGGCTAGAAGTTGCAACGGCAAGTGGTAGGAATCCAAAATAATATGTACAAAACACTTCCAAATTAATAGAGACCTTCATTTCTATTACAGGAAGAAACAACTCTTATCTTCCTGTACTTCCTGTGCCTCCTACATACTACTAATTTGCTCTCTATAACTTCTCGCAGAATGCAGACATAGTAACGTAGTGCTGTTACTCACTGCTGATACTCTCGAAGACTGCGACCGAACTGGGGCTGTACCAGCGACGGGCGGCTGGTTAAATCAGCGTTGACAGGCGGCACTGGCCTGTCTTCCTGGAGGTGTGGCACTGCCGCTGTTTCCTTTATCTCACGGCTCAGTACCTTCAAAACAATGGTACAAATGGCTCTGAACACTATGGGACTCAACATCTTAGGTCATAAGTCCCCTAGAACTTAGAACTACTTAAACCTAACTAACCTAAGGACATCACACACACCCATGCCCGAGGCAGGATTCGAACCTGCGACCGTAGCAGTCCCGCGGTTCCGGACTGCAGCGCCAGAACCGCACAGCCACCGCGGCCGGCGCTCAGTACCTTCTCGATGCCATTTAGCAGCGTTGCGCTGGTGAGAGTACAGTCGATGCTTTAGGACTGAACGTTACTCCACCCCACAAAATGCCGCACCGTTGTCGTGTAGGGAGCCATCTAACGACAGGGAGAGAGCGGAGAGGGGAAGGAAGAGAGGTGGCGCGAGGAGCCGCAACAGCATGCGGCACTGATGCCAAAGCCACGGCCACACCCAGACATCCGTCCGGCGCTCCAAACATAAGTCGGTCGGAAAACCCCCGAAAAGGTGCCTACGCTCTTCCTGAACTGGTCTGGCGGAAAATGGAGAAGTCGGCGACGACGTCGGTGAAGGTGATGCCGACGGTGCCGTGTCCCTGGCAGACGCCGGGACGGGATTGGTTCAGCAGGCAGTGCCGAAGAGCCCCGCTGGGGCCGCCGCACCGACCGCAAGATCCCGGTATGACGCGAATCTTTGGACTGAAAATCTGCGGAAGGATCCCACAATCGACAAGCACGATTCTCGTTCTGATGGCAGAGCAGAAACACGAGAGGATCTTGCACCAAATGTATGCAAACGCCCAAATTTCTATGAATCGTTCCTCTCCCCAAGCGCCTGGTGCGACCAAAAACTCTGAAATGAATAGCCTCATTAGGCGCAAAGCTATACTTGCGGTGTGTGGGAGGCGCCATGCGCTGCTTTGGGTGCAGCAACTTGAGCGCGTACGGTGGCGCCGGGCGGGTAACGGACCGTCGAGGGGCTTGGAGCGGTACGTTCGAGAAATAGCACCAGCGCTTGCTTCCACGTGTGGGAGGCACGTAGTTTATTCATCTGTTGCTTGAAAGTACACACAAATCATTCAGCTTCTCCGTTAGACTGAGAATGAAACGGAGCACTGGTAGTGTGAGAGATGCACTGGCTGCACAAAACTATTCAAAGACCAGAGCCGTAAACTGTGGTCCTTTGTCTCTAATCTACATAACGGGCAAACTTTCCAAGAAAAATATAGGCGAAAAATCCTGAATGGACACAGCTAACGGATATTTGCCAAAGACACCACAACAATAACCCAGCGAGTGTTCGAAAAGGGACCAGGAGACTTTCCATGCAGAAACCGTTTGCAACGGGTTCGATAGAGTTTCAGCAAAGCGCCACGCTCTGATGATATCTGTTCAATGTAGGCACCCATGCCCGGCCATGTATAGTGCCGATATACTAACGGTTTTGTGCGTACAATTCCCCAATGTCCTCGGTGATGCAATCGCATCACGTCTTTCATCCACACTTTACGAATAGGCATACACGATTCTCCAGAATCATTTCGCAATAAAGTCACATCATGCTGAACGGAAGAGCTATGCCGACGAACAAAATATCGCCGCACAAAAGAATTTTGATTTTTTTGCACTGAACGAGGCCAAGCAGTATGGAAGTAGCGCCACACATGGTTCAAGTCTGGGTCTGCTTATGTGGCGTGTACAATTTTCCTATACTGCAGTGAAAAATACTGAAAAAGTTCAGTGTCCTGTGCATCAACCCAACAACAAGATGTGACAGTAGCATCGAATTAAGAATCAAGACCAGCAGGAAGACGAGAAAGATTGTCAGCATTTGCATGCTTCGACGTGGGCTGGTGGAATACTTCCTACTGATACTGTGACAATAACAAAGCCCAACGTTCCAGCTTCTGAGCCGTACGTGGCGGAACTGGTTTGGACGGATGAAACAAAGACTGAAGTGCTTATGGTCCGTCACTAGGTAAAGCTTCCGACGAAACTCATATAGCGGAGAGCGCTTCCTTCTCGGTATGGGAACAGTTAAATTCAGTCTTGGTCAATAACTTGGAAGCGAAAGTAAACAAAATCTGTGCGAGAGCGCAGCTCCGACTCCGTACGAAGAAGTGTCCATTTTCAAAACTACAGGATTACTGTGATCGAAATGAGCAAGGCATTTGTCACTCAACAAGGCATTCTTTAGTTCCCGAAATTCATCCTGACATTCTTTGCTCCAAACTGAAACGATGCAACTGAGCCATGATCTGGGCAGCGCTGGGTGTAAACTGGATATAATATGTCAGCTTCCCGAGAACCGACCGCAATTCCTTCACGCTTCGTGGGGCAGGGAGATCCCGGATGCCCAGCAAATGTGAGTAAAGGGGATAAACACCCTGGATATTAAGAAAATGGCCAAAGAACTGAATTTCAGTCTGAGAAAAGGCACATTAGTCCAGGTGACACTTAAAACCTGCACTTTAGAGTACTTGAAAAACGGTACTATAGTTGATAATATGATCCTCCAGTCTACGGCCTCACACCATAATATCGTCCAGATAATTTGAACAGAATGGAACTTTTGCAGTCAGCTGTTCTATGCAGCGTTCGAATGAGGAAGGCGCGGAACCACTGTCAAAGAGTAAGCACAAAAACTTAAACAACCCAAAATGTCTGTTGAAAACAAACATTAGGAGGCTCTTCATTTAGCGGAATTTACAACTACGCGTAGCGTAAATCAGTTTTGGAAATATGGCGAGGCGTACCAAGCCTGTCTATTAATTTGTTTGGTCGAGGCAACGGCTAAGTATGAGTTTTTGTTTGTGGTTTCACAGTGGACGTAAAGTCAACACAAAGATGAAGTCTTCCAGAAGGACCGAGCGAGGTGGCGCAGTGGTTAGCACACTGGACTCGCATTCGGGAGGACAACGGTTCAATCCCGCACCCGGCCATCCTGATTTAGGTTTTCCGTGATTTCCCTAAATCGCACCAGGCAAATGCCGGGATGGTCCCTTTCAAGGGGCACGGCCGACTTCCTTCCCCGTCCTTCCCTAATCCGATGAGACGGATGACCTCGCTGTCTGGTCTCCTCCCTCAAAACAACCCAGCGTAACCCAACTCTTCCCGAAGGCTATGCTGAGTTTACTAAGGGAGAAGCCCATTCACTAGCACAGAAAGGAGCAATAATACCATTTCCTTGCAATTTTTTAAATTCACTTGCAACTTTGTCTCTAACAGCGAAAGGTATGGGAAGCACTCGAAAATAGTTAGGTTACATATTATCCTCCATTGTAACGTGCGCCATAAAGTTATTTGCTCCGTCAAGTCCTTCAGAAAATAAATCAGGAAACTCCTCAATCAACTAACACTGTCTTTTGGGTTGAAATCAGAAACAGAGAGTAACTTGTCCTGAATACGAAGACGAAACAAATCGAAAAAATCAAATCGAAAAATATTCTCACAGTGTCTCAGACGCAGAATTGTAAATGTCACTTTTGTGGTGTGAGACAGGGATGTGGGAGGCAGACTACCGGTACCAAGCACTGGGATCTCTAGCGTGCAAGATGATGTCAACTGTGGCGAGCCCAACTGTAGATATAGCGCGATGAAGCAATGTAACGGAAGCGCTAATGTCTAACTGAAGTCGCACACAGTGCCAGGCAGTGACGATGTTCACAGTCTGCTTGACTGTCGTTGCACAGCACCGTCGTTGCACAGCACTTGGATGGGGTGGAGGCATATCCCGAATTTGGGCATTACTAGTACCAGTAGCAGGTTGAGAAGAAACTGTTTTCACTGAGCGAGAAGTTGCTCCACGCTTACTAGAGTGAACGTGGGTAGAGCTCTTTTTCTGTTGCAGGCACACAGACTGTACGTGACCTGGCCTCCACAGTCAAAGCAAGTCGCATTCCACGAAGAGCAATGTCGTTCTTTATGCACTGAAAAGCAGCAGGGACATGATTTCACCGCAAGTACACACGTTGACACTTGTTTACTGTTTAATTGTGCACAGTGGTCGGTCGCAAGGCCATACCTGTTTGTCACTTTGTGAGGCACTGCAGATGAGAGTTATCTCGAAGTTTTCCACGGAACTATCACAAAAGTCCTGTTGCTAATAATTTGTAATACTTCTATCAAAGAAGTATCTGTTCCTCATAACACTAAGTGAGGACAGAAACTAAATCTTCAAGAACTACCAACTCTGGCCTACTAGTCTGGAATAACTCCTGAGTGAGGCGGTAAATTCCTGTCCCAGCCATTCACAAGAAATAAGGAGGTTTCACTCTACCTTGCTCTTAATGTGTAGCACAATGAACGTCGAACCTGGCGTAGCGCTCGTTCTTTTCCTCTCGTTCACCGAAAACTCGGATCGGTGGAACGCACGAAGGCAGTGCCGTGTATGTGGCTGGCTGTTGTGGTGGAGTCGATGCAGCTTGGGCTTATCTATTGATGAGCTGCCAGACTGACATCATCAACTACTACATTTGTTGGTTCTAAAACTGAATAAACTGCATTAGATCAAAGTCAGCAGCAACAGGAGACGCAGGTGGAGGAGGCGGGTTAGAGGGCATGTTTACGAGAGGAGAGCCGCAACAAAGTAATGAACACAAGTAGCGGAAGCGTTGTGGCTAGTCTGAAATAAAGAATAAAATTAGTAGCATTGCAGCTCTGAAAGAAAAGAGAGTAATATTAGGGACGCACTATGATGGAGCGGCGTAGAGCGAATAAAGCGCTTGAAACTTCCTCTTAAAAAAATTTATGAATTACTGTGCTGGTAAACCTCTTACGTTATTTGATTTTCAAACAGCTGAGCAAAACTGAACATACTCAGACATTTCTCTCACTACTTATTCCGATCATCACTCAACTGACATTCAATTATTCCTACAAAAGAATGGCCGTGACTAACAACAATCTATACCTTTCATGAATCGCTTACCTCACAACAATCTTCGTTACTCGAACTACTGCAATACAGCGAGAGCCAATGCTGCCAGATAAGTAAGAGATTCTAACTACTGAAGGCACTAACTACTGACAGGCACAGTTAGCAAATGAAAGATTTTGATAGAGAACAAACAATGCATTTCCCTTTATAGTCTTCAAAAGTCATAATATATTTATCAGTTCATGACATCCAGTCTTACAAATTTCGTTTTTCTGACGGACACACGTCCAGATCGTCAGCACTCAAAACTCTGCCATCTCTCTTCCCACATCCACCACTGCTCGCGGCTCACCCCCAACTGCGCAACGCTACGCGCTGTTCACATCCAACTGCCCAACACCACAATAGCGAATGTTCCAACAATGCCAACCAGCCACAGACTGCACACAGCACAGCCAGTGATTTTCATACAGAGCGCTACGTGACGTTACCAACATAAAAATCTAAACAGCCTACTTACACGCTAATTCTCTAATCGTCGTCGCCAGATGTTATGTCGGCTCGTGTGGGAGTCAGCACCGACCCAAACAAGGAAAGTTGCAAGTTGCGATGGCCACTGGCAGGAATAGAAAATCATCTCTACAGAACACCTTCGGATTAATAGAAAACTTTATTTCTATCAAGGGAAGAAACAGTACTTAACTCCCTGTGCTTCATATTCCCCCTAAATACAGATACCTTACTCTCTACTACTACTCGCAGAACGCAGACTAAATAACAGCTTCCTATTACTCAGTACTGATGCTCTCGAAGTCTGAGACCGAACTGGGCTGACCTGCAATTCGTGGCTCGAGAAATCAGCGTTGACAGGGGGCGCTGAACTCTGTGTTCCTGGAGGTGAGGCGCTACCCACTCCTTCCATACGCGCGCGGGTTGGCACAATCTTGATGCCATTTTGCCTCGTTGCGCCGATTGGCGTGCAGTCAGTGGCTTAGGACTGCACAGGTGTTCATGTCAGGACAGCAGCAGACAATTCCCTCAAAATTAGAGAGCAAATTGAGAACGTACAGTGAGGTACGAAACTAAGGATCGTTCAAATAGACTGGGGGAAGCTGTGCGGCAAACTGACGTACATAACGAGGAGTAGTTGACTGCTAAGAAAGACACATTCTCCCACAGCATTCCTGTCTACGAAAGCAGCACTGTTACTGCTCAATTACTCACTGCTTTTGCTGTTGACGTAATCCTGAAGCAACAAAATGTCGTGAACACACATGGTCTGCAGGAAGTGGTATGTGTTGCAGTCGAGCGAGAGGAGATCCATAGTATTGTTTTGCTTAATCTAGTGGTAGCATTGAGACAGAGATTTGTAGTTTATAGGTAACTCAACCATTCTAAGGTCAACGGAAGTTATCTTGGCGAGTGGTAGCAGCACATCACAGCTTCGGATTCTTAGCTGGTGAACTGTAACGTAAAGATAGAGACCAAGGCTGTAGATGTGAGCAACAGAAAACCGCTTGCGCCAGGGAATGATGGGGAGTACCTAGAGATAGTAGTCTGTGCCACTAGCAGTTAGCGTCATTCCTGAATGCTGTGACAGTTGGGCAGTGCGCCATACAACATCAGCTCGGCCCATCTAGCCAGAGGTAGAGATCTCCGAGCATTGTAACCACGGTTGCGAGGTTGGAGGTTCAGAGTGTTAATGGAGCAGACTGGACAGATAGCAGTCTGAATGCGGAAGTGTTCCTGGTGAACGGTGGCAGCACATCACAGCTTCGGTGTCTTAGCTGGTGTACTGCAACGTAATGATAAACATCAAAGCTGTGGAGATGAGCACCAGCAAAACCTTTGCATCAAGGAAGGTTGGGGACTACTTAGAGGTACTAGTCTGTGGCAACAACTGGTTAGCGTGACTCCTGAATTCTGAGGCCATTGGACAGTGCGCTACATAACATAAGTTCAGCCCATCAAGCCGGAGGTATAAGCTTCCAAGCCTTGTAATCACAGGTTGCGACGCTGGCAGCTCGGAGTCTTCATGCGGCAGACAGGACAGGCAGCATTCCCAAACCGGAAGTCATCTTGTCAAACGGTACCAGCTTATCAAATGTTCGGCATCTTAGCTGGTATACTGCAATATAAAGATTACCAAGGCTGTGGAGATAATCAGTGGCATAACTGTTCCACGAGAGAAGACTGGAGACTACTTAGAGGTACTAGTCTGTGGTACCAGCGGTTAACATGACTCCTGAATGCTGTGACAGTGGGACAGTTCGCCATACAACGTAAGTTTCGCACGTCAAGCTGTAAGTCTCCAAGCCTTGCAATGTTGGCAGCTCAGAGTGTTCATGCAGCACATCGGACAAATAGCAAACGGAAGTCTTCCTTGTGAACGGTAGCAGCACATCACAGGTTATGAGTTAGAGCTGGCATACCGCAACTTAGAGGCTAAGGCTGTGGAGTTGAGCAGCAGCAAAGCCCTTGTACCAAGGAATGCTGGGAATTACTTAGAGGAACTAGTCTGTGGCACCAGCGGTAAGAGTGACTCCTGAACGCTGTGCCAGTTGGGCAGTGCGCCATACAACATCAGTTCATCCCATCAAACTGGCTGTAGAAGTCTCCAAGACTCATAATCATTGGTTGCAAGGTTGGCAGCTGAGAGTGTACGTTCAGCACACCAGACAGATAGCAGTCAATCAGAGGAACTCATCTTGACGAACGTTAGAAGCCCATCATAGGTTCAGAGCCTTTGCTGGTGTACTTCAACGTGAAGCCTGAGATCAAGGATTGGAATTATTCGTATTTATTGCAACTTGTCTCAGACAATGACGCTGTGTCTAGTCGGCGATGACTGTTTGTTGCCTATTTTTCTGGGCTTTGAGAATATATTACAAATTGCACATTTCTGCTATGTAACAATAATATAAAAATGCTGAATTACAGTGTGTCCCCCACCCCTCCCCCCAAAAAAACGCTATCGAACAAGTTACGATGAACAACACTTAGCTTTACCTGGCTGTAAGGGAGAAAGAATGATAGGAGATGTGCAAAATGTCACTGTCGCGACGCACAACCTTAGCATCAGAAAATAAATGAATGAAATAAAAAGCATCAAATTTTATAGCTTAAGCGATTAAACTTTCAGCTTATGTTATTAAATATTCATAGACAAGTAAATAGTCTCTGAATTCGTGACACCGAAGGAAAACACCCAATTCGCGTTCGACAGAAATGTGATTCAATTTCCGTTCGGGCCAATAACATTTCCATTTTCTATGAAGCCCATAAAAGAAAAGTTCAGGAGTGGGATGAAAATTCAAGGTGAAATGACATCAGTGAACGATTCGTTGGTGACATTGCTATAATGAGTGAAAGTAAAGAAGAATTACATGACCTGCAGAACGTAATGTACAATCTAATAAGTACAGAATATGGATTTAGAGTAAATCGAGGAAAAATGAACGTAATGAGAAGCAGCACAAATGAGGACAGCGAGAAGCTTAACATCAGGATTGGTGGTCACGAATTAGATGAATTTAAGGAATTCTGCTACCTAGACAGTAAAATAACCAGTGACGATCAGAGTAAGCCGCGCGGAGTGGCCGTGCGGTTTAAGGTCCCATGTCACGGTTTGCTCGGCCCCTCCCGTCGGAGGTTCGAGTCCTCCCTCGGGTATGGGTGTGTGTGTTGCTCTTAGCATACTTCAGTTTAAGTTAGATTAAGTAGCGTGTAAGTCTAGGGACCGATGACGTCAGCAGTTTGGTCCCTTACGAATACACACACATCTGAACATTTGGACAGAGTAAGGAGTTAAAAGCAGACTAGCAATGGCAAGAAGGGCATTCCTGGCCAGAATAAGTCTGCTAGTATCAAACATATGCCTCAATTTGAGGAAGAAATTTCTGAAAATGTAGGACTGCATTACAGCATTGTATGATAGTGAGACATGGACTATGTGAAAACCGGAACAAAAGAGAATCGCAGCAGTTGAGATGTAGTGCTACAGGCGAATGTTGAAAATTAGGCGGACTGATAAGGTAAGGAATGAGGAGGTTCTGTGCAGAATTATAGAGGATAGGAATATGTGGAAAACACTTACAAGGAGAAGGGACAGGAATGTAAGACATCTTTTAAGACATGAGAGAATGTCTTCCATGGTACTACAGGGGGCTGTAGAAGGCAAAAACTGTAGAGGAAGATAGAGATTTCAATATATCCAGCTAATGATCACGGACATAGATTGCAAGTGCTACTCTGAGGTGTAGAGATTGGCACCGGAGAGAAATTCGTGGCGGGCCGCATGAAACCAGTCAGTAGATTGATGACCAGAAGAAAGTGGTACCCATAATGACACTGACACCAATTACGGAATTTTGAGAAGGATGAAGCCCAATTTCTTCCCATCCTTGTGCGCCTTCTCTAACGATCTCTTTGTAGGTGGGTTGCCAAGCTCCATATGGTGTTCTTTTATGTTTTATAAATTGTGAGAAACTTTGACCAATTTAGTATCCTTAATGTCTATATGATTTGCACAGTTATAAAAGTATTTTTTCACAAGGTATCTTACGCATAAAGCCAGTTGTATATCGTGGACGAATTTAACCATTTCTATACTAAGAGTTAGTTAATTAATCAGTCAGTGAGAATGACTTGAGAAGCCTGAGACACTATCTCTCGTATGTCTTTGCTATCTGGATGTTGGTAAACAGTCTCAATAGTTAGGACTTTATCCATATTTGTGTAGAGAATTTCCACAGTAGATCATTTAGATATATGAGGACGCTGTTCCAAACTTTTCAATAAAATTGTTTGAAACGCTACTCATAGAAAATGAGGTAAACTCACTGCTGCAGAGAGTTTTTAAGCCAGAAAAGCGGCTGTCCTCAGTCGCAGAACCAGCATCAGAAACAGTAATAAGTTTCGTTTCAAGCTCGTGTGGGCTGTTGAAAGGAAAATATATTTTTTATCAGCGTGAGTTCATATGCTCGTAAGAACTCACGCTGATAAAAAATATATTTTCCTTTCAACAGCCCACACAAGTTTGAAACGAAACTTATTACTGTTTCTGATGCTGGTTCTGCAACTGAGGACAGCTGCTTTTCTGGGTTAAAAACTCTCTGCAGCAGTGAGTTTACCTCATTTTCTATGAGTAGCGTTTCAAACAATTTTATTGAAAAGTTTGGAACAGCGTCCTCATATATCTAAATCATCTACTGTGGAAACTCTCTACACAAATATGGATAAAGTCCTAACTATTGAGACTGTTTACCAACTTCCAGCTAGCAAAGACATACGAGAGATAGTGTCTCAGGCTTCTCAAGTCATTCTCACTGACTGATAAATTAACTATCTCTTAGTATAGAAATGGTTAAATTCGTCCACGATATACAACTGGCTTTATGCGTAAGATACCTTGTGAAAAAATACTTTCATAACTGTACAAATCATATAAACATTAAGGATACTAAATTGGTCAAAGTTTCTCACGATTTATAAAACATAAAAGAACACCATATGGAGCTTGGCAACCCACCTACAAAGAGATCGTTAGAGAAGACGCACAAGGATGGGAAGAAATTGGGCTTCATCCTTCTCAAAATTCCGTAATTGGTGTCAGTGTCATTATGGGTACCACTTTCTTTTGGTCATCAGTCTACTGACTGGTTTCATGCGGCCCGCCACGAATTTCTCTCCTGTGCCAATCTCTACACCTCAGAGTAGCACTTGCAATCTATGTCCGCGATCATTAGCTGGATATATTGAAATCTCTATCTTCCTCTACAGTTTTTGCCTTCTACAGCCCCCTGTAGTACCATGGAAGACATTCTCTCATGTCTTAAAAGATGTCTTACATTCCTGTCCCTTCTCCTTGTAAGTGTTTTCCACATATTCCTATCCTCTATAATTCTGCACAGGACCTCCTCATTCCTTACCTTATCAGTCCGCCTAATTTTCAACATTCGCCTGTAGCACTACATCTCAACTGCTGCGATTCTCTTTTGTTCCGGTTTTCACATAGTCCATGTCTCACTATCATACAATGCTGTAATGCAGTCCTACATTTTCAGAAATTTCTTCCTCAAATATAGGCATATGTTTGATACTAGCAGACTTCTTCTGGCCAGGAATGCCCTTCTTGCCATTGCTAGTCTGCTTTTAACTCCTTACTCTGTCCAAATGTTCAGATGTGTGTGTATTCGTAAGGGACCAAACTGCTGACGTCATCGGTCCCTAGACTTACACGCTACTTAATCTAACTTAAACTGAAGTATGCTAAGAACAACACACACACCCATACCCGAGGGAGGACTCGAACCTCCGACGGGAGGGGCCGAGCAAACCGTGACATGGGACCTTAAGCCGCACGGCCACTCCGCGCGGCTTACTATGATCGTCACTGGTTATTTTACTGTCTAGGTAGCAGAATTCCTTAAATTCATCTAATTCGTGACCACCAATCCTGATGTTAAGCTTCTCGCTGTCCTCATTTGTGCTGCTTCTCATTACGTTCATTTTTCCTCGATTTACTCTAAATCCATATTCTGTACTTATTAGATTGTACATTACGTTCTGCAGGTCATGTAATTCTTCTTTACTTCCACTCATTATAGCAATGTCACCAACGAATCGTTCACTGATGTCATTTCACCTTGAATTTTCATCCCACTCCTGAACTTTTCTTTTATGGGCTTCATAGAAAATGAAAATGTGATTGGCAGGAACGGAATTTGAATCACGCTTCTGTCGAACGCGAATTGGGTGTTTTCCTTCGGTGTCACGAATTCAGAGACTATTTACTTGTCTATGAATATTTAATAACATAAGCTGAAAGTTTAATCGCTTAAGCTATAAAATTTGATGCTTTTTATTTCATTCATTTATTTTCTGATGCTAAGGTTGTGCGCCGCGACAGTGACATTTTGCACATCTCCTATCATTCTTTCTCCCTTACAGCCAGGTAAAGCTAAGTGTTGTTCATCGTAAACTGTTCGATAGCGATTTTTTGGGGGGAGGGGGGGGGGGGGACACACTGTAATTCAGCATTTTTATATTATTGTTACATAGCAGAAATGTGAAATTTGTAATATATTCTCAAAGCCCAGAAAAATAGGCAACAAACAGTCATCGCCGACTAGACGCAGCGTCATTGCCTGAGACAAGTTGCAATAAATACGAATAATTCCAAGCCTTGATCTCAGGCTTTACGTTGAAGTACACCAGCAAAGGCTCTGAACCTATGATGGGCTTCTAACGTTCGTCAAGATGAGTTCCTCTGATTGACTGCTATCTGTCTCGTGTACTGAACGTACACTCTCAGCTGCCAACCTTGCAACCAATGATTATGAGTCTTGGAGACTTCTACAGCCAGTTTGATGGGATGAACTGATGTTGTATGGCGCACTGCCCAACTGGCACAGCGTTCAGGAGTCACTCTTACCGCTGGTGCCACAGACTAGTTCCTCTAAGTAATTCCCAGCATTCCTTGGTACAAGGGCTTTGCTGCTGCTCAACTCCAGAGCCTTAGCCTCTAAGTTGCGGTATGCCAGCTCTAACTCATAACCTGTGATGTGCTGCTACCGTTCACAAGGAAGACTGCCGTTTGCTATTTGTCCGATGTGCTGCATGAACACTCTGAGCTGCCAACATTGGAACCTGTGATTACAAGGCTTGGAGACTTACAGCTTGACTTGCGGAACTTACGTTGTTTGGCGAACTGTCCCACTGTCACAGCATTCAGGAGTCATGTTAACCGCTGGTACCACAGACTAGTACCTCTAAGTAGTCTCCAGCCTTCCCTCGTGGAACAGTTATGCCGCTGATCATCTCCACAGCCTTGGTAATCTTTATATTGCAGTACACCAGCTAAGACGCCGAACATTTGATAAGCTGGTACCGTTTGACAAGATGACTTTCGGTTTGGGAATGCTGCCTGTCTTGTCTGCCGCATGAAGACTTCGAGCTGCCAGCGTCGCAACCTGTGATTACAAGGCTTGGAAGCTTATACCTCCGGCTTGATGGGCTGAACTTATGTTATGTAGCGCACTGTCCAACGGCCTCAGAATTCAGGAGTCACGCTAACCAGTGGTGCCACAGACTAGTACCTCAAAGTAGTCCCCAGCCTTCCTTGATGCAAAGGTTTTGCTGGTGCTCATCTCCACAGCTTTGATGTTTATCATTACGTTGCAGTACACCAACTAAAACGAAGAACCAGTAAAAGGCTGCTAACCTTCGGGAGGATGACTTCCGTTTCGAGACTGCTATATGTCTAGTCTGCTGTATGATGCTCGGAGCTGCCAACCTATCAGTCAGTGATAGGCTCTTACCTCGAGCTTGATGGACCGAACTTCTATAGTATGACGAAATATCCAACTGTCATAGCATTCAGGCGTCGCACTAACCGCTTCTGTCACAGACTTATATCTCTAAGTAGTCCCCAGCCATCCCTGTTGCAAGTGCTTTGCTGTTGCTCACCTCCACAGCCTTGGTCTTTATCTTTACGTTGCAGTACACCAGCTAAGAATCCGAAGCTGTGATGTGCTGCTACCACTCGCCAAGATAACTTCGAGTCTGCTGTCTGTCCGGTCTGCAGCATGATCACTCTGAGCTGCCAGCCTCGAAAGCTGTGATTACAAGGCTTGGAGACTTCTACCTCCGGCTTGATGGGCCGAATTTATGTTGTAGGCGCACTGTTTAACTGTCACAGCATTCAGGAGTCTCGCTAACCGCTGATGCCACAGACTAGTACTGCCGTCCCCAGCTGTCCTTGGTGCGAGGGCTTTGCTGTTGCTCATTTCCTTGGTCTTTACCCTTACGTTGCAGTACACCAGTTTTGACACCTAACCTGTGATTTGCTGCTACCGTTCTCCAAGATGACTTCCGCTTTGAGGCTGCTGTCTGCCCTGTCTACTGTATAAACACTCGAAGCTGCCAACCTAGCAACCAGTGAATACAAGTGTTCGAGACTTCTCTATCTTGGCGGGCCTAACTGGTGTTGTATGGCGCACTGTCCAACTGTCGCAGTATTCTGAAGTAACGCTAACCGCTGGTGACACAGACTAGTACCTCTAAGTAGCCCCAGCCCTCCCTGGTGCAAGGGCTATGCTGTTACTTATCTCCACAACGTGCATACCTTGTGAGTCTACCCGATCATACACGTTCGATGTATACGAGAGTGCTGTGGCAAAAATGGCAGTCTCATTCCTGGGCAACAATAGTTACATCCTCATTTATTTGCTGGATGGATTCCAGTCTCGGTCTTTTTCAACAGTTTTCACCCTCCACAGCTCACCGTAGCAGCATGAGATATATTTTGTGTTGTCTCATCTGATGTCTTATCATCCTGTCCCTTCTTTTTGTCAGCGTTTTTTATATGTTACTTTCCTCTCTGGTTCTACACAGGACGCCCCAGTACCGTGCAATATAACTGATGCCCTCCTTGCCGATTCTGAGGGGAGCTTCCTCATTCCCTACGTTATCACTCCACCTAACTTTCAACAGTCTTCTGTAGTACCATATATAAAATGCTTCGATTCTCTTCATTTCCCGTTTTCCCACAGTGAGTTCATGTTTCAGTACCATACAATGCTCTGCTCGAAACGTAAGTTCTCATAAATTACTTTCTCAAATGAAGACCTATCTTTGGTACTAACAGACTTCTCTTGGCCAGAAATGCCCTTCTGACCGGTGTTGGTCTGCTTCTGATGCCCTCCTTACTATCTCTATCATTGTGTATTTTGGTGCCTTGGTAACAGAATTCCTCAGCTCCACCTACTTCATGATCATCAATCCTAATGTTAAGTTTCTCTCTGTTCTCATTTCTACTATTTCCCAGTACTTTCGTAGTCCTTATTCTGTAATCATTAGAATGTTTACTTCACTCAACACATCCTGTGATTCTTCTTCACTTTCTCTGAGGGTAGCAGTGTCATCAGCGAATCTTATCATTCAAATGGCTGTGAACACTATGGGACTTAACATCTAAGGTCATCAGTCTCCTAGAACTTAGAACTACTTAAACCTAACCAACCTAAGTACATCACATACATCCATGCCCGAAACAGGATTCGAACCTGCGACCGTAGCGGTCTCGTGGTTCCAGACTGTAGCGCGTAGAACCGCTCGGCCACCCCGGCCGGCTCTTATCATTGATATCCTTTCACCTTGAATTTTAATCCCACTCTTGAACGTATCTATTATTGGCGTCATTGCTTCTTCTATGTATACATTAGACCATAGAGGCGAAAGACTGCATCCCAGTCTCACACTCTTTTTAATGCGCTCTTGGTTTTTTACTCTTATTGTCAACTCTTGGATCTTGTACGTAGTGTATATTACCTTTAGCTTATTCTTATTTTTCTCACAATTTCGGACATCTTGCACCATTTTGCATTGTCGAATCTTTTTTCCAGGTCGACAGATCCTGTGAATGTGTATTGATTCTTCTGTAGTCTTGCTTCCGTTGTCGACCGCAATGTCAGAACTGCCTTTCTTTTCGTAAAGCCAAACTGATCGCCATATAACACTTCGTGAATTTTCTTTTTCATTCTTTTGTATGCTGTTCTTTAACCAACTTGGCTGCTCAGCTCTTATGCTGATTGTGAAATGACTCTCGCATTTGTCGGCTCTTGCTGCCTTTGGAATTGTGTGAACAATTTTTTTCCTGAAAGTTAGGCGGAACATCGCGAGTTCACACTTTTTACGCACCAACATGAATAGTCCTTTTTTTTGCCACTTCCGCCAGTTGTTCCACGGATTCTGATAGGTTCTATCCCTTCTGCCTTACTGGGGCTTCAGATTTTTAAAGCTCATCTAAATGTCGATTCTAATTCTGGATCCCCCACCTCCTCTGCACTGAAGAAAAAATGATTCAAATGGCTCTGAGCACTATGGGACTTAACATCTGAGGTCATCAGTCCCCCAGACTTAGAACTACTTAAACGTAACTAACCTAAGGACATCACACACATCCATGGCCGAGGCAGGATTCGAACCTGCGACCGTAGCAGCAGCGCGGTTACAGACTCTGCACTGAAGAGACGAAGAAACTGGTACACGTACTTAATATCGTATAGCTCCCTTCCCCCCCCCCCCCTCCCCCCTCCATCAGTCAGAAGTGCCGCAACGTTGACTAATGTCTGAAGTAGCGCTGGAGGGAACTGACAGCATGACCCCTGCAGTGTTGTCCATAAATCCGTAAGACTACGAAGGGGTGGAGGTCTCTTCCGCACAACACGTTGCAAGAAATCCCACATATGCTCCAGAATATTCGTGTCTGGGGTGTTTGGTGGCCATCTGAAGTGTTTAAAATGAGAAGAGTGTTTCTGGATCCACTCTGTAGAAATTCTGGACGTGTGGCGTGTCGCATTGACCTGCTGGAAATGCCGAGTTCTGTCGGAATGCACAATGGACACAAATGGATGTAGGTGATCAGACAGGACGCTTACATACGTCTCACCTGTCAGAGTCGTACCTACCATAGACGTATCAGCGGTCCCATAGCACTCCAACTGCACACGCCTCATACCAGCTTGAACAGTCCCCTGCTGACATGCAGGGTCCATGGATTCATGAGGTTGTCTCCGTACCCGTAGGTGTCCATCAGGTCGATACAATTTGATACAAGAATCGTCCAAATAGGCAACACGTTTCCATTCATCAACAATCCAATGTTGGTGTTAACAGGCCCAGGCGAGGCGTAAAGCTCTGTATCGTGCAGTCATCAACTGTACACGTCTGGGTCTTCAGCTCCGAAAGGCCTCATCGATGATGTTTCGTTGAATGATTCGCACGCTGACACTTGTTGATGGCCCAGTATTGAAATCCGCAGCAATTTGCTGAAGGATTGCACTTCTGCCACGTTGAACGATTCTCTTCAGTCATCGTTGGTCCCGTTTCTGCAGTATTCTTTTCCTTCCGCAGCGATGCCGGAGGTTTGATGTTTTACCACATTCCTGATACTCACGGTGAACTCGTGAAATGGTCGTACGGGAAAATACCCACTTCATCGCTACCTCAGAGATGCTGTGTCCCATCGCTTGTGCGCCTACTATAATACCACATTCAGACTCATTTAAATCTCTGTAGCCTGCCATTGTAGCAGCAGTAACACTGTGACAGACACTTGTTGTCTTATATAGACATTGCCGACCGTAGCGCCGTATTCTGCCTATTTACGTATCTCTGTATATGAATACGCATATCTATACCAGCTTTTTGAAGTTTCAGTGTGTATTGGCTCACGTTTCTTCTTCTGTCACATCAGACAAGTCTTCCCCTCGAAGAGGCCTTCAATGTACTCTTCCCCTCATCGGCCCTCTCCGCTGCATTTAACACTGGAATTCCCATTGCACTGTTAATGCTACCACCTGTGCTTTTAACTACACCGAATCTTATTTTGACTTCCCTGTATGTTGAGTCAGTCCTTCCGACCATCATTTCTATCCAGTTTCTTCACGTTTTTCATGTAGCTTCCCTGCACTTCCTGTCTGTTATATACCTAAGTGACTTGTATTTCTGTATTTATGAATTTCGCTGAACGCTTTTGTTCAACCTTCTTTTATTGATCATCTGAAGTGGTTTTTCCGATACTCGTGGTTTCTTCACAGTGACCATGCGCTTTTTGGAGGTGTCTATTCATCATTAACTGAACTGCATATTAACTACTCCTTATCGCACTATATATATAGCCTCAGAGATTTCCAGGCATGTACATTCATTTTTTAGTACTTTGTATACCACTGCTTTGCACGTTGATTCTTCCTGGCCCGTCTCTTAAACTTCAGAATTCTCTTCATCACCACTAAATAGTGATGAGTATATATTCTGCTCATGAGTACGGTTTACAATATAGTACCGGATTTCGGAATATCTTCCTGACTATGATGTAATCTAGCTGAAATCTCCTGACCTTCACGTGTACCTCCTCTCATTGTGATTCTTGAAGAGTATTCCTATTACTAGTTCTCTACTATTGGAGAACTCAATTAATCTTTCTCCTCTCCCATATGTAGTACCAATCATATACGCTGCCGTAATCCTTTTTTCTAGTCCTCCCCCAACCACATTCAAATCTCCTCCGTGACTATTAGATTTCTGTCTCCGTTTAAATACTGGATTACCCGTTCGATATCATCGTATACTTTCTGTATGTCTTCATCTTCTGCGTTCCACGTTGGAATGTAAATTTGTTGTCGGTGTTGGCTTATTGTTGGTTCTAATGAGATCAGCCCTATCACTGAATTGTTCACAGTAACTCACTCTCTGCCCTACGTTCCTATTCATAATGAATCCTACTCCCGTTATACCACTTTCTTCTGCTGTTGATATTACCATATACCCATCTTTATCATCTTTCCGTTTCACTTCAATGTCCCGTACTATACCTAGATTGTGCCTTAGCATATCCCTTTCCAAATTTTCTAGCTTTCGTACCTCGTTCAAATTTCTGACATTCCACTCCCCTTCTTGTAGAACGTTATTCTTTCGTTGGTCATTCATTCTTTTTCTCATGGCTACCTCCTCCTAGGCAGTACCTGCCGGAGATCCGAATGGAGGATTAGTCCGGAGTCCTTTGCCAATGGAGAGATCATCATGAAACTTTGTTATAGCCCACCCTCTGTGGATACACGTTAGGCGTCTTCAATGCAGTGGTTTCGATTGTATTCTGCATCCTCAAGCCGTTGATTATTGCTGATTCTTTCGCCCATAGGGGCAGTTTCCCACCCCGTAGGTGGGAGAATATCTTGTTTCTCTGTTCCCCCTTCGCCCTTCGTAAGGCCGTTGGCTAAATTAGTGTGACTTCTTATGCCGAAAATCTTCGGCTGGCACTGCTGATGATTTTTTATTCAAAATTTAAGCGGTTGCAGAACTCTAACGAGGAATTGAGAACGTTTTGATGTCAAAGACGCTACCCTCTCGAGAAATCTGCAGTCAAGGCCATCACAGAGTCGACAAAGATTTTTTTGAGACTCTGTACTCGGCTTGAAAGCAATGGACCCCGATGAATTCTGGGAACACTGCTGCAAATTGCGAGCTCCACTTGCTCGCCATGCGCGAGGCCAGCAGTCTTCACCACCTCCAGCACCTACCTGTATGAACTGAGAATGGCCTCTGAACCCATGCGAGAGCCGTCGTTGGTGTCGATGTAAGCCATAACTTTGACAGCTCCACCACCTTGCACACTCTGAAGGCGCAAGCAGGGACGCCTAGACATCTTGGATGAGCCACCCCCGTGCCCCCCAGCCCTCCCGACAGACATACCGAATGCTGCCCAATGGGTTTCTTACTGGCTCTAAACACTATTTACCTAAGTCTCTCAATTAAACGCTTAACGTTGGAGCTCGTAATAACTAGAAAACGACTGCCACCATGAGTCTTTTTGGGCCCTGCTGAAGGAACAGCCATTTGTCCATTCACTGGGTGAACAGGCCCAGGCCAAATGGCCTATCTCCACGTTGGTCCTCCACCTGAAACGACACGAATGCGTTAGAATCAGCCATTTATCTTACTGTGAAGGCGGATCCACCGTGTCGAGTACACTAGGAGGTACATCAGCAGCAGAGCCTGCGACTGATAATACTGACCCTGAAGTGTCTCATGCGATATGTCAGATCTCCTGCAACTGCTACGCTCCAGGAAGCAGCCTGGAGATGCTTGACCAAAGCAGAAAGTGCATTCAGCTGTACATTAACTGCAACCAGCCCCTCCTGTGTCCGCACACAAAATACATCCTGGTCTGTCCCCTCCCGGAGATTCGATTTGGGAGACGAATCCGAAATAGCTTGTAAATGTAAAGATTGCTACAACATTTTTCAATTACAGGGCCACGTGTCCAGTGGATACACATTATGTGTCTTTTAGGCAGTAATTTCTGTTGTCTTCCGCAACCTCATGCTGTTGTACATTGTTGATTCTTCCGTGGGCTTAAGGGTAGTGCCACCAGGCTCTATCCGCTCCTCTGCCTTCCGACAATGCCACTAACAGCGTTAGGGTGACTCGGCATATCGGAGGTCATCGTCCGCCATTGCTGATGATTTTTATTCGGAATTTAAGAAAAGGTTGGGAGCCAAGGTGGGGTCCAGGAGTCGCAATTTCTTGTTCAAGACGCTGCCTCTAGGGCACAAATAATGTCATACTGTGTGCAGCGTATCGTAGTGTAGTGTGACGTTTGGGTTTCATAAAGATGAGAGCAGAGGCACGCAGACTACTTTTATATAACAGCAGCAACGACTTTTCCTCGTTTAACGTCCCCATCTGACAGATACGTATTAAAAGTGTCTCATTCCATGAGAGAACTCGGAGAAGTTTGAAATTTAATACAGACAATGATGTATTGTCTTGCGCTCAGGAGCATAGTACCTCTTCTCCCCTCATCAGCCAAGTATTGATGGTGAAAGTATCTAATGTCATCAGGATTCCAACCACTTTCGAGTTGAGTATCACTATACAGGCATGCTTTAGCCACTTCCTTTTTGGAGGTAGATAATAAAGACACAAAAACGTAGCTGATACCAGTTTACGGTGAGAAACTTGCCACTTGCCTCAACAGGTTTACAGGAGTCTAGTTTCTTGCTACACAGCATGTACCCACGCTTGCGTCACCTAATTACGTGTTATTCAGAAAGCAGGGCGGCCATGCGTAACATCCAATGCACTTGATTTACGATATTTGATGCGGTATCATGAGTGTTAGGCCATGATAGCTTTTACAGAAAGAATGTTATATAATAGCTTTCATGTGCATCTTCATAACCCTCAGATATTAGAAAATCAAGTATTACCATTCAAATGTCAATTTTCCTACCGCCAACAGATAGTTAAGTAGTAGCTTCTCTGAGCCCTTGTTTTCTTAACACATATACCTTGTTCCAAAAATACGTTATCTGACCAAAAGTGTGCGAACACCCCTATGTAATGCGGAACTGACCACTAGATGTCTCCAGAGGCGAACACGGCAATATTAAAGGAAGCGTGAAATTTTTTTGTTGTGGGTAGAGTAGCAGTAACTGTATAAACGGTGGATCGGAAGAGTTGTGTGACTTCGAAAGAGTACCAGTCATTGTATGTTACCTGAGTAATAAATACGTAATGGAGATTTAAACCCTTCTAGAGCTACACAAGTCAACGGTGGTCACTTGTTTGTGAAATGGAAACGCTAGGGAGCGACCACGGCTAAACCAAGACCAGACACAACTCATACTCTGATAGAGAGAGATTGCAGAACATAGCGGATAACGACAGTACAAATCGCTTGCAATCCGAGGAAGGAAACACTCGTCATTTCCGAAGTGATATCAGTAGTCCAGTTAGCACAATGGCCGTGTGTAGCGATTTAAAAAACAATGGTGTAGAATGATCAATCATTTCGCACGTCGTAACCCACACACTTCCGTAGTCAGTAATAAGCGACGCTTTAAACGTTGTAATGAACGTTTTCACTGGTATGGATGACTGTATAGGAGCGATTTGGAGTGATGAATCACTCTACTACCTGTGGCAGTCCGAACGAAGGGTATGGATAAGTCGAATGCCTAGGGAACATTACCTTGCACCATGTGTAATACCAACAGTGAAGTACTGAGGACGTGATGTACGTTATAGGGGTGTTTTTCGTGGTTGGCCCATAGTTCCATTATTGCGCTAACGATAGCGCTAAGTGCGGAACAGTTTCAATGCATTTTACAAGGTTGTACATAGCGTACAGTAAAAGAACAGTTTCGAGGCAATGATTATTTGTATTAGCTTGACAATGCACCCTGTCATAAAGCAGAACCGGCGAGACAAATGAATAACATTCTTGAAATGGTCCGACCTGCCAAGAAACCTGACCTGCTCCCAGTGGGACATTTCTCGTATGCTATGTGCTAGAACGTCGACTTCCCTTCAACTCCAGAGTCCAACATCACTTCCATCTCTGGTTTCGGCTTTTTAGGAAGAATGGGCTTCTATTCCGCTACAGACATTGAGATGCCTCATTGATAGTGCTCCCAGCTGAGCTGTAGCCGTCGCAACGGCAAAGTGCGAACACATCCCACACTGATGTTCACTGGTAGGTATTTGGATACTTTTGAATGTCTCTGAGTACTATGGGACTTAACTTTGAGGTCATCAGTCCCCTAGCCTTAGAACTACTTAAACCTAAGGACATTACACACATCTATGCCCGAGGCAGGATTCGAAACTGCGACCGTAGCAGCAGCGCGGTTCCGAACCGCTAGGCCACAACGGCCGGCGGGATACTTTTGATTATGTTGATTATGTAGCGGAGATTTCTCTCTTCTGTCCTTCTTCTGCGACTCGAGGTTAACGTCTAGGCTTTTTTCCGTTTTCAACGTACCGTCAACATATCACCAAACAGTTCTGCTACTGTGAAGTAAGATCCAGGTTGCTTCACAGTTGTCACATTATGCGCCTAAAACACCAGACAATTTCATAACAAAACTTTAAAAAATTTTACAGGTGAAGAATTCCAAGTTCTTTTATTTGTACGTATCAGAATAACTAAGAATTAAATTTTTATGCTTTTAGAGTAGTTGTAGAAAATCTCGCTTACGTTAGTACAGGAGCACTCTAACAGGAAATCATAGACAAAAGAATTAATTGTGTATTACCTTAGCTGTCCACTTATTTATTTTTCTGGACAATAAGCAGATGGCGATAACGCGTTTTGTTTATCTCATGAAGAAAATGATCCGATAATTCAAACAACGTGTGCCTTGACGAGTGAAGGCTTACTTAGGATTCGCCATACTACGACCTCTTCAGCGTTACTCACTATTAAAATGGGACACAGATGTTACCTCCTACAACTGGAATAGACGACCAATTTATACAGTTTTCACATAAGTCCATTGCAACCCTACAGTTGTCTACAGACGCAAGTTAAGTGAAGACAATAAACAAAAAGTGAACTACAAAACAATGATTAATATTAATTACAGATCAATAAAAAGGAATGATGAATACAGTATGGAACGATCATCGGCAAATTAAAGGTAACCCAGTAACTATGAAGCACTGACAAGAAAGAGCCCTACGGTTAAGGTTTCGAACACCAACAGGTAGCACAGAGCTGGGCCATTCGCTGCTGCTGCCGTCGCTGCTGGCTGCTTGGCGGCACGAGGAGAACTGGCGCCATGCGGCCGTCGACCGACCTTTACAGACAGCGGTGGGGAGATAATGCCTTGAGTGGACAACAAGTGCCTGCCAGTGGCTGGGCTCAGAACTGTTGTCGGTCATATTTCGAATCGCAGCTTGCCCTGGCGGATGACGCGTGACTCGTCAGTTTGGTATTAATAACTGTTTGCATATCAGACTTAGTTGCGAATCCGTAAATCACTCTCATAGCTCTCACCTTTTCTGTTACCTGCCTCTACAGGAGGAGAAAAGAAATTCCAACATTTGTCTGCAGGAGGGTTACGAAGTGCGCTTTTTATTTAAGTCCTGTAATGATGGGTGATACAGACAACTTACAGACTCTTTTGTAGAACTTATAAAATATCGCGGTGAGTTTTTAGAGTCATTTATCCGTATTTTAGTTATTAACGAAGACCACTCATGATCTCACTACATTTGACTACAAAAGCTATGCGTCAATGCTCACACAAATTTTATTTATTGGCTTAACCGGTTTCCGCCATTTATTTTCAGCTGCGCTATGAAATAAGAAAAAAATATATAAAAAACAAAAAATATGCAGAAAACACACTAGTCAACATTGCATTAGTAAATTAAGTAAACAGCTAACTGAACTACACAAATTAAAAGTTCGTGACGTTTCGTCCATATTGGCCGATCATGTGTCTTTCTTTATTCCTTCCTACTAAGTAAGAAGGTCAAGGCGGCGTGAAAAAAGGAATGTTGCTGAGGGGCAGAATTCAGCTACAAGTGGGGAACAAACTTTGTACTAACTGAAAATGAGTTTAGTAAATGTAAAACGCCGTCACGCAGTAATTTGAATCGTTGGGTAACATATCGGGCGGTGGCAACGAGATCAGTGATAGCAGCATGACAGTGGCTTTTATGTCCGCCTCGGCAGCTGAATGGTCGGAGCCATGCAAAGGGGCCTGGTTCGATTCCTGGCGTGATCGGAGATTTTCTCGGCTCACGGACTGGGTGTTGTGTTGTCTTCGTCATCATCTCATCCTCATCGACATGCAAGTCGTCGGAGTGGCGTCAACTAAAAGACTCGCACCAGGCGAGGGCCTAGCCACACGACATTTCATTTCAGTGGCTTTATGGGCAAGAAACGTCTGCAGGCCTTCACAGTTGATTGGATATTTGAGTTGAGTTACACTCTGAAAACTGTCAATCTCTTGGTTTGTATACTTACCGGACTGATTTAATTAGATTTATTGCACCAGGGCTTATTTGAATAAACTTTATGTTGATATCGATTGAAAAATCGGGTCGGTATTATACAAAAGTTCCTAGCGTTTTTGATTTGCATGTTTGCATTCTGGTTGCTATAGGTTTCTTTATCGATTGTCATTTTACATTTGTAGTTCTCTATTCTGTTTGTGCTTACATAGTGTCATTTTGTCATTTCAAGATAGTGAGAGGAACTGTGGATTTTAGAAAACAGAGTGTCAAGTAAAGAAATCGTAACATTTCCTACATATTCTTGTGAATGAGCTCAATAACGGGGTGACAGCAGATGGGATGGCCAGAAACATTAGCGCCGTGTCTCGTTTCAAGTAGAATCGTTATGACATTCGTGACTCTCCACGTTAAGAAAGACCTTAGAGATTTGATGAAGATCGTTTAAACGCATTAATCCAGAATGATACACGTCACAATGATACACGTTGCAATGATACACGACATTTGCATGCGGTGGAGAAGGTTCAAATAGCGGGTGTATGAGTACTGCATGCTCTAAGCCAAAATCACAAATATCAGCACGTGGTCATGTGTGCATCTCTTCTTGCTCGTCATCAGTAACCCCCTGAACAACACCAATAATTCCTATCCCGTATCGTTATTTAGGATGGGATATGCTGTCTTTATGCTAACCTGAGGAAAGGAAAGGAATGAGCCCAAACAAAACAGCAAGTCCCCGAACAAAGTCCTGAGCACATCCATAAAAGATAATGCTATGCATCTAGCAGAACAGCGACGGTTTGGTGTATTACGAATTGCTTTCCTGAGGTATAACAATCATTACTGACATCTATTGTCAACAACCGAGACGTCCTGCAGACGCAGTCGAAGAACAACAACCAGGAAGACTGCTTGAAGTGGTGCTACTCCGTGATAACGCCCGCCAGCATTCTGCTAGACTGACAAAAAACACTATACAGAGTGGGATTGTGAAATCATTCAGCATCCATGTTGTTCACCTGATCTTGCGCCACCAGATCTTCAGCTTCTCCGCAGTCTATTGAACAATTTTCAAGGCACTTCTTTTCTAGATGAAAACGCGCTCCGAACATGACGAGTTCTTTGTCTCTAAACCACGTGATTACTGTAGCGGAATCAAAAAGCTACCCCAACCTTGGCAGTCTATTGTAAGTAGTGAAGGAGAATATATTACTGATGACCAAAGTCTGTGTTAGACATATGTGTTGTGTTCATTAAACTTTTACAAACAAACAAAAAATTGCACCAGTCCAGTATACAGCTAGGAATTTCCGAGAAGAATTTTCTGTAACAGTTATTTACAGAATATACACTTGTCACCCAGAACATTATAACCACCGACCTACATCCAGCCGGTGGCATCGTCACTGGCGAGGAATGACTGCTGGCCAGACACACGCACGGTGCATGTTATACCAGTGAGCGTGCTGTCCGTGTGTAAAATGGGGAAAGCAGGCGATGTACCTGAGTTTGACCAAAGGCAGATTGTAATGGCCCGGAGGCTCGGCGCGAGAATTTCGGAAACTGCACTACTTGTCGGGTGTTCGAGGAGTGCAGCGGTGAATGTCTACCACACTTGGTGAAATCAAGGTGAACCACGTCCAGACGTCGTGGGGTTGGGAGGCCATTCCTCAATACGGGTGTCGGACGTCTGTCCCCGCGACTAACATCAGAATTTAATGCTGGGCAGAAGACAAGTGTCCTGAACGCACAGTGCGCCGAACAGTCCTAACGATGGGCCTCCGCAGCCGATGACTCATGCATGTGCCAATGTCAATATCAAGATGTCGGTAAGTATGACCGAAATACACACATGACCACAGGCGCCGAACGCTGGCGCAGTGGCAGAGCGTTATATGATCTGATGAATCCCGATATCTTCTTCATCGCGTCTACGGAAGGATGCGAATCTGTTGTTTTCCAGGAAAACAGTTCCTTGACACGAGGACTGTGGGACGGAGACAAGCTGGTGGGGGCTCCATTATGCTCTGTGGACCATTAATGAAGGCATCCATGGGTCCAGTGGGGCTCTTGCAAGTATCCATGAAGAGGAAGGAGTATCGTACACTGCTAGCAGACCACGTACACCCCTTCATGACGATCATGTTTGCCGACGTGAGTGGTATTTTTCAACAAGATAATGCGCCACTTAACAAGGCCAGGATGGAGTGGTTCGAGGAACACACAGCGAGTTACAATTGAAGTCCTGGCCCCAAAAACTCGCCAGATCCGAACTCGATCGAAGGGATCTGGGATTTGACTGAACGTGGCGACAGAGCTCAACGTCACCACTCCCCGGAATTTGCATCATTTTGGTGACTTGTGAGTGCAGATGTGGTGCCAGCTCCCTGACTGCTTGCATGCCACGACACATCGGCGCTGTTATCCGAGCCAAAAGTGGACACACTCGCTATTATGTAGATGGTCGTAATGGTGTGGCTTATCAGGGTACGTGGAAGCTGTGTTATACAATTATCTCGTTTTTATTGTTGGTTAGAGGAAATATAAATGACTGTGGAGATTTTCAGTTACTTAAATGCAGTACATGAATTTTACTGAATTCAAGAACAGCAATGTTTCTATCCACTATTCGATTAAGAGAAACGCCACACTGGCGACCTTTCTTCCAGGATATTACTGTAAACTGATATTTGATGTGACACATGTCGCAGACAGCGGAGGGTGGCTGCTTCACGCTCTGTCACGGGTGCGGGAGATCATCCGACGTCTCATCTGGCCGCTTCACACCCGAGAGAGTGCAGCTACAACTTCAGCATCACTGTGTCTGCCAGAATCGCACATGATCCTGCCAATGGCTGATCCACATAGCGGCTGCTGTACGCTGTCATACTGCACATGTGAGATAATTTTAAAGATATTGATTTAATAAAAATCAGAAGGAAACGTGGAAGGGGAGGGAGATAATAAAATGAGTTTGCCTGGTTTGTTCAACAGACTAGCAAATTTAGAAATATGAGTTTGCAGGCAGTGAAAATGATAAATTTGAAAGCAGAAAACTATTTGTGCGAATTAAAGGAAAAGGGCTCAGTGGAAGTGATAGTGATTCTCTGGCCGAGGAAGTGCCAAGTACACTTAGTGCAACGGAGGGTATTTTCAGCTAAGTGAAATCAGAACTGTTTCACAAATTAGGCTTTAGCATCAGAGAGTTGATGTTAGAAATTAGAGCTTGTCATAGTAAACTGATGTTTAATTGTAGTGAACCAAATTCTGATTTACAATTTCGAACGCTTCAGTTAGGAAATAATACAAGTATTGATTTTAACACTAAAGTCACTCAACTGAAAGATGTGTTCAGGAAGCTAGACACGAAAGAAGTCTCATGCCAAGTCTAAGGAGGGCGTACCTGTACATCTAACAGTGGTATCGATGCAAGTGAATGATGTAAGAAGTAAGAAAGAAACTTTAGCCACCCAATTAGAAACCAAACAACTGGAAGTTATTCACATTTTTGGAAGATATTTTACATTTACAAGACTTTTGAGAGACACAGCACAAAAGTAAATCTACTGTAGTGGGAAGAAAATTTCTAACACTCAAAGTCAATTAGAATGTGATGTATCTACAATCGTTAAATCTGTGGTTCAAAGAAGGAGAACACGAATGAACGTTACCTAAACTGCTTACATTTGAAAGACTAAGACCATTCATGTTTTTAAAATCATTTGAGAGGCAATTTCCTAAGCGCTGGACAGAGGTTAATACAGAGTTCCTGTTGAGCATTTAGGAGGTGAAGAAGTTCATTGTGATTTTGAATACAAAGATAATACAAGATAAGGCACTTCGTCTGTTTCGAGTAGATTTTAACATTAATTTCCGTGTCTCACTGAGCGCATTAAGTTTTACAATGATTGTAAGCCGGATTTCCAAAACTATTTGATCTTTAATGAGTATTCTGATGGGTTTCTAAGCTCTGAACACTGTGGGAAAAATAATTTTACTACAGTTATTTGAGATGGCGAAGTGTTTGATTGGACTTAACTTTTACTGCGTCAGGTACTTGAACGTGAAATAGTGTTTAGAAGGGTTATTAAGTTATTGATATCTGTTTGTAAAGTGTTGTGGGAATTACTGTTCCCTGTAAGTGGGCAGCTTATTTGAGGGGATCATTACATATGAACTGCGGTTCACATAAACCACTCACATGATTGAAAAGTATTTTTACCATTGTTTAAAAGTTATTTCTTAAAAAATAGCTAATAGATATGAAAATAGAGACACAATAAACAATATTGTAACACTAAAAATAGAATGATAACACATAGAAACAAAAGTCAGAACAGTGACACCATGTCGCGATAGAATATCAGGACAAAGTTCCCCAAAAAATGTAAAGTTACTTTCGTAAGTACACTGCAAAATTAGGCTACCAAACTAACATATGTTTGCAATTGCGTCTTCAACATAAAATTGGCCAGAAATACAGTATTTTTCCTAATTCAGAGGTTTATAAAATCACATGTGACGATTGAAACAGCTTTCATACTGAACACATGCCACGCACTTTCCAAATAAATACAAAATTATGAAGAATTTTGTGGTTACTAGTTGACGGATTGCCTGTTGGCTACTGTGTCTGGTTCTTCTGCTGACGTTTGATAATATTTCTGACGTTTCGCCATCACGAATGGCTGGAACTGTTAAAGCTTTACCCTCTATTGCTGGTGGTGGACTGGAGTGGAGCTCGCGGCACCAGATTGTATGCACCTGCCGCAACAATGTGCAAGGGCTTTTTCGCGGTCATTACCGCCGAGCTTCTTCCGAGCTACCTGCAACGACAGTATGGAAATTATCAAACAAACACCAGCCGAAGAACGTGGAACTGAAGTCAACAGGCAATTTGTCAACGAGTAGCCACGAAAGCCGTAACCATTTCGTACAACGCCTCTACCTGGAGGAGATTTACAGATTGTACCATCGCCGTGACGAACGACGGAAGCAGAAAGCGCTATAGATGTCCTCTCTTGCGTTTCTGTCACGGTGCCGGGATGAAGAGGCCACATCAACGTTCTTGAATTGTAAGCATCATATCTTCGACGAATGGAATAAGCTCTCCTTCGTGAGCGAGTTCATTTAGCATGTAAATACTTGGCAAGAACAGATTAGAAACGTTTGGACATTTTCTAAGCAGCAGCATGCATCGAGACGATAGCACTACTCAGATGATCATTCAGAACGAACTCGACCGCTAAACTGACCGACAGAAGAAAAAGTTTGCAAGATGCAGGAAGCAGATTTACAAGGCGATTCCCAACGTGTCGCGCACTGATCAATCACACCGAAAGACAACTGACCATCTAGGAACAGACTGTCCTTCAAAAACAGAGGGAATTTAGCTATCATCCCACGACCTATACTCATGGAGGATATCATTGCTAACACTGAAACGGCCATTCGGAGCCTTCCTTGTGAGAGAGCTGAGGAAATACTACACACTGAAACCGCCACAGCACTTCGCCGACCAAAACCACCAGCTTCCAATCTGAAAAAAGAAGATTTACAAGATATCAAGAGCCATAATGCCAAGAAGAGTATAACGGTACTGCTTGCCGATAACGGAAATGCAATCGTCTTAATGAACGCAGAAGATTATGGGTAGAAAACCCGAGATCTGTTAGATCCGACGACGTACCGAAAACTAAGGGCAGATTCGACGCAACATAGAAGTCCCAGCGCCTCGACTGCATGGATTACCAAAAATCCATAAGAATAGTGTTCCATTAAGACCGACTGTTAATGCCCCTGCCTCACATACGTACAAACAGGCAAAACACTTGGCGCCTCTGCTGAAGCCGCACGTAGGAAATACTGACACACACATAAAGGGCTCAAGACATTTCATTGAGACCAAATGACAGCCTGGTGAGCCTTGATGTTGTTTCTTTCTTTACCAAACTGCCACTTAGTCATTCTCTGGTGTATATAGATTCCATTTTACCTCAAGACATCACCAAGCTCTTTCATACATGTCTCATTACGAGCTGTTTCTTGTGGAATGGCAACTTCTACGAACACCCTCTAGTCCAGTGGTGGCTAACTTCTTCATGGAACAGTGTATCTGATACCCGGCTATCGTGATGACTAATTAACCTTTATGCAATACTTGCCTTTAGTAATGATGTTCAGGTTTAAGGAAAGAACGAAAGATTACGGTATAATGTCCTGTCGAAAACGAGATTAGACGCGAAGCAGAATCTTGAACTGGGAACGTTGGGAAAGGAAGTCGTCTGTGCCCTTTCAAAGGATTGATCCTAGAATTTGCTGCAGTATATTTAAGGACGTCACCGTAAACCTAAATCAGAGAGGCCTGATGGCGGTTTGAAGTACCGTATGGTAACTCCATTAGGAGATAATAATGACTAAGCCATGAGAAACGTTATCTCAAACGATGACCTGGATATGTCCACAAAATGTTTTGTTGTTTATGTACATATGGTGGTACACAGAAGGTGTTTTGTGTAAAAACAGCTTCGCAGGGAAGTGTCCTTCGCAGTTGACATTTTTTGCTATCAAATGAGATGCCTTGCAGTCGCAGGGTAACAAATGGGACCTGGAAGACGGCACCAGGGAGCTTTATTGGCAAACGCACCTGCTATACATCTTCTAATCTGGCACCTGCATATGTTTACCGTTCTCGCCCCTTAACGGTCAGTCACTAAGATGGTTACTTTTTGTGCTCTTTGTTTTTGATTGTTTTGATTTGACGATAGTACTTTAAACATGGCTTAACTCAGAATCAGCAATTCGTTACTTGCGTGGGATCGAAAAATCTACCTACATATCATCAGTCTTAGTGTTTACAGTGCATCGACATGTTCAAGGATTAAGCGATCAATACAGCAGCTGATACAAACTTAATCCGACAAACCGCAGAAACGATTATACAAGAAAATCGTAGTTTCGGCTTTCGCACGAACATAATCGTCGATAACCTGCTCAGTGAAGGACAATTTCAGGAATTAAACCCACACGAACAACAACATCTGCATAATTTTGCGAAACAATTTTATGTTTCATTAGCATGAATTTACAATGAGTCAAAGAAAATTATACACTACTGGCCATTAAAATTGCTACACCAAGAAGAAATGCAGATGATAAACGGGCTATTCATTGGGCAAATGTATTATACTAGAACTGACATATGATTACATTTTCACGCAATTTGGGTGCATAGATACTGAGAAATCAGTACCCAGAACAACCACCTCTGGCCGTAATAACGGCCTTGAGACGTCTGGGCATTGAGTCAAACAGAGCTTGAACTGCGTGTACAGGTATAGCTGGCCATGCAGCTTCAACACGACACCACAGCTCATCAAGACTAGTGACTGGCGTATTGTGACGAGCCAGTTGCTCGGCCACCATTTACCAGACGTTTTCAACTGGTGAGAGATCTGGAGAGAATGTGTTGGCCAGGGCAGCAGTCGAACATTTTCTGTATCCAGAAAGGCCCGTACAGGACCCGCAACATGCGGTCGTGCATCATCCTGCTGAAATGTAGGGTTTCGCAGGGATCGAATGAAGGGTAGTACCACGGGTCGTAACACATCTGAAATGTAACGTCCACTGTTCAAAGTGTCGTCAATGCGAGCAAGAGGTGACCGAGACGTGTAACCAATGGCACCCCATACCATCACGCCGGATGATACGCCAGTATCGCGATGACGAATACACGCTTCCAATGTGCGTTCACCGCCATGTCGCCAAACACGGATGCGACCATCATGATGCTGTAAACAGAAGATGGATTCATCCGAAAAAATGACGTTTTGCCATTCGTGCACCCAGGTTCGTCGTTGAGTACACCATCGCAGGCGCTATTGTTTGCGATGCAGTGTCTAGGGTAACCGCAGCCATGGTCTCCGAGCTGATAGTCCATGCTGCTGCAAACGTCGTCCAACTGTTCCTGCAGATGGTTGTTGTCTTGCAAACGTCCCCATCTGTTGACTCAAGGATCGAGACGTGGCTGCACGATCCGTTACAGCCATGCGGGTAATATGCCTCTCATCTCGACTGCTAGCGATATGAGGCCGCTGGGATCCAGCACGGCGTTCCGTATTACCCTCCTGAACCCACCCGTTCCATATTCTGGTAACAGTCATTGGATCTCGACCAACGCGAGCAGCAATGTCGCGATACCATAAACCGCAATCCCGATAGGCTGCAATCCGACATTTATCAAAGTCGTAAACATGATGGTACGCATTTCTTCTCCTTACACGAGGCATCACAACAACGTTTCACCAGGCAACGCCGGTCAACTGCTGTTTGTGTATGAGAAATCGGTTGGAAGCTTTCCTCATATCAGCACGTTGTAGGTGTCGCCACCGGCGCCAACCTTATGTGAATGCTCTGAAAAGCTAATCATTTGCATATCACAGCATCTCCTTCCTGTTGGTTAAATTTCACGTCTGTGGGACGTCATATACGTGTTGTAGCAATTTTAATGGCCAGTAGTGTATTTCTGTATGGCACATGAGTGCTGGTGCTAGAACATGTGCAAACTGTGTGAGAATCAATGTACTACATTTGGAGATTCCGGAAATGCGTTCTTTCGCAAATATAGGTCGTGTTAGAAAAAGTGAAGCACGAAAAAAAAAATTCGGTATGAACAACAATAACGCCAATCCTG
This sequence comes from Schistocerca piceifrons, assembly GCF_021461385.2. Taxonomy (NCBI): domain Eukaryota; kingdom Metazoa; phylum Arthropoda; class Insecta; order Orthoptera; family Acrididae; genus Schistocerca; species Schistocerca piceifrons. Next base: position 372,885,127 of record NC_060142.1, read on the forward strand.
GGTCAATGTGAAAATACTGGGAAAGAAATACTTGTGTGGGTGACCACCCCAAGCGATGATGTGACCATAATTTTGATTAAACATTTGTAGTGGAAAGTAAAGTGAACGTTAGTTTTGCGAGTGTGCGAATGTTTCGTCGTTCTATTACGAGCCATTGATTGTTTATATGACAGGGACAATGAGGGAGCACTGGATGAATCCAAATAAGGCACAACACGTCACCATGAACATTTTCAGTACGCGAAGCACCTTGGCAACATAATTTTTGACACCTGCTTTAGAGTCTTCCAGTGTCGTAACTGCCGCCTGCTTCATACCTCCTGTGCTGCAAGCTACGTAAAATCAATTATTAACTGTGCTCTTCTTAGTTGTCACTTCTTTTTCCTTGTGTTTTAGCTTTTAGGAAGCTTTAATTTTCGAGTACTAGTAATAGTGTTCCATAGATTTCGTGTTTGTTTTGAATACAGTCCAGAGACACTGATTATTTTCATTGTTTTCAACAAGAGGCGTCTAGTAACCACAGTTTATTCAGCTATCAGCCACGTTTAGTGAATTAGCATTCTGGTTAAAAGTTGATTACTTAACTCTCTACAGTAAATTGTGGATTTCTTAGGATGGTTAGGACGTGTGACTGTGTGTAGGGATGTGGGAGGAGCTGGTCACTGTTCGCGAGAAGCTGAACGTGCTTATGGCCACGGTCAGCCGTCTTCAGGCTGCTGCCTCGGAGTGTAACGGCAGTGTGGAGTCTGGTGCGTCGCATGGTACACCGCAGGTGTTACCTGCTTCACCCACGGTCCCTGCTGTCGAGACATCTTCGCGGGGACCGGGTGCGGTTGGGCCACCCTGGCGGGTTCAGCGGCGTTCGTGGCGCACGAGGCGGAAGGTCAATGTGCCTGTGAGTCGACATGTGGGCGCTCCTTCAGCAAGGTCCGAGCAGGCACATGGGGGGGAGTCGTCTTTTTTTTTTTTTTTTTTTTTTTTTCCCATCAGTCTACCGACTGGTTTGATGCGGCCCGCCACGAATTCTTTCCTGTGCTAACCTCTTCATCTCAGAGTAGCACTTGCAACCTACGTCCTCAATTATTTCCTTGACGTATTCCAATCTCTGTCTTCCTCTACAGTTTTTGCCCTCTACAGCTCCCTCTGGTACCATGGAAGTCATTCCCTCATGTCTTAGCAGATGACCAATCATCCTGTCCCTTCTCCTTATCAGTGTTTTCCACATATTTCTTTCCTCTCCGATTCTGCGTAGAACCTCCTCATTCCTTACCTTATCAGTCCACATACTTTTCAACATTCGTCTATAGCACCACATCTCAAATGCTTCGATTCTCTTCTGTTCCGGTTTTCCCACAGTCCACGTGTCACTACCATACAATGCTGTACTCCAGACGTACATCCTCAGAAATTTCTTCCTCAAATTAAGGCCGGTATTTCATATCAGTAGACTTCTCTTGGCAAGAAATGCCTCTTTTGCCACAGCGAGTCTGCTTTTGATGTCCTCCTTGCTCCGTCCATCATTGGTTATTTTACTGCCTTGGTAGCAGAATTCCTTAATTTCATTGACTTCGTGACCATCAATCCTGATGTTAACTTTCTCGCTACTACTTCTCATTACCTTCGTCTTTCTCCGATTTACTCTCAAACCATTCTGTGTACTCATTGGACCGTTCATTCCGTTCAGCAGATCATTTAATTCTTCTTCACTTTCACTCAGGATAGCAATGTCATCAGCGAATCGTATCATTGATATCCTTTCACCTTGTATTTTAATTCCACTTTCTTTTATTTCCATCATTGCCTCCTCGATGTACAGATTGAAGAGTAGGGGCGTAAGGCTACAGCCTTGTCTTACACCCTACTTAATACGAGCACTTCGTTCTTGATCGTCCACTCTTATTATTCCCTCTTGGTTGTTGTACATACTGTATATGACCCGTCTCTCCCTATAGTTTACCCCTACTTTCATCAGAATCTGGAACAGCTTGCACCATTTTATATTGTCGAACGCATTTTCCAGGTCGACAACTCCTATGAAAGTGTCTTGATTTTTCTTTAGCCTTGCTTCCATTATTAGCCGTAACGTCAGAATTGCATCTCTCGTCCCTTTACTTTTCCTAAAGCCGAACTGATCGTCACCTAGCGCATTCTCAAATTTCTTTTCCATTCTTCTGTATATTATTCTTGTAAGAAGCTTCGATGCATGAGCTGTTAAGCTGATTGTGCGATTATTCTCGCACTTGTCAGCTCTTGCCGTTTTCGGAATTGTGTGGATGATGCTTTTCCGAAAGTCAGATGGTATATCGCCAGACTCATTTATTCTACACACCAACGTGAATAGTCGTTTTGTTGCCACTTCCCCCAATGATTTTAGATACTCTGATGGAAAGTTATCTATCCCTTCTGCCTTATTTGACCGTAAGTCCTCCAAAGCTCTTTTAAATTCCGATTCTAATACTGGATCCCTTATCTCTTCTAAATCGACTGCTGTTTCTTCTTCTATCACATCAGACAAATCTTCACCCTCATAGAGGCTTTCAATGTATTCTTTCCACCTATTTGCTCTCTACTTTACATTTAACAGTGCAATTCCCGTTGCACTCTTAATGTTACCACCGTTGCTTTTAATGTCACCAAAGGTTGTTTTGATTTTCCTGTATGCTGAGTCTGTCCTTCCGACAATCATATCTTTTTCGATGTCTTCACATTTTTCCTGCAGCCATTTCGTCTTAGCTTCCCTGCACTTCCTATTTATTTCATTCCCCTGCGACTTCTATTTCTGTATTCCTGATTTTCTCTGAACATGTTTGTACTTCCCCCTTTCATCAATCAACTGAAGTATTTCTTCTGTTACCCATGGTTTCTTCGCAGCTACCTTCTTTGTACCTATGTTTTCCTTCCCAACTTCTGTGATGGCCCTTTTTAGAGATGTCCATTCCTCTTCAACTGTACTGCCTACTGAGCTATTTCTTATTGCTGTATCTATAGCGTTAGAGAACTTCAAACGTATCTCGTCATTCCTTAGTACTTCCGTATCCCACTTCTTTGCGTATTGATTCTCCCTGACTAATGTCTTCAAGTTCAGCCTACTCTTCATCACTACTATATTGTCATCTGAGTCTATATCTACTTCTGGGAACGCCTTACGATCCAGTATCTGATTTCGGAATCTCTATCTGACCATGATGTAATCTAATTGAAATCTTCCCGTATCTCCCGGTCTTTTCCAAGTATACCTCCTCCTCTTGTGATTCTTCAACAGGGTATTCGCTATTACTAGCTGAAACTTGTTACAGAACTCAATTAGTCTTTCTCCTCTTTCATTCCTTGTCCCAAGCCCATATTCTCCTGTAACCTTTTCTTCTACTCCTTCTCCTACAACTGCATTCCAGTCGCCCATGACTATTAAATTGTCGTCCCCCTTTACATACTGTATTACCCTTTCAATATCCTCATACACTTTATCTGTTCATCTTCAGCTTGCGACGTCGGCATGTATACCTGAACTATCGTTGTCGGTGTTGGTCTGCTGTCGATTCTGATTAGAACAACCCGGTCACTGAACTGTTCACAGTAACACACCCTCTGCCCTACCTTTCGATTCATAACGAATCCTACACCTGTTATACTATTTTCTGCTGTTGTTGATATTACGCGATACTCATCTGACCAAAAATCCTTGTCTTCCTTCCACTTCACTGACCCCTACTATATCTAGATTGAGCCTTTGCATTTCCCTTTTCAGATTTTCTAGTTTCCCTACCACGTTCAAGCTTCCGACATTCCACGTCCCGACTCGTAGAACGTTATCCTTTCGTAGATTATTCAATCTTTTTCTCATGGTAACCTCCCCCTTGGCAGTCCCCTCACGGAGATCCGAATGGTTGATTATTCCGGAATCTTTTACCAATGGAGAGATCATCATGACACATCTTCAATTACAGGCCACATGTCCTGTGGATACACGTTACGTGTCTTTAATGCAGTGGTTTCCATTGCCTTCTGCATCCTCATGTCGTTGATTATTGCTGATTCTTCCGCCTTTAGGGGCAATTTCCCACCCCTAGGACAAGAGAGTGCCCTGAACCTCTATCCGCTCCTCCGCCCTCATTGACAAGGCCGTTGGCAGAATGAGGCTGACTTCTTATGCCGGAAGTTTTAGGCAGTGGCGGGGATCGAACCCGGGACCGAAGACGTTTTGATTATAAATCAAATACACTACCCCTAGACCACGGGGGTTTATTAGTGATTGGGAGCTGCAACGTTAGGCGGGTGATGGAGACCCTTAGGAAAATAGCGGAAAGGTCGGGGAAGAAGGCCAGTGTTCACTTTGTCTGCTTGCCGGGGGCTCTTATCCGAGACGTGGAGGAGGCCCTGCCGGCGGCGATAGAGAGCACTGGGTGCAACCGACTGCAATTAGTTGCTCATGTCGGCACCAATGACTCCTGCCGTCTAGGTTCAGAGGTCATCTTTAGTTCATACAGGTGGTTGACGGAGTTGGTGAAGGCGGAAAGCCTTGCTCTCGGGATGGAATTTGAGCTAACTATTTGTAGTGTCGTTCCCAGAACCGACAGCGGTCCTCAGGTTTGGAGCCGAGTGGAAGGCTTAAACCAGATGCTCCGATGATTCTGCGGAGATCTGAGGTGCCAATTTCTGGGCCTCCGCTATCGGGTGGAGAAATGTAAGGTCCCCCTGAATAGGTCAGGCGTGCACTACACGCAGGAAGCGGTTACAAGGGTAGTGGAGTACGTGTGTAGTGCACATGTAGGTTTATTAGGTTAGAGAATTCCCTGCCTAGACCCGACAAGACGCCTCCTTAGACGCGACAAGGTAGCAGTAGGCAGAACGCAGGGAATGACAGTATTAATATGGTAATAGTAAACTGCAGGAGCGTCTACAGAAAGATCCCAGAACTGCTCTCATTAATAGACGGTCACAATGCCCACATAGTACTAGGGACGGAAAGTTAGCTATAACCAGATGTAATCAGTAATGAATTTCTAAACTGAGATTGGAATGTATACAGCAGAGACAGGCTGGACAGTGAAGGGGTAGGCCTGTTTATAGCGATAAAAAGTGCAATAGTATCGAAATAAATTTACGGAAATCGGAAATGTGAAATAATTTGGGTGAAGGTCACGGTTAAAGCAGGCTCGAACATAGTAACTGGATGTCTCCTTAAGGCCCCTGGCTCAGAAGCTGTTGTGGCAGAACACCTGAATGAAAATTGGGAAAATATTTTGCAAAGATTTCTCGGCCATATAACAGTTTTGGGTGGAGATTTTAATTTACCTGATATAGACTGGGAGCCTCAAACGTTTATAACTGATGGCAGAGACAAAGAATCCAGTGAAATTTTTTAAGTGCATTATCTGATAAATACCTTGAGCAGTTAAACAGGGAACCGACTCATGGCGATAACATATTAGACCTTCCGGTAACAAACAGACCCGAACTATCTGAAACAGCAAACGCAGAACAGGGAATCAGCTATCATAAGGCGGTTACAGCATCGGTGATTTCAGCCGTGAATAGAAATGTTGAAATAAGTTAGGAAGATTTTACTGCTTAGGAAAAGTGACAAAAAGCAGATTTCAGAGTATTTGACCACTCAACACAAAAGTTTTATCTCAAGTACAGATAGTGTTGAGGATCAGTGAACAAAGTTGAAAACCATCGTACAATATGCATTAGATGAGTATGTTCAAAGCAAAACCGTAAGAGGTGGAAAAGAGCCACCGTGGTACAACAACCGAGTTAAAACTCTGCTACGGAAGCAAAGAGAACTTCACAGCAAACATAAACATAGCCAGCCGGCTGTAGTGGCCGAGCGGTTCTAGGCCCTACAGTCTGGAACCGCGCGAAAGCTACGGTCGCAGGTTCGAATCCTGCATCGAGCATGGATGTGTGTGATGTCCTTAGGATAGTTAGGTTTAAGTAGTTCTACGTTCTAGGGGACTGATGACCTCAGCAGTTAAGTCCGATAGTGCTTAGAGCCATTTCAACCATAACGTAGCAAAAGCATTGCAGACAAACATAAATTACACGAAGCTAAATGTAGTGTGAGAAGGGCTTTGCGAGAGGCCTTGAACAAATTCGAAAATAAAGTTCTATGTACTGACTTAGCAGAATATCCTAAGAAATTTTGGTCTTATGTCAAAGCGGTAGGTGGATCAAAACAAAATGTCCAGACACTCTCTGACCAAAATGGTACTGAAACAGAGGATGACAGACTAAAGGCCGAAATACTGAATGTCTTTTTCCAAAGCTGTTTCACAGAGGAAGACAGCACTGTAGTTCCTTCTCTAGATTGTCGACAAAAGATGACAAAATGGTAGATATCGAAACAGACAACAGAGGGATAGAGAAACAATTAAAATCACTCAAAAGAGGAAAGGCCGCTGGACCTGATGGGATACCAGTTCGATTTTACACATAGTACGGAAAGGAGCTTGCCCCCCTTCTTGCAACGGTGTGCTGTAGGTCTCTAGAAGAGCGTAGCGTTCCAAAGGATTGGAAAAGGGCACAGGCCATCCCCGTTTTCAAGAAGGGACGTCGAACAGATGTGCAGAACTATAGATCTATATCTCTAACGTCGATCAGTTGTAGAATTTTGGAACACGTATTATGTTCGAGCATAATGACTTTTCTGGAGACTAGAAATCTACTCTGTAGGAATCAGCATGGGTTTCGAAAAAGACGGTCGTGTGAAACCCAGCTCGCGCTATTCGTCCATGAGAGTCACAGGGCCATAGACACGGGGTTCACAGGTAGATGCCGTGTTTCTTGACTTCCGCAAGGCGTTCGATACAGTTCCCCACAGTCGTTTAATGAACAAAGTAAGAGCATATGGACTCTCAGACCAATTGTGTGATTCGATTGAAGAGTAACAGAACACAGCATGTCATTCTCAATGGAGAGGAGTCTTCCGAAGGAAGAGTGATTTCAGGTGTGCCGCAGGAGAGTGTCGTAGGACCGTTGGTATTCACAATATACATAAATGAGCTTGTGGATAATATCGGAAGTTCACTGAGGCTGTTTGCGGATGATGCTGTGGTACATCGACAGGTTGTAAGAATGGACAATTGTACTGAAATGCAGGAGGACAGGAAGGAATTGACGTCTGGTGCAGGGGATGGCAATGGAATGTCAATGTAGACAAGTGTAATGTGCTGCGAATACATAGAAAGTAAGATCCTTTATCATTTAGCTACAGTATAGCAACTGGAAGCAGTTATTTCCATAAATTATCTGGGAGTAGGTATTAGGAGTGATTTAAAATGGAATGACCATGTAGAATTAATCGTTAAAGCAGATGCCAGACTGAGATTCATTGGAAGAATCCTAAGGAAATGCAATCCGAAAACAAAGGAAGTAGGTTACAGTACGCTTGTTCGCCAACTGCTTGAATACTGCTCACCAGTGTGGGATCCGTACCAGATAGGTTCGATAGAAGAGATAGAGAAGATCCAACGGAGAGCAGCGCGCTTCGTAACAACATCATTTAGTAATCGCGATAGCGTTACTGAGATGATGGATAAACTCCAGTGGAAGACTTTGCAGGAGAGACGCTCAGTAGCTCGGTACGGGCTTTTGTTGAAGTTTCGAGAACATACTTTCACCGAGGAATCAAGCACTAAATTGCTCCCTCCTACATATATCTCGCGAAGAGACCATGAGGATAAAATCAGAGAGATTAGAGCCCACACAGAGGCATACGGACAATCTTTCTTTCAACGAACAAAACGAGACTGGAATAGAAGGGAGAACCGATAGAGGTACTTTAGGTACCCTCCGCCACACACCGTCTGGTTGCTTGCAGAGTATAGATGTAGATGTAGATGTAGATGTAGATCGATTATGCGTGTAGAAATCGCCATTCACTGAATTACATGCATTGCTGATCGCATTAGAAATGACGAGAGGAGAAGAAATGGTAGTGAAAGAATGAACCAACAAGAGACACCGAGAGAACGAGAGGAAATCTGTATACCACACTTACTTTTGGGAGAGACAATTTCTGAAACCAGAGGACAATGGATATCATGCTAGAACGGTTCAGTATGACCGCAGAGATGACATCAGGGAAGATTTGCAACGTGGCCAGTTACGAGGTAGTGACGAAATATTAGTTCCTGATCTTAAAGTTAATGTTCGTGGCAAGACCATTCCAGAGTTTCTCGACTCTTGGAGCATATTGATACTTATATCAAAGAAAGTTTTCCAGCAACGTAACCGCATTACGAATTATCAGTTTGCCTTGTAATCAGTAAAAAATAATAACTTCTACTGAAAGCCCAAGAAACACTATACTGGAACAATCCTTTCTGCGATTTCAATTCGTTATGGAATATTTTGAGACGAACGCCAGAATTATATATTCCTTGTGTGTGGCGTGTATTCCTGATAATCAGTCGTTGGTTGACAGACGGTGTAAAGTAGATTTTCAGAAGGGACATTTAATAGTAGAAGAAAATCTACTACCTGCAGCTGAGGATGAAGGAAACAAAAGTGATACAATATTAAATAAAAGGTGGATAAGTTAACTGATTTGTTATAAGCTCAAAAGGAGGAGTCGGGTGAAGTTTTGCACGTGTACCGCGATTCCTTGTCAGAAAAACGTGAATTAATTAAACCTTTAAGAACTTTTTCGAATGACACCATATGCTGTTCCGCTTTCCAAACAACAAGCTGTAGGTAACGAAATTCAGAGGATGCTAAGCAAAATGTAATTGAGCGGTGGGATAGTGAATGTTGTAATCCCATACATGCACAGACTAAGTAAGACGGTTCTGTTAGACTAATTCGGGATGCATGAACTGTTAATCGGGTTATCAACCTGTAACATGATAATCCTAAAAGAACTGAAGAGATTTGACAACAGTTCTACAGCATGAAGTTTCTTAGAAGTGTTGACCTTACCACAGTTAATGACTGCTTGAACAGGAAAATTGAAGTATTAAATACACACCCTTTCTCTATAGGAGATGATGTTGCAGTCAATTCATCGGCATACCTTTTCGACTCTATGTTTCTTCTGCAGCCTGCCTGCATCTCTCATACAAATTTTTTTTTCATCTGAATCAGAACCTTATGTGTTAAATGGATATTTTAACAGTCTCAGAATCATGGGAAGAATGTATGGATATGTTGGAGGATATATTTAAAACGCTAAGAAATTCACAAGTCACTCTTAATTTTTTTTAAAAAATGGAATATGCAAAGAGAGGAGGAGGAGATTAGTGTTTAACGTCCCGTCGACAACGAGGTCACTAGAGACGGAGCGCAAGCTCGGGTGAGGGAAGGATGGGGAAGGAAATCGGCCGTGCCCTTTCAAAGGAACCATCCCGGCATTTGCCTGAAGCGATTTAGGGAAATCACGGAAAACCTAAATCAGGATGGCCGGAGACGGGATTGAACCGTCGTCCTCCCGAATGCGAGTCCAGTGTGCTAACCACTGCGCCACCTCGCTCGGTTTGCAAAGAGAAATATTCAATTTGTAGCCCATATTATATCACCACTGGGAACTGAGCCAGATCCGAAGCAATTAGGAAAAAAATTTCAAATGTGTGTGAATTCTTAAGGGACCAAACTGCTGAGGTCATTGGTCCCTGAACACTGCTTAACACTACTTAACCTAACGTAAACTGACTTACGCTGACAACAAATACGCCCACGCCCGAGGCCGGACTCTACCTCCGACGGGGGCAGTCACCCTGACCATGGCAAAACGCCCTAGACCGCTGGCTACCCCGCGCGGAGAAGCAATTGGAAACCAGTAGCTGTTTTCCAATACATAGCTGCAGAAAACAACTTCAATCATTTCTTGGTATCTCCAGTTTAATTGACAATTTGTCAAAGTAGAGAACTTTTGCAGTTTACTGAGAACTCAACTTGAAAATCCAGTCATCAGATAACATTTGAAGACGTCAAACAGCAGTTATTAACCACATCATTACAACAAAGTCCTGACTGGGATAAACCGTTTTATCCACAAGCTGACTCGTGTGGATACGCACTACAGCACTTTTGAATCAGTTAATCATGGAAAATGCGAAAGAAGAACAGCACACAAATTTCAAACCGAATATAATACTTGTAGGAGAGGAAAGCTAATGTGTCCAAGAGAGAAGCACTAGGAGCCATCTGATATGTTGAGAGTTTCGAGACTTTTTGCTAGATAGCCACACAGTTCTCGCAGAGGATCATAAAGCCCTGACATTGTTGCGAAGATGTAAACTGATGCACAACTGTCTCACTAGATGGGACCCAGCACTGCAAGATTCGATTTTGAAATTCAATGTATTCCAAGTGAATCTAATTTTGTGCCAGATGCACATACGTAGCCTTCTATCCAACCTGAAAAACCTGTGCACAAAAAATCGAAGAGTGATGCAAACGCCGGCCGGTGTGGCCGTGCGGTTCTAGGCACTTCAGTCTCGAACCGCGTGAACGCTACGGTCGCAGGTTCGAATCCTGCCTTAGGCATGGATGTGTGTGATGTCCTTAGGTTAGTTAGGTTTAAGTAGTTGTAAGTTCTAGGAGACTGATGACCATAGATGTTGAGTCCCATAGTGCTCAGAGCCATTTGAATCAAGTGATGCAAACTGGAACTAGCTTTATTGGCGAAACACATATTAGAAAATTTATGCGCAATATTTAGACAGAGTAAGAAGCCAATGAAGTATTTAACATGATTAACTCAAAATACCCAGACGAAATGAAGAAAATATCAGAAGTTATTACCTTGTTCTTTACAATATTTTGTGTTGGAGGTCTAGCCTAAATGTAGAATACTGGCAGCTACATGTCCCTAGACAGAAAATGGGAAATTTAATCAAGTACATCAGTAGTGGGCAAATCGACTTGGGTGCACACTCTGAATGGTGGCAACTTTCCACTGATGTCATCGGTGATAACACACAAACTTCATAAATCTGAAGTAACAATCCGGAATGCCAATTATTCTATTTTTAAAATGTCATGAAATTCAAAAATTGGTGGGAAATTGTTAAATCCTAGACTTTACACAGCCCTGGCTATGTCACAATGGACTTAGACAAAATTCAAGAAATATTGTGACATTTGAAATAGCCCTGTGTTTCCTGCACCCATCTCATATCATGGTGGAAGTAAGCAACTTGCTCTATATTGTCAATGGCAGGAAATTAAAAACTGGTGAAAAATTAAGAAAGTTGCTGGTAATTCAAACATTTCAAATTCTATAACTAAGTTTCACTTCAGGGACTCACACCTAGTGAGTACGTGGCTGGCGAATACGGGGTCCCGAGCAGAGTTCTGGCATTGCTTCCACTTACTTATGCCAGGCTCCTCACTTTTATCTTTCCTATTTGGCCACCCTTGGCCAACTCTTGTTCTTTTCCGACCCTGACGCTATTAGGTTTCGAGGGCTAGGGGTCTTCCATTTCCCACCAATACTTCTACTGAGCCGAATATCTCCCGAGATAAGGAGATTACCTTCTATCAATTGCCAACGGCCTTCTAGGAGGGCGGATGAGCGGCTAGAAGGAAGGGCACTCTCTTGCCCTTGGGGTGGGAAACTGCTCCTAAAGGCAGAGGAGCCACAAGATGGCCAACGGCATAGAATGGAGAAGGCAACGGGAAACCACTCCATTAAAGACCCGGGCGGGTATCCCAAGTGTCAACAGCTTATGCTGGAAAGCTCTTTGGTTAAATTCTCTGGAGGTAAAATAGTCCCCAATTCGGATCTCCAGGTGGGGACAACTAAAGAGATACCAAAATCCAAAAGCATTAATGTAAGAAGGATAGCAACATGGAACGTCAACTCACTTCTTAAATGTGGTAAACTGGAAAACTTGAAAATGGAAATGAAACGAATGGATATTGATGTACCGGGAGTCTCAGAAATGAGATGGCTGGTGACTTTTGGTCAGGGGATTACAGAATCATACACACTGGAACAGCACAAGACAATCCTGGGATTGCAGGAGTGGGAATTATCCTCAATAAAGAGATGGGGTTAAGAGTAAAAGGATTTGTTCAACATAGTGAGAGGATAATTTATGTCCAATTGGAAACTAAACCAAGAGACACAATCATAATCCAAGTATACATGCCAACTACGAGGCACGAGGATGATGAGATCGACATGATGTATGACCACCTTGAAGAAGTAATTGGCAGAATTAAAGGAGCTGAAAACCTTGTCATCATGGGAGATATGAATGCCGTTGTTGGGGAAGGTAAAGAAGAGGATGTGGCAGGGAATTTTGGATTAGGATTAAGAAATGAAAGAGGGGATAAACTTGTAGAATTCTGTCAAAGAAATAAACTTTGCATTACAAATACCTTCTTCAATCACCATCCAAGAAGAAGATATACTTGGAAAATACCTGGTGACATTAACAGAGATCAAACTGACTTCATGTTAGTGAAGTAAAGATTCAAAAACCAAGTTAAGGACAGCAGATCATATCCAGGCTGTGATGTGGAAAGTGACCACATACTCGTTATGATGACGACTGAACTAAAATTCAAGAACATTAAAAAAAGAAGTACATGTAAATGGGATATGACAAACCTGAAAAACGAAAATACACTGAAGAACTATCAACTAGAAACAGACAAGAAAACAAATACACAGGGCTGCAACGACATGCAAAGCAGCTGGGAAGAAACAAAAACTGGTATTTTAGAAGCAGCAGAAGAAGTAATAGGAAAAGAAAGGACAGAGAAAAGGAAGGAAAGGATCACTAATGACCTACTAAATATGATGGAAGAAAGAAGGAAATTTCTGTGAAGAAGGAAGACCAAGAGAAATACAAGAGTCTGAAAAACAGAATCAACAGAGAGGCAAAACAAGCAAGAGAAAAATACCTTGATGATCTCTGTATTTCAGCTGAGGACAACATGAGAAAGGGAAATATCGACAAGGCCTATAAATGTGTGAGACATTGCTTTGGAGACAGAAGAAACAAGTGTAGGGCTGTGATGGATGAAAATGGCAATATGTTGGATGACGATGATGAAGTTGCAAGAAGATGGAAACAATATATAGGAAAACTGTACAGCGGACCAGACCTATCTGAAAACATCATGGAAGAAGAAACAGAAGTAGATGCACACAACATAGGTGAACCTATATTAAAGGAAGAGTTTGAACTAGCTCTGAAAAAACTGAAAAACAACAAATCGCCTGGTATGGACAATATCCCAGCCGAACTTCTGAAATCTGGAGGAGCAAAACTGAATCAGGAGTTGTATAATCTTGTTTTCCAGAATGGAAACATCCCCCAGGCTGTGGCTAAGCCATGTCTCCGCAATATCCTTTCTTTCAGGAGTGCTAGTTCTGCATGTTTCGCAGGAGAGCTTCTGTAAAGTTTGGAAGGTAGGAGACGAGGTACTGGCAGAAGTAAAGCTGTGGGTTCCGGACGTGAGTCGTGCTTCGGTAGCTCAGTTGGTAGAGCACTTGCCCGCGAAAGGCAAAGGTCCCGAGTTCGAGTCTCGGTCGGGCACACAGTTTTAATCTGCCAGGAAGTTTCATATCAGCGCACACTCCGCTGCAGAGTGAAAATCTCATTCTGGAAACATCCCCCAGGCTGTGGCTAAGCCATGTCTCCGCAATATCCTTTCTTTCAGGAGTGCTAGTTCTGCATGTTTCGCAGGAGAGCTTCTGTAAAGTTTGGAAGGTAGGAGACGAGGTACTGGCAGAAGTAAAGCTGTGGGTTCCGGACGTGAGTCGTGCTTCGGTAGCTCAGTTGGTAGAGCACTTGCCCGCGAAAGGCAAAGGTCCCGAGTTCGAGTCTCGGTCGGGCACACAGTTTTAATCTGCCAGGAAGTTTCATATCAGCGCACACTCCGCTGCAGAGTGAAAATCTCATTCTGGAAACATCCCCCAGGCTGTGGCTAAGCCATGTCTCCGCAATATCCTTTCTTTCAGGAGTGCTAGTTCTGCATGTTTCGCAGGAGAGCTTCTGTAAAGTTTGGAAGGTAGGAGACGAGGTACTGGCAGAAGTAAAGCTGTGGGTTCCGGACGTGAGTCGTGCTTCGGTAGCTCAGTTGGTAGAGCACTTGCCCGCGAAAGGCAAAGGTCCCGAGTTCGAGTCTCGGTCGGGCACACAGTTTTAATCTGCCAGGAAGTTTCATATCAGCGCACACTCCGCTGCAGAGTGAAAATCTCATTCTGGAAACATCCCCCAGGCTGTGGCTAAGCCATGTCTCCGCAATATCCTTTCTTTCAGGAATGCTAGTTCTGCATGTTTCGCAGGAGAGCTTCTGTAAAGTTTGGAAGGTAGGAGACGAGGTACTGGCAGAAGTAAAGCTGTGGGTTCCGGACGTGAGTCGTGCTTCGGTAGCTCAGTTGGTAGAGCACTTGCCCGCGAAAGGCAAAGGTCCCGAGTTCGAGTCTCGGTCGGGCACACAGTTTTAATCTGCCAGGAAGTTTCATATCAGCGCACACTCCGCTGCAGAGTGAAAATCTCATTCTGGAAACATCCCCCAGGCTGTGGCTAAGCCATGTCTCCGCAATATCCTTTCTTTCAGGAGTGCTAGTTCTGCATGTTTCGCAGGAGAGCTTCTGTAAAGTTTGGAAGGTAGGAGACGAGGTACTGGCAGAAGTAAAGCTGTGGGTTCCGGACGTGAGTCGTGCTTCGGTAGCTCAGTTGGTAGAGCACTTGCCCGCGAAAGGCAAAGGTCCCGAGTTCGAGTCTCGGTCGGGCACACAGTTTTAATCTGCCAGGAAGTTTCATATCAGCGCACACTCCGCTGCAGAGTGAAAATCTCATTCTGGAAACATCCCCCAGGCTGTGGCTAAGCCATGTCTCCGCAATATCCTTTCTTTCAGGAGTGCTAGTTCTGCATGTTTCGCAGGAGAGCTTCTGTAAAGTTTGGAAGGTAGGAGACGAGGTACTGGCAGAAGTAAAGCTGTGGGTTCCGGACGTGAGTCGTGCTTCGGTAGCTCAGTTGGTAGAGCACTTGCCCGCGAAAGGCAAAGGTCCCGAGTTCGAGTCTCGGTCGGGCACACAGTTTTAATCTGCCAGGAAGTTTCATATCAGCGCACACTCCGCTGCAGAGTGAAAATCTCATTCTGGAAACATCCCCCAGGCTGTGGCTAAGCCATGTCTCCGCAATATCCTTTCTTTCAGGAATGCTAGTTCTGCATGTTTCGCAGGAGAGCTTCTGTAAAGTTTGGAAGGTAGGAGACGAGGTACTGGCAGAAGTAAAGCTGTGGGTTCCGGACGTGAGTCGTGCTTCGGTAGCTCAGTTGGTAGAGCACTTGCCCGCGAAAGGCAAAGGTCCCGAGTTCGAGTCTCGGTCGGGCACACAGTTTTAATCTGCCAGGAAGTTTCATATCAGCGCACACTCCGCTGCAGAGTGAAAATCTCATTCTGGAAACATCCCCCAGGCTGTGGCTAAGCCATGTCTCCGCAATATCCTTTCTTTCAGGAGTGCTAGTTCTGCATGTTTCGCAGGAGAGCTTCTGTAAAGTTTGGAAGGTAGGAGACGAGGTACTGGCAGAAGTAAAGCTGTGGGTTCCGGACGTGAGTCGTGCTTCGGTAGCTCAGTTGGTAGAGCACTTGCCCGCGAAAGGCAAAGGTCCCGAGTTCGAGTCTCGGTCGGGCACACAGTTTTAATCTGCCAGGAAGTTTCATATCAGCGCACACTCCGCTGCAGAGTGAAAATCTCATTCTGGAAACATCCCCCAGGCTGTGGCTAAGCCATGTCTCCGCAATATCCTTTCTTTCAGGAGTGCTAGTTCTGCATGTTTCGCAGGAGAGCTTCTGTAAAGTTTGGAAGGTAGGAGACGAGGTACTGGCAGAAGTAAAGCTGTGGGTTCCGGACGTGAGTCGTGCTTCGGTAGCTCAGTTGGTAGAGCACTTGCCCGCGAAAGGCAAAGGTCCCGAGTTCGAGTCTCGGTCGGGCACACAGTTTTAATCTGCCAGGAAGTTTCATATCAGCGCACACTCCGCTGCAGAGTGAAAATCTCATTCTGGAAACATCCCCCAGGCTGTGGCTAAGCCATGTCTCCGCAATATCCTTTCTTTCAGGAGTGCTAGTTCTGCATGTTTCGCAGGAGAGCTTCTGTAAAGTTTGGAAGGTAGGAGACGAGGTACTGGCAGAAGTAAAGCTGTGGGTTCCGGACGTGAGTCGTGCTTCGGTAGCTCAGTTGGTAGAGCACTTGCCCGCGAAAGGCAAAGGTCCCGAGTTCGAGTCTCGGTCGGGCACACAGTTTTAATCTGCCAGGAAGTTTCATATCAGCGCACACTCCGCTGCAGAGTGAAAATCTCATTCTGGAAACATCCCCCAGGCTGTGGCTAAGCCATGTCTCCGCAATATCCTTTCTTTCAGGAGTGCTAGTTCTGCATGTTTCGCAGGAGAGCTTCTGTAAAGTTTGGAAGGTAGGAGACGAGGTACTGGCAGAAGTAAAGCTGTGGGTTCCGGACGTGAGTCGTGCTTCGGTAGCTCAGTTGGTAGAGCACTTGCCCGCGAAAGGCAAAGGTCCCGAGTTCGAGTCTCGGTCGGGCACACAGTTTTAATCTGCCAGGAAGTTTCATATCAGCGCACACTCCGCTGCAGAGTGAAAATCTCATTCTAGAAGCTAAATTCTTTTGAAATGTGGTGCTATAGACGCATGCTCAAAATAAAATGGATCGACAAGGTCACAAACGAAGTGGTTCTGAAAAGAGCAGGTGAGAAGAGAAGCTTCTGGAGTTTCATTGTTAAAACAAGAGTGCAATTTACAGGCCATCTACTAAGATATAAAGCACTCCTGAACACAATCATAGAGGGATATGTCGAGGGAAAAAGACCAAGAGGAAGACCACGACTGAGGTACATGGATCAAATCGTGGAAGATGTGGGATGTAACACCTATAAAGAAATGAAGAGAAAAGCTGAAAGACGCACAGAATGGAGACAAGCTGCCATTGTAGCTGTTTCAAACCAATCCTTGGATTGACCACTACAGAAGAAGAAGAACTAAGTTTCAAACTGGGTTTTTTTCCTATTCCTCTGTCGTCAAGGTGAAAGTAAATCAATTGTGCTAGTAATGCAATCCAAGACACAGGACGCAGGCCACTTGTGCTAAGTTTAATAGTGGGTTTTCTCCAACCCATCTCTGGTCACATTTCACTAGGATAGTCTTCATCGATGCCAGTTCGCTTGCGATAAATAACAACAAGAGTCCACTTGCAGTCACAATAAGTTAAAATGGTTGGAAATCTTGACGTCATTGGTAACTGGGGCAGCCTGCGTGTTTAAAAAATTTCCCCTACTTAACTTGCCAGCCCATTTGTGGTGTATGTGTAGTAGAATGGAGATATGGGGAGGCATGCTGTTAAATTTCATTAATTTGTTTTTGCAGTTGGCAACAGGCCTCCAATATGCTCTGCAATAATAAAGAAAGGAATGCCTGATGTGCTTAACGGCTGTCTGTGTGGTAAATTCACCAAGTTCATCTCTGTGAGACATTGTGTCAATGCAAAAATACCTTTTCTCCTACGTGGGAACTACAATCTGTCAGCAAGAGGGACACTGGACGAACTGGTTAAGGGTGCACATAATAATACTATAACCATGCCACATAAAGTGGTTTGGCTAATGTAAAAATGGGTGTTCTGATGGAAAAGTTACCCGGAATATTGCAGGAGCTTCGTACAGACGATTATTATCTTATAGACTTTCACATAGCGCAAGATTTTACTACCATTTTTAACAAAATGGAGATGTGTGATTACCTAAAATCAAACCACAACTTCTGTTTGCAACGAAATTAAGAAGGAAATAGAAATTTTACTATTCACTGGATTCTGTTTCACTCTGTGGAAGAGTGTCTAAGTATATTAAAATGCCAGCTAAAAGTACTTACGATGTGTCAAACACTTACGTTACGTCCAAAGTAGAGAAGGGTTGCTGTGTTGTTTTTACCACATACAAAGTGCTCCCGCATCTATATTGCACGCTTGTTTTATACAAGAAGAGACACGCTTGTACTTCATTAAGAATCACCTCATAGCGTTGTTGGTTGAATTTGGTCTGCACTTCTGTGGCTGGGAGCTGGGACTGACGGACTGACTTGTGAAAGCTACGATGTTGCGTCACTTAAGAGCCCCATATCAACACTATCGATACATGGGTGACACAGCCCTTGTAATGACCTGTCGTGGTGGTTGTGGTCTGCCGTATAGATCTCAAACACCATTTCATTGATTTCTACAGAAAAATGGCAGATGTAAATAGAAAATTCGATAATTTCAGCACTAAATAGACTGGTTTCGACACGGCAGCAGAAAAGAAAGATACTTTCTAGCAATTTACCAAAAGTGGTTATTTCATGTTGCGATATCAGAGGGGCGTGGAAAAAGCTCATTAATGAAAGTCTGGAGGATGGGGTATGGCAGATTAAATCGTACACCTTGAACGGCTTTTGTACAATATTTATGATCTGTAACGAATGTAGATACGTTCACATTCACCTCCTGACCCGACAACATCATTTTCGTGATGTCTTCATCTAGATAGGGTTATCTCAGTCTAAACTATGTACATATGTGGTGAGGTTACCATCCTTCAGTGCATGGACGTTAGTCAGACAAACTAAGTGATGCCGGATTCCTTTATACTGGTAATGGAGATCAAACCATGTGTCTCATTAACGTCGGAGGCTTGAAACTTTGGGATTAAATGCAGGACGCATGGGTCGCAAGTGCTCTGAGGTTTTCGTAGTGTTTCTATATGATTCTTGTGAAATGAAAAGATTTTCTATGTACTACACTTATATGTGACAACAAAGTTGTATTAATAACAGCAAAGACAGCAACTAATATTTCTCGATATCTTTATGAAGCTGTAATTGGTGTTAACCTGAAGGGACAAGTGCTTCGTCGTCTGAAACCTGTATGTTGTTGTTTTCATGGAGACACATTGCTGCCTGCGCTAAACGAGCCCCTTCTCCATCATTGTATAATATGTGAAAGAATTCTGTTTTAGCTGCAGTAAGAGTTTTCTGTACGTAGCAAATTCATTATCAACGAATATTTCTGATATTTATAATTTTAACTGTGTTACTTTCATTCATATCAACGAATATATGAATAGCATGGGAACTATATAGTTCACAATACAGTAATTTGTTACATTACCTAAGTATGTTGTATTTGACAGATAACGCTCTACACATTTAAAAACAGTATTTTTACATCGGTAACTTACAGTCTGGTACTTTGTTAAAAGTGAAAAATAGCTTACTGTTGTCGAAAAAATACATTTTTCTTTTCCTTCATCAACTCCAATAACCATTCTGCAATAAATTTAGAAAGACTCCTATTACTCCTTTAAATTCAGTATATACTGCGTTAAAACAAACAGCACTAATACAAGCACGTGTGTCATCTCTAAAACCACTTAAATGAAGCTTCTGTTTAAGGAGTAACACTGGTAGATTCAGGCATGACATATATGCATAACATTATAAATCTGTTCAGGATTTTAACTTGTTTTAGCGTACCAACCTCACTTCATCACGAATATATGCTTTTCGCAGTCTTGTCCCACTGTTTTAGATGTCATCTTCTGTAGATGTACATTAAACCAAAATTGATCAGTCGCAATTTTTTTTTTACTCCGTCCTAGTTCTGCAACTGTATGTAGTTATTATTTCCGTATTACATTCAGCTCTCGAAGTTTCCGCCTTAAACCACACATTCTGCAATTTGCGATGATTAACTCCCAATTGTCCTTATTCAGCATCTGTTCGGTCTGGTATTACAGCTTATTTACGCCATCATAACGGTATTACAAGATTTTTTTTTTTTGTCATCAGTCTACTGACTGGTTTGATGCGGCCCGCCACGAATTCTTTACTCTACTAACCTCTTCATCTCAGAGTAGCACTTGCAACCTACGTCCTCAATTATTTGCTTGACGTATTCCAATCACTGTCTTCCTCTACAGTTTTTGCCCTCTACAGCACCCTCTAGTACCATGGAAGTCATTCCCTCATGTCTTAGCAGATGACCTATCATCCTGTCCCTTCTCCTTATCAGTGTTTTCCACATATTCCTGTCCTCTCAGATTCTGCGTAGAACCTCCTCATTCCTTACCTTATCAGTCCACCTAATTTTCAACATTCGTCTATAGCACCACATCTCCAATGCTTCGATTCTCTTCTGTTCCAGTTTTCCCACAGTCCAAGTGTCACTACCATACAATGCTGTACCCCAGACGTACATCCTCAGAAATTTCTTCCTCAAATTAAGGCCGGTATTTGATATTAGTAGACTTCTCTTGGCCAGAAATGCCTTTTTTGTCATAGCGAGTCTGCTTTTGATGTCCTCCTTGCTCCGTTCGTCATTGGTTATTTTACTGCCTTGGTAGCAGAAATCCTTAATTTCATTGACTTCGTGACCATCAATCCTGATGTTAACTTTCTCGCTACTACTTCTCATTACCTTCGTCTTTCTCCGATTTACTCTCAAACCATTCTGTGTACTCATTAGACCGTTCATTCCGTTCAGCAGATCATTTAATTCTTCTTCACTTTCACTCAGGATAGCAATGTCATCAGCGAATCGTATCATTGATATCCTTTCACCTAGCTTTTTAATTCCACTTTCTTTTATTTCCATCACTGCCTCCTCGATGTACAGATTGAAGAGTAGGGGCGAAAGGCTACAGCCTTGTCTTACACCCTTCTTAATACGAGCACTTCGTTCTTGATCGTCCATTCTTATTATTATTTCCTCTTGGTTGTTGTACATATTGTATATGACACGTCTCTCCCTATAGCTTACCCCTACTTTTTTCAGAATCTCGAAAAGCTTGCACCATTTTATATTGTCGAATCCTATGAAAGTGTCTTGATTTTTCTTTTCTTTAGCATTGCTTCCATTATTAGCCGTAACGTCAGATTTGCCTCTCTCGTCCCTTTACTTTTCCTAAAGCCAAACTGATCGTCACCTAGCGCATTCTCAATTTTCTTTTCCATTCTTCTGTATATTATTCTTGTAAGCAGCTTCGATGCATGAGCTGTTAAGCTGATTGTGCGATAATTCTCGCACTTGTCAGCTCTTGCTGTTTTCGGAATTGTGTGGATGATGGCCGGCCGAAGTGGCCGTGCGGTTAAAAGGCGCTGCAGTCTGGAACCGCAAGACCGCTACGGTCGCAGGTTCGAACCCTGCCTCGGGCATGGATGTTTGTGATGTCCTTAGGTTAGTTAGGTTTAACTAGTTCTAAGTTCTAGGGGACTAATGACCTCAGCAGTTGAGTCCCATAGTGCTCAGAGCCATTTGAACCATTTTGTGGATGATGCTTTTCCGAAAGTCAGATGGTATATCGCCAGACTCATATATTCTACACACCAACGTGAATAGTCGTTTTGTTGCCACTTCCCCCAATGATTTTAGAAACTCTGATGGAAAGTTATCTATCCCTTCTGCCTTAATTGAAAGTAAGTCCTCCAAAGCTCTTTTAAATTCCGATTCTAATACTGGATCCCTTATCTCTTCTAGATCGACTCCTGTTTCTCCTTCTATCACATCAGACAAATCTTCACCCTCATAGAGGCTTTCAATGTATTCTTTCCACCTATCTGCTCTCTCCTCTGTATTTAACAGTGGAATTCCCGTTGCACTCTTAATGTTACCACCGTTGCTTTTAATGTCACCAAAGGTCGTTTTGACTTTCCTGTATGCTGAGTTCGTCCTTCCGACAATCATATCTTTTTCGATGTCTTTACATTTTACCTGCAGCCATTTCGTCTTAGCTTCCCTGCACTTGCTATTTATTTCATTTCTCAGCGACTTGTATTTCAGTATTCCTGATTCTCCCGGAACATGTTTGTACTTCCTCCTTTCATCAGTCAACTGAAGTATTTCTTCTGTTACCCATGGTTTCTTCGCAGCTACCTTCTTTGTATCTATGTTTTCCTTCCAAACTTTTGTGATGGCTCTTTTTAGAGATGTCCATTCCTGTCTCTATAGCGTTAGAGAACTTCAAACGTATCTCGTCAGTCCTTCGTGCTTCCGTATCCCACTTCTTTGCGAATTGATTCTACCTGGCTAATGTCTTGAACTTCAGTCTACTCTTCATCACTACTATATTGTGATCTGAGTCTATATCTGCTCCTGCGTACGCCTTACAATCCAGTATCTGATTTCGGAATCTCTGTCTGACCACGATGTACTCTAATTGAAATCTTCCCGTATCTCCTGGCCTTTTCCGAGTATACCTCCTCCTCTTGTGATTCTTCAACAGGGTATTCGCTATTACTAGCAAAAACTTGTTACAGAACTCAATTAGTCTACTCCTCTTTCATTCCTTGTCCCAAGCCCATATTCTCCTGTAACCTTTTCTTCTACTCCTTCTCCTACAACTGCATTCCAGTCGCCCATGACTATTAGATTTTCGTCCCCCTTTACATACTGTATTACCCTTTCAATATCCTCATACACTTTCTCTATCTGTTCATCTTCAGCTTGCGACGTCGGCATGTATACCTGAACTATCGTTGTCGGTGTTGGTCTGCTGTCGATTCTGATTAGAACAACCCGGTCACTGAACTGTTCACAGTAACACACCCTCTGCCCTACCTTCCGATTCATAACGAATCCTACACCTGTTATACCATTTTCTGCTGTTGTTGATATTACGCGATACTCATCTGACCAGAAATCCTTGTCTTCCTTCCACTTCACTTCACTGACCCCTACTATATCTAAATTGAGCCTTTGCATTTCCCTTTTCAGATTTTCTAGTTTCCCTACCACGTTCAAGCTTCTGACATTCCACGCCCCGACTCGTAGAACGTTATCCTTTCGTAGATTATTCAATCTCTTTCTCATGGTAACCTCCCACTTGGCAGTCCCCTCACGGAGATCCGAATGGGGGACTATTCCGGAATCTTTTGCCAATGGAGAGATCATCATGACACATTTTCAATTACAGGCCACATGTCCTGTGGATACACGTTACGTGCCTTTAATGCAGTGGTTTCCATTGCCTTCTGCATCCTCATGTCGTTGATCATTGCTGATTCTTCCGCCTTTAGGGGCATTTTCCCACCCCTAGGACAAGAGAGTTCCCTGAACCTCTATCCGCTCCTCCGCCCTCTTTGACAAGGCCGTTGGCAGAATGAGGCTGATTTCTTATGCCGGAAGCCTTCTTCCGCAAATGCTGAGTACTGGTGGAGGATCACAAGTACTGGTGGCTATATCACCAAGTCTGCGCCTAACGTAATCTGAAATTACGCTGCAGAGAAGTAGTCGACAGTAGTCAACTACTGTATGAAACAGGAAGAAGCTGTACCAGAGAATATTAGACCTTTCGTATTTATATATATATATATATATATAGTGGTCAATTGATCGTGACCGGGCCAAATGTCTCACGAAATAAGCGTTAAACGAAAAAAACTACAAAGAACGAAATTAGTATAGCTTGAAGGGGGAAACCAGATGCCGCTATGGTTGGCCCGCTAGATGGCGCTGCCATAGGGCAAAAGGATATCAACTGCGTTTTTTTTAAAATAGGAACCCCCATTTTTTATTAAATATTCGTGTGGTACGTAAAGAAATATAAATGTTTTAGTTGAACCACTTTATTCGCTTTATAATAGATGGCGCTGTATTAGTCACAAACAAATGGCTCACAATTTTAGAAGAACAGTTGGTAACAGGTAGGTTTTTTAAATTAAAATATAGAACGTAGGTACGTTTGAACAGATCTAGAGGGTTGGATCCCCTCCTTCGAAAACGTCAGATTGCAAAGCCTGCGCTACTCTCAGGGTGGAATCTCCGTCTTCGAAGATTATGTCTGTCTGTCTCTCCGTCCGCCCGCCCACCGCTTGCTGCTGTAGCTGTTCGTCCGTCCGTCCGCCTGCTTGCTCCCTGTCCATCGCCGTCGCCGAAACCGCCCAGGTCGAAAGCCACCCTCTTAACTATCGCCATCCTGACGACATCATCCACGCCTCGTCCTTCCTTCAGAAGGTAATTACTGACGCCGTGGAGGCCCATGTTCCTACTAAAACCATCCACCCACACCATACCACTCTCCCCCCGCGGGCTGTCCTCCTCCTCCGTGAATCCCGCCGCCTCTATCGCTCCTTCCTGCGCACTCGTGACAGGGATACACTCCAACGCCACCGGCAAATACAGCGACACCTACAGAACCTTATTACAGCAAAGAAACGCCGAGACTGGCACCAGACCTGCACACGACTCAACACCACCCTCCCTACCAACTCCTCCAAGTACTGGTCCGCCTTCCATCGCCTTACTGGTTCCCTTTCTACTCCCCACTACCCCCTTCTCCGTAACGATCGCCCCCTTCCTGACAACCTCAGTAAGGCCAACCACTTCGCTTCCCACCTTTCCGAGGTCTTCTCCATCCCTGATGATCCCCACTTTGATTATTTTCTTTTCCCCACCGTCATGGAACGTGCCGATACCTGGGTCGCTCCACTTGCTCCTAGTCTCCAGTACTTGGGGCAGTTGCCCCCCTCTGACATAAACACTCCCATCACAGCACAAGACATTAAACTTATCCTCCTGTCAAAACACAACACGGCCCCTGGTCATGACTGTGTCACCTACCGTCACCTTCAAGAAAGCCCCTATTCCTTCCTGAATGTCCTCGCCCATCTCTATAATGTAATCCTCTCTACTGGCTTCTACCCTGACCTGTGGAAGGCCTCCCGCATCCTGTTATTCCTCAAACCCAACAAATCCCCTTCTGCCACCTCTTCCTATCGTCCCATCTGACTCACCTCTGTCTTCAGTAAGGTCCTTGAATCCATCCTCTCCCAGCGTATCCATCAGCACCTTGCTCAACATCACCTCCTCCCCCTTACCCAGTGTGGCTTCCGACCCTCCTTCTGTGCTGAAGACCAACTCCTCAATCTTGTTCACCTTCTGTCCCTCCAGCTCAACTCCCGTCGCTCTGCCATTTTTGTTTCCCTTGACCACCAAAATGCCTCTGACCGTGTATGGCATCCCGGTCTCCTCTTTAAAGTCCAAACCTACGCCCTGCCTATCAATTTTGTCCATCTGATCGCTTTCTTCCTCTCGCACCGTCCTTCCTGTGTCACCCTCCACAACACCAACTCCCGTATCTTTTATCCCACGGCTGGCGTCCCCCAGGGTTCTGTCCTCTCCCCTCTCCTTTATCCCTTGTACACAGCTGATATGCTCAAGCCGCCCTCACCAGTCCACCTTCTCCAGTATGCTGATGACACCGCCTTCTTGGCTCTCTATCCTACCGTTCACCAGTCTCAACGTACCCTCCAAACCCACCTTAACCAGTTCACCACTTGGTGTAACCAGTGGTTCCTCCATCTCAACCCCTCGAAAACCCAGGGAACCATCATAGGCCGCACCACTCGTTCCCTTTGCCTCCATGATTTCTACCTCACCCTTTATGGTCGTCCTATCCAGCTCACCCCCACCCTGAAATACCTTGGCCTCACCCTCGACCGACACCTCACCTGGACCCCTCATCTCCAGACCATCCAGCAGAAAGCCCATTCCCGCCTCTGCCTTCTGAAATTCCTGTCTGGCCGGACATGGGGATTGCATCCTTCTACCATCCTCCACACCTACAAATCCCTCATCCATCCTATCCTCTGTTATGCCAGCGTTGCCTGGATCTCTGGCCCCACCCGCTTTTACAAGGCCCTCCAAATCCTTGAACGCCATGCACTCCGCCTTCCTTTACTCCACGCGGCTCCTGTATGAACTGATCCTCTTCCCCCACCTCCTCCTGTTCCTCCAACATCTCCACATCCTTTACATTGTCTGCAGGCTTGATCCCCCCCAACCCTTTGGTTTCCTCCTTCCTCTCCACCCCACGCCCGTTGCCGCGTCTCAATCACTGTATCCCTCCCTCTCTCCACCTCCACACCCTCCATCTCCTTCATCAGGGCAATTTCCAACGCCTCCCCCTCCCAGATGACGAACTTCGCCATGACATCTACCCTTCCTTCCAACTATAACCTGGCCTTGTCCCCCCCCTCCCCAGGGCTCCCTTTTTTCCTCTTCCCTCCTTCTCCCAGAGCGGATTTTCCTCCTTCCCCCCCTCCCCTGAGACCCTGCACCTCCTTCTTTCCCACATCCCTCCCTACCTGGCCCTCTTCAGCGCGCCCCCCGCTCATCTCCCCCATTTCTTCCCCTCCCTCCCTTCTTCCAGTCTCCCTCATCACCTTGCGCCTGACAGATCCTCTGTTTTGATCATCGTCAGTGTGCCACTTCAGTGTTGTGTTTAGTGCTGTTTCTCCTGTGTGTCAAGAGGTGTGATTTTAATTGTGTACTGCCTTGAGGTTCGCCATCAGTGTTTGTTATGTGCTACACCATCCATCGATACCTTCATGCTCCAGTCATACTGTGCTTTGCGTTCTTTTAATTGTCGCAGTGTGTGGCTTTTTGTGTGTGCTACTTTTAAACAGTTTTAACAGTTTTTTTTATCTCCATTTTACGGTCACCCCGTTTTTTGTCTATTGCCTTCCAGGATGTTCCCCCTTTTTTATATCTATGTTCACCATATTCTCTCCTTTGTTCTTTTTAAATGTCTTCTATGGTTTGTTCTATGTCTTTCGGCTGAAGAGCAGCGCATATGCTGCTGCCAGCCCGCCCCGATGTGGAATTGAAATACAATAAAGAAAAAAAGAAACGTTGAACATTTTATTTCATTTGCTCAAATGTGATACATATACCTATGTGAACTTATCATTTCTGAGAACGCATGCTGATTACCTGTAAATACCATATTAATGCAATAAATGCTCAAAATGATGTCCGTCAACCTCAATGCATTTGGCAATACGTGTAACGAAATTCCTCTCAACAGCGAGTAGTTCGCCTTCCTTAATGTTCGCACATGCATTGACAAAGCGCTGACGCATGTTGTCAGGCGTTGTCGGTGTATCACGATAGCAAATATCCTCCAAGTTTCCCCACAAAAATAAATCCGGGGACGTCAGATCCGGTGAACGTGCGGGCCATGGTATGGTGCTTCAACGACCAATCCACCTGTCCTGAAATATGTTATTCACTACCGCTTCAACCGCACGCGAGCTATGTGCCGAACATCCATCATGTTGGAAGTACATCGCCATTCTGTCAGTCAGCGAAACATCTTATAGTATCATCGGTAGAACACTACGTAGGAAATCAGCATACATTGCACCATTTAGATTTCCATCGATGAAATGGGGGCCTATTATCCTTTGTCCCATAATGCCGCACCATACATTAACCCGCCAAGATCGCTGATGTTCCACTTGTCGCAGCCATCGTGGATTTTCCGTTGCCCAATAGTGCGTGCATATTATGCCGGTTTACGTTACCGCTGCTGGTGGATGACGCTTCGTCGCTAAATAGAACGCTTGCAAAAAATCTGTCATCGTCCCGTAATTTCTCTTGTGCCCAGTGGTGGAACTGTACATGACGTTCAAAGTCGTCGCCATGCAACTCCTGGTGCATAGAAATACGGGACGGGTGCAATCGATGTTGATGTAGCATTCTCAACACCGACGTTTTTGAGATTCCCACGCAATTTGTCTGCTATTGATGTGCGAATTAGCCGCGACAGCAGCTAAAACACCTATTTTGGCATCTTCACTTGTTGCAGGTCGTGGTTGACGTTTCATATGTGGCTAAACACTTCCTGTTACCTTAAATGACGTAACTATCCGGCGAACGGTCCGATCACTTGGATGATGTTGTCCAGGGTACCGAGCAGCATACATAGCACACGGCCGTTGGGCATTTTGATCACAATAGCCATACATCAACACGATATCGACCTTTTCCGCAATTGGTAAACGGTCCATTTCAACACGGGTAATGTATCACGAACCAAATACCGTCAGCACTGGCCGAATGTTACGTGATACGATGTGCTATATAGGTAGTTTTGAGAGTTCCCTAAAAAAATCTATGCAATACCACAACAGTCACAGAGGAAAAACATTAAAATTTCATACATATTTACTGTATGTATGCTATATACTGCCATTGTTCACAGTAATAATCGTATAATACAGTCACGGCATAGCTTCTGTCCCTTGTTATGCAGTACACTAACAGCATACCACTGGATGTAGAGTAGAGAATTTCTGTATATACGAAAGAAAGAGTTGTGAAGAAAAGACTACTGTGCAGGTTTGTATCAAATTTAAATGAACCGACTTTTATTACGGCACAAATTCATTGATTTCAACACCATATTCGCTGATTTCGACAAAATATTGACTGATTTCGACACAAAATTCATTGTCTTCGTGGACTGTCATATGGCAGAATTATAACTAATAATTTCCGCATATTCAGTGGTATGTGTTGCTCTGCAATAAATACATATCACTAACGACCATTGTACACCTTTTCGTGGTTACCATCCTTCCTGCCAGAACAATTGAAAATCGTGGTTGCCGAAGAGGAACCGGACGGAAATTTCGTAAACGTGTTGCTGCATACATAATGAACCTTACGAAGCCCTTGTCCAAACATTGCCACCCAGAACCTAGACTGAACTGTGTACAAAAAGGTTACTCTACGACACCCGAAACTATTTGTAGCACTTTTACGCACAAGGATTTCAGCTACTTTCTTCAAGATACAAACTAAAGCGGTAAAGAAACAAATATCATTGCGATCTCGCCTGTTGATTGTAACCTGTACATAGTTTCATATGATCTAAAGCAGCCTGACAATGCTCAGGTAGTTAACGAATTCCACATATGTAGAAATCTTTTTGTTCTGAGTAAAAGGTGTCGCCGAACTACATTTTTAATATATTTTTGCCCAGAAATGAATGTTCTTGATGTTTGTTCAATAAGGAGCAGGAAAGTTAAGTATCTGAGGGCACAAGATCGAAATAACTAGTAGGTGAGCGATTAATTCCCAAATAAACTCGTCGATAGATTTGTTCGTGAAATGAACTGAATTCATTATTATATAGCAGCAACACATGACGCAGTTTCATCAGTTGGAGGCGTGTCTCATTTCTTGGCAACAAGTACCAGCTGCGATTGGCACACCCCCTGGGGAAGAGACCGTAGTGCACAACATACTTTGAGCCGCCAGGTGAATAATGTTATCCACCCTTTGCTAGAGGCTGTTTCTTTTGATAGGACTCAGTTGTTATTTTGTTCTTAGGAAGTTAACATTGTTGGAGAGTGAGAAGTGCTGGATCGTTAAGTGTGTTATTCTCATCGACTTTCATTTTTTTAAAAAATAATCGTCCGCAATGGGAACAATTAAATGGCCCAGCGACCAGTCTATCAAGAAATCTTAAATTTGAATTTGATGATACGGCCCAACGGCCGAGTTGACCATTCACTTGATGCGAAGTAACGACTTCTCTCCTAAAGCCTCGCTGCTCCACAGTGCGCGGTCGCGGCCCGCTTTCTACCACGCAGGCGGTGCTCGATACGGCCGCCATGAAGTTCAGTTTTGCGGAGCTGGCAGCTTCATAACGGTAACGTGTCCAGCACAGCACGGACGTTAACGTATCATAGCTATTCACCGTCAGTAATACTGTATACGAACGTTCAGTGAGCAAACTGTTGACGTTGAAGCAAATATGCAGTTATATTAACCCTTTTAATTTTTGTTGCTTTATGTTAGAGTATGCAGTAATCCTAAAAATGACCTCTGAACCCTGCCTATTGGACTTAAAACTCGCACGGCGGTTAAATTATCGTAGTCTGTTACATATGGCAGTTACTGAGACTTTCTGACTGTTGAAATTTTTTCTCGCTAGAACTACTTTTCTTGAAACAAGAAAATATTACCCTCTCTGCTGGGGTTCAATTAACAGACAAGAAAGGAAGAGGTAGATTTCTTCAGCCCTGGTCGGCATTCTACGTAGGAGAAGGTACTCTAATTTAAAACCCAGTCCCCCAGGATGGAGGTTGTGCTATGGACTGATTACCCATATTTATAAGAAAAACTATAAAGCATACGTCTCTAATTAATAATCTGGATAGTTAAAGTCGACGACAGGACCATGATGAAGGAAAACGAGTTGATGTTAAAGATATATTGTGTGTAGGTGGAATACAAGAAGAAATTTTGACACAAAGGACTTGTTGTTGTTGTTGCGGTCTTCCGTCCTGAGACTGGTTTGATGCAGCTCTCCATGCTACTCTATCCTGTGCAAGCTTCTTCATTTCCCAGTACCTACTGCAACCTACATCCTTCTGAATCTGTTTAGTGTATTCATCTCTTGATCTCCCTCTACGATTTTTATCCTCCACGCTGCCCTCTAATACTAAAATGGTGATCCCTTGATGCCTCAGAACATGTCCTACCAACCGATCCCTTCTTGTAGTCACGTTGTGACACAAATGTCTCTTCTTCCCAATCCTATTCAATACCTCCTCATTAGTTATGTGATCTACCCATCTAATCTTCAGCATTCTTCTGTAGCACCACATTTCGAAGGCTTCTATTCTCTTCTTGTCCAAACTATTTATCGTCCATGTTTCACTTCCATACATGGCTACACTCCATACAAATACTTTCAGAAATGACTTCCTGACACTTACATCTATACTCGAGCTAACAAATTTCTCTTTTTCAGAAACGCTTTCCTTGCCATTGCCAGTCTACATTTTATATCCTCTCTATCTCGACTATCATCAGTTATTTTGCTCCCCAAATAGCAAAACTCCTTTACTACTTTAAGTGACTCTTTCCCTAATCTAATTACCTTAGCATCATCCGACTTAATTCGATTACATTCCATTATCCTCGTTTTGCTATTGTTGATGTTCATCTTATATCCTCCTTTCAAGACACTATCCATTCCGTTCAGCTGCTCTTACAAGTCCTTTGCTGTCTCTGACAGAATTACAATGTCATCGGCGAACCTCAAAGTTTTTATTCCTTCTCCATGGATTTTAATGGCTACTCCGAATTTGTCTATTGTTTCCTTCACTGCTTGCTCAATATACAGATTGAATAGCATCGGGGAGAGGCTACAACCCTTTCTCACTCCCTTCCCAACCACTGCTTCCCTTTCATGTCCCTCGACTCTTATAACTGCCTTCTGGTTTCTCTACAAATTGTAAATAGCCTTTCGCTCCCTGTATTTTACCCCTGCCACCTTCAGAATTTGAAAGAGAGTATACCAGTCAACATTGTCAAAAGCTTTCTCTAAGTCTACAAATGCTAGAACCGTAGGTTTGTCTTTTCTTAATCTAGCTTCTAAGATAAGTCGTAGGGTCAGTATTGCCTCACGTGTTCCAATATTTCTACGGAATCCAAACTGATCTTTCCCGAGGTCGGCTTCTACTGGTTTTTCCATTCGTCTGTAAAGAATTCGCATTAGTATTATGCGTCTGTGCCTTATTATCTTATAAAAACCTTGAAACAACGAAATGAAAAAAATTGGTTTAATAACAGAAGCAAGAAAGAAAATTAAAGGAACAAAAGACTGAAATAATAACACATTAATGTACACTAGAGTCGAACTAATGAAATGAGCAGCTACTGGTGTAGGCATTACCACAGATGAAAAGTGTAAAAAAAATATTTTTATGACTAGAGTCAGAATTGATAGAAGACATTTGTGTGTCATATAAGTGTAGGTGCCTGATGAAGGAAAACGCAAAGTTTCTGAAATATTTTACGAAGAGCTGCAAAAACAAGTATACAAATATAATGAAACTGATCATTTGTTAATATTAGGAGATTTAAATGCAAGACCTGGGAAGGTACCTATAGAAGATACAGCAGGCACACTTGGTGAAATAACTTTGACTGAATATGGCAAGAAATTAAGAGATTTTACTGTATTTAAGTAGTTAAAAATAACAAATACCTTCTCCAGAAGGGATGACATACATAAATACACCTCAAATACAAGAGGTTCAATCTCAGTAATTGACAATGTAGCAGCTAATAAAAAAATAAGGTGTCACATTCGAGATATTTATGTGTTTAGAGGTAACGAAATAGGCTCTGATCACTTCCTAGTTATTTTGAACATTTAAATATGGGAAAGATGGAGGAAACAAACATAGGCTTGAAACTAAAGACAACATTGAAAATGAATGAGAAAGTAAATATTGAGGTATTATTGAAAAGTATCAACCTGTAAATCTGGTCTGAAAATATGGAATACAGAGGTAGCTAACGACGCTAAGGAAAAAAAAAATTTTATCAGTCATCATTTTGCTTTGATGCGTCCCGCCACGAATTCCTCTCCTGTCCTAACCTCTTCACTCAGAGTAGCACTTGCAACCTACGTCATCCATTATTGGCTGGATGTATTCCAATCTCTGTCGCCCTCTACAGTTTTTGCCCTCTACAGCTCCCTATAGTGCCATTGAAGTCATTCTGTTATATCTTAACTGATGTCCTATAATCCTGTCCTTTCTCCTTATCAGTGTTTTCCACATATTCCTTTCCTCTCCGATTTCACGCAGAACCTCCTCACTCCTAACCTTTCACTCAACCTAATTTTCAAAATTCGTCTGTAGCACCACATCTGAAATGTTTCGATTCTCTTTCGTTCCTGTTTTCCCACAGTCCATGTATCACTACCATACAATGGTGTACTCCAGACTTACATTCTCAGAAATTTCTTCCTCAAATTAAGGCCGATATTTGATATTAGTAGACTTCTATTGGCAAGGAATGCCCCTATTTGCTACTGCTAGTCTGCTATTGATGTCCTCCTTTCTCCGTCCGTCTCTGGTTATTTTATTGCCTAGGTAACAGAATTCTTTAAATTCTTCTACTTCGTGACCATCAATATTGATGTTAAGTTTCTCACTGTTCTTATTTTTACTACTTCTCATTACCTTCGTCTTTCTTCAATATCCTCCCAATCCATACTCTGTACTTATTAGACTGTTCATTCCTACAGGAGATCATGTAATTGTTCTTCACTTTCACTTAAGAAACCAATGTCATCAGCGAATGGTATTTTTAATATCCTTTCACCTTGAATTTCGGTTCTACTCCGGAACCGTTCTTATATTTCCATAATTGCTTCCTCAATGTGCAGATTGAACAGTAGGGGAGAAAGGCTACATCTTTGTCTTACACCCTTTTTAATACGAGTACTTCGTTCTTGGTGGTCCTCTCTCATTATTCCCACTTGGCTGTTGCACATATTGTATATGACCCGTCTCTCCCTATAGCTTACCCCTACCTTGCTCAGAATTTCGAACATCTTGCATCATTTTAAATTGTCGAATGCTTTCTCCAGGTCTACAAACCCAATGAACGTGTCTTGATTTTTCCTTAGTCTTGCTTCCATTATTAACCGCAACGTCAGAATTGCCTCTCTCGTTCCTATACCTTTCCTAAAGCCAAACTCATTGTCATCTAGCGCACCCTCAGTTTTCCTTTCCAGTCGTCTGTGTATTATTCTTGTAAGAAACTTGGATGCGTGAGCTGTTAAGCTGATTGTGCAGTAATTCTCGTATTTGTCAGCTCTTGCCGTCTTCGGAATTGTGCGGAGATGCTTTTCCAAAAGTCGGATGGTATCTCGCCAGGTTCACACATTCAACACACCAACGTGCATTGCCGTTTTGTTGCCACTTCCCACAATGATTATAGAAATTATGATGGAATGTAATCTATCCCTTCTGTCTTATTTGATCGTAAGTACTCCAAAGTTCTTTTAAATCCTGATTGTAATACTAGAAACCCAATCTCCTTCAAACCGACTCCTGTTTCTTCTTTTGTGACGTCAGACTAGTCTCCCCCCTCGTAGAGGCTTTCAAGGTATTCTTTCCGCCCACCCGCTTTCTCCTTTACCTTCAACAGCGGAATTACTGTTGCACTCTTAATGTTATCACCATTGCTTTTAATGTCCTGTATGCTGAGTCTGTCCTTCCGATAGTCATTTCCTTTTCGATTCCTTCATATTCTTCCTGCAGCCAATTCGTCTTAGCTTCCCTGCACTTCCTACTTATTTCATTCCTCAGAGACTTTTATTTCTCAGTTCCTGAGTTTCCCAGAACAGGTATGTACTTCCTCCTTTCATCGATCAATTGAAGTATTTCTTCTGTTACACTCGGTTTCTTTGCAGTTACCTTCTTTGTATCCCTGTTTTCCTTCCCCAATTCTGTGATGGTCCTTTTTAGATGTGCATTCCTCTTCAACTGTGCTGCCTTTTGAGCTATTCCTTATTGCTGTATCTATAGCCTCGTATAACATCAACCGTATCTTGTCATTCATTAGTACTTCCGTATTCCACTTCTTTATTTATTGATTCTTCCTGGCTAATGTCTTTAACTTCAGCCTACTCTTCATCACTACTAAATTGTGATCTGAGTCAACATTTGCTCCTGGGTACTCCTTACAATCCAGTATCTGATTACGGAATCTCTGTCTGACCACGATGTAATCTAACTGAATTCTTCTCGTATCACACGGCCTTTTTCAAGTATACGTCCTCCTCTTGTGATTCTCGAACAAAGTATTCGCTATTACTAGCTGGAACTTGTTACAGAACTCAATTAGTCTTCTCCTTTGTCGTTCCTTGCCCCAAGCCCATATTCTACTGTAACCTTTTCTTCTTCCAGTCTCCCATGTCTATTAGATTTTCATATCCCTTTGCATACTGTATTACCCTTTCAGTATCCTCATACATTTTCTTCTCTCTTCGTTTTCAGCTTACGACGTCGGCATGTATACCTGAACTATCGTTGTCTGTGTTGGTTTGCTGTCGACTCTAATAAGAACAACCCTATCACTGAACTGTTCACAGTAACACACTTTCTGTCCTACCTTCCTATTCATAAAGAATCCTACTCCTGTTATACCATTTTCTGTTGCTGTCGTTATTACCCTATACTCACCTGACCATAACTACTTGTCTTCTTTCCCCTTCACCTCAGTGACACCAACTATATCTAGATTAAGCCTTGGCACTTCACTTTTCAGATTTTCTAGTTTCGCTACCACGTTCAGGCTTCTGACATTCCACTTCCCGACTCGTAGAACGTTATCCTTCCATTGATTATTCAGTCTTTTTCTAATGGTATCCCCCCCCCCTTGGCAGTCCCTTCCTGGAGATCCGAATGGGGGACTACTACGGAATCTTTTGCCAATGGAGAGATGATCATGACACTTCTTCAATTACAGGCCAAATGTCCTGTGAATACACGTTATGTGTCTTTAACGCAGCGGTTTCCATTGCCTTCTGCATTCTCATGCCGTTGATCATAGCTGATTCTTCCGCCTTTAGGGGCGGTTTCCTAGGACAAGAGACTGCCCCGGACCTCTGTCCACTCCGCCATCCTCTTTGACAAGGTCGTTGGCAGAAAGCGTGGTGACTTCTTATGACATAAGTCTTCGGCCGCCAATGCTGATAATTTATCAAAATTTAGGCAGCGGTGGGATTGGAACCCGGGACTGAAGACGTTTTCATTATAAATCAGAGATGCTACCGCCTTTTTAATTTTTTTTTTTTTGCATTTGGGAAATGTGTACATATGATAATTCTAGAAACTGAATGTTACAACAATAAAGGTGGCATTCAAAGAATAAACAAAAAAATAAAAATGTAAATCACTAATACAATTCCAGCGAAAAAAGTTCTTCAATAAATGTAACCGGTTCCATTTGCTAAATCGCCATCGGTATCTGATATCTTCAACAGCGCCTTAGAAGGGTAGCTGCAATGGAGGCATTCTGCTTCGCTAGTGCTTCAAGGAAAACAGCAGTCCATGAATTACCCATATCGTTGTTCTCGCATTTCTGACAGGACGTTGTAAGTGTGATGCGGCGCAGAACATTAACCGAAGCGTGACACTCCCCAACGGAGGGGGGGGGGGGGGGGGGTTAACGAAACACTGTGTAAATAATTTGCAAAGAGCGTACAGTATCTCGGTGTGCATTCGAGGGCATTGTGAGCATTTTGTACGTACTACCAGTAATCAAGCTGCTCTATCTCTCCGTCGATAAAGATATAGGCGACGGTAAGTCCTTTGAACCATGTAAGCACATGACATTTTGCGGTGGGAAAGTAAAAGTCATCTGGACAAAGGAGGGTCTGAAGGTCAATCATATCAGGTGTGACGGGGGGAAAACAAGCTAATATCTTCTGTGTTAGTAGCCAAACTCTGGACGATGACACACATGTAAAACGATGTTCATCGGTGTCCTAGAGGTGACTTTCTGGGCAATAAGGGGAGACTGTTAGTCCAATAGCGTGAAGCTGCTGTGGTGTCGCATATGTTTTGCTGGCGATCTGATACCACTATGAACGCACTGTGGTCGACAGAACGTTGTGGTGTATCGTTTTCCACTTTCTTGACCAATGAACTGTAGGGTACTTGGTGTCCACCATGCTATGTGGAACAGCCCACAGAAGGTTGGTATAAGAATCTTTCGCCTTTGGTGGACGTGTGGCGTGGAGTTTCAGGCTTATGTAGCTGTATTCAAGAATGAAGGTCGACACATAGGAGAGCAGTGAAGCGACGTGCCCAACCAACACAGGCGGGACAGGAGAGACTGGCATCAGAACCTGTAGTAAATGACCCGTGAGAGAAGGATGTTGACTTTTCAATTGTTTCCAGATGTTGCTCATATAAAGGGCAGCTGCTCTTGCCCTGACGCAGACTAATCCCAGGGTATTGGGACAACGTAAGTTCTGGCCCAAAGAGCCATTATCGAAGATGGAGACAATGATGTCATCCAAGATAGCGGCCATGACGTCATCCAAGATGGGAGCTTTATGCGGAAAGTTTGAATTTTGGCGGGAAGATATGTCAATTGGGCTACCTCCACTAACCTAACCCTTCTCCCCTCCCCTGCCCCATAAAAAATAGCCGGAAGTTCGAATTCCAACAGGATAATGTACCACACCTCGGTTACCTGTACTAACCTAAGAAAATCAAGGACAGATAGGTCACTTGGTATACCCCCATTAACCTAAGTCTCCCGACCGCTACCTCTTCCTAGGAACTGATGCCAAGTTTGAATTTTGGTGGTAAAGAAAGGTCAATTCACATATTTCTACTATCCTAAGAAAATTGCGCGAAAGAAAGGGCGTTTCGACTAACCTAAGTCACCCGACCACCACCTCCTCCTCGGGATTTGTGGGAAAAGGACTCAGCCAGTGCTAGATATGAGTCTTTATTTTGCATGCACCAGTCTTTTGTTATACAATTTAATGCAGTACAGCCATCCAGTGTGTTCACCACGAGGTCCAGACTCCAACTGACCTAGTACACACAACCACCAGCACACAACCACCACTGTCATCCAAGATGACGGACATGACATCAGCTGATGATGCATGTACCATTATCCAAGATGGTGGGAAACAGTGTTTTCGCAATGAGGCCCCAGTGACCTAGTACACAGTACTGTCACTAGAGTGCACTCCCATTACATAATCCAAGATCGTTGATCACAGTATATGAAAGTCCCACCAGCCCCTCCCCCCCCTTCCTACCTGCAGTTAAGGGTTGAGAAAGAGATGCTGCAATGCTTCTTCTTTCATGCGATTCTAATGGGGCACCTCTTTCATGCGATTCTAATGGTGCATGTGCCACGTGTATAGCCCACAGTGCGCGAATAGGGACATCACAGCCTCCAGCCCACACATGCATACTGATGTTACAGATCGTCTTCTAGAAATATGCTAGCAATTCTAATGGAATACATGTGACCCATCGCGAACCTAACGTATGAATAACCTAAGTACTGAATTCCAATCCAATTTTAATGATATTCGAGAACTGAATGTATCACTCGGAGATTCAATGATCTAATCACAAAGTCGAGGTTTTCCCACTAGGAGTGCACTGATCATTCATTCATGATGTAGCACCCTCCCGCCACCTAGAATGCTGCACTCCTATTGACTACAGCATCAGTGACGTGATTCGACGTCATAGAAGCTATATAACCCAAGCCCCAACCGAACTCACCGTCATTCTCCTTCTGTACTTCTACAACCTTCTCAGATGCCAATCGTTTGTACTTTCATCATGAAGCGTACTAACAGCAGCAGCAGCGACAGCAGCGGCAGCAGCAGCGGCAGGTGCGGCTAAGAAGATGAAGATCAATTACCTGGTAAGTAATTTTTCGGTGTTCAAATATCTATTTGAGTCACAGTCCACAGACTGTTGTGTCCTTTAACGGATTGTCCCTGTGTTATGTGTTTCCTGTGTTCAAATATCTGTATACACTCCACAGACTGCTGCCCTCTTTATTGGATTCTGCGTATGTTCTTTGTTTGTTTGTGTTCTATCTGTTTTTGACCACAGACAACACAGACTGCTGCGTCCTTTAACTGATCTGTGTGTGTGTGTTCTGTGTTCTATGTTATATCTGTTTTTGACTGCAGCCAACACAGACTGCTGCGCCCTTTAACAGGTAGTGTGTGTCTGTGTGTGTATGTGTATGTGTGTGTGTGTGTATGTGTGTGTATGTGTGCTACAGAGATTTTTTTCCATACTGGATATCATACTCGGCCTTTTCCATCTTTTTAGAATTCATCCCCCGCATGTTGGCTGAGCTAGCTCATCAGCTAGCGGTCGAGAGGGCTGGAGCACAGTGCAAATGTAAGTACATTTGCAAAATTTAGTTCTTAGATAAAATAATTTGGTATAATATTTATTGGTTTTCTAAGTGCCTAAATTGAGTTGTCTGAGAAACATTATTTTCTTTTCACTCTAGATGATTCTATGCATCGGGAGGGAGTCACCAATTGTGTCATGCAAGCAGAGCAAGGCGGAGTTGAAATCCATGATTGGGTTCATGAGATGTTGGCCGTTGTGGATGGAGAAGAATCCGAAAGACGCAAGTGTATGACCCTTTTAGATGAGGCGGATGATATACCTGAGTGGGTAGGAGACCTAACTGATTGTGCTGATGAGTTGCTCAAGCCATGGAGCCAGGGTGGAGAAGGAGAATATTTTTGAATTTATCATTACAGCAAATTATTACCATTATTTAGTCTTATTATTTATTGTTTTAAATCTAGATCATTAAACTTAGTTTTTCTTATTTATGTTACAGGCATATATCACGAAGTACATCGTGTATCTAGAGCAGTGGTTGCAGGGGTGGGAATTGGCCACACAACACAGAGACACGCAGTGCCGTGTATAGCGCCGAACACAGCTGCGCGACAGCCGGCAGCAGCACCTGCCACCGGACCGCCACAAGCCCTCTGGCACCCATAGGCAACTCAGCCAGCAGAAAAAGAAGAAGATGAAGAAGAAGAGCATCTGTCTCCCACCTCACCGGTCGGTAATGGGAACATCAGACCCCAGGAACCATCACTGCAGCCCGATTGTTCCCACCAACCATCACCACCTCCGCCTCCTCAGACAGTTCGCCCACACCACCAGTGAAAGGTGCACGTACCCAGGCGCATACCCGACCCTATAGCTGACGAACCCTCACCAGCTGTGTCATCTACAGGATGGACTACTAGTTGTAGTAGTAGTAACAGTAACATTGATTATTCTATGATTAGCAGTAGTGCTCTCCCCCATCCTATTGATAATGAAGGACATTAGAATAATGGTATAATGACTTTAGAATACTCAGCAGCTACTAAGGCTTTTGAGGGGCTCTTCTCATTCACAAGGATTGAGAATCCTGGAGGGAGGTATCGCGACGCTGTCGGGTTTGTGGAAGCTTGCTTCCCTGTCTTGGAGACCGAGCTCCTCAAAGTCCTAGACGATCCGAAATTCAACGCCATTAAATGCAGTGCAGTACTGTGCTGTGAGTTGGATCACTCATCTAAACATCAAGGTGTTGCAGAGCCTACAACTCTGCACTATACATCGGGTGATAATGGCGTTATTTCTTGGAGCACATTCATTTCTGAGTGGTATCATGAATCCATCTTGAGCGTTATTATGGCCCAATTTTCCAAGATGGAAGTACGCGGGTCCGCTAAAGCACACCTTGGCATCCATATACCTGTCTGATCCGGTAAATGGAGGGTCTAGCTATATCATTCTCCCTAAAGATATAGCTAACAAGAGTACATGCACTACTGTCGAAAATCAGTATGATAATGAGTGTTTTGCATGGTCAATCCTGGCTTTCGAAAGAAAGTACAATTACAGGGATCATCCTGAGCGACCGAACAATTACAAAGTCCGTGATGTTAAGACATATTATAACTTTGATGGTATGGAGTTCCCCGTAAAGACCCATGACATACCTATATTTGAGGTGCAAAATACCAGCATATCGGTTCACATTTATGGGCTGGAGGAGAATAACGACAAGTCAGATGAGCAAGACAAGCTAACCATTGTCGGCCCCCTCCGTTTCTCATAATTTGCAGGTGAGCGAGAGCTTCATGTAAACGTGCTGCTCTTCTCTGAAGGAGATAATTATCACTATGTTTGAATCAAAGACATGTCCTAAATCCTTTCCTCCCAACTATCAACTGATTCTTGTGTGAAACATATTTGTTTAGGGTGACAATTAATTTTCACCAAACGAGTTATTAGCGATACATCTATTATATTGTGCTTCCAACGACCCTGTACATGTTATTATACCCACAGAGGAAAATAACCTCATTAATTTTCAAAACGCTCACCACCAGCAGCGATGTCCATTTGTAGTGTACGCCGACTTTGAATGCCTACTGGCTCCAATTACTCGCCATGAAGGGAACCCCTTAGCCGCGCATACAACCTTCAAACAAAAACACGTACCTTATGTGGCAGCATTCTAAGTTGTATGTGGATATGTTTCTAAACTTAACCGCTATGAGTCTTTTCTCGGGTACGATCCTGCGATTTTTTTTTTTTTTTTTTTTTTTTTTTTTTTTTTTTTTTTTTTTTTTTTTTTGTCATCAGTCTACTGACTGGTTTGATGCAGCCCGCCACGAATCGAATTCCTTTCCTGTGCTAACCTCTTCATCTCAGAGTAGCACTTTCAACCTATGTCCTCAATTACTTGCTTGACGTATTCCAGTCTCTGTCTTCCTCTACAGTTTTTGCCCTCTACAGCTCCCTCTAGTACCATGGAAGTCATTCCCTCATGTCTTAGAAGATGACCAATCATCCTGTCCCTTCTCCTTATCAGTGTTTTCCACATATTCCTTTCCTCTCCGATTCTGCGTAGAACCTCCTCATTCCTTACCTTATCAGTCCACCTAATTTTCAACATTCGTCTATAGCACCACACCTCAAATGCTTCGATTCTCTTCTGTTCCGGTTTTCCCACAGTCCATGTTTCACTACCATACAATGCTGTACTCCAGACGTACATCCTCAGAAATTTCTTCCTCAAATTAAGGCCGGTATTTCATATTAGTAGGCTTCCCTTGGCCAGAAATGCCTTTTTTTGCCATAGCGAGTCTGCTTTTGATGTCCTCCTTGCTCCGTCCGTCATTGGTTATTGTACTGCCTAGGTAGCAGAATTCCTTAACTTCATTGACTTCGTGACCATCAATCTTGATGTTAAGTTTCTCGCTACTACTTCTCATTACCTTCGTCTTTCTCCGATTTACTCTCAAACCATTCTGTGTACTCATTAGACTGTTC
This sequence comes from Schistocerca piceifrons, assembly GCF_021461385.2. Taxonomy (NCBI): domain Eukaryota; kingdom Metazoa; phylum Arthropoda; class Insecta; order Orthoptera; family Acrididae; genus Schistocerca; species Schistocerca piceifrons. Next base: position 372,926,597 of record NC_060142.1, read on the forward strand.
ATTCCGTTCAGCAGATCATTTAATTCTTCTTAACTTTCACTCAGGATAGCAATGTCATCAGCGATTCGTATCATTGATATCCTTTCACCTTGTATTTTAATTCCATTTAAGTAGGGGCGAAAGGCTACAGCCTTGTCTTACACCCATCTTAATACGAGCACTTCGTTCATGATAGTCCACTCTTGGTTGTTGTACATATTGTATATGACCCGTCTCTCCCTATAGCTTACTTTTTTCAGAATTTCGAACAGCTTGCACCATTTTATATTGTCGAACGCTTTCTCCAGGTCGACAAATCCTATGAAAGTGTCTTGATTTTTCTTTAGCCTTGCTTCCGTTATTAGCCGTAATGTCAGAATTACCTCTCTCGTCCCTTTACTTTTCCCAAAGCCAAACTGATCGTCACCTAGCGCATTCTCAATTTCCTTTTCCATTCTTCTGTATATTATTCTTGTAAGCGGCTTCGATGCATGAGCTGTTAAGCTGATTGTGCGATAATTCTCGCACTTGTCAGCTCCTGCCGTTTTGTTCCTAATAATGTTCATCAAGCTGAGCTACTGAGTGGTCCTTTCACATTTGTTGGATGCAAGATTAATTTATCATGTACTACGACCGAAGTTGTTACTGGTAATTCATGGTTAACAGTTGCTATAGTACGAGGTAGTGATAACCCATTACTTGGATTGGAAACGTACTATGACAGAGACATTATCGCCTATCGTACCTTTTCTATTGGTGTACAAGGTGATAGGAATTATGGTACAGCTCTAGTACATATTCGTTTTGTTGCCACTTCCCCCAATGATTTTAGAAACTCTGATGGAAAGTTATCTATCCCTTCTGCCTTATTTGACCGTAAGTCCTCCAAAGCTCATTTAAATTCCGATTCTAATAATGGATCCACAATCTCTTCTAGATCGACTCCTGTTTCTTCTTCTATCACATCAGACAAATCTTCACCCTCATAGAGGCATTCAATGTATTCTTTCCACCAATCTGCTCTCTCATCTGCATTTAACAGTGGAATTCCCGTTGCACTCTTAATGTTACCACCGTTGCTTTTAATGTCACCAAAGGTTGTTTTGATTTTCCTGTATGCTGAGTCTGTCCTTCCGACAATCATATCTATTTCGATGTCTTCACATTTTTCCTGCAGCCATTTCGTCTTAGCTTCCCTGCACTTCCTATTTATTTCATTCCTCAGGGACTTCTATTTCTGTATTCCTGATTTTCTCGGAACATGTTTGTACTTCCTCCTTTCATCAATCAACTGAATTATTTCTTCTGTTACCCATGGTTTCTTCGCAGCTACCTTCTTTGTACCTATGTTTTCCTTCCAAACTTTTGTGATGGCCCTTTTTAGAGATGTCCATTCCTCTTCAACTGTACTGCCTACTGCGCTATTCTTTATTGCTGTATCTATAGCGTTAGAGAACTTCAAACGTATCTCGTCATTCCTTAGTACTTCCGTATCCCACTTCTTTGTGTATTGACTCTTCCTGACTAATGTCTTGAACTTCGGCTTACTCTTCATCCCTACTATATTGTGATCTGAGTCTATGGCATCTCACTGAGCTTGAAAAACTTTCTTGGGAAGTTGATAAGCTCTACAGCACAACATTCCCATGACCAAATCAAAGGACGATTATGATTTGTATGAAAAGGCGGTTAATTGTCATATTTGTGGGATGCTGTTAGATAGAAAAGCGGAAACTGGCCATAGAGATTATTGCCATCTTACAGGCAAGTTCCGTGGTGCACCTCATATAATGCATGCAATTTGAAGTTACCACGGCACATACCTGTCTTTTTTCATAATTTGAGTGGGTACGACGCTCTTTTTCTCGTTGAGCAGTCTGCTAATGTCGGTGTGAAGAATGATAAGGTCAATAACCTCCCTGAAAGTGATGAGAAGTACAATTCTTTCTCAATACGAATAAGGCCAAAAATTACTCTCCGCTTCCTTGACTCTTTACGCTTTATGCAGACTTCACTCCAGAAACTCGTAGAAACTCTACCTCAGAATGATATGCGTGTCACTCTATCTGTATTTCCTAATGAGGAAAAGTTCCAACTTACGACTAGGAAACGAGTTTTCCCATACGATTATGTAGATAATATGGCAAAACACAAGGAAACCAGGCTTCCCGTCATATCTAAATTTGATTAAAACTGTGTGCCCGACCGAGCTGTGAAGACCGGGCGTGAGTCGTGCTTCGGTAGCTCAGATGGTAAAGCACTTGCCCGCGAAAGGCAAAGGTCCAGAGTTCGAGTCTCGGTCGGGCACACAGTTTTAATCTTCCAGGAAGTTTCAAATCAACGCACACTCCGCTGCAGAGTGAATATCTCATTCTGGAAACATCCCCCAGGCTGTGGCTAAGCCATGTCTCTGCAGTATCCTTTCTTTCAGGAGTGCTAGTTCTGCAAGGTTCGCAGGAGAGCTTCTGTAAAGTTTGGAAGGTAGGAGACGAGATACTGGCAGAAGTAAAGCTGTGAGGACCGGGCGTGAGTCGTGCTTCGGTAGCTCAGATGGTAGAGCACTTGCCCGCGAAAGGGAAAGGTCCCGAGTTCGAGTCTCGGTCGGGCACACAGTTTTAATCTGCCAGGAAGTTTCATATCAGCGCACACTCCGCTGCAGAGTGAAATTCACATTCTGATATCAAAATTTACTAGCACTCGCACAAGTGATGCCGTAAATATAGCAGATTATGATCAAGCCGTGAAAGTCTGGCGGGAATTCAGCATCTCCTATTTAGGAGAGTATGCAACACCATACATGGACACAGACGTGCGTTTGTTTGCAGATGGTTTCGGAAAGTTCCAGAGTGTGTATTTGGCCATGTACTCTCTGGACCCCGCCCTTTATTACACGGAACCTGAGTTGTCCAGGGACACTATGCTCAAAACAATGGGGTCAGCATTCAACTTTTGACTGATGCTGCAATGCTTTTATTTTTTGAGCGCGGGACTTGGTCAATGCGTTCACAGGCATGCCAAGGCACCTATGGACGGGTGTTGGGTTTATCGCATCCCTTGATTTGAGTTGCATTATGTACTTAGATGTGAATAGCTTATATGGGAACGTCATGATTCAGCCAACGCCGATTTATGGGTTTTGATGGGTGCCTGAAGACGAATTGAAGGGATTGGTCTTGTGGCCGATTCTGATGTAGGGTACGTGGCAGAGGAAGACATCACACATCCTAATAATTTGCATGGAGAGACAAGTGACTTGCCTTTATGTCCAGAGCAACAAATTTCGCAAGGAAGCACCATCCCTAGACTGATGGCTACTGTTGGAGATAAGCAGAGATATGTTATTGATTATTGCAATCTCCAGCAGTGCCTCAGCTTAGGGATGAAGTTTGTTAGGATCAATTGGGCTATCTCCTTCAAGCAATCCACCTGCTTGAAGGAGTATATTGAACTAAATACCGAAAACAGGGCGGTAGTGAGCAATAATTCTGAAAGTTGTTTTTATAAATTAATGAACAATTCCATTTTCGGGAAAACTATGCAGAATGTAAGAAATGAACGCGATATTTTGATTAGAACCGCATGGGAAGGGCGTTATGGCATGAGAAAGTGTATCGCCAGCACAAATTTTAAGTGTGCCAACACCTTCAATGAAAACTTTGTTGCTGTGGAGACGTCGAAGACTGCAGTAGAGTGTGTGATATGCATACTGGATATCTTCAAATTCTACATGTACTGCACCCACTATGAGTTTGTGAGATCTCATTTCATAGAACCAAAGTTGCTTTATATTGGTACAGACAGCTTCATCTACTTGATCAAGAATTGCAATCCATATGAAGTAATTAGGTGCCATGGTAAAGAATTCGACACGTCTTCTTGTGAGGTCAATAATGCTTGTGGCATTGTTCCTAAGAACAAGAAGGTTATCGGTCTCATGAAAGACGAGGCGAACGGTTTACCGATTGTAGAGTTTGTGGGATTGATGTCCAAAATGTACAGGGTTATTACAAATAATTGAAGCGATTTCACAGCTCTACAATAACTTTATTATTTGAGATATTTTCACAATGCTTTGCACACACATACAAAAACTCAAAAAGTCTTTTTAGGGATGCACAAATGTTCGATATGTGCCCCTTTAGAGATTCGGCAGACATCAAGCCGATAATCAAGTTCCTCCCACACTCGGCGCAGCATGGCCCCATCAGTGAGTTCGAAAGCATCGTTGATGCGAGCTCGCAGTTCTTGCACGTTTCTTGGTAGAGGATGTTTAAACACTGAATCTTTCACATAACCCCACAGAAAGAAATGGCATGGGGTTAAGTCGGGAGAGCGTGGAGGCCATGACATGAATTGCTGATCATGATATCCACCACGACCGATCCATCGGTTTTCCAATCTCCTGTTTAAGAAATGCCGAACATCATGATGGAAGTGCGGTGGAGCACCATCCTGTTGAAAGATGAAGTCGGCGCTGTCGGTCTCCAGTTGTGGCATGAGCCAATTTTCCAGCATCTCCAGATACACGTGTCCTGTAACGTTTTTTTTGCAGAAGAAAAAGGGGCCGTAAACTTTAAACCGTGAGATTGCACAAAACACGTTAACTTTTGGTGAATTGCGAATTTGCTGCACGAATGCGTGAGGATTCTCTACCGCCCAGATTCACACATTGTGTCTGTTCACTTCACCATTAAGAAAAAAATGTTGCTTCATCACTGAAAACAAGTTTCGCACTGAACGCATACTCTTCCATGAGCTGTTGCAACCGCGCCGAAAATTCAAAGCGTTTGACTTTGTCATCGGGTGTCAGGGCTTGTAGCAACTGTAAACGGTAAGGGTTCTGCTTTAGCCTTTTCCGTAAGATTTTCTAAACCGTCGGCTGTGGTACGTTTAGCTCCCTGCTTGCTTTATTCGTCGACTTCCGCGGGCTACGCGTGAAACTTGCCCGCACGCGTTCAACGGTTTCTTCGCTCACTGCAGGGCGATCCGTTGATTTCCCCTTACAGAGGCATCCAGAAGCTTTAAACTGCACATACCACCGCCGAATGGAGTTAGCAGTTGGTGGATCTTTGTTGAACTTCGTCCTGAAGTGTCGTTGCACTCTTATGACTGACTGATGTGAGTGCATTTCAAGCACGACATACGCTTTCTCGGCTCCTGTCGCCGTTTTGCCTGGCTGCGCTCTCGAGCGCTCTGGCGGCAGAAACCTGAAGTGCGGCTTCAGCCGATCAAAACTTTATGAGTTTTTCTACATATCTGTAATGTGTCGTCACCATATGTCAATGAATGGAGCTACAGTGAATTTATGAAATCTCTTCAATTATTTCTAATAGCCCGGTATAATAGACGGGGGCACCCAGAGATGGGAAAAGGGTGTTAAATGTGCGGCATCTTGCGCTCTCACAGTTGAAACTATTTGCAGTGCCTGTATGGTTGCAGCATTCAAGGCGCTCGTCCACATATCGTTCGACAAACTAGTATTCAATCGCGAGGTCACGAAGTGTACACTGTACTGCAATCTAAAGTCGGATTGTCTACTCATGACGATAAAAGAGTCATTTGTGAGGACGGGACGGAAACGCTCCCATATTCACACTATTTACCTGAAGCACAAGTAGGAGTGGCGGGCACTGATTGAGATATAGAGAAAGAATGAGTGTTTGAATGGGGCGGGGTGGATTTATGCATCAAACAGTGTGACTCGTTTTTCATAGTGTAATTATTGGTTGCCAGTGTGATATGTGGTATGAGTGTGTGTGTGTGTGTGTGTGTGTGTGTGTGTGGGAGCGTAAAAATGTGTATGAATGTGTGTGTGTGTGTGTGTGTGTGTGTGTGTGTGTGTGTGTGTAAGAAAAGAAAATAAATACAAAAATTATTTCCTTGTATATACAAGCACTATGTGCTGGAAACCAAAACTATTATTCTGATTTTATTTACAAATAAGCAGAATGTGCTGAAACAAAAATAATATTATTGTCTCTCTTTCATTATCAATTATCAGTGTTTGTGTGTGTGTAAAAAGAGTAGTGTTTAAGCTTCACCTACCGCTAGCCATCCAGTCAAAGTAGTTACATTTCCATTCAAATAATTTTTTCGTTAATACAGCTGTTTGGGTTGAACGCTTTAGAGCCACCCAATTAACTGCTATTATTAAAGTATTTCAGCTGTCTGAGGTGGAAAATGTCTAGAGCCACCCCATTCAATAATTACTCAGAGCTGCTCAGTTACGTTGAGGCCATCCAATTAAAAATATAGTCTGTTTGGATGGAATTTTATTAGTAATACTATTTAGCGTGTAGGTTAGTCTATACTTTTTAGTTTTAAGTGTGGCTCTATAAGGAAAAAATATTTCCTTTGAGGAACCTCCAACATGTATTGGATTCTAGTAATAATAAGTTAAAAGTATCTCTGCATTGAACTAAACTGTATCTCAAGAACAATATATATATATATATATATATATATATATATATATATATATATATATATATATATATATATATACTCCTGGAAATTGAAATAAGAACACCGTGAATTCATTGTCCCAGGAAGGGGAAACTTTATTGACACATTCCTGGGGTCAGATACATCACATGATCACACTGACAGAACCACAGGCACATAGACACAGGCAACAGAGCATGCACAATGTCGGCACTAGTACAGTGTCTATCCACCTTTCGCAGCAATGCAGGCTGCTATTCTCCCATGGAGACGATCGTAGAGATGCTGGATGTAGTCCTGTGGAATGGCTTGCCATGCCATTTCCACCTGGAGCCTCAGTTGGACCAGCGTTCGTGCTGGACGTGCAGACCGCGTGAGACGACGCTTCATCCAGTCCCAAACAAGCTCAATGGAGGACAGATCCGGAGATCTTGCTGGCCAGGGTAGTTGACTTACACCTTCTAGAGCACGTTGGGTGGCACGGGATACATGCGGACGTGCATTGTCCTGTTGGAACAGCAAGTTCCCTTGCCGGTCTAGGAATGGTAGAACGATGGGTTCAATGACGGTTTGGATGTACCGTGCACTATTCAGTGTCCCCTCGACGATCACCAGTGGTGTACGGCCAGTGTAGGAGATCGCTCCCCACACCATGATGCCGGGTGTTGGCCCTGTGTGCCTCGGTCGTATGCAGTCCTGATTGTGGCGCTCACCTGCACGGCGCCAAACACGCATACGACCATCATTGGCACCAAGGCAGAAGCGACTCTCATCGCTGAAGATGACACGTCTCCATTCGTCCCTCCATTCATGCCTGTCGCGACACCACTGGAGGCGGGCTGCACGATGTTGGGGCGTGAGCGGAAGACGGCCTAACGGTGTGCGGGACCGTAGCCCAGCTTCATGGAGACGGTTGCGAATGGTCCTCGCCGATACCCCAGGAGCAACAGTGTCCCTAATTTGCTGGGAAGTGGCGGTGCGGTCCCCTACGGCACTGCGTAGGATCCTACGGTCTTGGCGTGCATCCGTGCGTCGCTGCGGTCCGGTCCCAGGTCGACGGGCACGTGCACCTTCCGCCGACCACTGGCGACAACATCGATGTACTGTGGAGACCTCACGCCCCACGTGTTGAGCAATTCGGTGATACGTCCACCCGGCCTCCCGCATGCCCACTATACGCCCTCGCTCAAAGTCCGTCAACTGCACATACGGTTCACGTCCACGCTGTCGCGGCATGCTACCAGTGTTAAAGACTGCGATGGAGCTCCGTATGCCACGGCAAACTGGCTGACACTGACGGCGGCGGTGCACAAATGCTGCGCAGCTAGCGCCATTCGACGGCCAACACCGCGGTTCCTGGTGTGTCCGCTGTGCCGTGCGTGTGATCATTGCTTGTACAGCCCTCTCGCAGTGTCCGGAGCAAGTATGGTGGGTCTGACACACCGGTGTCAATGTGTTCTTTTTTCCATTTCCAGGTGTGTATATATATATATATATATATATATATATATATATATATATATATTATTGTTGGCGAATTTTCCCTAAAAGGAAATCGTTAAGCTTATGACTTTGAAGGCTTGTTCTTCTTGTCCTTCCAGTACTCCTTCATTCTCTTGGAGAGGGCCTCTTTTCTCTCCTCAGACCATTCTTGTTTGGTCCGCTGTTTTAGCGCTTCTGACTTTACTTCCCAATTGGCTATGTGTTTTCGGAAGGTGCTTCTGTCTGTGGTGTTTGTGGTGCCAATTGCTTGTAGGTCTTTTCGTACTCCTTCCATCCTGGGTGTCGAGACTTTAAGTGTCTTGATGTGTTCTAGAATTTTCTTGGTGAGTCTTGTTTCAGGGAGTCTATCTAAATGTCCGTAGAATTTAAGGCGCCTTTTTCTCATATCGTTCTCGATGTTCGAATATACTTCTACTGTTGAGTTCTTCTGTAGTCTGTAGCCATCTGGTGTGGGTCTTCCTCCTAAAATTTTCCTCATGATTTTGCGTTCTTCTTTTTTGATTTCTTCAATTTTGATTTTCCTGTTGAGTGCTAGTGTTTCGCTGGCATACAGTACGGCGGATTTGATCACTGTGTTATAGTGTCTGATCTTGGTGTTTCTGGAAATGCATTGTTTGTTGTAGACGTTTCGTACCATGCCTAGTGATTTCCGTGTCTTCTGTTGTCTGTCTTCGTAAGCCAGTTTCTCTGTTCCGGTCGGTTCGATGATTTCGCCTAGGTATCTGAAGTGTGTGACCCCTTTAATTTTGCCGTACTTGGTTGTGATGTCGTCGCCTTCTCTTGTCAGGACTTGCGTTTTTTCAAAAGAGATTTGTAGGCCGACTTTCTCGGCGCATTCTTTCAGGATTTCGATCTGTGTTTTTGCTGATGTTGGGTCATAGGTCAGTATCGCTAGGTCGTCTGCGAATGCTAGGTAAGGGATTTCCAATCTTTTCCTTCCTAATGTGACTGGTCTCCAGGTGTTTTGTCTCCTGACTTCAGCTTCCCATTCGCTCATTACTTTGTCCAGGACGAAGTTGAACAATAGCGGGGATAGTCCATCTCCTTGTCTTAGGCCAGTGTGGATTTCAAAGGGGTTCGAGATTTCTCCCATGAATTTGACTTTGGATTTTGTATTGGTTAGTGTCTGTTCGATTAGTCTTCGGGTCTTTTGGTCTAGGCCTTTTTCTCTGAGGATTTGGATGAGGGACTTTCTGTCGATCGAGTCGTAAGCCTTTTTGAAGTCGACGAAAGTGCAGATGATTTTTTTGGGGCTTGACATGTGGGATTTTATGATTGATTTCAGGTTGAAGATTTGTTCGGGGCAGGCTCTGTTGGGTCTGAAACCCGCTTGGTATTCCGAGATGGCGGTTTCCAGTTGTCCTTGCGTTCTGGTGAGAAGGCAGGTTGATAGAATTTTGTAGATGACCGGTAGCAGGGAAATTCCTCTATAATTGTTTGTGTCTGTCCTGTCACCTTTCTTGTGTAGCGGGTGAATGAGTGCGGTCTTCCGGTCGTCAGGTATGATTTCGGTTGTCCAGGTGTTCTGTATGATTTGTGTGATTTCGTTTAGCGAGTTTGGTCCTAGGTTCTTCAGCAGTTCTGCCGTTATTCCGTCTTCACCGGCTGCCTTGTTGTTTTTCAGTTTCTTTATGCAGTGGAGGATTTCTTCTTTTGTTGGTGATGGTGAGTCTTCCGGTGCGTTGGTCGGTTCTCGGGGTTCGAAGGTTGAGTTAGGTTCCAGGCAATTTAGTAATTTTGAAAAGTACTTCGCGAGCTCTTCACAGTTTTCTTTGTTGGTAAGTGCCAGTTTTCCGTCTTCTTTTCTGAAGCAGAAGTTCTGTGGTGAGTATCCTTTGACTTGGTTGGCGAACGTCCTGTAGAAATCCCGTGTGTTGAAATTTCTGAAGTCTTCTTCGATGGAGTTTAGCTGATCGTTTATGTATTTGCGTTTCTTTTGTCTTATTGTTTTCGATGTTTGTCTTCGAGTTTCATAGAAGTTGTCCTGTGTTTCTTGTGTTTTGTTGCTGTTGTAGTTTGTGAAAGCTGTTCTTCGATTTTGTAGGGCGATTTCGCAGGTAGTGTTCCATCAAGGGTGCCTGGGTTTTCTAGTCAGCGGGCTCAGTTCTTTGGCTGAGTTCACAATTTTTTGTTTAAAGCTGGTCCAATCTTTCGCCTCTTGTTTTTCCCAGTGTTCTGTGATGTTCGATTCTCTGATCTTTCTTGTATCAAATTTCGGTGAGGTCAATTTCTTTTTGTGTTGTCTTCTTGGTGTGAGTTTGATTTTGATTCTTGTTAGGTAGTGGTTCGAATCTACACTCCTGGAAATGGAAAAAAGAACACATTGACACCGGTGTGTCAGACCCACCATACTTGCTCCGGACACTGCGAGAGGACTGTACAATCAATGATCACACGCACGGCACAGTGGACACACCAGGAACCGCTGGGTTGGCCGTCGAATGGCGCTAGCTGCGCAGCATTTGTGCACCGCCGCCGTCAGTGTCAGCCAGTTTGCCGTGGCATACGGAGCTCCATCGCAGTCTTTAACACTGGTAGCATGCCGCGACAGCGTGGACGTGAACCGTATGTGCAGTTGACGGACTTTGAGCGAGGGCGTATAGTGGGCATGCGGGAGGCCGGGTGGACGTACCGCCGAATTGCTCAACACGTGGGGCGTGAGGTCTCCACAGTACATCGATGTTGTCGCCAGTGGTCGGCGGAAGGTGCACGTGCCCGTCGATCTGGGACCGGACCGCAGCGACGCACGGATGCACGCCAAGACCGTAGGATCCTACGCAGTGCCGTAGGGGACCGCACCGCCACTTCCCAGCAAATTAGGAACACTGTTGCGCCTGGGGTATCGGCGAGGACCATTCGCAACCGTCTCCATGAAGCTGGACTACAGTCCCGCACACCGTTAGGCCGTCTTCCGCTCACGCCCCAACATCGTGCAGCTCGCCTCCAGTGGTGTCGAGACAGGCGTTAATGGAGGGACGAATGGAGACGTGTCGTCTTCAGCGATGAGAGTCGCTTCTGCCTTGGTGCCAATGATGGTCGTATGCGTGTTTGGCGCCGTGCAGGTGAGCGCCACAATCAGGACTGCATACGACCGAGGCACACAGGGCCAACACCCGGCATCATGGTGTGGGGAGCGATCTCCTACACTGGCCGTACACCACTGGTGATCGTCGAGGGAACACTGAATAGTGCACGGTACATCCAAACCGTCATCGAACCCATCGTTCTACCATTCCTAGACCGGCAAGGGAACTTGCTGTTCCAACAGGACAATGCACGTCCGCATGTATCCCGTGCCACCCAACGTGCTCTAGAAGGTGTAAGTCAACTACCCTGGCCAGCAAGATCTCCGGATCTGTCCCCCATTGAGCATGTTTGGGACTGGATGAAGCGTCGACTCACGCGGTCTGCACGTCCAGCACGAACGCTGGTCCAACTGAGGCTCCAGGTGGAAATGGCATGGCAAGCCATTCCACAGGACTACATCCAGCATCTCTACGATCGTCTCCATGGGAGAATAGCAGCCTGCATTGCTGCGAAAGGTGGATATACACTGTACTAGTGCCGACATTGTGCATGCTCTGTTGCCTGTGTCTATGTGCCTGTGGTTCTGTCAGTGTGATCATGTGATGTATCTGACCCCAGGAATGTGTCAATAAAGTTTCCCCTTCCTGGGACAATGAATTCACGGTGTTCTTATTTCAATTTCCAGGAGTGTATGTTGGCGCCTTTTCTCACTTGGACGTCGTGGATTTCTTTCTGGTATTCATAGGAGATTGCCACGTGATCTATCTGGAATTCGCCTAGTGAGTGGACTGGTGATCGCCACGTCTTTTGTTTCTTGGGCTTTTTCATCAGGGAGGTTGACATGATTTTGAGGTTGTTTTGCTGGCAGAGTTCGATCAGTCTGGTGCCGTTTTTGTTGGTGAATTTGTGTGCAGGGAAATTTCCTACTGTTTTTCTGTAGCGTTTTTCTCTGCCGATTTGTGCATTGAAATCGCCTAGTAGAATTTTCGCGTTGTCTTGGGGTATTTTTGCCAGGGTGGTTTCGAGTTTGTCCCAGAATTTGTCTGTTTCTTCTGGTTTGTCCTTGTTGTCTGCGTTCGTGGGGGCATGTACGTTGATGAGGGTGTAGTTCTTGTTGGCGTGTTTCATTCGCATGGTCATGAGCCTGTTGTTGATCGCGTTGACTTCTTTTACTGAGTCTAGGATGTTTTTGTTTATATACATATATATATATATATATATATATATATATATATATATATATATATATATATATTCGCACATCATGAACTAAATTGTAATCTAGAGAATTGAACTGAAACTAATAAACGAAAAAAATTCGTTATCCCACATCACTGTTCATATTTTAAAAAACCTAATCATTATTTTTTTGTTAAAACATATCTGTGAACATTACGCAGCCACATCTGCGTTGCACACTCACGCATCTACACAACAAAGAACCCTTAACACAACATTTTCAGAGCATTCACTGCAGACGATGGGCAAGGAATGTGAAAGCCTGTCTATTAATAGCACAATTAGCGCTATTCCCCAGGTGACAGCTTGCAAGGCTGGGGTAAGTGAGTCACACACAGTTCCAGTGGAATCTAGGTATAGACGGAGGCATCATGGATAAACTTACATGCTGAGGACGTGGGTCTCAAAAAAAAAAAAAAAAAAAAAAAAAAAAAAAAAAAAAAAAAAAAAAAAAAAAGGTATACACGGATTGTTAGGGAAAAAAATTCATTTATTTCTCGTTCAACTTAAAATTAATTTTACATTTTCATAAGCAGATAAAGTAGCACTTTTTTGATGCATGTTCTTGAGTTGATGGATAGAAGGACAGCTGTAGAATTCCTGGTCCTGAATAGAAGCAAATTCAAACATTCGATGCATCCATGAGATCTTCTCCTTGCCCTTCACATAGACGATGGTGTCCATGCGATCGAATAATTTAAGTGCAGTTACCATCTCTTTAAATGGTATGCTGGGATCATCCAAGCGAATTCCATGGTTAGAAATGTGTGTTAACACTTTGAACTCTTCCATGTCGTAGCACACCTCACATGCTTGAAAGACCTTGGTGATGAAATGTTTGCTGAAAATGTCTCTATCATTAAAGCATCTTGTGTGTACGCTACAAACGCAACATCTTTAAATACGAACTGAAATGCAAGTATGATGAATCTAGGTGTCTCTAGATGGGTGGAGGTTTTAATAGCCCACGTTTGTCTGCTCGCAGTCGGTAACACTCGGTACTCGAAAATCTCCCACGAGCGACATACCAGTGACAGAAATGTACCTGAATTCAGGACTTTTAAAAGCTTCAAACGCTCCTCTTATGATACACTTATGTGAGGCATTTTCCTTATTATCTTGCTGATCGTGATCATAGTCTCCTCTTGATCTCCTTGAACGTATAGGTTATTGTCCGTCGCACTCCACAACAGAATGAGTTCCTGTTTAGCGTTAATAATGATCTGCCTCATGTCCTCAAAGTAACCCATAAGCATTTTTAGAGGTATGCATGCAGTAAATCACTTGTACTCTGCAACTGTTCTATCCTCTGCATCGTCTATGAACCATCCCACATTTCCTGAACCATGCAAATCTGCGGGTGATCCCGAGACATATGTTTTAAGGGTTGATGGTATGCTGACATTGCGTGTACGATCGATCTCAGACCCATTGAGTTCATAGCGTAGCTCTTGGAACAGGAATGCTAAAGCGTTACGTGTCAGTTTGGATCCCACTGTATCGCTGCTGTCGATTTTATTGAATGACCCCTCTGGATATATGAAACTCTTGCATGGAAGCGTGAGTGCGTCTAGGTGCTGGATGAGAATCCTGATTTCGTCGTTCTTGTTAAACGTGGTTGAAGCGTAAGGTTTATGAGAGAAGTATTTCTGATGTATAATTCTCTCATCTTAAGCTACTGGGCTGGTTATATTGCGTGAGGACGTCATTGCGTGGCTTCACGTCAACTGATTTAAGAAACTCGTAGTTCGCACATGTTATCACTTTGCTGTTCGGTAGCGAAGTGACATGCTGTGGATTGCGTGCACTTGCATTAGACCGTACGCCCATCCTGCCTTAGATGTAACTGTACAATGATTTCCTCACCACGAAAGTCAACAAGTTGATTATTCTGGTACACAATACGCAGGTCCACATAGTCCAATGTCTGAACTGTCACTGAAAGATATATATCATTGGCAGGGGTCTCAACAATCTTATACCCCTCTGCAACTGAGAGGAAGAATCCGTAAATAGTGTCAATCAGACTATCGTTGAGACAGGAGTTCGTTGCAATGTTATACACGACTCGGACTTTGCTGACGGGGAGTATGTACACAGTCTGATCTGACTTGTTAAATTTACTTGGAATCATCTTCAAAACTTGCCCATTTGCGAAACCCAGCAGGCGCCCTATTGAACCTTTCTTGTTAAAGTCAATCGTTCTATTTGAAGTCCTTATTTTAGATTTAAGTGTACTGCACGTAGTTCAATACCTTTACCAGACTGTTTTAAGACTTCGTTTAAATCGTCGATATCGTATGCACCAGGTTCTATTTCCACAATATCTTTGTCACCATTAATATCCAGATGCAGTTTATTGTTAGTCTCATATTTGGGATGCTATTGTACGTCTCCAGTCCAATCAATGCAATACTCCATTCACCAACGCTGAAATCAATTAGCTGGAAGTAATTTGTACGCAATACAGATGATCGTCCTACTGACGTCAAAATGTACGACTTTGCATCTGAACCTCGACTGATGAATGAGTGTTTAAACATCCTCCTTATATAGCATGCTTCTTCTTCTTTCTTAACGACTAGAGAAATATAATGCATAGATGTCCTCAGAGGTGTGTGTTAAAGTCCTGATAGCGTCGATAATTGTAGAGCACACGTCTTCTGTGAGTGAAGTATCGTTGTAATTCTTCTGGTGGTTACAGGTCACCAAATGAGTCGAAATAGTGGATGGTATCCGCATTTTTCATATGATACCCAGTGGGTGCCAGGGCCTCCAGCAACATCTAAATTCACAATACCGCATTCACCGTTATTCCACATGGTTGAGTTTTTATGCCACGTAGAGGCTCAAGTATTCAACACGTTGTAGTTGATTCGAGTCTCAGAGCAGGTTCTGGCCCACCATCGCGCGTATGACCTGTAGTAACCGTGGATAGTTTGCTGCAGCTGTTTTGCGTACATGAATCGTGAACGTGATTCCCAAATATCGCAGATCAGAAACTGGTGGGAGGGGAGCGAGGACTTTCGGTCTGAGATCGTGTCCAATTTCCAACGCCGCTGACTTGTTGGCGGTAAGAAGACTGCCTGCAGCCTGTCCGTATCGCTCGATCCAGGTTTTATGATCGCTGTTTCCCTGTTCTGCGTTAATTGTTTCAAATAGTTCGGGTCTGTTTGTCACCTGAAGGTCTAACATGTTATTGCCACGAGTCGGTTTTTCTGTTTAACTGCTCAAGGTTGTTTTCAGATAATGCTCTTAAAAAAATTTCACTGGATTCTTTGTCCCTGCCACCCGTTATAAACGTTTGAGTCTTCAACTCTATATCCGGCAAATTAAAATCTCCACCCAGAACTATAACATTGAGGGGAAATCTACTCGAAATATTTTCCAAATTTTTCTTCAGGTGCTCTGCCACAACAGCTGCTGAACCAGGGTGCCTATAGAGACATCCAATTACCATGTCTGAGCCTGCTTTAACCATGACCTTCACCCGAATTATTTCACATTTCCGATCTCCGTCAATCTACTTCGATACTATTGCACTTTTTATCGCTAAAAACACTCCTCCCCCTTCACTGTACAACCTGTCTCTGCGGTATACATTCCAATCTGAGATTAGAATTTCATTACTGTTTACATCTGGTTTCAGCAAACTTTCTGTCCCTAGTACTATGTGGGCATTGTGACCATTAATTAATGAGAGCAGTTCTGGGAACTTTCTATAGACGCTACTGCGGTTTACTATTAGCACATTAATATTGTTACTCCCTGTTGCATTTTCCCTACTCCTACCTTTTCGCGTCGTAGGAGGCGTCTTGTCGGTCCTAGGGAGGGAATTGTCTAACCTAAAAAACCCACATGTGCACTCCACACGTACTCCGTTACCGTTGTAACAGCTTCCTGCTTGTAGTGTACGCTTGACCTATTCAGGCGGACCCTACATTTCTCCACCCGATTGCGGAGATCGAGAAATTTGCACCCCAAATCTCCGTAGAATCGTCTGGGCCTCTGGTTTAATTCTTCCACTCGGCTCCAAACCAGAGTACCGCGATCGGTTCTGGGAACGATACAACAAATAGTCAGATTCCACCCCGCGAGAGAAGCTTCCGGCCTTCACCAGCTCCGCCAACTACCTGTATGAACTGAAGATGACCTCTGAACCCAGACGGCCGGAGTCATTGGTGCCAACATGAGCAACAGTTTGTAGTTGGGTGCACCCAGTGCTCTCTATCGCCGCCGACAGGGCCTCCTCCACATCTCGGATGAGACCCCCCGGCAAGCAGGCAAAGTGGGCGATGCCACACGGCCAGCCTCCACATTGACCCTCCGCCTCGTGCGCCGCGAACGCCGCTGAACCCGTCACTCCCCTTGGAGAGAGGGTGACCCAACCGCGCCAAGTACCCGCGAAGATGTCTCACCAGCAGGGACCGTGGGTGAAGCATGGCACTATGGCTGACTAAAGGGACTCTCTCTGACTGTATTCAAAGCAGACACGAAATCTAAGGGGTGTGCCATGCGACGCACCAGACTCCCCACTGCCGCTACACTCCGAATCAGCAGCCTGAAGACGGTTGACCGCGGCCATCAACTCGTTCAGCTGTTCGCGAACAGTGGCCAGCACCTCCTCCGTCCGTACACAGCAGTCACACATCCTATCCATCCTAAGAAGTCAATTTACTGTAGAGAGTTAATCAACTTTTAACTAGACTGCTAATTCACTAAAGGCGGCTGATAGCTGACTAAACTGTGGTTACTAGCGACTTCTTGCTGAAAACAATGAAAATAGCACCTCCTGTCTCTGGACTGTATCCAAAACAAACACTAGCACTACTGGCACTATGGCTGACTAAAGGGACTCTCTCTGACTGTATTCAAAACAGACACGAAATCTAAGGAACACTATTACTAGCACTCGAAAATTAAAGCTTCCTAAAAGCAAAATCACAAGGAAGAAGAAGTGACAAGTAAGAAAAATACAGTTAATACTTTAATTAACGTAGCTGGCTGCACAGCAGATGTGACACAGACAGCAGTCCCGCAGCGTGATGCCTCATAGCGCGTGGTTAAGGCCACCGAGGAGTGCCTCGAGTTCGATTGCGTAAAGGTAGGAAGGAAGTGGACAACCTTGTCGTAGAGACCTTCATTAATACTGGTCCTACAGTCCTTCTATCGACCGGTCCAAAGACGCCAGAGGGTGTCAATGAGGGTTCGGGGAAATCCCATACGGTCCATCACACGTGGGAGGTAGTTATGGTGCACTCTATAAAAGGAACAGTTGAAATCGATGGAGACCATCGCCGCTCACATACGGGACGGAGAGACGATCGCTATTAAGTCCCTGCACTCACCCGTGGCCATGTGGCCATGAGTGTATTGCCTCCCCCCCCCCCCCCCCATCGCAGCGGCGTCTGTTCTGGGGCGGGGCGAGAATCATCAGCAAAGTCGTCTTAATGCGGCCCACCATAAGCCTGGCGAAAATCCTGTAGCTGGCGTTCGGCATTGTGAGAGGCCGATAGTCATTAATTGATCGCCCTCCACCTTGCTTGTGTACCGTTATGAGAAGTCCTTCTACAATCGTTGGCGGCACAACGCAGTCTGGGGAGATAAGTTCGCGCAACATTATAACATCAAGATGGCACGGAAGGTCCGGCAAAATTCGATGGGCACTCCATCAGGCCCAGGAGACTTATTGGCCGCACCTTTGTCCAGGGCGCCTTCGACTTCTTCGAATGAGACTTCCTCCTTTAGTGCATTCACTGTAGCCTCATCGATAGTACGTGTTGCCTGCTGTAAGCCTCTGTAGTGGCCTCGTCATCTACTGTTCTTTCGTGGTAAAAATGACGAAAAATAACCACCACCGCCTTTACCGTCTTATGTCCTGCGTGATTAAGCGTTGGCGATGTCGCCGCATATCCGCCACAAAGTGATGCATAGTGGGTTCCTCTGCGGCCGTTCGGTGGCACCTTCTAGTCGGCGCCTCGTATGTGAGCCTTGATTCTGCATTGATCATGTTGTCTCTCCGGTGAAGGGCGTAAGGTATCGAGGCCCCTGAGTGACGCGTAGTAAAAATCTAGGGTCTGCCGATGCTACGCAGCCACATCTTTGCCGAACTGCATAAGTGTCCTGTGGATCGCCGGTTTGGCACAGAGGAGCCACCACTCCAGAGTCGAGGTGTATCGAGGCTGACGGAGTTCACAGTCAGACCACGTTGCTTCAACTCGCCGACGGCAATCCAGGTCCTGTAGATGAGTTATATTAAGCTTCCAAAAGCCATTGCTGCACCAGACTTGTTTGGAGAGGAGATGTATAGTGCAGATATAGTCACTGTGATCGGAAAAGCCCTGAGGCCATAGTTCGGCGGCCACCAATCCTTGTGTAAGGCCTTGCGACACATATATGCGATCTAGTTGGCTGGCCGAATGATTGGTAAGATGGTGTGGCCAGAGCGATTTCCGTGGACTTTTTCCCACGTGTCGCACAAGTGAAGTTCTTGGATCATTGCACCCAGTTCCGGACAGGGCATGTAGTTAGTTATTTAGTCCTTGGAGTGAAATATGCAATAAAAATTGCCGGCGTAGACGCTGTTTCCGTAACGTGCGAGAAAAAGAGAGGCGACATCCGTGGAGTTGAATATGGCGCGGTCGTGGCGTCTGATGGTACCCGATGGCGCGTAAACATTAATGAATCGGGTGTTGAGCGCCTTAAGTGCTATTCCTCTAGCAGAGGGAAGATGCGTGATGTCAGTAACTTCAAAACCATCACGCACTTATATTGCCACTGTGGTGTCTGCAGGGCCACCGGGCTTCACTTATGTTGCTTAATCATAAAAGTTCGAATGCGCGGTCGTTTTCACTTCTTGCAGGAAAGCAAAATCATCTCCAGTGGCTCGTATTGCTTCTTTCAAAAGTTGGATCTTGACAGGAGAACTTATCATGTTGATATCATTGTCGCCAGGCGGTAAGCATGGCGACGCATTGGTTGGGCGAGGTTATCCATGTCGATGTTGGAGAGAAGCGAACATCGGAAGTGATGTTACCCTCCTAGTGCTGCTTAGGCTGCATGATCCGGCTGCGCCGCAGCTGGCCCCGGATCTGAATCTTGTGTCTCGATGTTCTCCGTCCACGAAGGGGGCTCGGATGTCTGTTCATGTTCCATAGCCTCGGAATGTTTGATAGGAAGGGACCGAGCGACTTCGCTGCTGCACTGGTATCTTACTGATGCTCACTGTTTATTTCAAGGGGCTGGTCGTCGAGCGCTGCATGTTGTTCCGTCTGTTCTGCAAGGCTGGAGTCCATGGAAACGGCCTCAGCCTTCAGGTTGACTTCTTGAGTGGTCAGTTGTTCTTCCCCGGCGGAATGGGACCTGCCATGTTCCAACACGTGTCCCGACTCGGTCCAACGACGACGCTTTCGGCATTTCGGTTGTCGCTGTTTCCGTAAGTGGCCTTCATCGTCAGAAGAGGGCACTGACTCACGTCTCGCCGAGGCATATATTTCGGTCGGTACGATAAGTGAATTAATTGTCATCTTGGTGTTGTCAGTGTCTGTCGTGTAGATTATCACCAGTGTCATCGCACTATTTTCCACCACTGGCCAGGCCGATTGATCATCAAGGTTTCGGTCCGTGGAAGATGATTCCTGTACCTCTAAATTCGTCAGCTGCGTCAGTTTTGTTGAGAACGTCGTGAGCGCCGCCGCGGAAGACGCGGAGAGAACAGTCTTTCTCGGTGGAGGTGCAACGTGCGTCAGTGGAAGTTGTGCGATCAGACACTTGAGGCACTCGGACAGAGGGTGATCTTCCTTCCCGCATCCGGAACACGCTTTTGCCTGGCCGTAAATAAATACACTACTGGCCAATAAAATTGCTACACCACGAAGATGATGGGCTACAGACACGAAATTTAACCGACAGGAAGAAGATGCTGTGATATGCAAATGATTAGCTTTTCAGAGCATTCACATAAGGTTGGCGCCGGTGGCGACACCTACAACGTACTGACATGAGGAAAGTTTCCAACCCATTTCTCGTACACAAACAGCAGTTGACCGGCGTTACCTGGTGAAACGTTGTTGTGATGCCTCGTGTAAGAAGGAGAAATGGATACCATCACATTTCCGACTTTGATAAAAGTCGAATTGTAGCCTATCGCGATTGCGGTTTATTGGATCGCGACACTGCTGCTCACATTGGTCGAGATCCAATGACTGTTAGCAGAATATGGAATCGGTGGGTTCAGGAGGGTAATATGGAACGCCGTGCTGGACCCAACGTCCACGTATCACTAGCAGTCGAGATGACAGGCATCTTATCCGCATGGCTGTAACGGATCGTGCAGCCACGTCTCGATCCCTGAGTCAACATATGGGGACGTTTGCAAGACAACAACCATTTGCACGAACAGTTCGAAGACATTTTCAGCAGCATTGACTATCAGCTCGGAGATCATG
Source organism: Schistocerca piceifrons (assembly GCF_021461385.2). NCBI lineage: Eukaryota > Metazoa > Arthropoda > Insecta > Orthoptera > Acrididae > Schistocerca > Schistocerca piceifrons. The sequence continues at coordinate 372,947,236 of NC_060142.1, forward strand.
GCTGCGGTTACCCTTGGCGCTGTATCACAGACAGGAGCGCCTGCGATGGTGTACTCAATGACGAACCTCGGTGCACGAATGGGAAAACGTCATTTTTTCGGATGAATCCAAGTTCTGTTTACAGCATCATGATGGTCCCATCCGTGTTTGGCGACATTGCAGGTGAACGCTCATTGGAAGCGTGTATTCGTCATCGCCTTACTGGCTTATCACCCGGCGTGATGGTATGAAGTGCCATTGGTTGTCTCGGCCATCTCTTGTTCACATTGGCGGCACTTTGAACAGTGGACGTTACATTTCAGATGTGTTACGACCCGTGGCTCTACCCTTCATTCGATCCCTGCGAAACCCTACAATTAAGCAGGATAATGCACGACCGCATGTTGCAGGTCCCGTATGCGACTTTCTGGATACAGAAAATCATCGACTGCTGCCGTGGCCAGCACGATTCTCCAGATCGCTCACCAATAGAAAACGTCTGGTCAATGTTGGCCGAGCAATTGGCTCGTTACAATACGCCAGTCACTACTCTTGATGAACTGTGGTATCATGTTGAAGTTGCATGGGCAGCTGTACCTGTGTATGAAATCGAAGCTCTGTTTGACTCACGGCTCAAGCGTATCAAGGCTATTATTACAGCCAGAGGTGGTTGTTCTGGGTACTGATTTCACAAGATCTATGCACCCAAATTGCGAGATAATGAAATCACATGTCAATAATAATATAATATAGTTGTCCAATGAATACCCGTTTACATACGCATTTCTTCTTGGTGTAGCAATTTTAGTGGCGAGTAGTGTAACTATGGCCCAGCACCCTCCTACCTGTTGGTAGGACGGTACGTGTCGTTGCAGATCAATGCACACTTGATGAACTCCACTGAGCACTGGATACATCTTAAGCTGGGTCCATTTCTCAGCCACATGTTCATGTACCAAGCCGCAAAGGTGGAGCGCCACCACAACGAGTAGTGTAACTACGGTCTGGCACCTTTCTACCTGGAGGTAGGACGGTACGTGACATTGGAGATCAATGCGCACTTGGTGTACTCCATTGAGCACTTGATACATCTTAAGCTGGGTCCATTTTTCAGCCACATATTCATGTACCGTGTAGCAAGGGCAGAGCGCCGCCACAACGAGTAGTGTAACTATGTCCTGGCACCCTCCTACCTGTAGGTAGGACAGTTTGTGTCGTTGGAGGTCAATACGCACTTAGGGAACTCCACTGAGCACTGGAAACATCTGTAGCTGGGTCCATTTTTCAGCCACATGTTCAAGTACCGTACGACAAGATAGGAGAACCGCCACAACGAGTAGTGTAACTATGGCCCGGCTCACTGCTATCTCTACATAGGACGGTATGTGTCATTGGAGGTCAATGCGCACTTGGCGTACTGCACTGAGCACTTGATACATCTTAAGCTGACTCCATTTTTTAGCCACGTGTTCATGTACCGTACCACAGGAGAGGAGAGCCGCCACAACCAGTAGTCTAACTATGGCCCGGCACCCTCCTACCTGTAGGTAGGATAGTACATGTCGTTGGAGGTCCATGCGCACTTGGTGTACTCCACTGAGCACTGGATACATCATAAGCTAGGACCATCTACCACCCACATGTTCATGTACTGTGCCACAAGGTCGGAGCGCCAGCACAACGAGTAGTGTGACTATGGTCCGACACCCTCCTTCCTGTAGGTAGGACGGTACATGTCATTGGAGGTCAATGCGCGCTTTGCGTACTCCACTGAGCACTCGATACATCTTAAGCTGGATCCAGTTTTCAGCCACAGGTTCATGTACCATGCCGCAGGGCGGAGCGCCGCCATAACGAGTAGTGTAACTATGGCCCGGCACCCTCCTACCTGTAGGTAGTACGGTACGTGGCATTGTAGGTCAATGCACACATGGCGTACTCCACTGAGCACTGGATACATCTTGAGCTGGGTCCATTTTTCAGCCACATATTCATGTACCGTTCCGCAAGGGTGGAGGGCCACCACAACGAGTAGTGCGACTATGGCCCGACACCCTCCTTCCTGTAGGTAGGACGGTACATTTAATTGGAGGTCAATGCGCGCTTTGCGTACTCCACTGAGCATTGGATACATCTTAAGCTTGGTCCAGTTTTCAGTCACATATTCATATACTATTCCGCGATGGTGGACGGCCACCATAACGAGTAGTGTGACTATGGCCCGACACCCTCCTTCCTGTAGGTACGACGGTACATGTCATTGGAGGTCAATGCGCGCTTTGCGTACTCCACTGAGCACTGGATACATCTTAACCAGGGTCTAATTTTCAGCCACATGTTCATGTACCGTGCGGCAAGGGCGGAGCGCCGCCACAACGAGTAGTGTGACTATGGAACGGCACCCTCCTACCTGGAGGTAGGACGGTACATGTCGTTGGAGGTCAACGCACACTTGGCGTACTCCACTGAGCACTGGATACATCTTAAGCTGGGTCCATTATTCAGCCACATGTTTATGTACCCTGCCGCAAGGGCGGAGCGCCGCCACAACGTCTGCCGCAATGAGTTCAAATGGTCGTTCGAATATGAGGGTAGTCCGCAGTCCCAGTGCGGACGTTGCCAACATTTGCGTGTGCATGGCAGAAACGGGGTATTTATTTCATCTCACGAAGCACCTTGGCGCATGTAGCTTCGCTTATGAGTTTTACTTAAGCTGTGCAAATGACGATCGAAAAGTGGATGCCGACAATGGCGGCATCTGAGATATCGGCTTCCTCTTTAAAAAAGCGTTCGACTTCGAGCGCCTTTGTTCTGGCAAAGTCGTTTCGAAAGGAGAATTTCAAGGTTGATGTGTATTGGTTTGCCATGGTGTTGTATCGCTACTGTGTCATGTAGTGTCGGCCGATGGAAGTAAAGGAGGCGCACGGTCCCGCACTGCTGCCGGAAAGCACACACTGCACGTCTGATTTGGGGGAACTGTTTTTTACCTGAAGAAACGATCATAGTTAAAATAAATCCTGTATTTCAAAAATGCCACAAGAAAGACACAGGAAATTGTAGAGAAATAAGTTTAGTAAAAGCAGGATATAAAATTTATTTCGAAAATTGTTAATCAGAGGCTACAAACTACCACTAATGCTGTAAACTCAGAAGAAAAATCAGGCTTCAGAAAGGGACGTTTGCGCAATGATAAAATATTTATAATAATACAAATTACTGAAAAAATCTGGAATTTGTGTTTGAAACACATTTAGCATTTACTTATTTGGCGAAAGTGCTTCATGAGGAAAGAGACCCATTTTGTGGAAAACATTACAAATACAATGTTTTTCTAAACATCTTTTCAACAAGATGATAAGCCTACGTGTAAATAGGAAAAATTGTTATAAGTTTAGAAACTGTCATATGATATTTTAATATCTCAAGGTGCTTGAGAATAGTGCCGCCTATTACCCACTTTATTTAATTTTAATATATTGGCAACCTAGCTCTGAAGTAGAAAGATGAAATACACTTAGGAATTGAAACAGGATCTATCATACGATTAAATGCTCTGGTATCTACCGATAATCACATTGACAATTTACAGAGAACAGTATATAGGCAAAGCCAAAACGCAATATATTACAACTTAACTATACCTGCAAATAAGACAAAGATAATGCCTTTGAAAAGAAAGAATCCAGTCGCATCGAAAATAATAATAAATGAGAAAATATTACAACAGATATCCCACTCCAATTATCTAGGATGTGATATCAGTTGTTACTTAACTATGATAAAGACATTGAGGAGAAGGTTAGTACATGTCCAGCTATCTGCAGGAGAAGTGGAAGAACTTTGCGAAGCAGAATAAGAAAAGAAACTCAAACGATATTCTATAAAGTTATAGAGGTACCTACTCTGTATATGGTTCCGAATCACGGACAGTAACAGAAAAGAAATATAAGGAATACTGGCAGCACAGATGAAATTCATGAGATATAGAAGGCTGCAAAAAAACAGATATAACAAGGAATGAATTAATAAGGTCAGATTTAAAAATCTTTCAGTTAAGGGGAGCCGGAGGTGGTCAAATCCAAAAAATTACGATTTTTTTTCGCTACCGAAAATTAATTGGAACATTCCTCTTTAATGTAAACTTTTAATTATTGTTCTACTCTCCCTAGAAGTGGAGTTATTACCATTTTCCCCCACGCCTGCAGAGGAAATGGGCGGCCGCTGAATGCATCTAACACCCTCTCGTGACTTCCTGGCGAACTGCCTGGGATTTTCTCGGCCTGTTACGCATACAGCGTCTTATGTTACGCATACAGCGAGTGTGCAAGGGTTGGCTACATTGTTTTCTGTGACAAATATTACCCGTATTTCCTTACAGCTTACTCCTATTTTCCTCAGAATTTCGAACATCTTGCTCCATTTAATATTGTCGTACACTTTTGTTCTGGTTACGATGCCACGTTTTAGTAACCGTGTATATAAGAAGAGGAAGAGCGCGGAACATCGTCTCTTTGCTGTTTACCGTTTCTAATTAATTTAGTGTTGCGCTTGTTGTTGGTAGTATTATACTTCTTGTGTAAAGCGGGTAATATGCAGTATGTACAAGAATCACGAGGGAATGATAAAACCAATTTTTCATGACTTAGCTCAGCCAGAATTGTTACACAAATGTCTACACGGAAAGACGCAGAATCCTAATGAGAGCGTAAACAATTTGATTTGGAAAGTGATTCCTAAAAGGGTGTTTGTAAGCATAAAAACACTGCACTTCGGCATTTATGATGCAATAGCAATCTACAACCAAGGGAACAGTGTTAAGTGTGAAGTCCTGCAGGCATTAGGATTTACAGCTGGGGTGAACACTGTACGAGCACTAAGAAATATTGACAGAGAAAGGATAAGAGGAGCAGAAAGAAGAGAAAGGCATATGACGTATGATGGAACAACAGGCCAGAAAAGAAGACAGAAGAGGAAGCTTTTGGAGGATGAAGAAGAAGACCCTGATAATCCATCCTATTGGATGGATAGCCATTTCCCGTAAATTAGAATTTTTCGAATATAAGGAACATTTTCTCAAAATCCACTCAAGCTAGAGAGATGAAATTTTTATACAGCACTCCTAGTGGTCAAATGTACATTGTAACACAGCCATTTGGCAATATGTTCAGTAGTTTCATTTCAGTTTAATTATAAATCAATTATTTGTAAAAAAATTTGGGTCATTAATAAAAAATATAATTGGAAGGATACTAGAAAAGATACTCCAAAATCCCTCTGTCATAACTGCAATACTAAACCACTTTATATGTAAAAAAAATACAAATTTTTCTATTTGGTAGTTTATTCATAAATGTTCCTCAAACTTAGTGATTTTAACATGGGCAGCATAGGCACCTCCGGCTCCCCTTAATGACAAGAGACAAGATAACAGTGTGATATGGAGTGATCATGTTGATAGAATGACAGAAAATAGGTTGCCAAAAGAGATAATGAATTATCGACCAACTGGGTAGAGAGAACCAGGTGGCCCTCCCAACAGATTGATAACAGAGACCGGAACAGGTGATTACAACGCCCGATCTCTGAAAAGAGCTGCTGCTGATGATGATGCTAACAGTGACAATGCCCGAACCCAAAACGAATAATGTGTTACCAGTTTTAAGATTTTTTCAACTTGAGACTGTTTCTCAAAGCTTAAACAATGTTGTTAAGTTTCAAGTTCGCAATTTCCAATACGCAACATTAAGACAAATATTTGGAACTTAAACGAGAAAGTGACGAATGGTAAATACACTCACAAAGCCGCCCTACGGTCACCTGGTCGGACGGCGTTGACGTACAGGGGATAGGCAAAATAAGGTTAACGCCTGTACTTGCTTGGGCATGGTTTATTAATAAGGGGCTGGATTCCCATTTGCCCGTAATATAGCTGCGATTCTTCTTCGAATCCTGGCATATATCGATTGTACAGTCTTCAGTGGAATGCCATGCCACTCTTTGATCAGAACCTCTTCTAATTCCTGTAGTCACGAGGGAGGCGGAAATCTGCTCCGGAGTTTGTGCTCCAATACCGCCCACAAGGGTTCGATAATGTTCAACTCCCGGGCCTATACTAGCCAGGAAAGACGCTGCAGTTCAGTTGCACGCTCCTCATACCACTATTGAACTGTCCTGGGTGTGTGAATAGGTGCATTATTGTCCTGAAATATGGCATCATTGTTGGGGATCATCATTTTAATCATGGGGTGCACCTGATCACCTACAACGTTCACATAATTGTTGGCTGTAACTCGGCGTTTGAGAGTAGTGATAGGACCAGCAAAATAGCATGATATGGTTGGCCACACTACCACACTTCCACCTAAATGTTTGACCGTTGGATGATGATGATGTTTGGTTTATGGGGTGCTCTACTGCGCAGTTATCAGCACCCCTACAAATTCCTAACTTTTGCTCAGTCCAAACACGTCACTTTCATGAATGATGATGAAATGAGGAGGACAACACAAACACCCAGTCATCTCGTGGCAGGTGCAAATCTCTGACCCCGCCGGGAATGGAACCCGGGACCTCGTGCTCGGGAAGCGGGAACGCGACCGCGAGACCACGAGCTACGTACTTATCCGTTGGAATGAAGCAATCACGATTGTAGGCTTCTTTCGGAGTTCTCCAGACGTAAAGCCCGTCCGATGTTGGAAATAACAAAACCATTGACTCAAATAACTAAACCGTTGACTCATCGGATCGTATGACGTATTTACATTGATCAGCCGTTCAGGATTTATGCTCCTGAAAACATGTTTTATGTTTCTTTGCGTTGGTCGTGGTCACAAATGGTTTCGGTATGGGTCCATGAATATTTGCTCTATAGAGTTACCGGCGGACATTGCCGATAGATACGAGGTCTCAAAGGTGGCTATTGGGCTTTGCAGTCACTTTAGCCGCCGTGGTTTTGTGTTGCTTTGACACAATTCCTGTTGGCGTACGACGATCTCTGTCATCTAGTTTTGATTTGCACCCACTATTACGTTTACACTATCATGCCTTTCCACGTTTTGTGTGTGCTGTCATAACTGTTGAAACAGTTGCTCTTGAAACGTACAATAAGTTGACTGTCTTGGTTACTGATGTTTCAGCTAATCCGGTCTCTACTGTCTGCCCTCTTTGGAACTCTGTTGGGCCTTTCGCTGCACATCGACCTGGGCCTCTGAAAGCAAATACGAAGTGTGCACTGCTCGTAAACAACGTGCCCTGATGCCTAGTCCGTACTGTGTGGACAGTCCAGTGCGACACGTGCCTTACCTGCGTTGCTGGCCGTGAAACACAACCATTCAATTACTACTACTGTTCAAATTATTTTGCCCATCCCCTGTATGTTGGAGCGTGGTGTGTGACCAGTAGCCAGTAGCCGGTGGCCACAGTACGACGAGGAATTTTTGAGCATATTCTGTTCTGATCTTCACGCAGCCGTTTTGTGAAATTCTTTGTGAAAGTTTCTGCTGTTACTGGTGGATTAGATGCCGCGAATTATCTTTGGGATTCTGTCAGACTGATAATTTTGACAAGCAGCCAAAATATAGTTCAAAGATTAGGTGAATGTGTACAATCGACCTCGTACCTTTGCGTCTACATTTCGCGACATTTACCATTAGGCCATGAACTTATACAGCAGTGTAACAGATCGAGAAAGACAACACTTCCTCAGGACACGTCCGCACCCTTCAATGTCGCCAAACCGTGCACATACTCGTAGACAGAATTAGGAAAGAAAGCTGTTTTTATTAGCGTCCTTAAGTGAACGACACGGACTTCCTGAGGCGGCAGGCCGGCATCTATATTTTATGTGTAAGAGTGTACATCGCCAAGAGTTCGTTTAAGTACTGACAATACCTATACCTTTCAAGAATCACTTACCTCACAAAAATCTTCGTTACTCAAACTACTACAATACAGCGAGCGCCATTACTGCCAGCTGAATGAAAGACTCTAACTACTGAAGGCACTAACTACTGATAGGCATAGTTAGAAAATGAAAGATTTTGATAGAGAACAGACAATGTATTTACCTTAATAGTCTTCAAAAGTCATTATATATATATATATATATATATATATATATATATATATATCAGTTCATGATATCCAGTATTACAAATTTACTCTTTCTGATGGACACACATCCAGATCGTCCGCTCTCAAAATTCTGCTATCTCTCTCCCCACACCCACCACTGCTGGCGGCTCACCTCCAATTGCGCAACGCTATGCGCTGTTCACATACAACTGCCCAACACTACAATAGCGAATATTTCAACAATGCCAACCATCCACAGACGGCACACAGCAGTCAGTGATTTTCATACAGAGCGCTACGTGGTGTTATAAGAACCTAAACAGCCTACTTGCAGTACCAAGGGTTCGCTCTTTTACTTCACAAAGTACTGTCCTTATTGCAAAATGCAACGTGTCACAGAATATATTTTACGTGTTGTGACAAGTCTGAGACGTAGCAATATCGTCTGCAGGGTCCTGGATCAAAATGTAACGTTCTGGTATTGCGTGCATCCATCCAATACTTAAATCAGGTGAAGCAACATTTGCTAAAATTAGCACACTGACCTACATGACGCCATCCCATAGATAATGGTTGCTCAGATAGGTTATAATAATGTGTACAAGAGGCACTTCTCTCTGGAAATCAGTCAGAGCTCTATATGTGTCTCACACATTGTTTTAGAAACTTCTACTCGGTTTTTTCTTTTTGAATCTTCAGTCATTTCACTGATTCCAATACTGTGCAAAACTTTTCACATTGGAGACCAATTAGAACCTATGTCCTCAATTATTTGAAAGATGTATTCCAATCTCTGTCTTCCTCAAAAGTTTTTATCCTCTACATCTCCCTCTAGTAACATGGTAGTTATTCCCTGGTGTCTTAACGGATGTTCTGTCAACCTCTCCCTTCTTCTTGTCAGTGTTTTCTACATATTCCTTTCCTCTCCGATTCTGCGGAGATCCTCCTTATTCCTTACCTTATCAGTCCAGCTAATTTTCAACCATATTCTGTAGCATCACATCTCGACGGCTTCGATTCTCTTCTGTTCCGGTTTTCTCACAGTCCATGTCTCACGACCATACAATGCTGTGCTCCAGACGTACTTGTCTTCCTCATATTAACGCCTATGTTTGATACTAGAAGACTTCTCTTGACCAGTAATGCAGTTTTTGCCTGTGATAGTCTGCTTTTTATCTCCTCCTTGCTGCGTCCTCAGTGGTTGTTTTGCTGCGTAGGTAGCAGAGTTCCTTAAATTCTTGTACTTCGTGATACCCAACTCTTACGTTATGTTTCTCGCTTTTCTCATTTATGCTACTTCTCGTTACTTTCGTCTTTCTTTAACTGACTCTCAGTGCTTATTGTCTACTCATTAGACTATTCATTCCCTTCAACAGATCCTGCAATTCTTCTTAGTTTTCACTGAAAATGTGTGTGTGTGTGTGTGTGTGTGTGTGTGTGTGAATAAAAATTATATTTCTTTTGGGGAACCGTAATTTCAAAGTAACCATCCAAGCATATATTAGCAACGGAGATAAGGCACTTGTCAGTACTGTAATAGTATTACGGCGACTGCTACTCCTTGTTCGATTACTTTGATATACACTGATGCGACAAAAGAGATGGGATAGGAAGCGGCAGCATAGAGTACACAAAGTCTAGGAGGCAGAGCGTCGGCAGAGCTGTCATTTGTACTCAGGTGATTCATGTGAAAAGTTTTCCGCCGTGATTATGGCCCCACGACGGGAATTAACAGACTTTGAATGCGGAATGGTAGTTGGAGTTAGACGTATGCGACATTCCATATCGGAAAACGTCGGGGAATTCAATATTCCGAGATCCATACTGTCAAGAGTGTGCCGAGCATATCAAATGTCGGGCATTACCACTCACCACGGACAACACAGGTGCCGAAGGGCTTCACTTAACGACTGAGAGCAGTGGTACTTAAGTAGAGTTGTTAGTGCATACAAATAAGGGACACTGCATGAAATAACCACAGAAATCAATGTAGAATGTACGACGAAATTTATCCGTTAGGACTTTAGGACCGTGTGGCGAAATTTGTCGTTAAGGGGTTATGGCAGGATGTAACATGAACGAGTGCCTTTGCTAACACTACAACATCGCCTGCAGCACCTCTCATAGCCTCGTGACAGTTTCCGTTGGGCCCTAGATGACAATAAAGCCGTGGCCTGGTCAGATGAAAACTGATTTCAGTTGGTAAGAGCTGATCGTAAAGTTCGAGTGAGACACAGGCCTCACGAAGATATGGACCCCGATTCTCAGCAATACACAAGAAAGCCGGTGGTGGTTACATAATGGTTGGGGCTCTGTTTACATGGATCATTGACTAGATATTGTTATGTTCAGCTTCTTGGAGACCATTTTTACGTATTCATGGACTTCATGTTCCGCAATAAAGAAATGGGATTTTTGTTGAGGACATTGCGTTATGTCACTGTGCCAAAATTGTTGTATTGTCTTGTGAAGGATATTCTGGACAATTTGAATGAATGATTTTGCCACCCAAATCACCCCACATTAATCCCAACGAACACTTACGGGACGTAATCGAGAGGTTAGTCATACTCAAAATGCTGCACCGGTGACACTTTTACAATCATGGTCAGGTATAGAGACAACATGGGTCAATATTTCTGCAGGGGACTTCCAACGACTTGTTGAGTCCATGCCACGTCGAGTCTTTGGGCTATGCTTGGAGAAAGAAGGTCCAATCCGATATTCTGAGGTATTCTATGACTTGTGTCAGCTCAGCGTAGATCTCGCATCGTTCCCTAAATTACGCACGTATGCCACATTGTTGCCGCCTTCGTTAGACTACTATGTTAGGAGATCTATGTACGACTCTAGGGCTCTCCATTCAGATATCAGACACCGCATACTCTCCATCTTCTAAAGCGGTTAGCTTCATATACTCGTATTAGGTCAAACTATGGTGGATTGGGGTGGAGGAAGCTCAGTTTTCTTTTGGTACAGTATTTAGCATGGCACTCTAAGGAAACGTCATTACTCCATATTCCACAAGCAAGCAACACACAAAAACGAGGGGTGTACAGTAGCAGAAGCATCAAAAAGTCTACAACTTAAATTCAGTTGCTATATTTGTTAATCATAAATACTATATTTCACACACACTCTGAAACATCGAGGGTTCACTTTGAATCTAGAACATGGCAGCTCAACTACAGCAAAACAAATACAAGGCGGGTCCCGAAAGAGTTAATGCAACAATTAAAGGAATCAAGTCTCAGAATGTACAGCCTAGAAGGACGCTATGAAAGGTGATGTGATTCGTTTCTAAACAAGATTTTAGCGTGATATTAAACTTCGGTTCACAATTTTGAACAAAAGTCCAAAAAAGAAAGCATGGAACAATGATTTGTGGGAAAGTGGCTCAAACAACAAGTCAAAGACTCCTTCGTATCAGATATAAAAAGCTAGTTTATTGTAGGGAGAATGTTAATATTGGTGCGAATTATAATGAGAATCAGTGAAATTCTCGTTTTGTAGAGATGCACAGTTTTTTCCACATCAGTATGTCCCTTTGATTATGTAAGGTATGTATTAAACGATCCAGATGATTTTAATCACAAAACATACGTTCATAGATTCGTGTCAAGCCATTTCAGTCTTAATTGAGCACCAGCGTTAAGACTGAAATCATGTGGCACAGCACATTGATGATGGACTACACCCAAAATGAGTAAACAAAAAATGCGATTAAAATTGCATCAGACTCATGTTTGTGGTAAGCATGTTAAATCTATTGTTGGAGTCTTCTTTACGACAACTTTTTATTTGCCAGGATCGCAAGGATGAATACATAGACTTCTAGTTCCAACCTGTAAAATGACAATCTTCAGGTCACGTAATAGAAGGCAGTGTCTACTTTGACTACTGAAGCACAACGCTTTGTCGCAATGATATTTACAATTCCAAGCTCTAGAATTCAAAACTAAAGTTTGTAACTTTGAAATTGTAAACACGATTGTGACAAATCTTCTTGGTTTGGTAGTCAACGTACACATCGCTTTCTGTTATGTGATCTTAAGATGGCCGTTTAACTGATTGAAACTAGCAATCGACGTATTCTTCCTTGCAATCTTGTCAAATAAAAAGTTCTCCTAAAGAAGACTACAAAATTGTATTTAAGGTTTGCCTCCTACAACACGGACGAAGCCAAATAATTACAATATGTTGAATCTCTAGATATTTCCAAAACAAATCATACCTTCTTCTGTCAACTGAAATAAGAGACACTATTCAGGTGTAACGTGTTACGGTAAGTTTAATTTTCAGTTTATTGTAATATTTTCTTCACTGTTTTGAATTTTACTTACCAGTAGTTATTTTAATGAGCAGTCAGTTCATTAGAATACTTGTTTACTGTTTGGAATTTTACTGACCGGTAGTTTGAATGAATAGGTGATCATTTACCGTGGGTTAGTGCAGTTTACAAAATAATGCCGGGAGATACCATAACGTTAATGACCTACCTACACGGATGTCAAAACTAATGTCTGGAAATCAAGGACAAATAAATTAAGCCTCTTGGTGGATTACAGTTCTATCTGCCTTTTACAAAATTAGGCAACTTACATGTGATGATTGTATTGTCCATAAAAGCGAAAAGGTCGTTACATTTGGTGGACTACGAGTCTATCCGCTTCCGATAGAATGAGGAACTTTTATCTGCTGCAGTAATATGACAGCGGATATTTATCACCAGTAATTCTTGCGTACCAATGAGCTTACAGTAACAAACATGTTGGTGTTTGCTGTTTGCTATTAGTTCACACTCTAAGAACATTTCCATTATTATAATACAGTTCTTCATATTCCTTTCTGCGTGCGGCTTACTTGTAAAGCACTGACGCCTCTTTACACGGTGTCTTTCTTTTCAAAACTACCAAAAGCCAAGATGTTGGCTGATTTCGATGTTTTACAGTCCTACAAACCGGGCTAAACTATCCTTACCATAGGAACGGCTAATTCTAAAAACTTTACATAAGAGCTTTCATCTTTGACAATAATTATAATGACGCAATTATATCTTCATTACACAATTATACGTATAAACATACAATAACACAATCACATAAATAACAAGGTGCTGTACTTAGATTTACAATGTTTCTATGACATTATAAGTACTCAGGTAATTATAATTATAAGGTAGAATCGATGTATTCTGTAGGTGCGTTGAATGAAGCCTGCCCTCAAATTGATGTCTGATAGCCCTGATATATAACGACATTTGGGTAGCGGCACTAAGTGAGATTTCGAGGGCTATACAAAATTAGGTTCGTTCTGTTGGAAAAGCTAAAACTGGGAAATATCGCGAGATTTGTTTAGTAAATCTGTAATCGTCGACTTTCTTTCGGAACTAGAGCTGAATTATCCTTCTAAATACAGTGGATATTTTCTTGAAATTTTGAAGAAACGTAAGTGACGCTGACAAAATTTAATTTTGTTACTCCAAGAAAGTAATTTTACTTGTAAATTATTGTAACTTATCTTGTCTTTCACTTTGTTAATAATATGCTATTATTTCTGCCTTAGGTACTACTAAGCAGAGAGAGAATGTTCTACGCATCGGCGCTCTCTGATATCGCGTTTGTTTGCTGATGCGAATTCAGCTTTTACCGTAGGATGGAGCATCGCTGAAGAGGTATATGTAAAGTCATATGCATTTTCTCTTCTTTAATGCAGCTGAAAAGGCCCAGCATGAAATTGAGTAACGCCGTCTTAACAAAATCTCTGAGTCCGTATGCAGTTTTTGCGAAGACTGCACAGACAACTTTTTATAATCATCACCTAAAATTTGGAATGTCTGAAACATAATTAATTATTACTGAAATACTGTTATTTTTGTTTTTAACTGTTCGTTCTTAAAAAGTCTTATGTTGCTTGTGTTTCACTATTTTTTATTCTCCTTTACCTTTGCTGTTCGTCCAATTTTCAGAGAAAAAGTAGAATACCCAGACACAAAATCTATTAACAAGGAAGCTGTACTCTAGGTATAAATCTACAATCATTCATGGTGATCACTACAACGACAAAATAATTCACGTCGGAACATGTTCCCAACTATATAACTAGTAAGTGCGCTGGAACCATCAGAAAGCCACGAATGCGCGGTCCTGATTAGCCTAGAATGGTTTCCTGTTGTTTCATCTTTTGGCTCCATTGGAATAAGTGAAAATAGCAGAAAAGGTTTCATACCACTGGGATTTTGCTGCATATGTAACGAAGTATGAAAAAGTTTAAATAATGCGTTCTTCTTTTGCGTCAAACTCCTAGAGTTACAGGCTAATACTTACTCGTGTCACGTACGATAATGAGAGGAAATCATAGGTTCCCAGGCTACAATGATTCACATTGTTGTGTGAGTAGCCATAATTGACTGTTTTGAGGATACCACGCTACCTCGTAAAATTTTATCTAAAAGCCTACAGGAACAAGTTGGCGGGGAAGAAATACTTCGCGATTTGTTTATTATTAACAGTTTGAATCTGAATTCACTTAACAACGGAACAAGCTGCGAGAGCTAGGATCTTCGTGTAAGCAAAATGGGTGCGTTCTTTTGTATACTTCCATTAGTGATAAGATGCTACATTGGTTGTCTGTTATCTAGATGATATGCAGAATTTCCGTAAACTATTATAATATTCACGGTGGACGAATTAACCTATAGAGCAGTGTTTTTGGGGGCAAAGGCGCTTGAACGATACAAAAGATGGTTACACCCTACAGCTGTGATTGGTAAAAAATTCATAGTTCATAAATTAATTCAGGGGCCGTTTTGAACTCGTTGAATTTAGGAGTAGGTGGTTTACCTCATCGACGGTAGATTAGAGATCCTAGCTCCCAAATGGACGCAGGGCATAGTAATTATTTTCAGTAATATACAAGGAATATGAGGTCTGTAGGAAACTGCGAAATTTTTTTCCGAGTGCGGAAGACAACAAAACTATGATATGTTTCTGTCTATGCGATCATAATTTATGAGAAAGTGACTAGTAGGCTGGGGGAGAGCAGTGTGTGGGGATTTATGAGCTGCATGATATTGTGAGGTCCTGCTATTCTTGTTTATCGGATCCAAAATAATGTGTTTGTCTGGTACGAAGGTATTAAATCGTATGTAGAAAGGTGTAAGTGTGGGGCATATTGCTGTAGTCAACCAGTATGTGAGAGGGTTGTGTTGCGTGTGGGATACAAAGGTGCTGATGCTGTTCACACAAGGTTGTGCAACTATTTCGACAGCAGAAATTAAGTGTAGGCTATAATCTAGTTGACAACGCGCACCGTTAAAGAAATTTAATAATTGAAATTAATAAATCAGTAGATATATCAGCACCCTCTGCCCATCCATACGAGCACATCGTATCCCCTGATGTTGCTGTGGGTCGCTGTGTCTAAACGCCAATCCAGACTATTTACTTCCTTTTTATTTAAGAACTTGCCATCTTTCAGCTCTTCATTAGAGAGAGCAATAATCATTTTCCTATTCAAACTTGACTTGGCAGTCGATTCTAACAATTACTCGTCGTTAACTCTTACATGAATATGTTGATAACCTATAGACTAAAACAGAAATAATGTAATGGCAGCTATTAATAGGAAGGCCATTCGCTTCACTTCCCGTGATATTAATTTATGGTGTTTGTGTTCAGTTGTAAACATTTGCTTTAACCTAGAGCATTTTTGATATCTGTCAATTTTGCGAGATGCTGCCGCTACGTCTTTGAAATGCGTTAAATTACCTCTGTCAATCCTGTAATAGTCAGCCGGCCGATGTGGCCGTGCGGTTCTGGGCGCCTCAGTCCGGAACCGCGCTGGTGCTACGGTCACAGGTTCGAATCCTGCCTCGGGCATGGATTTGTGTGATGTCCTTAGGTTAGTTAGGTTTAAGTAGCTCTAAGTCTAGGGGACTGATGACCTCAGATGTTAAGTCCCATAGTGCTGAGAGCCATTTGAACCATTTTTGTAACAGTCAAGATTATTCCTAGAGTGATACAGAATTACCCTGACAAATGCACTTCATATTGTCTTCGTATTTCAGTTAAATATTCTGTACAATTTTCTTTTATGGTGTTTCATCTATCAAATTATGTGTTTATTGCAGGAAAGTCATTCCACAAACCAATTACAACTAATTTCATCTTCATTGCGAATGATCTTAGCCATTGTAAGTAGGCTGTTTAGGTTTTTATGATGGTAACGCCACGTAGCGCTCTCAGCTGTCTTTGTATCAAATAACGCAGAAATTTACTAGCATAGTCATTCATAATTTTTTAAGGGGACGTTACACCATTTCTAGCCGAATGAGGGGGCACTGACTTCTCCACTAGATCGCTAGGGCAGTAGAAACGATGTTCCCTTGCGCTTCGAAATTTAAGTTGGTTTTGGGTTCTAATCTCACAAGAGGATAACGTTTCAACTTTTATGCGATAGAGCTACAGCGGCTCGGTTTTCTAAATGTATCAAATACTTCACGTTAAAATCGTCCTACATGACACGAGGAAGCTAGCATACGACTTCATTTCTTCGATGACACTCATCCCGAACAGGGCACAGATCTTCGAGCTTCCTACCTTCCCTCTTCTGTTAAATCCAAAGTCACTTTAAACCTGTGCTTCAAATTCCTCTTTCCAGTAAACTTTTCCCGCAGTGGTGGATTACATACTCAAGTCATATTCTGCCAGAATACTGGTTACAACGTACATGTTATTGCATAGTGTACATTTGTTTGTAAAAATATATTTCACGCTGAAGATCAAGTTACAACATTAAAAATAACCTTATGTTTGGCAATGTGAGTATGAAAACGTCCCCTGTAGACTATAGGTTCATCGTACGGTCCGTCTTGATCACCTGGTCTGAGGCCGCCTAGAGTCAGACAAGTGTTAGTCAAAGGCTGGTGGAGCAGAAATTATTCTGGTCAGGTTAGGCAGCCACGAGCTCTTCACACAAACGTTTTCCAAAGGTTATTGCTGTTACTTTCCGATTATAAAATGAGATAAATTATTTCTGAGCTTCCGACAGATTAGTACTGTTAGCAGACCGATAAGTTCTAGTTTACTAAATTACTAGAGAATTGGTTCTAGCTTTTCTTTCACACTGCACGACGTTTACCACTGAGAGTATCTTAGCTGCAAGCAACTCTTTTTGTGGAAACTTCCTCTCCTAACAGTGCTGGCAGCTTGTGTAGATGGCAGTTATGTGATTTTATTAGAGTGATTACAAAATCACGTTGAGTGCACCCACTCGATAGCTGAGGCATCGATTCAGTCGAGCAAGAGATGAATGCGTTGAACTGACTGTAATCATCTCCAAGGAGTCAGGAAGTAAATATCCTCATCCAGTCTGCCGTACCAGTGCTACGACAAGATCATCACCCAGTCTCACGCGGAATTCTTGTGGTCCTAGGAAGTACTGTTGCCATTGGAAGTGGCAAAATGTTATTTATTTTTCCTTAATGTACTACTTCAGTTTTTTTTTACAATTTAATGTGTTATTTCCCTAAGAGTGATAATATGGGAATTACGGCTTATGCGCCAACGCCGACGAAGGCGAAGGTTGACGAGTGAAAGAGCGGGCTGTGAGAGGAGGATGAAAAAAATAGCAAAGTGGTAAGTCGATCAAAAAAAAAAAAAAAAAAAAAAAAGAAAAAAGAAAAAGGTCTGTTGGCTTGATGATAGATTAATACACGTAGAGTCAAGGTTCGAGTCCCAATTCAGGCGAACTTCTTTAACAGCCACTTATAGATCCTACTTATCCCACCACCTGCAGAACCTCGCCTATATCCGCATGAGGTGGAGTGCGTTGACCGTGATAGTACTGACGTGTACAAGAATGGCAAAACAGTGAAGTGCAATGACACTCAGGATTTTCTATAAAATACAAAATATGTGTCTAGCATTTCTAGGACACTAAAAACGATTTTTAATCGCAGACAGGCAAAGTTTATAATAATTAGAAGTTAATGTCCAGTTAAGTCGTTTGGAGGATTCCAGTGTACTGCAGGCCGCTATTAGACATATTATTAAAATGGGGCACCCTAACAGACAACTACTTACGTATCCGAGACCAGGGGCATTAGGATTCTTTGGAGATTAAATAATTTGCCAACAGAGTTTAAACCATTATGTGACCTCCGTCGGCAGGTGTTCAAGAAAAGAAAAGAACCATTCGACACCGAGCACTCATGCATGGAATTTGTTAAAGAGTATGGACGCGTTTTCTTTGACCTAGCTTTAGCCTCTCCGGAGTGCTTTTTGTTTACGCTCGAAAGACGTAAAAGGGTGAAGATACTACAGATCTACAGATGAATGCTGCTCGAAGCACACTGGAAATGGCTGATATACGAAAACTTATTGAAGATCTGAGGGCTGTCAGTTTGCAAGAACCATACAGTAGAAACAACAGGCTCCCCGATTTTCCTGTGGATACGGTAACACTTACTAGTCACGATGAAGTAGTGTCTGCCATTGTCCTTAGAAATAGGAAATTCACTGTGACAAAGATGGCACAGCTTCGTAACAAGCGCATTGTTACCGTACTAGTGAAGGATGCGCAGATAAAGTGGGTTACAGTAGTAAGCATACACATACAGTATTCTCATCCCATCGTACCTTATGTAGATAAACGTAAGGCAGTTGCTCTATATGGGCCACGTGCGTGTCTCCTTGTGGCAAAGACGCGAACGCAGAATCTTCTCTGTGGCACAGTAGGCACACTGGCAAATTAGGTAATATACTAGAGCACACAGAACAGAAAATAGACCTCATTGTTTTTAATCTAGGTCATCCGAACACGTTCGAGGGACGAACAGGTCTAGCCACTAACATAGATGTCACTTTAGCAAATCGCATGGCGGCACCTAAGATTAATAGTTGGAAAGTGCTCAAGTACCTAACTTTCAGTGATCACAACGCAACTGCCACCTAAAGGGGAAAAGACAGTAACACAGGGAGACAAGCAGAGGGAAGAAGGATTGGTTAGAACGACAGGAAACGGATCGGGATCGCTTAATTGACTACCTTGCAGCATTTCCAATGGAATCGATTGCGGTACATGTAGACTTGAGTGCGTAGCTACTAACAAAGAATACAGGACATTCATATTTCTATAAAGTAAATAAATAAATAAACTGTAAGGCTACAATCCTTTGGAGCCCAGAACTTTCCACGCTGAGGCAAAAGGTAACATCGAGAAGAAGAGCTTATCAACGTGCTCTAGGGCAATCGCAGCGCACTGCTAGGCTCCATGAATACAGATCAATTAAGATGCACTACAAAACGTTGTTTCAGGAAACTGAAGAATACACTTGATGTGCATACACTGGCAATATTTCTACAAAGGCAACAGAAATTTGATATACAGGGAAGGCCGCATAGACTATTTACTGAAAAGGTTAAGGGACCTACTATCCTGCCCACAATTCATGAGGAGGATGGCTCCATGACGGCTGGATGGAGGGAGACTACAGAGTATCTGCTAACCAATCGATTTCCTGATGATAACATAGACATACACAACTTAAAAGTGAATTTGATGATGCATATGACCATCAGACGTTGCTGATACCTTCCACTCAGGAAGAACTTTCTTTCGCAATTCAAGCTCAAAACTGGAAAGGCACGTGGTCCAGATGGCGTCTACCCAGAAGTCCGGCGGGTGGCAGGTCCACTGACGGTGCCATATTTGACAACATTACTGAAGGAGGAGTTATGAATAGGATCACTGCAATATGGAAAACACCTAGAGAGTAGTGATTAAAAATGGAAAGGGTAAAAACCAGACATCACCGAAAAGCTATAGATTTATTTACTTATTGAACTCTTGTCTACATTTCAAGACCGTCTGCTGTGTGATTGGTTGCAGGTGCACAGGGTGCTCTTGGGTCTAAACCAGTGTCTATATGGATTCAAAAAAGGGAAGTCTATAGGTGATGCGATTCGTAGAGCTCTTCAGACTGTAGATAATTCGACAATGAAGTATACAGTGCATTCATGATTGATACCGTAGGCGCATTCAATAATCTTTGGTAGCCTACGTTGTTCGCACGCCTTCGGGATCTCAGGCTCCCCAAATGTCTGTATAAGAGCTTTGCAGATTAATGTAGTGAACGTAGAGGCCACTGGCTTGCGCGAAAGAACAAGATAATCAAAATGATTACCAAGGGCTGTCCTGATGGCTTCATAAGTGGTCCACGGTTTTGGGATCTTAGGTAATGAACTCCTGTTACATCTGTTGGACGGGGAAGATACTACTGAAGGTGCATGCGTAGATGACATCCTTGCAGTTGTGTCTGCAGACTCAACCGCGAGACTTGAGTAAAAGGCCAGTTATGTGCTTCCTCAGATGCAGCATTGGTATAGGAGCAACTAACTGACTATAGCTGTTCATAAAACCACATACATACTTCTGAAGGGAAGACTTTCTCTTGCCAGGAATCCTTCCATTAGATTTGACGAAATACTTGTAAAAGGCGGCCCTCGTTGTAAACATTTAAGCATTCGTCTAGACTAGAAAAGAAACTTCCTACAACACGTAAAATATTTTACTCAGAATGTGGTCAAAACTACGCCTAAGACTGCCTGTGCTGGTACTGTTGACTATGAGTATAAATTACAGTTGCATTTGCTGCGATAATATCATGAAGCTATCTTCTACGCCCATCAACAAAAGCAAAACGAGGAAAATGGAATGTAGTCGGATTAAGTCGGGTGATGCTGAGGGTATTAGATTAGGAATTGAGACACTTAAAGTAGTAAAGGAGTTTTGCTATTTGGGGAGCAAAATAACTGATGATGGTCGAAGTAGAGAGGATATAAAATGTAGACTGGCAATGGCAAGGAAAGCATTTCTCATGAAGAGAAATTTGTTAACATCGAGTACAGATTTAAGTGTCAGAAAGTCGTTTCTGAAAGTATTTGTATGGAGTGCAGCCGTGTATAGAAGTGAAACATGGACGATAAATAGTTTGGACAAGAAGAGAATAGAATCTTTCGAAATGTGGTGCTACAGAAGAATGCTGAAGATTAGATGGGTAGATCACATAACTAATGAGGAGGTGTTGAACAAGATTGGGGAGAAGAGAAGTTTGTGGCACAACTTGACTAGAAGAAGGGATCGGTTGGTAGGACATGTTCCGAGGCATCAAGGGATCACCAATTTTGTATTGGAGGGCAGCGTGGAGGGTAAAAATCGTAGAGGGAGACCAGGAGATGAATACATCAAGCAGATTCAGAAGGATGTAGGTTGCAATAGGTACTGGGAGATGAAGAAGCTTGCACAGGATAGAGTAGCATGGAGAGCTGCATCAAACCAGTCTCGGGACTAAAGACTACAACAACAAAAACAATAACAACATCTTCTACGCCATTGAGGGCTTCACTGCCACCGTCCGGACGCATCGCATTAGACTAGGCAGTTACAAAACAATACAGCGACGAATGCACCGGAGCGTCCTTCTGAGGGTCACCGGTGCCTTTCTCACAACAACTGTAAAGGTTTTACTGGTAATCCTCGGGATATGTCCGATGGATGTCGTGGTACGTTACAGGGTAGCGCTGTGTTTGTTGGAGCTTGAGCAATGTGATCATGTGTACGAGATCACATGAACGCAAAGGACTGATAAAAGACGTTTATGAACCTGGAAGATAGACGAATGGCAGGACGACTAGAACACTAGAGACACTGCAAGGCTTGTTTACAGCACATTCCCAAGCTTCAGGGACAGACCGATATTACGTGACACTGCCCCTATTCGTGAATAGTGCACCTATTAATATTTCACGGTACATATTCCAAACATCTCCACTGAGTGGCATGTAATAACACACCAATCTGTATATGTGGAGTGGAAGGTTCTGCTAATCATGTCGTACTCAGATGCCTCCTTTGACAGGTAGAGACGGACCTGAGATAATTAGACTGCGATCTGCAAACTAAATTATATGCCCATATCGTTAACGTCGATATGCAGCAGGATTTTAGAACATATATTGTGTTCGAACATTATGAATTACCTCGAAGGAAACGGTCTATTGACACACAGTGAACATGGGTTTAGAAAATATCGTTCCTGTGAAACACAACTAACTCTTTATTCACATGAAGTTCTGAGTGCTATTGACAAGGGATTTTAGATCGATTCCGTATTCCTGGATTTCCGGAAGGCTTTTGACACTGTACCTCACAAGCGGCTCGTAGTGAAATTGCTTGCGTATGGAATATCGTCTCAGTGATGTGACTGGAAATGCGATTTCCCATCAGAGAGGTCACAGTTCGTAGTAATTGACGGTAAGTCATCGTGTAAAACAGAAGTGATTTCAGGCGTTCCCCAAGGTAGTCTTATAGGCCCTTTGCTGTTCCTTATCTATATAACCGATTTGGGAGACAATCTGAGCAGCCGTCTTCGGTTGTTTGTAGATGACGCTGTCGTTTATACACTAATAAAATCATCAGAAGATCAAAACAAACTTCAAAACGATTTAGAAAAAAAATAGCTGAATGGTGCGAAAAGTGGCAGTTGACACTAAATAACGAAAAGTGTGAGGTCACCCATATGAGTGCTAAAAGGAATTCGTTAAGCTTCGATTACACGATAAATCAGTCTAATCTAAAATCCGTAAATTCAACTAAATATCTGGGTATTAAAATTGCGAACAACTGAAATTGGAAAGAACACATAGAAAATGTTGTGGGAAAGGCTAACCAAAGGCTGCGTTTTATTGGCAGGACACTTAGAAAATACAACAGACCTACTAAGGAGACTGCCTACACTACGCTTGTCCGTCCTCTTTTAGAATACTGCTGCGCCGTGTGGGATCCTTACCAGATAGGACTGAATGATAACATCGAAAAAGTTCAAAGAAAGGCAGCACGTTTTGTATTATCGCGAAATATGGGAGAGAGTTTCACAGAAATAATACAGGATTTGGGCCGGAAATCATTAAAAGAAAGGTGTTTTTCGTTGCGATGGAATCTTCTCACGAAATTCCAATCACCAACTTTCTCCTCCGAATGCTAAAATATTTAGTTGAACCGACCTTCATAGGGCGGAACGATCACCACCATAAAATAAGGGAAATTAGAGGTCGTACGGAAAGATATAGGTGTTCATTCTTTCCGCACGCTATAAGAGATTGGAATAATAGTGAATTATGAAGGTGGTTCGATTAACCCTCTGCCAGGCACTTAAATGTGATCTACAGCGTATCCATGTAGATGTAGATGGAGATGTAAGTGACCACAACTTGTGGACTAAAATCAGTATGATAGCACACTGGATAACTGAAACGCAGCTGTTTAACTTTCAGTTTATAAGATCAATTGACGCTCCCGCTCTGAGTATCAAAATAATGTCAAAAGTGTTTCCTCTGTTATAGATAATGATATATATACAAATGATATATATACAAATAAGGAAAAAACGAAAATAAAAATAAAAGTAGGAATGCAACGGCCACAAACATGCATACGCGTAGACTCGAGGATGGCCAAGAAACGCACCTACCGGCGTGGATGACGTGGAATAAGGTAGCAACAATACATTTAGAAGTAGATGTCTTGCAATTAGTCGGTAAACCTCGAATTATTCCGAGGGTGCTAGTAGTAATGTTAAATGGAAGTTATTCACTTGGAATTTGAGTTAATTCTCTTTATTTTATGTTCTTTTATTGATTCTTATTTTTCAAAAAAAATGTTCAAATGTGTGTGAAATCTTATGGGACTTAACTGATAAGGTCATCAGTCCCTAAGCTTACTCACTACTTAATCTAAATTATCCTATGGACAAACACACACACCCATGCCCGAGGGAGGACTCGAACCTCCGCCGGGACCAGCCGCACAGTCCATTCTTATTTTTCAAACGTTGTTTTTTTTTACATTAATATTATCAATGGCTGCTGTTACGATAGTTTACTACTACATGCATAATATAAAAACATTTAATGGCACCATGATTAACGAATATGTACAAGCTGGTTAGAATTTAATAGGTAACAAGTCTAAACTTCGTAGCAATAAATTCAACTCAACTGAATTCATGATTACGCCAAATGTAGAACATACGGTTCCACCGCGGTTCCAAATTCACATTAAATATCACCAGTATCATTTATTATAGTAGAGTTTTATTTTAGATAAAGAACCAAACACCACGTAACGCCACAGGGCACATATTCTATCTTTCATTTCAGCTTGAGATGCTGAATATACTGGCTTTGGTTTCACGGAATTTGATCTCTTCATAAGGACATGCTACCATCAATTCGTTGTTTGCTCAGGGCTCCAAGGTCCTCAAGTTCTCCATGTAGGGCTCGTCAGGGTTCAAATGCTTGTTTGGCACAAAACTTTTCATAACGTCCTTTCAGGTTTTAGCGTGAGTACACCCAACTGTACATGGAAATTTGTTTTTATTTTTAACGTCCCTATTTTCTTTGTTAATAACGAGATGTGACGGTTTCGACTCTCAGGGAGACACGGGTCTTTTCGTCAAGTCATTTCAAATTCAGTTAACGTGTCTTTGTCTGTGCTTCCGTAACAATCGATTGGGTGCTGCGTTCGAATCGCCCTATCAAGTTTGTTACTTGGAAATATACATATTTAATATGTTTCGTCTTTAGTTAACAGGGACAATAGTTTCTGAATAGTTGTCCCGATCCAACACAAATATTTCCGTCATGTAATTTAAAGTTCAGATTCACTAACATCTTATTAGCTAAAATGTATTGTATCACATGTCTTTACAGCTAGTCAGCTAGGGCGGTCAGTGCTATGGTCGAATCTTGGTCTTGGACACGAATATGGTGCTTAGTTAATACTGGCTCTAGTACCATATCCAGAACGAAATAATTCATCTCGTTGAAAGTTCAAACGTAGGCACCAGCTACTTGCTGATTAATAACTTGTATTTGTATTGTCACTTTATGAAGATAGTGGAATTACCAGTGATAACTTGTTGATTGTTAGGTTTCGATAGATATTTGACACTGTCATCATGGTTTCTGTAACTGGTTAGTTCATTATTTAGTTTACGAAAGGCACTCGTCTAGTGAAGAATGATTAGTTGGTGGTTGGAAAACTCCTAGAGAACAAGAATACTTCGTGTAATCAAAAAGATCTGGGAGTCTCGATATTCTTGAAAATACCTGATTCTAAAAAAAAAAATGTAGTTTTGAGTAAGGATTACGGCGTAATAGAAGTGTTACAGTTGCGGGAATTATTTGTCTGAGATACTAATGAGATAAGTAAATGTTTAGAAATTACACTCTAAAAATCTGAGTTAACAAGTGTTAAGGACTGTCTCAGGTGTTCCCTGCTAATTTTCGTGTCGTGGTATCAATTTAAACCCGGAGCTGTTGCCATATGTAGCAGTATTTTGTATTGACCAGTTGTGATAATCATTATGTATATTCCAGAGACTGTACCGAAACGAGATTAGAGGATCTGCGGACAGTTACGTCATGTGCGCTGCATGTAAATCAGACAATACGCAATTAGGTCGTTCGGATACTTTTAAGCATGAGAGTACGTAGCCTAGTAAAATCAAATTCAGAAGTACCAAGTTAAACAAAAAGTGACAACGACGTATAAACCGGTCAAGTTGCATCTCCTCAAGATAGAAATACCAGGGTGGGAATCACGTCAGTGAACTATTGATCGGTTGCGAGTTTCTGTTAGATTTTCTGTTATTCTCTCCCTTCAGGCATGCACGACACTCTCCCACATTTGATTCGTTTCTGGAGTCAGTTGATCACTGTCAGATTCATAGCCTGAAGCAACTTTCAACGAAAATCACTGTCTGTTGTACTCTGAATTCCATTTATGAATGTACTCGTCACTTTTTCCAAGCCTTCTTTGGTTTTGCAAGTAATTTATCACTGGTTTCATTTTCAAGTGTCCAGTACGGACGGACTACGTAATTTTCCTGAAATCCAAAGTGCTATCCCATTCTTGGAGTACAGTGCCTAATTTATCCCATGTTTTTTACCATCTCGTATTTTTGTGTTTTAATAGTGGTCAAAAGACTTCCTCATTATTTAATCAAAAGGGTCACCAGCTACGCAACATGTTGCTTTTGTTATCCAACATCGTTTCGTAAACCATTCGTGGCATTCGAATAATTGTCGAACATATTTGTACAAAACGTGCAAAATTGTGGGAGAAACTTTACATCTGCTTAATGAATTGTCTTGCATACATCCATCATTTACTGAAAGCAGGGTTTCTAGATTCATTGTTCCCGAAGGTAACAACAATACGCCAGTAGTTAATTGTAACTTCTATTTCACATCTTTGAGATGAGATAATAAATATAAGATTTGCATTACCACCTCGAGTAAGAGTTTTCAGAAGTTCCATGATGAATAGCCCGGAATGGTTCCCTTATCCATTCACAGCTTCCAGAATACCATTCTACTATTTTACCGCTTCAGTATTGAGAAAGTACACACGATGAAGCCAAAATGACGCAGTAGCAGAGGAGCAGATTTTTCTTCTCTTGTGTTTCCATTACTCCCGCATTACAGTAATGGTAAGAAGCATTCAATTTATTTGCGCTTGTGGTCACTTTCAGCTGTCTGGAACTTCAGTAACAACTTCGGTGATCTAATCTAGCTCATCACTATATGAAAGTGTCTCACAGTCAGTCATACTGGTGCCGGCTAGAGAAATTCAACTAGAGTGCTGTACTTGTGTGTGGTACCTAGGATGAAAGTGCGAGCTGTAATATATAATAGCTTAATAAAGACAGGAGATTTTGAGACCACGCTAAAGCGTTCCATTACCGTATGATAACTAACGTACGAAAAAAATATCTCACAACGTTATGTCGAAAAGTAGTTATAATAACGTGAACCGATTTGTTGAACAGGGTTTGAGACTGTATGAGGCACGTGGCCACCACCGCTTCTTGTCTCGTCTTAATTACTTTTTAGCGTTGTCGCCCGTGCAGATCCAGGCCGTTAGTGGAAGGAGATTACGCTCCTCGTGACCTCGATACGTTCAACAGGAAAGACCTAACTGGTTTGGCTGGCGGGGGCCTTCAAGGTCAACCTCTGCCAAACTAACGCATACAGTAAACAAAAATTTGGTATCTAGTAGTGGTCAGAATGAAATTTTCACGAATATTTTATTTATATTGTGATATGATTTGGCGGTATTTATTTTCTTTAATTGCCTCCCCTTGTCTGCTCAGTGTACATAGCATATGAAAACCCATCGATCAAAGATTGTCAGTATTAACGCTGTCTTCCTTTAAGGAATATTGTCAGAGAGTGCAGTATAAGAAAATGTATTGCGTATAATGAAGTATATATTTGAGGGTTTGCAGTTACATGACACGTGTAGTCGAGTTTTAAAGATGAAACAGTTTCTGAATATTCTTCTTCTTTACATCAAGCATTACGCAGTCTAACCTGTTAAGGCGCTCCTTGTCTGTGTTGTCTTTCACTGTCCTATGATCATTTCATTTGGCCGCATATTTCAGTTAGGCTGGATATTTGTAATTGTTCTCTTACTGTTCGATTTCTATTCGTGTTTATTACAATTTTTGTTTCCTTCTCAGATCTAAGTATGTTCAATCTTACGTGAGTATATGTCTAGTCGTAGCTCTATAGAATATGTTGTACGTTATGTGTGTGAAATATTCTGTAAATGGTGTAATAACTGAACGCAACTTGGCACATGTGTGCGTACATGGCATGGGTCTTCAGATACTTGAGGAGAATCGATACACGGCAGGCACAGCATGTGACTGGCTGTGTAAACAGAGTGTGACCATTTGAACGTAGTCATTGTAAGAGGAAGTGTCACAGCGCAATGGAGCAACGTGTAAACAGCAAGTTCTGCTACAAACTGGGGAAGGCTGTAACGGAGACACATGGAATGTTGGTGCAGGTATACAGGAGGGAAGCCGTGAGCAGAAAATGTGTTTACAAATAGTTTAAACGCTTCCGTGAAGGGAAGGAAACATCTGAGGATGGGCCACGTTCAGATCGGCCATCGACAAGGAGAAACCGAGGAAAGTTCGAGAAAGTGCGACAAATGCTGGCACAAGTTCGGCGACGGACTCTCAGATTGATTGCGGAGGAATTGAGCTTTAGCAAGGACACGATGCACACCATAGTCCGATATGATTTGGGTAAGAGGAATATTTGCTTCAGATTTGTGCCGCACAAGCTCATAGACGAGCAGAAAGCAAAACTGATGGAAACTGCTGGTGATTTCATTTCCAAGTGTGACCAGGATCCATTGCTTCTGAACACGGTAGATGAGACATGGTGCTAGCAGTTCGATCAAGAATTAAAACGGCAATCGATGTCACGGTGTTCACCGTCTTCAACCCGACCAAAAAATTAAAAAAATTCCGCAAAAATCCAAGCTGAAAACTTGTTCCTGCAGGTCAAACTATTAATGCTGTGTTTTACCAGTCCGTTTTGAACCGATTGCTACAGCGTATTAGGCAGGCCCAGCCAGAGTTGAAAATGGCTGGAAAATGAATGCTCCTCCATGACAATGCCCCTGCATACTGCGCGATTCGTGTGCGCCAATTCCTGGCGCAGAAGATGGTAACTGTTCTTGAACACCCTCCGTACTCCCCTGATCTGGCTCCTGCAGACCTCTTCCTGTTTCCCCGCTTGACGACGGCAATGAAAGGTGAACGATGTGCGGACGTGAATGCCATCAAAGTACGTGTGACAGTCTTTGTTGATAGTTTCCAGAGGCTGTACGAACGTTGTCTAAAGTGTTTTGTAGCGTGTTGTGACTACTTTGAAGAACAATAGAGAACATTTTTTGTAGCTTTTGTTTTGTTTCTTGTCTGATAGAATTCACAGAACGTTTTAGACACATTTCGTATATCAGATTCTGTGATTTATTTCTAACAGTTTCGAAGTACGGAAGATTGCAGTATAAGCTCACGTAACTGATGAGGTCGTGGTCATTCAAATGAGCCATCCCGGAATTTCCCTTAAGCGATTGAGGGAAACCACGGTGAACCTAAATCTAGATGGCTGAACATGGATTTGAACCGTTGTCCTCCAGACCTTTCGAATGAACCATCCCAGCTTTTGCATTAAGCATTTCACTGAAAGCACGGAAAACCTAAATGAAGATGGCTGAAAATGGATTTGAACCGTTGCACTCCCGAATACGAGCACAGTGTCTTACAATTTTGGCTATGGATCCACTTTTATTTTCCTTTCTTTTTCGTCTTTTTTCCTGAACGTCTCCTCTGTTATTTGGAATGACAAATATCTGTAACTTTACCCTTCTTCTATTACATAACTGTTAGATAATATACTCCTGGAAATGGAAAAAAGAACACATTGACACCGGTGTGTCAGACCCACCATACTTGCTCCGGACACTGCGAGAGGGCTGTACAAGCAATGATCACACGCACGGCACAGCGGACACACCAGGAACCGCGGTGTTGGCCGTCAATGGCGCTAGCTGCGCAGCATTTGTGCACCGCCGCCGTTAGTGTCAGCCAGTTTGCCGTGGCATACGGAGCTCCATCGCAGTCTTTAACACTGGTAGCATGTCGCGACAGCGTGGACGTGAACCGTATGTGCAGTTGACGGACTTTGAGCGAGGGCGTATAGTGGGCATGCGGGAGGCCGGGTGGACGTACCGCCGAATTGCTCAACACGTGGGGCGTGAGGTCTCCACAGTACATCGATGTTGTCGCCAGTGGTCGGCGGAAGGTGCACGTGCCCGTCGACCTGGGACCGGACCGCAGCGACGCACGGATGCACGCCAAGACCGTAGGATCCTACGCAGTGCCGTAGGGGACCGCACCGCCACTTCCCAGCAAATTAGGGACACTGTTGCTCCTGGGGTATCGGCGAGGACCATTCGCAACCGTCTCCATGAAGCTGGGCTGCGGTCCCGCACACCGTTAGGCCGTCTTCCGCTCACGCCCCAACATCGTGCAGCCCGCCTCCAGTGGTGTCGCGACAGGCGTGAATGGAAGTACGAATGGATACGTGTCGTCTTCAGCGATGAGAGTCGCTTCTGCCTTGGTGCCAATGATGAGCGTATGCGTGTTTGGCGCCGTGCAGGTGAGCGCCACAATCAGGACTGCATACGACCGAGGCACACAGGGCCAACACCCGGCATCATGGTGTGGGGAGCGATCTCCTACACTGGCCGTACACCACTGGTGATCGTCGAGGGGACACTGAATAGTGCACGGTACATCCAAACCGTCATCGAACCCATCGTTCTACCATTCCTAGACCGGCAACGGAACTTGCTGTTCCAACAGGACAATGCACGTCCGCATGTATCCCGTGCCACCCAACGTGCTCTAGAAGGTGCAAGTCAACTACCCTGGCCAGCAAGATCTCCGGATCTGTCCCCCATTGAGCATGTTTGGGACTGGATGAAGCGTCGTCTCACGCGGTCTGCACGTCCAGCACGAACGCTGGTCCAACTGAGGCGCCAGGTGGAAATGGCATGGCAAGCCGTTCCACAGGACTACATCCAGCATCTCTACGATCGTCTCCATTGGAGAATAGCAGCCTGCATTGCTGCGAAAGGTGGATATACACTGTACTAGTGCCGACATTGTGCATGCTCTGTTGCCTGTGTCTATGTGCCTGTGGTTCTGTCAGTGTGATCATGTGATGTATCTGACCCCAGGAATGTGTCAATAAAGTTTCCCCTTCCTGGGACAATGAATTCACGGTGTTCTTATTTCAATTTCCAGGAGTGTATTTAACTTCTTTGCTTATATCACGCAAGAGTTTTTACATTGGCATCTTCTAGACAATTTTCAAGTGCTTCTTAATTTTTTTATGTGCTACACTTAATGCTCTAGTACATACCTAAAGATCAGTTTAATTGTCGTCGAAGTAGTCTGCATCACGTTGTTAGTAAAGTGAGCTGAGAGTAGTCCTCTTGTCCAGGAACGGTCTGCAGTAAAACTTTTTTTTTTCAGCTTCGCGATATTGCATCACATGAACGTTAAAAAATTCTTATCTCTGGCCGTCAATTACTTTTCGTGACACAGTTAGAATAACATAGATAGGTGGTGAAAGAAATAGTATGGTCACAAGATCTTCGGATTCATATTCTGATAATTACCTGTCCAGCCACTTACGTATTTAATATAGACGAGAGAAGCGTGTATTACAAAAAAAACACAGTACACCTGTAACTTTGTGGCTTCGGGAATGCTTTAATGAGACCAGGAATGGGTACTGCTACATTGAAACGTACGCATTGCAGAGGTCTATCAGTTATTGGTTATGTATGTATAGGTATTTCTGTTATCATGTGAATCTTATGAAAACGTAGTAAGTGGGACAGACTGTAACTTGCATGAGGAGAAACCATTTTATACACTGAAGAGCCAGAGAAACTGGTATAGACATGCGTATTCAAATACGAAAATACACTCCTGGAAATTGAAATAAGAACACCGTGAATTCATTGTCCCAGGAAGGGGAAACTTTATTGACACATTCCTGGGGTCAGATACATCACATGATCACACTGACAGAACCACAGGCACATAGACACAGGCAACAGAGCATGCACAATGTCGGCACTAGTACAGTGTATATCCACCTTTCGCAGCAATGCAGGCTGCTATTCTCCCATGGAGACGATCGTAGAGATGCTCGATGTAGTCCTGTGGAACGGCTTGCCATGCCATTTCCACCTGGCGCCTCAGTTGGACCAGCGTTCGTGCTGGACGTGCAGACCGCGTGAGACGACGCTTCATCCAGTCCCATACATGCTCAATGGGGGACAGATCCGGAGATCTTGCTGGCCAGGGTAGTTGACTTACACCTTCTAGAGCACGTTGGGTGGCACGGGATACATGCGGACGTGCATTGTCCTGTTGGAACAGCAAGTTCCGTTGCCGGTCTAGGAATGGTAGAACGATGGGTTCGATGACGGTTTGGATGTACCGTGCACTATTCAGTGTCCCCTCGACGATCACCAGTGGTGTACGGCCAGTGTAGGAGATCGCTCCCCACACCATGATGCCGGGTGTTGGCCCTGTGTGCCTCGGTCGTATGCAGTCCTGATTGTGGCGCTCACCTGCACGGCGCCAAACACGCATACGACCATCATTGGCACCAAGGCAGAAGCGACTCTCATCGCTGAAGACGACACGTCTCCATTCGTCCCTCCATTCACGCCTGTCGCGACACCACTGGAGGCGGGCTGCACGATGTTGGGGCGTGAGCGGAAGACGGCCTAACGGTGTGCGGGACCGTAGCCCAGCTTCATGGAGACGGTTGCGAATGGTCCTCGCCGATACCCCAGGAGCAACAGTGTACCTAATTTGCTGGGAAGTGGCGGTGCGGTCCCCTACGGCACTGCGTAGGATCCTACGGTCTTGGCGTGCATCCGTGCGTCGCTGCGGTCCGGTCCCAGGTCGACGGGCACGTACACCTTCCGCCGACCACTGGCGACAACATCGATGTACTGTGGAGACCTCACGCCCCACGTGTTGAGCAATTCGGCGGTACGTCCACCCCGCCTCCCGCATGCCCACTATACGCCCTCGCTCAAAGTCCGTCAACTGCACATACGGTTCACGTCCACGCTGTCGCGGCATGCTACCAGTGTTAAAGACTGCGATGGAGCTCCGTATGCCACGGCAAACTGGCTGACACTGACGGCGGCGGTGCACAAATGCTGCGCAGCTAGCGCCATTCGACGGCCAACACCGCGGTTCCTGGTGTGTCCGCTGTGCCGTGCGTGTGATCATTGCTTGTACAGCCCTCTCGCAGTGTCCGGAGCAAGTATGGTGGGTCTGACACACCGGTGTCAATGTGTTCTTTTTTCCATTTCCAGGAGTGTATGTAAACAATGTTATCAAGATTTAAGGGAGTTTCAACGTTGTGCTATAGTCGGCGAACGGGCGATGGTGGACAGCATCTCTGAGGGAGCCATGAAGTGTGAATTTTCCCATACGACCATTTCACGAGTGTACCGTGAAGATCAGGAATGCGGTAAAACACCAGATTCCGATATAGCTGCGGCTGGAAAAAGATCCTGCAAGAACTGGACCAACAACGACTGAAGAGAATTGTCCAAAGTGACCGAAGTGCAACCCTTCCGCAGATTACAGCAGATTTCAATGCCGGCCCCATTAACAAGTGTCAGCGTATGAAACATTTAACGAAACATCATCGATATACGCTGTCGCAGCCGAAGGTTCATTTATGTGCTCTTGATGACTGCATGACACAAATCTTTGCGCCTCGCCTAGGTCCGTCAGAACTGACATTGGACTGTTTAACTGGAAACATGTTGCCTGCTCGGACGAGCCACATTTCAAAATTGTATCTCGTGGATGAACGTGTACCGGTATGGAGAAAACATCATGAATCCATCGAGCCTGCTTGACAGCAGCCGACTGTTGAAGCTGGTGGAGGCTCTGTAATGGTGTGGGGCGTGTGCACATGGGATCACTGATACGTCTAGATACGACTCTGACAGATGAGACGAACGTAAGCATCCTGTATGGTCACCGGCATCCATTCATGCCCGTTGTGCACTCTGACGGACTTGGACAATTCCAGCACCACAATGCGACACCCTCAAACTCCAGAATTGCTACAGAGAGGCTCCAGAACACTCTTCTGAGTTTAGACAATTCCGCTGGCCACCAAACTCCGCAGACATAAACATTATTGAGCACATTTGGGATGCCTTGCAACGTGCTCTTCAGGAGAGATCTCCACCCCCACGTTCTCTTACGGATTTATGGGCAGCCCTGCAGGATTCGTGTGTCAGTTCTCGCCAGCAATACTTCATACATTAGTCGCGATCATGCCACATCGTGTTCCGGCACTTCTGCGTGCTCGTGGGGGCCCTACGCGATATTTCGCAGGTTTATCAGTGTTTTTGGCTCTTCAGTGTATCTGCATTCGTCTGTGTTACAAGAGGAACAATTTAAAAAAAAACGAATTGGTTGTTACGAACTATTAGGAGCCATAAAGTACTCGTAAGCTGGAAGTGGTGTTCAAGCAATCTATG
Source organism: Schistocerca piceifrons (assembly GCF_021461385.2). NCBI lineage: Eukaryota > Metazoa > Arthropoda > Insecta > Orthoptera > Acrididae > Schistocerca > Schistocerca piceifrons. The sequence continues at coordinate 372,981,319 of NC_060142.1, forward strand.
TTGTTGCATCTACACATGAAAATGGCATAATAGATCAAAACGCATGTAATAACAACAGGGAGGGAAATATCCTTTCTGTAGAGGACAGTTTATGCAGCGCATATCTATTGTGAGCATACTTGCGTAAACAGTACTCTCAAGGCTTCTTGTCTTGTAACTCACAACACTTCCTTACGCAGGTAACTGGCTTTCTTACAGCCGAAAATCGAGGGTAGCCACACATCACACGGTCACTAGACCAAAGTGCCAGCTGTGGTCGTGGCCCCTCAACCCTCTTTCTTATGCCTGCCACGAGAAGGGACTGAAGACCAACTGTATCCCGGCACCTAGGGCTGTATTTCTGGCACATGCACTCTGAGCGGGCCCTTCACTCTGTGTGGGCATATTGAGCCAGGCGCCAGATATTTATGCATTTCTTGACTCTCTGAGTCGGCCTTGTCTCTCTGGATCCTGCACCGTTGCCATTCAGAAGAAGATGCTGCCCCATTGTAGAGACTGACCAACGCACTTGCAATATTTCAGTGTTACTTTTAATATTTTTTTTTTCATTTTGAACTCTGACTCAAACTAGTCGCTACCAAATATGTTTATGTACTAAGTGTTCCAAGAATTTAATTTAGAACTTTTGTTTTCTTCAATATCAGGCTTTGTGCCTGAAGTATTGTTTTTCGTTCAAATCAGCTGAGTTTAACTTGTTCAGATTAGGTCAAGAGTTGTTTCCAAGATGCATGGTGGTAGGGTATTTGTTATGATTGATCTTAGAGATATTTAACTTCAGATTCTGCTGGATGCAGAATCTTACTGTTTCTTGGTCATCAACACTCCATCCAATCTCTTTCAATAAAATAGGCTGTCTCTCTTTCAGTGTTATTTGGAGCACTTTACTTGCCAGTTCGAGTGCAGTGAGTCACTTGGACGACATCATACCAGCCAGCAAGAATAACCATGATCTGCCCAATCACCTCTGTGCCTGCTTTACCGTTTTGCAGCAAACAGACCTCAAGTGTAGTAAAGCAAAATTTGTTTTTTCGAGCCTCCAGTTGAATGCCTGGGAAACATTTTGTCTGCCTTGTGTATCCGTGGAGGCTAAACATTGCTGCCGTGCCCCCACTAACACCAGTCATCTGAAGTCGATACTGGATCAGTTCAACTATTATTGAAAGTTCATTCTGAATGCTACAAACTTTTTTGAACCTTTACCCTCATTAATTACCTCCATTGCCTCCTCCAGAAAACGGTCTGCTGATCTCGACCCAAGAGTGTGAGGCAGCATTTCACGAGTGGGAGCAGGCCCTACTATGACCCACATGCCATGCAGAATACCATCACAACAAGCCTCCCCACCTGGCTGTGGATGCCTCTGATTACACGGTGTTGGTGATTCTATCCACATCATCAATGGAGTTTAACATTCCTGTGTCTTTGTTTGCAAGACGTTGTCTGCGGCACACAGAAATACTAGTCGAATTGAGGAAGAAACGAGACAATAATATTTGTTCTCAAGAAATTTCATAATTTCGTATATGGCAGCCATTTTACCCATCAATAGCCCCTAAATCATCTGTTCAAGTAGTCCTTGTTATTCCGATGAAGTCAGAGCACTGCGTTCACATATGGCCCTGTTGTTGTTCAGCTACAACTATGAATTCAGTTCTGGTCTACAAGAACACCCTAATGCAGATATTCTCTCACACTTGCATATGGGACAGGACCATCCCTTTGAAACTATTCCTGAACACTGCTTCTACGTGGATGCCACTGCCAAGGCAGAGTTGATATGCTACGCCAAGAACTTAATTCAAAATGTTTGTTTTCTCCAACACCAGGCCTTTTACCTCAAGTACTGAGTTTCTTTCAAACTAGAAGAATTTATTTTGGTCATGTCTCTTTCGAGACTTGTTTACACGAAGAAAAATTGTATTCCCTTAATTCAAACATATCTGGTGTTCATTGTGTACCTGGGCATGTACTTTTTCGTCACGAATAATGGATGCTTTATGAAGTGAGTTAATGGATGTTTAGCAATAGCTGTGATGGCGTCAGCGTATTGTGCTGGTACCGGCTTATACTGTCGGGAAGTAAGGCTTTATCAGGGACTGCCTACCTAAACAGGTCTATAAGAGCAGCTTTGTTATACGAATTTGTGGTTAAAGGCTGGATTGCCGATTGGTTGTCGATGTGACAGGAATTAAAAAGTTAGTGAAGGCTGTCGACAAGAGGTCACTAGATCTGACTCATCAGACTCTCTGTCGAATACACAGAAGAACAGAGCTGCCTTATGAGTATCAATGAGTCGGAGGTCACTGGTAAAACGATGCCGTCCATATACTTATAAACAGGCACAGATCGCACCAATACTTATATCGGATGCAGACGCATTTGGTGAGTCTTTTTGGAGACCTGACAACATTGTAGGAGTCAACGCTGATTCAGGAGTATCAGTTGTGTCAAACTTACCTTAGTCATATTTGTTCATGAGTTCCAGCAGGACGTGGTTAGCATAGCACGGAATGGAATTTCTTTCCACACCGTCACTTAGTAAAACAATGTACGTAACAGAACAGATACGTGGCTGGCACGAGTAATTCGTGGCTAACAACATGAAGCATAGCTTTCTTAATGCATAGACGTAAGAAACGAAATAAGAGAATGGTTTACCTCAAGGAAGCGTGCTACTTACCATTCAAAACTTATATAAGTATCCTGGAAAACTAGTTTTCTAGCCCATTGCGGCTGTCTCCAAGATGCTTACGTCGTTAGAAAATTTTTACGTAGTGCAGGAAGATTTGAAATGCAGGAAGCTGCTACCAAAGCCAGTTAAAGAATTTTAAGGCCCATTAAAAGATGAAAAATCTGATGTTGTACTATATAGAGGGTTATACTGGCACTACAGTCTGTTACAATCGCCTGTATCTATGAGAATCTGTTCAGAGCGATTTGCACTCGTACAATCATACGAATCCAAAAATGGGGAAAGTTAGTGTCTGACTGAGATATATAGAAAGGTTTCATTCAATGTATGATTCACACACGAAGGTCTTATACAAACCCTTATCAGTTCTTGAATACAGTCTCTCAAGCGCGAGAATAGCCAGCTTTGACTGTCGAAAGATACAGAAAAAATTCAAAGAGGGACTGCACAGTTTGTGGCGGAATGCGTGGGCATTTTAAAAACAGTTAGCAAATGAGAGTGGCAGTTGTTCATTGGAGTAAGTCTAAGTCTCAGATTACGGGGAGCCTCTTATTCCCACACAAGCAGCGTTAGAGATTGAGGGCTTATGTGTCAAGGATAAACGCTGGGGTAAAATTGGGAAAATTTGAACGTGTACGAAAGTGAGTGGCGACAGTTTTCTCACGAGCCAGCCGCGGACTGAACAGGAAGGAAGCGATCGTGGTGCACCACATGCGAGAGCGTGCTGAAAATTAATGCCTCCTAATTTTTTTGTGGAAACATAGATTTTTAAATAAAGCAAACGTTACCGACATCCTACATCTTTATACTTCATATCTACATATGATAGGTGAAAAAAGTCATGGGATACCTTCTAATGTCGTGTCTGACTTCCTATTGCTGGACGTAGTGCACCATTTCACTGTTGCATGGAGTCAACAAGTCGTTGGAAGTCCCCTTCAGAAATAATGTGCCATGCTGACTCAATATCCGTCTGTACTGGAATTTCAGGATTTTGTGCACAGACTGTCTTCTCGATTATGTCCCATAAATGTTCGACTGGATTCACGCCGGCGATATCGATGGCCAAATCGTTCGGCCGAATTTGCCAGACTGTACTTCAAATCCAGAATGAGATTTTCACTCTGCAGCGGAGTGTGCGCTGATATGAAACTTCCTGGAAGATTAAAACTGTGTGCCCGACCGAGACTCGAACTCGGGACCTTTGCCTTTCGCGGGCAAGTGCTCTACCAACTGAGCTACCGAAGTTTGGAAGGTAGGAGACGAAGTACTGGCAGAAGTAGAGCTGTGAGTACCGGGCATGAGTCGTGCTTCGGTAGCTCAGTTGGTAGAGCACTTGCCCGCGAAAGGCAAAGGTCCCGAGTTCGAGTCTCGGTCGGGCACACAGTTTTAATCTGCCAGGAAGTTTCTTGTACTTCAAATCAGTTGCGAAAATTGTGGCCGGGTGACATGGCGTATTACCATCCATGAAAATTCCATCTTTCAACGATAGCAAATGGTCTCCAATTAGCCAAACAAAATCGTTTCCAATCAATTATCTATTCATGTGACCAGAGTATCCAGACATTCCATGTAAAGACAGCCCACATCGTTATGTAGCTACGACTATTTTGTACAGCGCCTTCTTGACAACTTGGGTCCATTGCATCGTGGAGTCTCCACCACACTCGAACTCTAATATCAGCCTTACCAATTGAAATCGAGACTCATCTGATCAGGCCACCGTTTTCCAGGTGTCTCGGTTCCAACCGACATGGTCAACTGCCCAGGAAAAGCGCTGCTGGTGGTGTCGCACTGTTGGAAAACGCAGTCGCATGGGTCGTGTACTTTGCCACATTGTCCTAACGGATACTTTTGTCATATGTTCCAAATTAACTTCTGCGGTTATTTAGGCAGTGTTGCTTCCATGTTGGCATTGACAACTTTTCACAAACGCCGCTGCTCTCAGTCATTAAGTGAAAGTCATCGGCCACTACGTCGTCCGCGGTGATGAGTAGTGCCCGAAATCTCAGAATATTGAATTCCTTATCGATTTCCGAAGTGGAATGTTCCATGCCTAAAGCTGCAACTGCGATTCTGCGTTTAAAGTCCGCTGATTCCCATCATGCGGCCATTAGCAGGTCGGTAACCTTCTGACATATATCACTTGGGTACAAATGACAGCTCCGCCAGTGCACTGCCCTTTTATTCCTTTGGTACGCGATAATACTGCCATCTTTATACCGTATGTGCATATCGCTGTCTCGGTTCTTATCACCTCAGCATATCTTCAGCCATCTGCCGCTAGAGGGATCCGAATTGTAGCGTGTGACTTAGCTGTATGTAACGTAACTATGCCGGTGAGTGTATTGGGAGTGCTCTTCTTCTGCTTGATAATGCCGGAATACGTGCGAGTGCTACGACATCTGCAACAATCCGATGCCTTGGGTTCACTGTCATCGATCAAACTCAAAATCAACCCGAGTTTCGAATTCGAAGAGTTCGTCCACTCATTGGCAGCACTCTTCTTTAGTTTGATAATTTCGGAATATGCACCAGTGCTACGACATCTGCAACAAACCGATACCTTGGGTTCACTGTCATCGATCATACTCAAAATCAACCCAATTTTGGCCCAATCCGACCACCTTGTGTTTCCAAAACTTAAAGAACATCTTCGAGTACGTCACTTCGATACTGATGAAACGATGCAAGCAGGGGTGTGGTTGTGGCTCCGTCAACAAAATCAAACACTTTACAGCGACGATGACAGCAAACTGGTCTTTCGGTGGGAGAAATTTGTTCGTTTCCGTGGTGACTAAGTTGATTAATGAAGATTAAAGATGTATAATTTATTTAAAAAGTTTTAAGAATTATCGCTTAAATAATTCGGAGGCGTTACTTTTCAACAAGATTCCGTATCTTTTGCGACATACCTGTTGGTCGCTTTCGGAGAGTGGATGGAGTTAGTATTGACGCTAATATCTACAATGAAACAAGTTAACGCTTGGGTAGAAAAGTAGTAAACTGTAAACCATCACAAATATTTTATCAAAATATTAGATGAAAGTAGGAAAAAGGCAATTATTTTCAATTAGATCTTGAATGTTATGTACGTTATTTGTCGTACGTTACAAGTGAAGAGATTATAAGAGTCCCACCATGGTGACACAGGAAATCATTTTCTTTTCAAACATTTTACTTGGATTGCAGGATCTGCCACTGATGCAAAAATTAGCTTTTCATTCTTTCAATGTTTGTAAAATCTATTCTGCTTCAAGGTAATGCTTCATTATATTTGAAATAAAAAATTAAGAAACAATAAATAATATCCTAAAACATTTGAACCAGGAAATACGCAAGGGCACCGTGGATGTCACAGATGTGAGTGTAAATATTCCAACATACCAGAAGGTCGTCCATAAAGAGGTGTTCAAATGGTTCAAATGGCTCTGAGCACTATGGGACTTAACATCTGTGGTCATCAGTCCCCTAGAACTTAGAACTACTTAAACCTAACTAACCTAAGGACATCACACATATCCATGGCCGAGGCAGGATTCGAACCTGCGACCGTAGCAGTCAAGCGGTTCCGGACTGAGCGCCTAGAACCGTAAAGAGGTGTATGCAACACCTATTGATAAATCAATGACCTGGTTTCATAGTGAGTTGGCGTACGCTGCTTGAACAACAGTATTCAGACTCCTCCATTTGATGTGGAATTGACCATTAGGTGTTACGAGACTAGGACACACCATTAAAAATGATGCAGGAGGCATTTTACCGCCAGTAGAGAAGCAGTATCAGGGTCGGTCAGGTGTGCTCAGTCACTTCCATCGGGAATTAATCATGGAACGTCAGAGACAGCTCAACTCTTCTTAAGCTCCGCAAGTCGATAGTTGGTGATCTAATTTTAAAGTTAAAAACCGAAGGAACAACAACAGCTATCTGAGGATCATTCAGACTTCGTGAGGATATCGACAGCAAAATTCATCACAGGCGAGTGAAGTAAGTTATATCTTTGGACAGAACGAAGCTTTCAGTGCGTTCTGTGTCATGAATTAATGTGGAAATGTTATTCTATTGAATTTTACAAATAAATCAGTCGTACTGCTAACCGTTGTAACTACATTACTTGAGCATTCCTCGTCATCTGATAGGAAACGTTCCTTCAATGACGCTCCCATGTCAATTGTGGAACGCTTCACGAGAGTTTTCAAAATAATCGTCTGCCTGTGCACTAGCAATGCGCCATATGTCCCCTCCAACACAGTTCTGTCAGTTCCAAGGAATAACGCTTTTAATATTAATACGACTGAAGCATACCTCCAATGCAGTCACTGTCATCACCCTGTGATAAAACATGAGTGTACTTCAGCTATGTGTGAACTACTACTGGTCAACAAGACGCATATAACATTACAACAGTTGCAGCTTACAGACAACCTGTCACTGGACTTGGAAAAACATTCTATTGAGAATACGCAACAATGCCCAAAAGTCAACAAGAAAAAACTTAGTTCACTCTCTGAAACGCCTCTTGAGTCTTCCGCGACATCCGTATTGCATTTTTGGAATGGACATTCATTCTCTCCACATGTTTCCACTCAAATATTTGGATGTTACAGCATGCCAAGTGTTCTGTTTCCTTCCACGCTGTAGCCTCAACCAGTTCTCCCCACGACAAATCCACACTATCTGATTACAGACTCCGATCCATCACAGCATCTGTTTACTTCTCAAACAAAACTACCTATTTTCAGACCTAAACAGCTCGTGCTATGCTTCACCACAAGAGAGTGTGTAATTACCTCATTATGCATCCTCGGCCATGACACCTAATTAGTCACCCTCGTTTGTCATGTAACAGAACAAGCAGATTTTATCAGTGACATCATATTAGCAAAACCGTCCCACAACAGACTCGATGTTGCCAAAACGGCGCTGCTACAACAGCACTCCATGTCGTCTGAGAAGCAGCTGAAGCAGGCTATTCACCACAAACGATTAGAGGATGGAATACCGTCACAGCTTTGACGACGACTCTGATCTACGCTGGATGGACGTTTATGCCTGTTGCCACCTTGCGGATATTCTGTATCATTAAACTCTTGCCACAACTACAACTGACAGTGGTGTAATACGCTGAACTATTAGAGATATTTGGCACTAGCAAACAGGATGTTTATGTTACCAGAGGTTAGACACCATATAAATCCCAAAGTCACAACATCAACACCACATGTTGCCACCTGGTTGCATCCTTCCCATTTCAGACCTCCCGAGGGGAGCTGAGAACAGCTAACAGCGATGTCACCACACCAACTGACCAGAAGGATGCACTCAGTAACTCTCCCACAGTGACCTGCACTACACCAACCGCTGCAGCTGCAGCTGCATCAAAGCCACAACACTGCTAATACTATGCCCAGTTTGGCACAGCTGCATGTTACTGTTGGCCACCCAGCGAGTTGCCAAACTTCAAACATGAGTTGCCATAGGCGCACTAGCTCATATGAAGACACTAAGAAACCAACAGCCACAGTGAATGAATCACTTTGCCTCCTTGTCCACACATCAGAGACATCAATTTTGTATAGTCAACAACAATGCAAGAAAGCACTTTTTAATGGACTCTGAATCTGACAGTAGCTCCATACCACTGGAGGATATATCAGCAACAGTGCTACAACTCCACACAGTTAATGATACCCATATCACCACTCATGGATCTATCACATGCATCCAACAACTGTCATCTCAACATCAGCTCAAAGTGGCCATTTGATCACCAGCGTCACAGAACTGGTATTTGGAACTCATTTCCTCCGTCACACTCCACTCTCTCCAGACATTCAACATTCATCACTTCTCCATCATAATGTTGGACACTGTATGTAAGGACGGCCCACCAGAGCGCACCTTACCTCCATAACAAATCACACTGTCACGCAGTCTATCTGAGTAGAGGGACGAAGACTCTGCTCACACTGGAACCATATGCGACACATTGGCTCCACGATGACTGCCATCAACCATCGATGCACTCGTTGCCAAGAACATAACTCCTCTCCAAAACATCAAGCAACACTTGCTCTACCATACAAGAATTCCATGACCATTTCGCACAACGCCACTTTGACTAATATAAGGAAATCCATGAGACCTCACTGTCTTCAACTGGCAACATCTCACTGCCCATATCCTCAGCTGCAATACGACCAAGAACGCTGAATATAAACAGCAACGTCAACTTTAATACCATGCACTCAACCTCGCCATAGATTCCTCGCATGTAGACCTCACCCTCTCTCCATTCCTATGCTATCCATCATGAAGGAACAAGTGTGCGCAATATGTAATGGCACAGTGCATTGTAAGATAACAACCATTAGGCCGTCATATACACTCCTGGAAATGGAAAAAAGAACACATTGACACCGGTGTGTCAGACCCACCATACTTGCTCCGGACACTGCGAGAGGGCTGTACAAGCAATGATCACTCGCACGGCACAGCGGACACACCAGGAACCGCGGTGTTGGCCGTCGAATGGCGCTAGCTGCGCAGCATTTGTGCACCGCCGCCGTCAGTGTCAGCCAGTTTGCCGCGGCATACGGAGCTCCATCGCAGTCTTTAACACTGATAGCATGCCGCGACAGCGTGGACGTGAACCGTATGTGCAGTTGACGGACTTTGAGCGAGGGCGTATAGTGGGCATGCGGGAGGCCGGGTGGACGTACCGCCGAATTGCTCAACACGTGGGGCGTGAGGTCTCCACAGTACATCGATGTTGTCGCCAGTGGTCGGCGGAAGGTGCACGTGCCCGTCGACCTGGGACCAGACCGCAGCGACGCACGGATGCACGCCAAGACCGTAGGATCCTACGCAGTGCCTTAGGGGACTGCACCGCCACTTCCCAGCAAATTAGGGACACTGTTGCTCCTGGGGTATCGGCGAGGACCATTCGCAACCGTCTCCATGAAGCTGGGCTACGGTCCCGCACACCGTTAGGCCGTCTTCCTCTCACGCCCCAACATCGTGCAGCCCGCCTCCAGTGGTGTCGCGACAGGCGTGAATGGAAGTACGAATGGAGACGTGTCGTCTTCAGCGATGAGAGTCGCTTCTGCCTTGGTGCCAATGATGAGCGTATGCGTGTTTGGCGCCGTGCAGGTGAGCGCCACAATCAGGACTGCATACGACCGAGGCACACAGGGCCAACACCCGGCATCATGGTGTGGGGAGCGATCTCCTACACTGGCCGTACACCACTGGTGATCGTCGAGGGGACACTGAATAGTGCACGGTACATCCAAACCGTCATCGAACCCATCGTTCTACCATTCCTAGACCGGCAAGGGAACTTGCTGTTCCAACAGGACACTGCACGTCCGCATGTATCCCGTGCCACCCAACGTCCTCTAGAAGGTGTAAGTCAACTACACTGGGCAGCAAGATCTCCGGATCTGTCCCCCATTGAGCATGTTTGGGACTGGATGAAGCGTCGTCTCACGCGGTCTGCACGTCTAGCACGAACGCTGGTCCAACTGAGGCGCCAGGTGGAAATGGCATGGCAAGCCGTTCCACAGGACTACATCCAGCATCTCTACGATCGTCTCCATGGGAGAATAGCAGCCTGCATTGCTGCGAAAGGTGGATATACACTGTACTAGTGCCGACATTGTGCATGCTCTGTTGCCTGTGTCTATGTGCCTGTGGTTCTGTCAGTGTGATCATGTGATGTACCTGACCCCAGGAATGTGTCAATAAAGTTTCCCCTTCCTGGGACAATGAATTCACGGTGTTCTTATTTCAATTTCCAGGAGTGTATCTTTAACACCATCTGGCCCCAGATAACTTATGAACCACTAAGGTGGTCATTGATGAAACTTTACAAGAAGTTATTGTCCGGCCAACAGACTGCCCATGTGCATCAATAGTCAAAGTAGTACCGAAAGAAGACTGAACTTGATTCCTCTGTGGTGACTATAGGATCTGCAATGCTCTTACAGTTCTTGACACATACCGAGTACCCAACATACGAGACTTATCACATTTACTATCAAGTGCAACCATCCTCATTGTGATTGACTGAAAAATGGCTGTCCTTCAAATTCGCACGCAGAAAGAGGACTTCACGGAAACTGTAGGCTCTTCAAATACTTTTTCACGTCATATGTGCTTAAAAATGCCATCCAGATGTGGCAGTGTTTCATCGATTGACTTCCTTTCCTTATTGATTACTGCTTTCTAGATGATATCTTCATTTTTTGGCACACCCAGAGACCACAACCAACACCACAACAAGTTCTCGCCGCTCTTAGCATTGCTGGCAGATTGAGCAATGAAGTCAAATCTTAATTGCAGAAATCAGAGGTTACCATCCTTGGCCACATAGCTAGAGCAGCTGTCATCACGCTAACGCCACACAGAGCCAACAGTATAAGGCAGCACCCACTACTTCAAGATAACCACAAACTCCAGTGCTTTTTCAGAATTCTGAACTTTTACTGTCGACAAATACCACAAGCAGTAGCTTCAGAAGTACATCTAACTGACCTCCTACCAGGTTCTAACAAACGCAAGAAATATTGTGTGAACTACTGAAATGAAGGCTGCATTCGACCTCACAAACGACCAGATTGTCTCATCCCATTCCAGACGCCCAACTATCCTTATTTCTACTTACGGACACTTACACCCTCTCAATCGGAATGGCCACTTTTGACTGAGAACTCTTTATGGTTTATGAAGCAGTGAAATACTTCCATAAAGATATCAAAAGTTGGCACGTTGTAGTACTTACACACCACAAGCTGTTCATTGACGCCATACTACACCTATCAAAAGATGTTACAACCCAGCGCTTATGAGACCTGGGCCTTATGGCCCAATGTATGGTGGACGTACATCACGTATCAGGAACAGATAGTTTCAAAAATGGTTCAAATGGCTCTCAGCACTATGCGACTTAACTCCTGAGGTCATCAGTCGGCTAGAACATAGAACTAATAAAACCTAATTAACCTACGGACATCACACACATCCATGCCCGAGGCAGGATTCGAACCTGCGACCGTAGCGGTCGCTCGGTTCCAGACTGTAGCGCCTAGAACCGCACAGCCACTCCGGGCGGCCAGATAGTTTCATCACACACTACTTATCATGAGTCAGTATCATCTCCCTACACTTCAACTGCAGGAAGCTAACTATTTATAAATGCAATGAAGCGACTATTGCCAAACTGATGCACGATGAAACTACTGGGCTATGTAGCAAGCAAAACATCATCCCAGTGACTAATGCACCACTCCTCTGTGGGGGTCTATCTTAATATAATTTGGCTGCATAAGGCGACGAGAAATTCTCGATGAATTCCATGGTCTCATTCATTCAGGCATGAGTCCTACAGCCTGCCCATAACGAAACTGCTACACCTGGGCACAGGCATGCACACCGTGCCAACACAGTAACGTCGACAGACATAAGCAACGTCTGTTGGGCCAGGTCAAAATCCCAAAAGCTCACTTCTACCACATAGACCTTGTAGGTCCTCTCCTGCGGTCAGAAAAGTACAAACACCTCCTAAAAATGCTAGACATATCTCATGGTGGGTAGAAATGGTACCACTCACAAACATCATGGTGGAGACTAACGCCCATGCTCTCATGGAGACTCGGATTGCATGATGTGGTACATCAGATATGATTATCACAAACCAAGACTGCCAATTTGAATCAACACTCTGCACCTCTCTGTGTAATTTCTGTCTAACTTCAATTGTAAAACACCACAGCACTTCAACCTCAAAGCAACAGATAACTCGAGCAGTGGTACGAGACCCTGAAACCAGCCCATATTTGCCACAGCAGAATGTGGACTGAAACACTATCTTGGGTAGTTCGTAGCATCGAAACAGCCTTCAAAGAAGACCTTCAGACTGCCCTTGCTGAAATACTACACAGCGAATCGCTAGTACTTCCCTCTGACATCGTTCTATCAATGCAAGGCCATGGGCAGACAGATCTGCCTGTTTTAGTTCAATGAGTAAAAACCATGTTCGACATATCCACACACCACCCTCCCACTACATGACATCATGAGTATTTGTACATAAAGCACTCACAAATTGTGAACATGCCTTGCTACCGGGCAACACGATCTGGTCAGCACTATGGTCTCCCTTCAAAGTCATTAAAAGAGACATGCAAATGTTCGACATTCTGATTAACGGCAATACAATAACTATCTTGATTAACCACGTGAAGCCAGCCTGGTTTCTCAATGTGGACATCGACCATGGCAGCAAGACCAATAACGACAATACTACCTGATACACAGAAGGTAACTCAGTCCTCCACATCCCATCACCATTCATCAGGGCCTCAGTGACTTCATTGAAAACCACATCACCGTCAAGCCTGCCAATAACGATTTTTGTTTCATAGCTTGCAGCACGCTTTCATGTGGAGCTACACGCGTTAGTCACCTTGACCACACGTATGCCCTCCCCAGTGACACTGACTACACTTCCATATCATCTCACCTCCATACGTATGGCGTCCTCACCGTCACCTGTCTGAGGTTTCTCCACCACCTAAAGCCAAGAGGGCCCCCAACGTAATATGTCCTCTCTATCGTCTTCCACCCCTTCCCCTTGTCGCGCCACTGGCGTCCAGGTACGGGTGCACTATGTGCCTAACACACCATTTTCTTTCCTATCAGCTCTACACCATCAGCATGATGCACGGCACGACTCCGAGGAATGATCCAGGTATGTAGCGCAGTCAGCTACCTAACACACAGCTCACTACACACCCCTGTGCATGCCAGTCCACTCAGACGACAGGGGCAGCCCATGATCTCCTTCAACTGTTCCCACGACCAGGGGGAGGAGGAGGGTGGGGACATCGACAATAACATATATCGTTGTGAGCAAAGTGAGTTTCATGTTTGTCATGACTGAACGTTGAGGTGTTATTGTAACTCATTATATAAATAGATCTTTGGTACAACCGACCATTCCATCTATGTTATGAGATCGTTCCCCATCACCTTATAGGAAACATTTCTTCAATCTCATGTTCTGGCGGACGAGTATGTGGAGCATTTCGTAGGTTGGTTGTAAATAAGCCGCAAGAAATCGGCGGTAGGAATCAGTCGTGACTTCCAAAGTGCTACCAGCTGTCCAGCAATGAATGGCGTTCAGCTTCTCGTGAGCCACATATTTTTGTAGTCAGTGCTGAGCAACTCTAAGGTTGTGTAAAGAGCGATGCTACTAAGAGCTGATGACGGAAAACTAATGATTTGGAGTGATGAATCACGTTATCCACAGTAGAAATCGGATGAAAAGGTTTGGGTTTTGGGCTTCCTTGACAACATTATTTGTCATTATGTGTCAGGCCAAGATTGAAGCACGGTGTTACAACATGTGGGTGTGTTTCGTGGTTAGGCAGTGGTCCCCCAGTTACGCTTAAGAAAACGATAAACGCTCAAGGGTAAAACAAATTTTATAGCATTGTGTACTTTATGCACTAGAGGAACACTTCGCAACAATAATTGTATATATCAGTACGGTAAGGCATCCTAGCATAAAGCAGGATATGTGGGACAATGGTTGGAGGGTAATAACGTTGCTGAAAGCGAACTGGTGTGCCAGGTTCCCGGTCTGAAGGTGATAGAAAACCTTTGAGAAGCGTTGTTACATCCCCGTCGCTCCACACACTAGCGGCCAAGGTTACTACCCTCTCTCATTTCACCCTTGAGGAAGAAAAGGATGCCATTCCTCCACTTACATTCAGAGAATTTGTTGTAAGTGCTACCGATAGAGTTCAACCAATCACAGAGACAGCGTTGGACACACCCCACATTACTCTCCAGTTACTTATGATCAGTCGATGTATATAGAGGAGTAGTGAGAATCCAAATCAGTTCTCAGCTGAGAATACATAAGAGAGCGAGACACATCTAAATCACATTGAAATGATGTGGGACTGGGTTTCTCCCCTATATTCAAATCACAAAATTATTCTTATAGTTCTTTATTCCCATAAACATGTTATTGTCATCATCATGAGTCCTCATTTTATTGAAATCTGTAAATACAGGTCGTCCTACGATAAAATTTGCAAGTGAAAATCACACCAAAATTAACTTTTTGATTCATTTAATTCCTTATCTTAATTAGCATTTGCTTAGGCTTTGTAGGTCCTTCAGTGTTTGGTCACCTAGCCTGACATATATATCAACACGAATTTCCTGTGGAAATGGTTGTGACGTTGATAAAGTCACTATTTTCTTTTCGTTGCGTGAAAATATTTCGTAACATTGTTTTGTGTTTACTTGAATTTTCGATGTCCTGGTCACCTCGTACATGTTCCTCACGAGAAGAAGTAGACGTAAAACTCTCCACATGCAATGTATTGTCATTGCCGCAACACGATATCGAACTGTTTTCCTACTTAGTTTGCTGTGTGCTCTTTCTTTTAAATTCTTTTTCTCTCTCACTCTCTCTCTCTCTCTGTTTATTTGTGTGTTAGCGTGTGCGAGCGTTTGCGTGTGTGTGTGTGTGTGTGTGTGTGTGTGTGTGTGTGTGTGTGTGTGTGTGCGTGTGTGTATATGAGTTTATTCATCATCTATATTTTTTAAAGTTTCTTTTACCTGTCTTCTTGTCTTCTACGAAAACCTTTTGTGGTGTCTTCCAAACAATGAGGTCTCATGTCAGAATTGACACTCTGTGAGGGAACCACAATTATGGAGAGTCGCTGCCAGATGCAGCAATGAATGAGAGACTTCAGCTGCATACTCCTTCATGACATTCCAAACGCCACTGTTGCCGGAAGATTATTTACGACAGTTTGCAGCGCCGCTTTGCCCACTCTCTAATCATCGCCTAGGACAAAAGTTTCGTCTTAATTCAGTTCCAGGAGCGAGAGTTGTATTAGAAGCTAGAACTGTCTATCGAAGTTAACAGGCAATTGTACATTGAGGGAAGAGTTCCCATGGAATAGAATATGTGTATCTAACGGTCTGTGTGTAGTGTTACTCATGTGATAATGAGCGAATGTTTCTTTTCTCCTAAATGTTTGCCAATCATGTAACTGATGAGGTAACTGGGCACCAGACCGCTATTCACTTAGTCGGATGTGAGAAACAACCCTAAACCACACCCGGGCTGCACGGCACTCCAACTCTCGTGGAGAATCTGCATGGCGGATTCTGTCGGGGACGGCGCACCTCCCTGTCGCAGAAGCAGCGCTTTAACATGCGTTGGCTACCATGACTGTGTCTTTTACTCGCTACTATTCTACCTTTTTCAAGGTCTGTAACACATTTTATATCGCTGCCTTCCATGTATAATATTAATCAGCAACGACATGGATACTATTCCAAACTCTTTGCTAAGTCACAGGGTCGGCACCAAGTCTTTGCAGAGGCCGTTGGTCATCAGACAATGTTCTATCCCTGTTCGAGAAGGTCAGCCATTCCATTCAAGGGAGCCCATGCCTGAGGGTAAGGGGTGCCCACCAACTCCCCAAAGCTCTTTTTTGTGTTTATTTTTATTTATTTATTTATTTTTCAAGAAAATTTTTTAAATGTTGTAATTACGAGGGTTTTTAGCAGCATCGGAAATGGAACATTTTTATGGCTGCCTACAAGTCGTCGTTCCTCTTCCAAAGTACTAAAAATTCATCCTTCACGATATAACACCCCACCCCCTCCCTACAGACTATCTTACGGGCGCCCTTGACTACATTCCTTGCGCAGCAAGTAGAGTGGTCAGACGTGCCTGGTTCGGGGAGGTTATTGGAGAAAGCATAGTGTTCTGATAAAATCACCGTAACGAGATTGGAGTCCCATTGCCGTTCAGTTGTACGATGCAATTTTCCTTCGGAAGAAACATCCACTGCGGTGACTACAGCCGTTACGAAATGCGTGAAATATATTCGCAAATTCGAATAAAGACACCCATCAGCTGCATAGTGGAAAGACGACGATGAGAATTTTTGTCGGACAGGGACTCATATCCGAATTTCTCACTTGTCACGAGCGGTCGCCTTACAGTTAGGCTATCCGAGCAACACTCACGGTCAGATCCGAACTTCCAGTGTCGGCAACCATGTGTCTACAATATGCACTTCTACTTTAATTATGTGCATTCCCGTGTGCATTCCCAAATGCCTGTCTTCGCAGCGTACAAGACGCTTAGTAAGATCAATCCAATTTACATTCCAGTACTTAATTACAACTTACGCTTTGAGATTAGCCGGGTTGTTCATTTGTACAGTTCGGCGAGTTGTGTTCTTCCGCGTATTATACGCATTGCAGTAGGAGCAAAGAGCTTGGAAATTAAATTAATTCTGGAAAATCTTTAATTTCGTAACGTTAAATATTCAAAGAGTGCAGGGTTACATTTGTGTGGATGACTTTGGATTACGTTTGGCGTGACAGAATCTTGGATTTGTAATGATTAATGGTATATATATTATAGTTATAATTCTTATGCTCAGTAAGCAATGATATTAATTATTAACTCATAAGGAGACTTTCCTGTAATGTATACTACGAGGGTTATAAATACGAAATTACATATGGGTAATGACGAGTTAGGTTTAATAATGAATAAGAAACTAGGAATGTGGGTAACGTACTATGAAAAGCACAGTGAAGGCATTATCGTAATCAAGATAGACACGAAGCCCACACCCGCCACCGTAGCAAGGAAAACTTGTGTATGAATATGGTTTGGGGAAAGGAACGAAAGAGGATGCTTTCTGGTAGAATTTTGTACAGAGCATAATTTAATCATCATCTCCCTAGCTCACCTACAAGTATGAAAATTTACCTTTATACCAGTAGTACCAGGTGGATCATTTTTGACCCATACGCATTTTAACGCAGTTTGATATCATTAAAACCAATTTTCAGACACTAAATAGTTTCTGGGTGTGCCCTGACGTTATTCAAGAGATTTTAGAGTGTATTATGATACTTTAGGCAAAAAGAACGTGAAATATGAAGCATTCGGAGATCAGATGATACTTTATATCAGCGCGGCGATCCGTTTCCTATGGACTGGGAAGCTGCAGAATAACATATTATACATGGGGGGAATCTCCCGTCCCCTTCTACACTGCTGTTTGGGGACTGCTATCAGTTGTCTTAGACGACACCACAAGTCAGGCGCGTCGACTTTACAGAAGCTCGCGACTGACAACTTCTTCACCTCCGTGAAACTCGCAGATGAGCTGAAACAAAGAGGTACAAGTTGAGTTGGCGCTCTTCGGACATCACTCCATGACAGTATACCAAGGGAAAAAGAAAAAAAACAATGTCCGTATCCTGAGTAACATGCATGCTGGATGTCCGATGAATGAGAATACTGAGAAGAAACTTCCAGAAACTGTGAAGTTTTGTAGTGATACAAAGGATGGAGTCGATTTAGTTGAACAAATGGCTATACACTACAGTCTCAGAGCTGGCACCAAACGATGGCCTGTGTATGTCTTTTACAATATTCTTGACCTTCCCATGATCGACGGTCGCACAGTTTTTAAGCTACTTACCTCTAAATAGATTTCACGTCGGGGGCTTTATCCTCAAAGTAGCAGACGAGCTTGCTGCCCTCTACAAACTTCAGACAGGAGCCAGTTTCCCCTTGCAGCCACTCGATACCGACTCTGGCCAATATGGAAAAGGCGTTGTTAAATTCGGGACTTTATCCTCAGAGTCGCAGCTGAGCTTACTGCCTCTTCAAAGAGAAGTCAGTCTCCCCTTTCAGGCACTCGACACCGGCACTGGCCAATATAC
Source organism: Schistocerca piceifrons (assembly GCF_021461385.2). Lineage (NCBI taxonomy): Eukaryota > Metazoa > Arthropoda > Insecta > Orthoptera > Acrididae > Schistocerca > Schistocerca piceifrons. The sequence continues at coordinate 372,999,800 of NC_060142.1, forward strand.
AGGGTGAGTCACTAACTATTGCTACCTGGAATAACTCCGAAAGTATGATAGGAGCTGAAAAGTTCGAGAGACAAAAGTTGCATTGCATAAAGGGTGGCCATAATATGACGGTTATTTTTTTCTAGGTGGGGTGGCTTGAGAGATATGAAGATCAACTTTGGTTTTTTTTTAATGTGGCTCCACAGTTTGGTACTTATTTTCTGATAGCGGCTATCGAGACGAATCCAATGATGTGTAACAGTAAGGTCTTTGAAGGTCAACGAAGGTCACAAAGGTGGCGTGAACGTCCATTTACAGAAGGTGTTCGAAGTGATGAGCGTTGGTATCAATGCAGTGCTGCTATCTTCTTATCAGGGATTGAGTGGTATTCCTTATAACATCGGCACGTATCGAAACGCATGCTCTGCCAATTCTCTCTCGCATATCGCCAGGTGCAGTTGGAACGTCTTTATATACAATGTCTTTACGAATCCCCAGAAGGAAAATCCAGAGGTGTTAAGTCTCGCGAACGAGCCGGCCACGACACATCTCCTCCGAGTCCAATCCAACGATTTGGGAATTGTCTCTGCAACTCATTTCTAGCCATGAGCGAAAAATATGCCGGACACCCATGGTGTTGATACCACATTCTATTCCTTGTTCCTAAAGGTATTTCTTCCAATAACAGACCTAACGTTTCTTGCAGGAATGTGGTGTACTTCCTACCATTAAGATTTCCTTCGATGAAATAGGGGCCTACAATTCTGTCCTCCAGAGTCCATACCATAGATTCACCGAGCACGGTCTCTGGTGAGCAGCTTGCCGCAGTCAACATGGATTTTCAGTTGCCCAATAATGCATGTTATCCAAATTAACATTTCCCTGGTTCGTGAATGTAACCTCGTCAGCAAATAAAATCGAATTAATAAATGTGCCATCCCTCTGAATATGAAGTTTGAACCCATCGGCTGAATTCAGTACCAAGCATACAATCCGTATCAGTTAATTCTTGGTGGAGACTGATATGGTAAGGATGATACGAGTATTTAGAGCGATGCAGAACACGAACAACCCTACTCTGGCTCATCCTAGATTCCCTTGCGATCTAATTCAAGAAGCTCGAACCACTGTGGCAAGAGTACCAATTTCAGTTTCCTCGTTTGTTCAAAAAATGGTTCAAATGGCTCTGAGCACTATGGGACTCAACATCTTAGGTCATAAGTCCCCTAGAACTTAGAACTACTTAAACCTAACTAACCTAAGGACATCACACACAACCATGCCCGAGGCAGGATTCGAACCTGCGACCGTAGCAGTCCCGCGGTTCCGGACTGCAGCGCCAGAACCGCTAGACCACCGCGGCCGGCTCCTCGTTTGTAACTTTCCTTTGCCGGATATGTTTCCGATGCGTTAAAGTTGCAGTTGTTCTCAATTTATCATATACATATTTAAATGCACGACGTTTAAGGTGAGTACGTTGAGGATATCTTTCAGTGTATAAGTCTCCAGTTCTCACTGAATTTCGTTGGCATGCTGCGTAAATGGGAAGCAAATCGACTTGTTCTTCGAAGGAATACATCATTCACATTCGCTTAATTCGACGATACTAGTCTTATAGTTCCTGTTAGTGATATATTGCGAAACTGTCTAATGGTGTTTACATCTCAATGGCACGTTAGATGGATACGCCGTATTCGGCGAATATTTACTATTTTCAAGGTATACGAGAGAGAATTGTCTGAGTATGTGCTTCGATAAGTGCCGATGTGATAAGGAATACTACTCAATCCATGATAAGAAGATTGCAGAACTGTATTCATATCAGTGGTCATCACTTCTAACACTTTCTGTAAATGGACGTTCATGCAACCATTTCGAACTTCGTTGAACTTCACAGACCTTACTATTACACATCAATGGATTCGTCTCTACAGCCGCTATCAGAAAGTAAGTACCAAACTATAGCATCCCATTAAAAAAAAAGTTGACCTTCATATCTCTGACGCGACCCCACATAGCAAAAAATACCAACGTCATATTATGGCCCTCATTGTCCCATGCAACATTTGTCCCACAAACGTTTCAACTGTCACACTGTGCATGAAGTTTACATTAACTACCAACTGCTACTAGCTCTATTTGCAACACATTTTGCAGGCACTAAACTCGTATGGTGCTGACTGTATCTATAAAATTGTATCATTGTAAGACACATAGATCATGAAATATGACGTCTTAGGCAAGGAGTTGTGTGAAAACTGGCCTTACATGCATGGCGTTTAATTTCATTACTTATTTGCTACTAACTGTATTCAGAACTTATTTCGCAAACAGTATGCATATACGTAAATATATCATTGTACGACACGTCATTCAAGAGATGTGACGTCATATACACTGAGATGCATGAGAAAAAGCCGCATCAGGTATGAAGTTTTACTATATACACTCCTGGAAATGGAAAAAAGAACACATTGACACCGGAATGTCAGACCCACCATACTTGCTCCGGACACTGCGAGAGGGCTGTACAAGCAATGATCACACGCACGGCACAGCAGACACACCAGGAACCGCGGTGTTGGCCGTCGAATGGCGCTAGCTGCGCAGCATTTGTGCACCGCCGCCGTCAGTGTCAGCCAGTTTGCCGTGGCATACGGAGCTCCATCGCAGTCTTTAACACTGGTAGCATGCCGCGACAGCGTGGACGTGAACCGTATGTGCAGTTGACAGACTTTGAGCGAGGGCGTATAGTGGGCATGCGGGACGCCGGGTGGACGTACCGCCGAATTGCTCAACACGTGGGGCGTGAGGTCTCCACAGTACATCGATGTTGTCGCCAGTGGTCGGCGGAAGGTGCACGTGCCCGACGACCTGGGACCGGACCGCAGCGACGCACGGATGCACGCCAAGACCGTAGGATCCTACGCAGTGCCGTAGGGGACCGCACCGCCACTTCCCAGCAAATTAGGGACACTGTTGCTCCTGGGGTATCGGCGAGGACCATTCGCAACCGTCTCCATGAAGCTGGGCTACGGTCCCGCACACCGTTAGGCCGTCTTCCGCTCACGCCCCAACATCGTGCAGCCCGCCTCCAATGGTGTCGCGACAGGCGTGAATGGAGGGACGAATGGAGACGTGTCGTCTTCAGCGATGAGAGTCGCTTCAGCCTTGGTGCCAATGATGGTCGTATGCGTGTTTGGCGCCGTGCAGGTGAGCGCCACAATCAGGACTGCATACGACCGAGGCCCACAGGGCCAACACCCGGCATCATGGTGTGGGGAGCGATCTCCTACACTGGCCGTACACCACTGGTGATCGTCGAGGGGACACTGAATAGTGCACGGTACATCCAAACCGTCATCGAACCCATCGTTCTATCATTCCTAGACCGGCAAGGGAACTTGCTGTTCCAACAGGAGAATGCACGTCCGCATGTATCCCGTGCCACCCAACGTGCTCTAGAAGGTGTAAGTCAACTACCCTGGCCAGCAAGGTCTCCGGATCTGTCCCCCATTGAGCATATTTGGGACTGGATGAAGCGTCGTCTCACGCAGTCTGCACGTCCAGCGCGAACGCTGGTCCAACTTAGGCGCCAGGTGGAAATGGCATGGCAAGCCGTTCCACCGGACTACATCCAGCATCTCTACGATCGTCTCCATGGGAGAATAGCAGCCTGCATTGTTGTGAAAGGTGGATATGCACTGTACTAGTGCCGACATTGTGCATGCTCTGTTGCCTGTGTCTATGTGCCTGTGGTTCTGTCAGTGTGATCATGTGATGTATCTGACCCCAGGAATGTGTCAATAAAGTTTCCTCTTCCTGGGACAATGAATTCACGGTGTTCTTATTTCAATTTCCTGGAGTGTATATTGTTTAACACTGAGACACTTCTATAGTCGGGTCAACTGAAGGAAATTCTTCACATCCGGCAGTGCTTTTGACAGCTTCTACTGTGAAACGCAAACGGCTGTAGGCGCATACAAAAGTTATGTATAGAGCTATAAAGGGGCATTGGCACTGAGACGATTACACACTATCGATGTAGACACGCGAAGCAGTTGCACCTCGCGTACATAAACTGTCCAGTATCTCTCACCGAGTCTACAACAGCAGTACGTATGTGGTTCCATTTCTCACAGAAAACTTGGAAAACGAAAACCCAGGAAAAGCCGCGTTTGTCAGCTTTTTAACGTATTACAGAGATCACCTGAATAACTGTCGATTATTTTACATCTGATTTAATTACAACCATCACAGTACATAATTTCAAGAACGTTTTTGAGATCTAAAATTTCCTTTGGAGATTAGTGATAAATTCACTATTTTATATTGCTCTTCGTAGGAGAAATAGCCCTTTTATTACTGAATAATTCATCCTCCAAAATTAATTGCTTCTTTTATAAAACGTTATTAAAATTTCTGTCACTTTGGACACGAATTCTTGTTTTCTTCTTTATTTACCTTCGCCTTTTCTTCATCTATTTTCCATTTCTCCTTTTCTGTTATGTACCACATATTCGTTCATTTTTTGTCTCATACGTCCTTTTTGATATTTGGATGAATTTGATCATCATTTTATTACATGTTTTACAAGCTGATTTAACTCCGTCATACTCATTATTCCTAGATGTTAGCCACGTCTTGCCTGATCTTTGCAATTTAATTTTTTTACATATATGAATGTCAGTTTTGTAAAACCGTTAATAAGTGGAGCCTTCAAAATAACTGGTGGCAAATTCGGCAATTTACGTTGTTAATGGTTACATTTAAAGAACGAAACCATAGTGTGATCACTTCGAATATTGATTAAGTTCAATAGAAGAAGTTTACAGTTAAAATTGAAAGTTGTCTGATGGAAACGTCTTTCACATTACTATCATTATGTGAGTCACAAGTCCCTAGCAGGAATCAATGACTGTTTATTCAGTGTTTGTGTTTTTTTTTATGTAAATTTGTGGTAAGATCTTATGGGACCACTGCTTAGTTCATCTGTCCCTAAGCTTACACACCAGTTAATCTAACTTAAACTAACTTACATTAAGGACAACACACACACCCATGCCCGAGGGAGGACTCGAACCTCCGACGGGGGGAGCCGCGCGAACTGTGGCACGGCGCCTCAGACCGCGCGGCTGTTTCTGTTTGCTACATTACTCATATCTCTGGTCGTATAGTGAAACTTGTCTGCATGCTGTACTTTGTATGCAGATTCCAGCCAATTACGTGGTGAAATTCTTAGGATTCTAAATCACATGGTCCCTGCAATCGCAATTTCTGACACTAGACCTTCCCGCTTGCCGGGTTTTTTCGCATGGACAGCGACTGTGTCAGCCGGCTCCATCTGGGTGCTATATTCAGACGTTACGTCTTATGCATTAGTAAGTTAGACATTACTAACCTGCAGTATTCAACATTTCTGGTGACAGAGTCGCTTCATAGCGCAGCACTGCCATAATTCTATGCTACCAGGTCTCCAGTTTTCTAGACGTGTTTGTTGTGTACAGGAGAGTAGATCTCTTTGTTGCGAGGGAGGCATTGTCCACTGTACAAAAATCATATCGGTTTCTTATTAAGTCATCTGCAAACATAGGTAGTATTTCAAATTACTGATTTAATAAATTGCGGGGATTCCTCTTCTGCTGTTTTTGAGAATATGTGTACTTCCTTGTGATCCGATGGAGGACATACTTATTCCTTGTTTTTTAGCATTTTCCTTACTGCTTCAACAATAACGTGAATTATTTGAAGTCTGTATTATTTCCTGTAATCTCGGCGTTGTTGGTATCTATCTGCTAGATCCCTGTTCCGGAAAACACTGGAGATTTTAGAGTGTGTTCAGATGTTCAAATGTGTGTGAAGTCCCATGGGATTTAACTGCTTAGGTCATCAGTCCTTAAGCTTACACACTACTTAAACTAAATTTTCTATTTCATCTGAGTTTGAGTCGAATGATTCGTTATGCACTCAGGATCGGGAATGTAGGAACACACTTATGATTTCATTTCATTCCTACACCCCCAAACAGCAGGAACTCTAAAAATGATTCAAATGGCTCTAAGCACTATGGGACTTAGCATCTGAAGTCAACAGTGCCTTAGACATAGAACTACATAAACCTAACTAACCTAAGTACATCACACACATCCATGTCCGAGGCAGGATTCGAACCTGTAACCGTAGCAGCAGCGCGGTTCCGGACTGAAGCGCCTAGACCTGCTTGGCCACAGCGGCCGGCCAGGAACTCTGCGATATTCCTACCAACTTCTTACTGGAATTCGATGTACAGAAACTGATTTTGAATGATGTGGTTGAGCTGTGCGGATCAGCAGTGGGGTAGCGACTTCGTCCGACATGTGAGACAGTGGAGATGCCGCTCAACACCCCTCTGTACGTGATGTAGCTCAGTTCAACCCTCATGACTTCTGCAGGGGCACTGCACAGCGCCGACTGTCCAAACAGATGTCTGAAGTTCGACAGCATAGTCCTGGAGGCGGTACATGAGGAGTGACTACTGCTCTCTCAGAGCGGGCAGTGTGTAAATTGGCTCACTAGCGTTGTGGCGGCAGTACGATTGAATTCGTATTGTGTCTTGTGCGCCCAGAATCTACCAGCAAGGGATGCTGTACTGCCTCTGTATCTCATATGGCTTCCAACGAGCGGTAATTGCGTTCTCAGCCAGCCGCGCCAGATGTCACCTGGTATCGCGTCTGGCTGCTGCACAATGAAGGTGGCCGAGGTTGCAGACGCAGCATTGCTGATATCCACAAGCAGCGAACACAACCTGGCCAACTGCGGCACTACACGGCAACTATACTACAATGTCAAAGATGACATACTTAAGTTTTTGAGATATTTATTTTACAACAAACTGTAGGTGAAATGGATGAAACATCGCGTTTACTCAGAGCTTTCCAGGATATGTTCGGAGAATTTATGTCAGAATTGTGTAACAAATTAGACTCTTGTACAAAAAAACTAACTAAATGTCTAAAACCAGATTGTTAGGAAACGAGAACTAGTTTTGGAGAATTATATGCTATCCAGCAAGAATTAAGAGCTGATGTAAAGAATAAATTCGATAAATGTAGAGAAACTTTGAAATTGGAATGTAGTCAGACAAGGAGGTTGTAAAATATTGTAGCTCGTCAACAGAAAAAGAGTATTCATGATATTACACAAGAACTGGTCAAAAATTGACAAAAAATTTATGTAGATATGTTACTATAGGTCAAATAGTAATAATTATGCCAACGTAGATAATAAGAGTGAAATATCTGGTTTTACCAATTATAGAGCTTTACGGTTTAGTGGTGTATTACCTTTGACACAAGCATAACTCCAAAGAGATGTATTTGCTAAGAATTTCAAGGTAAATCATGTGAAGGTCTTACGAAAATCTGGAGAGTTTTATGGCTCTGTTGCCGTGGTATCTAGGTGAAGATGCTACAAAGTTTATGCAAAATTTGCAAAATACAGAGGTACATGGAAAAATGTTATCAGTCAAGAGTGTGAAATACTTACATCCTAAATCGTTTAACAAAGTTTAATATCTGATTAAAAAAGGCTAGTTAAAGATGATGAATTAGTGTTATCGAAGTTGGTTACATTATCCAGCAGTTATCTACGGCCAGTTGTGTTTTTAAAGTCGTTCGTGGGAATATTTTCTAAATGGTGAGCTGAAGTAGAGAGAGAGTTATTGTTGGTCATAGACGAGGTGAGGCTGTTGAATGGGGATTTAGATTCTTGGACACATAAAAAGCATTAGTAGAAAACAAGTTGTATTTAAGAGAGAATATCAGTGTCCTAGCGAGTGTACCACAGAGTATAAAGATCGTCAATCTGACTTTAAAAAGTATTTAAAGGATATTCAATATTCATAAGAATATTTAAGTTTTGAACAAGGAGTGTGTCAATGAAGTTTGACTCATAGTTGAGGTGTAAGGAGTGTGTTGATTTTAAGTGCTAATCCAGCAATCATACGAATATTAATGAATATCAGAAAGGATAATTACGCTATAGGTACATATTACATAGTTTACTGGGTCAGTTACTCTCTGTTCTAAAAGAGGAGTTTATTGGTAGTGATCGCTGTGTTATATTAGGTGTGCTACTTTACATAGATATACTGTTTTTACTAGTAAGAAGCGTATTATTTTATGCAAAGCTGGAAACAGCAATTAGTGCCAAAATTTGGTTTGGCTCTATTGTTTCATGTGGAGGGCATCTAGAATCATTGTGAAAGTGGTGTACTTCACGTTAACTCTTATCAGAACAGGTAAGATTTTTATTTTTGTCTCAAACCGATTTAGTAAAAGTTATGCAGTTACACATCCTTATTTATCCATTTACTTATTTTCTGTTTAATGGAATAGTGTTACAGGAATTTAAATATTTATATAATGTAAGAAATGCTATTAACATCCAATTTTTTTCAGTTGCAGTATCAGAAGATAAGTTGTTATAACAGGATCGCTGGTTTAACACAACAGAAATTAAGCATAAAGTTAAACAGAATTCTCGCACTCACGGTTGAACAGCTGCATAGTAAATCTGAGTGTCGTTTTATAATCCTGTATATTAAATGAATATTGCGGGAATCTGTCTCTTGGACACTTTTGTGCGCTAATCTGTAAATGAACATTGAATGAAGTTTTTGAAGTGTTGGCCAAGAAAAATTATGAAACGTAAATATTAAGAAAGATAAATGCTACTTTCAAGAAATAAAGAAAAGCATTACACTTACAAGTATCCTGTGGTTTTTAACAGTCAAATGAATTACGTCTAAAGGAAATCTCAATATATGTTATCAAATTTTATTTAGAGATGTGGAGCAGAAGGTTTATTCCTGCTGTTAGCGTCTAACGTCGTGCTGTAAAGTTATTCATGGAGTGGTTCAGTACATAGACACGGTAACTACTGAATACAATAGTTTAAGGGAGATATTGGTACACATTTATATGATGTTAATTTTATTGTGTAATTCAATTAAGACGAAATGTCAGGTGCTGTAGTGTGGGAAGTGACATCAACAGAAGGTAAGAAAAATAGATACATACTGGAAAGAATGTAACAACTCCCACCTACACATACAAAATGAGAACTTACTTTAATGAATATCATTATTAAGATTAAGAATATGAGGTTTATATATATATATATATATATATATATATATATATATATATACAATAATTCACATTGCTCTGAACTTACAACTGTAGTATTACATCAGATTACAGCTAAGAACTTACATTCTAAGGACATCAGTTTGCAACTGACACAGCTTGTGACTTGTTTTGACTGATTCAACAATCTAGGCCTGAAGATGATGGAGACGCATTCCATCGAAATGTTGCTACGAGACGACGATGCAACTCGGCTGACAGCCGTGAAGTCTTCATATATGATTGATAACGGATATGCAGAAACTTTCAATTAATTTGAAAAATATTTAAGAGACATGAAAGATAGATTTATTCTTTGGAATTCATATGGACTATAAGGGTTTTAAATTCGGATTTCGTATAGGTAAATATCCCAAGAATCCGGTCACATATAGATCCAAGGCGAAAAGTACTCACAATTTTAGTTGTATTGATTTCAATATTAGGCCCCGTAGTTTCACGTGAGTCAGAGATGAATAATCTTTTATGCTCTCATGATCGGAACGATGGCAACAGAAAATTTAATTATATTGCTGAACCTTCAGGTGGAAGATATATCCCATTTGGCTTTCTCGAATATACTGGCATTCCATTAACATGGCACAGGCTGGGTTAATTTTCTATTGTACAACGCCAAGTGTAAATATATTGTGTCAGTTCCGTGGTAGTTGCTTTCTGTTTGAGGCCTTTTATTGAGAAGACATTTTATTGATATTTCGGACTCGTCAACGGACGAATGGTTTTTTGGTACTCAAAAGGATGGGTGTATACGGAGTGTTTGACTATTATCGGTAAAAGCGGAACGCTCGACTAGAGAACAATAAAACAAGGGAATAATCGTGATAAACATATGGCATCTGAAATTTTCCCGCCGTATTTGTTCTTCCAGCAATTTTCGGGTTTGCAGCCGGATCCCATCAACATTCTGGCTCGATACTTCGGTCCAGAGACGTCTGGCCATCCTCATCTGAGTAGACGAATTACTGAAGAGACCTGATGCAGTCATGGTATTTATAGCGAATTCCGCGCACGAGAATCGTACTAGCGGGTTACGCCGCATGAATTAGGAGGTGACATGCGCAATGCAGGCAAGTTAGTGTATACTGCCCTCAGTGGTGAAGTAAGAAAAGTATAATCGCAGGGTATCGACTGAGCACGTCGATTTCGCTGTAACTACATAATTTTAATAATTGGATTTCAATTTTTATCCAACCGTATATTTTATCCGGGCGTATATCAAGAAAGACACGCTACTTTTTTGAACGCTAGTTCTTTACCTAAACAAGTTATCGAGAGGCTGAGACCACACAATGCTGTTGCACCAAGACTGTGTGGGCTGCCCAAGATTCACAAGGATGGTGTTCCACTACGATTCATAGTGAGTAATACTGGTGCTTCTACTTATTCGACTGCAAAATATTGGCCTCCTTACTCATGCCGTATGAGGATAAGTGCTGCAAACCATATACGTAATTCCAAGGATTTTATCAATCGTTTGAAGACTGTTAAGCTGAGCAGCTCAGATTTACTAGTTAGCTTCAATGTGGTCTCACTTTTTACCAAAGTGCAATCTTATTGGTAACTTTTTCAGTGATGATTTGACGGCTTTGTTTGAACATACTCTCTCCTCAACTTAATTTTTAATTTAATAACGAATTTATTGAACAAGCTGACGGTGTCGTCATAGAGAGTCCCTTGTCCCCTGTGGTGGCCAATCTTTTTAAGGAAGATTTTGAACCACGCGGCATTAGCCGAGCGGTCTAAGGCGCTGCAGTCATGGACTGTGCGGCTGGTCCTGGCGGAGGTTCGAGTCCTCCCTCGGGCATGGGTGTGTGTGTGTTTGTCCTTAGGATAATTTAGGTTAATTAGTGTGTAAGCTTAGGGGCTGATGACCTTAGCAGTTAAGTACCATAAGATTTCACACACATTTGAACATTTTTTTGGAAGATTTTGAGAAGAAAGCTCTTGAGTCTGCCGTCTAAAAAGCCTGCGATTTTTTGGCGTTACGTAGAAGATACTTTCGTTGTGTGGCCTCATGGCAGTCTCTTTACATGAGAACATCAAGTTTATTATGGACATTGAGAAAGTTGGGACTTTACCCGTTTTAGACGTGTTAGTACGCCGTAAGAATGATGGATCTTTAGGACATTCGGTGTACAGAAAATCCACACATACAGATCTGTATCTTCAGGCGTCCAGCTGCCATCACCCCGCGCAAACCGCCCGTGTTCTCAGTACTTTTAATTCATCGGGCGCATGTAATATCGGATACTGATAGCCTTCACAAAGAATTAGTGCATCTGAATAAGGTTTCTCAAGAGAATGGCTATATTTCGCTCCAAATACGGAGGCCATGCACAATTATAATAACAAGAACCAACGCTCTGAGGAGACTAATGACTGCAAGTCAACTACGTTCCTTCCATATACTGGGAACTTATCTTCTAAAATAGGCAGATTGCTTAGGAAGAATAACATCAATGTCACCTTCTGTCCACCAGCAAAGAGCAGGGCCTTAGTCGGATCCGTTAAAGACGATTAACAATTGAGGAAGGCGGATGTTTATAAAATTCCTTGTGAGTATGGCACGGCGTACTGTATATAGGTCAACGACACGAACGGTCCAGGAACGCTGTGTAGAACACGAAAGACACACATGTCTGCAGCAACCCTTAAAAACATCAGTAGCAGAACATTGCACTTCCATGGGAAATTCAATGGAATACAGTAATACCAAAATTTTAGCACCGGTTTCCAGCTTCTGGGACTCTGTAATTAAAGGAGCCGTGGAAATATGTCTTGCTGACAATTTAATGAATCGTGATAACGGCTTTCAGCTGGATAAAAAATTGGAATCCAATTATTAAAATTATGCTGTCACAGCGGAATCGACATGCTCTGCGATTATACTGTTCTTACTTCACCACTGAGGGCAGTACACACTACTTATAAAACACATAGATTAGTACTGATTACGTGGTAAATAAGTGTATTAGTGTGCCGTTTAAGTGTACCATTAAAGGTTTCATTTCTCTTTACGTAATATAGCAGAAAACGCGAAAAGACCGTACAGTCGTATTTTCTGTTTACGTTCTGCTGCAGCAAATCTATAGAATTTCGTTTAGTTGTTCCTTGCTCTCTCCAGCAATTTAACTTAGCGTACCTCTTCATTATTTAACTAGCATTTCCGGAAAGTAGCGTAAAGTTTAACTTGTTGTTTCAGAAACTTTGCACTTTTGTTTTTGTTTACACACAGTTGCGTATAGGCCAAATTTGTGTAACCATATTTTCGTGTTTATCTGTAATTTAACTGACTTATTCTTAATAAATTATTACGTTTATCATGAGTGAAAAGTGCTTGACTTGCCGTAGAATTGTTAGGTCGGGGCTTTGGTGTGATGGGTGCTGTAGTTTTTTCCATGTGGGTGACTGTAGTGGCGTGGGAATAGGGGAAGTAAATGAGACTCATCAGTGGTTTTGTAGGATTTGTAGTAGAGATAGGAAGATACTGGAACAGGAGGGGAAAATTGCTGCCCTTCAGGCTGAGTTAGACAAGGCCAGGGGAGATCTTGACAGGTTAAGGAGGGAGAAGGGTAAAGAGAGGTGGGAAGTGGCAACAGGCAACAGGAGGAACAGGCCTAGAACTTTGTCTGACAGCTTTATGGTGAATGTGGAAAATAGATTTGACCTGTTGCTTCAGTTAGAAGCTGGTGACCCTCAAGCAGTTACAGGCGTAGACAGGGCACAACAAACTTTCAGCAGCAAATTGAAAAGTAAGAATGTAGGGAAATCAGTAAAGAGAAAGAAAGTGTTGTTGTTAGGTAGTTCCCATGGAAGAGGTGTTGGCCAACTCTTGCAGGATGAACTAGGATCAGAATACCAGGTCACCAATTTTTTTAAACCTAGTGCTGGTCTGGAGCAGGTGACAGAGGATTTAGGATCACTTTGCAAAGATTTCACTAAGGAAGACACCGTGGTTATAGTGGGTGGGGCAGGTAACAGTATTGACAGAGATCCTGGGTACAGCGTAGAGTGTGACCTGGCGAAGATTGCATCAGCATCGAGGCATACCAGTGTTGAGTTTGTATCTGTTCTTGGGCGCCATGACCGACCTCATTTGAACTCTTCTGTCAAGAGAGTTAATTTGGAGCTGGAACGGCTGCTCATGTCGGGTGCGGGGTCACACATTGGTGTGGTTCATGTTGATTCTATCAGTAGGTGGGATTATACTAGGCGTGGCCTTCACCTCAACAGGAAGGGGAAGGGTAAATTGGCTGGGGAAATAGCAAGAAAGTTAAAGGGGGGAGGCACTGTCATGAGTGGTAAAATACCAGTGGTTATAGGATTCAGAAAAGACCCTTTTTTAGGGTAGGGAGGACAGAAAGAAAACAAATTTTAAGAGAGGTTAGAACTGAGACAAACCTTCAGTTTGAGAAAGAAATCAAAAAACATAATTCCAGCTTATTACATCAACATAAACAGCCATTGGTTAAGAATTTTCAACTGTCAGCAGATATTTTAACTCCACCCAATTTTAAGTCAGTCAATGTGAAATGTCAGCTATCTTTATTGCATCAAAATATTCGAGGACTGAGAAATAAAATTAATGAATTAACTATCTGCATAGATGAATTAGAGTCTTCAAACCCAGCTGACATAATCTGCCTCTCTGAACATCATGTGACCACTGGTATAGAACTTTTAAGTGTTACAGGGTTTAGGTTAGCATCTCATTTTTGTAGATCAGAAATGGAGAAAGGAGGAGTTGCCACATTCATCAGGAATGGTCATAAATTTAAGAACATAGACATTCATAAATTTTGCCTAGAACAGCATATGGAAGCATGTGCAACAGAATTAGATTTTCACAAAAAATCTTTCATAATATTAAGTGTATATCGAGCACCTGCAGGTAACTTTAATCTGTTTGTAAACCACCTTGAAGCTGTACTGGCCCATTTAACAACCAAAAACAAAGAAATAGTGGTTGCTGGTGATTTCAATGTAGATTTCCTTAAAGACTCTCCCAATAAGAACCTATTTGAGTTAGTAACACTATCGTTCAACTTAATTCCCACAGTAAAGTTCCCCACTAGGATAACCACTTGCTCACAAACAGCCATTGATAATATCTTTATAGAAAAGTCAAATGAACAAAATTATATTACAAAACCAATAGTCAATGGCCTCTCAGACCATGACATGCAGTTCCTTCTGTTAAATGTTAATACTGAACAGGATATAAAATCTGTTAAATCTGAGCTCAAGAGGGTAATCAGTAAGCCAAAAATTGATTATTTTAGGACACTCCTCAGAGACATTCACTGGACTGATGTTTACAGTGCTCATGGCATGAATGAAAAATATAACATTTTTGCTAATAAAGTGCTTACCTTATTTGAACACTGCTTTCCCCCAAAACTTACCAAGGTTAGAGCAAAGTCTACAAAGAAGCCATGGATTACTCGAGGAATAGGGGTATCTTGTAAAACAAAAAGAAAACTGTATCTGTCAATCCGAAACATTTCCAATGTTGATGCTATAGCACATTATAAGAAATACTGCAAAATATTAAAGACTGTAATACGGATGTCAAAGCAAATATATTACAAGGAAAAGATAGTCATATCAGATAACAAAATAAAGACAATATGGGATATAGTGAAGGAGGAGACCGGTAGAACCAGACATGAAGAGGAACAAATAGCATTAAGAGTAAATGATGCATTGGTGACAGATGTGTATAGTGTTGCAGAACTTTTTAACAAAAATTTTATAACTGTTACTGAAAAGATGGGGTTGTCAGGTTCGGTAGATGCTGCTATGGATTACCTTAGACCAGACATTTCAAGTAACTTCCATAATATGAATTTGACCCTCACTACCCCAACAGAAATAACGTCCATCATAAAATCTTTAAAATCAAAAACATCTAGTGGGTATGATGAAATATCAACAAAGTTAATTAAAGAATGTGATTCTGAGCTAAGGAACATATTAAGCTATCTGTGTAACCAGTCGTTTATCAGTGGAATATTTCCCGAATGGCTGAAATATGCTGAAGTTAAGCCACTGTTTAAGAAGGGAGATAAAGAAATAGCATCAAATTTTCGAAAAAGTAATGTACAGTCGTCTTTATAACCATCTTATCTCAAATAACATACTGTCAAAGTCACAGTTTGGATTTCTAAAAGGTTCTGATATTGAGAAGGCTATCTACACTTACAGTGAAAATGTACTTAATTCATTAGACAAAAAATTGCAGGCAACTGGTATATTTTGTGATCTGTCAAAGGCATTTGACTGTGTAAATCACAATATCCTTTTAAGTAAACTAGAATATTATAGTGTAACAGGAAATGCTGCAAACTGGTTCAAATCTTATATCTCTGGCAGGAAACAAAGGGTGTTATTAGGAAAGAGACATGTATCAAGCTATCAGGCATCATCCAACTGGGAACTAATTACATGTGGGGTCCCACAAGGTTCCATTTTGGGGCCCTTACTTTTTCTTGTGTATATCAATGACCTGTCATCAGTAACATTACCAGATGCCAAGTTTGTTTTGTTTGCTGATGATACAAACATTGCAATAAATAGCAAATCAAGTGTAGTCTTAGAAAGATCAGCCAATAAAATATTTGTGGACATTAATCACTGGTTCCTAGCCAATTCTTTGTCACTAAACTTTGAAAAAACACACTACATGCAGTTCAGAACTTGTAAGGGGTGTCCCAAGAGTATATGTCTAACATATGATGACAAGAAGATAGAAGAAGTGGACGGTGTTAAATTCTTGGGATTACAGCTTGATAATAAATTCAACTGGGAGGAGCACACCACAGAACTGCTGAAGCGTCATAACAAATCTCTGTTTGCAATGCGAATTTTGTCAGACATAGGGGGTATAAAAATGAAAAAGCTGGCATACTATGCTTACTTTCATTCCATAATGTCATATGGGATTATTTTCTGGGGTAATTCATCAAGCCAAGCTAAAGTTTTCCGGGCACAAAAACGTGCAGTAAGAATTATATGTGGTGTGAACTCAAGAACATCCTGCAGAAGCCTGTTTAGGGAACTAGGGATACTAACTACAGCTTCCCAATATATTTATTCCTTAATGAAATTTGTCATTAAAAATATATCACTTTTTCAAACCAACAGCTCAATTCATGGAATCAATACTAGAAATAAGAATAATCTTCACAAGGATTTAAAGTCACTTAGTCTTGTACAAAAAGGTGTGCATTATTCAGGAACACACATTTTCAATAACTTGCCAGCAGCCATAAAAAGCTTAACAACCAATGAAATTCAGTTTAAGAGAAGCCTAAAGGATTTATTGGTGGCCAACTCCTTCTACTCCATTGATGAATTTCTTAGGAAAACCAACTGATTTGTATATAAGTACAACATAACTTCTGCACAATTTCAGTGCAGTAATGTGTTCACTGAAAATTTGTGTGTGTGTGTGTGTGTGTGTGTGTGTGTGTGTGTGTGTGTGTGTGTGTGTGCTTGTGTGTGTGTAAGTGTGTAAGTATAATCTAACTTCTGCACCATTTCAGTGCAGTAATGTGTTCATTGTAAATAAGTATTACAGTAGTTGTATTACATGTTTCTTACCTTATAAATAAATAAAAAACTTTTTTATTTTAAATTCAGTGCAATAGTATTTGTAAAATGACTCTTAGTGTTCATTAAAAAATGACGATCATTCCACTTGGGACCTGTGGAATGGTACATTAGCTTATTTGTTTTAGTTGTAAATATTTGTCATGTATTGTTGTTTTTCTGACATGTTCCACATCCTGGAGGACCTCCTCACTACGGATCAATTGGAATGAAAGTAAATCTAATCTAATCTAATCTACTTGCCTGCATCGAGCAAGTCACTTCCTAACGCATGCGCCGTAACCCGCCAGTACGATTCGCATGCACGGAATTCGCTATAAACGTCATGGCTGCATCAGATCTCTTCAGTACTTCGTCTACTCACCTGAGGAAGGCCGGACGTCTCTGGGCCGAAATATCGTGGCATAATGTTGTTGTGATCCGGCTGAAAACCCGAAAATTACTGGAAGTGATAAACATAGATCCGGAAACAATCATTTTCCTTGATAACGACATATACACAAGTGCAGTTATGCCGAAGTTATAACACTGTTGGTGCCCAAGGCTACATTTATTTGGAAAAACCGAAAGTAAGACGAGTATTAGAGAATGATTAATTGCCCTTATGTGATTTTAATATCTTTTCGGATACCTAAGTGCTGGCAAATAGCAGCCTGGTAAGTGTATCGGTCGTGGCTCACCAGTACCGCGGTCTCCAGGTCCCACCACCGTGCCGTTGAATTTTTTTGTTGGGTGTAATAGAAAGCTTGCTGTATTCTCGTTCTGTTCATACTGTCGTTGAACTCTGGGATCGTATCGTGTATAGTTGTTAATGCAATCAGAATACGCCTGGGATTTTTGAGCATGAAGATACATCAATGAGAAGACGCCCTGAAACCTGCCTTCACAAGAAAGTGGACGTTTCGATTTTCGATCGCATATCTACAGTTCAGCATTTCGGGGTCTCTGATATAAAGTATTAACGTTCTCAGTCGCAATATGTCACACTGAAGAACCCCTTCGTTTTCGTACCTGTGTTTGTTAGGAATGTTCGCTTGTTTCATTATCCTCTACTTACCCTTTTTCAAAAAATGTTCCCAGGAACGTAACAGCAGCGTGCGCCCACTTCAGTTCAGTGAAAATTGTGCCGGGACAACAGAAAGCGTTTTGTGTTATGCTGTATGTTTCGCGCAGTGCGGGTCAGTAATAACTGTTAAGCGGGACTACGCATGGTGTGGATCCTCCTACAGCACAGAGCATTAGACGATGGCATGAACAATTCCGAGGAACAAATCGTTTGTCTAAAGGCAAATCCAATGGGATTAAGCTGCTGTGATCATCGGTCCCTAGACTTACACTCTACTTTAACTAACTAATGCTAAGAACAACACATACACATCCATGTCCGAGGGAGGAATCGAACCTCCGGCGGGAGGAGTCGCGCAGTCGTGACATGACTTACCCATCTTATTTGTAGCTACAGTAAGCAGACCCCTGTGTAAATGTGCTGAGGTGTGATTTCATATATTATATCAATGACGTTACAAGACAGCAATAATAGCAAGACAGAATGTGTCGAGAAGTAGGTTACTTGATTATTCTATTTGTTATTAATTTTCCGCTGTTTTTCCTGTGCTTACTCGTTCCATGACCAA
This sequence comes from Schistocerca piceifrons, assembly GCF_021461385.2. Taxonomy (NCBI): domain Eukaryota; kingdom Metazoa; phylum Arthropoda; class Insecta; order Orthoptera; family Acrididae; genus Schistocerca; species Schistocerca piceifrons. Next base: position 373,018,215 of record NC_060142.1, read on the forward strand.
GGACACTGGCTCCTCATTGTTGTTTACTGGAATGTAGTCCAATTAAGTCGGGTGATGCTGAGGGAATTAGATTAGGAAATGAGACACTTAAAGTAGTAAAGATGTTTTGCTATTTGGGGAGCAAAATAATTAATAATGGTCGAAGTAGAGAGGATATAAAATGTAGACTGGCAATGGCAAGGAAAGCGTTTCTGAAGAAGACAAATTTGTTAACATCGACTATAGATTTAAGTGTCAGGAAGCCGTTTCTGAAAGTATTTGTATGGAGTGTAGCCATGTATGGAAGTGAAACATGGACGGTAAATAGTTTGGACAAGAAGAGAATAGAAGCTTCCGAAATGTGGTGCTACAGAAGAATGCTGAAGATTAGATGGGTAGATCACATAACTAATGATGAGGTGTTGAATAGAATTGGGGAGAAGAGGAGTTTGTGGCACAAGTTGACTAGAAGAAGGGATCGATTGGTAGGACATGTTCTGAGGCATCTAGGGATCACCAATTTAGCATTGGAGGGCAGCGTGGGGGGTAAAAATCGTAGAGGGAGACCAAGAGATGAATACACTAAGCAGATTCAGAAGGATGTAGGTTGCAGTAGGTACTGGCAGATGAAGAAGCTTGCACAGGATAGAGTAGCGTGGAGAGCTGCATCAAACCAGTCTCAGGACTGAAGACAATAACAACAACAATAACAACAACAACCAGAAGAATTTTAAGAAATCAGGAGTTATACTCGAAATTTCAGGTCTAAATTGAAGAATTTGTTGATGGCACACTAATATTCCGATGTGGAACTCACGGAAAAAATTTAGCAGATTTGTATATTTTATTATTGATTATGCTAATGTATATTCAGCAGCCTGATGTATGTATAGGATTGGCGTGAGTTTTATTTTATTTGTTATTAATTTTTCGCCGTTTTTCCTGTGCTGACTCGTTCCATGACCAAGGATACTTGCTCCTCATTGTTGTTCTACGGAACTAGATGTGTAAATAAATATTAAATACTTACAAAGTCGATTTTCAGTCAAGTAACGGAGATGAGTTTCCTGACTTCTGCATTCAAGCAAACATTTCTTGTAAAGAAGTATTTACCTAAAAGGCCCATAAAATTTTCGATAAAACAAAAATATATTCGTGAGTGTATTTTCCCATGTCACAAGAAGGGCAGCTAAATGAATCACGAAGATATATATTTTGCTGTACGCATATTGACGTCTTACATTTACAGGAATAAGGATGTTTCCATGAGAGGCACTCGTATATTCTCTTTAGTCCTTCTTTTAACACCATCCGTATGATACATGGAAATACATAAGCACTAACAAACGTCAACACTGGACGTTAATATGCGCACTATCGCCAAGGATTCTTATAAACACGTCATTTAATAGATAACTCATAATCATGGAGAACTGTTTTGTCATTTGAATTTTTGCAGTATTCGAAATGTTAAATATTTATACAGCAAATCTCTACGCTGTCAGTATTGAATACGTTTTGTTCGCGACTTTTAAAATGAGAAATTGTTTCTTATTGTCTCTCCCACGTATCTCAAAAAAAGAGAAAAGGTTGGCTAGTAGTTTTATTTATTAGGCAGAGCAATACTGACTGATCACATTTACTGGTCACTTGTTTGGTTGTGGACATATATATATAAAAGTAGTGGAGAAAGTGAAAAGGCATCTAAATGTGGATTTTCTCCGAAAGAATTGGCTTAGGTTGCAGAAGAAGTTTAGGCATTAACCCATGGCTTGTTGAGCAAACGCTGTAACTGTGCTAGACTAATCTGTATCATCAAATGACGTACTCATTTCGACGAATTCTAGACAGAGCTGTCAAGAGTCGATGCCTCGTCCGGTCTATCCTCAATAATGCCTCTTTACGACCTCAGAAGCCACTGCACTTAACATTTTCGTAGTTGACATTTTGATTTCTTTCCTTTTCCCGTTTTTTACAAAATTATTCTAGTGAACTATATTGAATTTAATAAAGTGTTAAGCCACCTACATCATCCTGCATGTGATTTCATAAATACTTCATCGCGTCTTGAGAAGCTGGACTGTGGAAGGTCATCTTTCGCGTCACTGGAGGTGGGGAACAGATTCCTCTGACAGTGACAAGCAGCGCTGATTTCAGAACGCTGGACTTCCTCGTCCACAACGTTTAGCAGTTGCGCAACAGGGTCAGGTTTCTCGCTACGCTCTATCGAAGACCACGCCTACACGAGTCGTGATATATCTATATCAAGTTATGTTGTCAGATTCGATCAACAGCCGCAAAGTATAAATCATACGTACAAGGCCCATAATTCACTTCTTGTAAACTGGAAATTTTGAGTTAATAATATCTCTTCTTTCGACATTATTCTTGTAGTTTTTAAGTGTGTTTTTGTTGACTCGTAGATGTAATTTATGTTGCCCCTAGAATATATTATTTTGCTTTGAGTGGAACATATGAAATGGTGTGGACAAAACAAGGGCTACGTGAAGAGATAATAAAAAGAAGACAGTTTAGCGTGCCAATTTCTAAGGTGACTAAATTGAAGGAATAGTAGAACAGAAAAATCACAGGGACCTACCTACATTAGCACCGACACTCCGTAAGTCAGTGAAAAGTGTGTGGCAAATCGAATTGTTTACTATACCATATATTAAAATAACCGCCAGCTTCATTTACAGATGGCGCAGGGAGCGAATGATTGCTTCCATACCTCAGTGCGGGCTGTTAGTAGTCTGTTCTTAGTTTCGGAACACCTGTGTGAAAACGATGGAGGGGAATAATCGTTTATTCTGTTCTGAAAATAGCTTCTTTGAAATTCCTGTATACAATTTAATAAGATCTTAGATGTCCTTCCTTGGGTGTTTGTCACTGTAGATTTTGAAGCATCTTGTTATTTTACAGCGAGTCGTATAGAGGTATATGGTCATCGGGCTATCTTCTAATCCGTATACTCGACATCCTCCGTTCGTTCCGTCTAGTGTGTATCCAAGGGTAGTGAAGGATAAGACCAGGCTTTAAAACAACAAAAAGGAAAACGAGACCTTAAAACTTGTCGATGACGAAGTCATTAGAGACGATCAAGAAGCTCAGATCGGCGGAAGGGAGTCATTGTGCACATTTTGGAGGAACCATTTCGAGATTTGCCATAAACCATTTACAGCGACACTAAAAAACTTAACACTCAATTATCAAACGTGGTTGGCGTTTCTTCCCTTGATTGCTTTTGAAAATAAAAGAGGTCAGTTTCTAAAATCATATACTGATGCACTTGGGCACGTATCTGAAAAACAGACGTCAACTGCTAGTACGTGGAAGTCACATGAAGAAACATGTACGTAGATATTCATCACGGCTCTGTTCCTTATCTGTGCTCTACTCCAGGTATGTCAGTTACGAAATCAGTGTAACATTATTACAAGTCTCATTTATGTACACTGATGATATTCAGCCGCGTTTAAGTTCAGGTCTGCCAGGATGGCTGCTGACATCCCAATAGAGACTGTTGACCGCTGTTCAGCATGAGCTTAGGAGCAAAATGTATATTTGAAACTGAACACTGACAGGTCAAAATTAACATAAAGTTATACTGCAAGACATTAAGTAAAGATTTCCATGATGTAGTTTCTTTCATAGCAACCGAATAGGTGTCTCATGAAATTGGAATGTCTCAGCACAATTCAGGATGTGGAACTACTTTGGGTGATCGTATATTATATGTAAATTACAAATTTTGTAACATATATCACGTAAATTGCGACATAAATTAGTAGTGCCCTCTCTTTTCCGTTGTGTTTTACTGTAATTCGCTGTGCGGTAGTCCAGCACGGGTCAATTAGTGAAAACCCTTGCAACGAGTGCCTGTGTGAGATATATCAGTAAAAGATGGTTGGACAACGAACTGCTTCGTCTATGTGTAAATACAAGAACTAACAATTATCGGCTAGACGAACGGACTGCTCACAACTGATGTTGAAAATGTGGCCTCCCACAAAGAATGCATGACAATTACTTACGAAAATATCAATAAATGGTGAAGGAAAGCAGAAATGAGTAACAGAAATTTAATCTGATATTCCACATTGAACGTGGCTTAACAAAACAGCGTTCATAAGCCGCTGTACACATGAAAGGTGAGTCGAAATTCCAGCACCATCAGAAATGTAAGTTATAGCTGACGCTAAATGATGTAAAGCACAGGAGAGAGAGACAAAATTAAGTGCATGACACTCTATATTGAATGACTATGAATCTATTCTGTTGTGGGAACGTGGGGGTAGCTATTGATGCTTGCTTCGTTTACTCCATTCAAGAGCAGTGGACGTTAGATATAAGTTTTTACTCCTTGACTGTTAGTTGAGTTAGTTTTTCTTTTCCGTGTTGGAAAAATAAAGTATTTTGTGCAAAGCTGTATGTGGGTTTTATTTGTTGCCTCCATAATTGGTGACCCCGAGAAAAATAAGAAAAGCTCTCGCAACTTAATACTGTGCAGCAGTTTCGCCAAAAATGGAAGAAGCTAACATAATTCTGCAAGCAACAAACAACGACATAGGAAGGCTAAAGCAAGAGACTGGGCTTTTGAGCTTGTAACGCTGAAGAATGATAGCACAACTGAATCCATGATTTTGCAAACTCCGGCAGTAGCAGCCACACCAAGAGCATTTTTCACGCACGAACGCGCCGTTGTCAACAGCGCCACGATTGCAGTTAAGAGCGCTTCCATTCAAGCCTGCGCAACCAGACGTAAGGTTTGCGATAATAGAGAATATCTTTGAGTAACAACGCATGACCAAAGACCCGAAAAGTTCACTCACGTAAGCAGCAATCTGGATCAGAGGTCGATAGCGATAGTCTTTGATATGATCATACATCCGCTGTTCCAACAATCGTACACCACACTTAAAACGGATGAATTTTCACTGCACGTCTAGCGAGAGGTGCTTCCTCATGAAGTTCAACTGGCGTTAACTCCGTACGAAGGACAGTCTCTCGACAAGCAACTGCAAATAGCTGACAGAGCTTTCGCTGCTCTACAGTCGACGCTCGTAGCGTCCGTAGCAACGTCATCTACCACCTCTGCAACGGAAGCCAATGATGACTCATCAGAATGGTTAGAAGAATCGAAGTTAAGCTGTGCAGCCGCAGATTACAGACAAAAACCAGCCATCGCTGAAGCGCTCAGGAAGCTGTAAGGCGCGATGGGAAATATGGCTACTCGACTACATAACTTGGAGCTGCAGACGTTTGCCAGGTCCACCAGCAACAAGAAGGAGTCACACTCCAAATAGGATCAACCCCACACCGGCAATTTTTGCTGGTGTCTCAGACGATTCGGGCCACAAGCTAAGAGACGCACAGAACCTTGTGGATATTCAAATGGTGAAGGCAGGCCGCTCTTGGTGCCACGTGCTGCGGCACTCACGAACGGCGCCGTATACGGACGAGGAACCAAGAGACAGTTGCAGGCAGCAACACGCACCGTCAAGGTACGGCACTTGAAGGCTTCCTGTATTCTATACCTTTATGTCACTCTGAGTCACCCTGGGAGTGTAAGGTAACATCGCACAGATTAAAAGTGGTTGACGGTCTCTGAGGCTTCAACTTCCTGATAGACGCCGGCTCGGAAGTGAGTACCTTGCCGGCCCCGAGCTTTGTTAAGAAGGACACGTGGGAACCTTTGAAATAGATAGCAGTTAACAATTCAAGTATAAACACGTACGGTTATAAAGACCTCACGATGGCTATTGGTTTATCTACCCGTTACAGGTGGAATTTTCTAGTGGAAGATATTATGGAGCCGATCTTAGGTGCAGATTTCCTGTCTCATTTTGCTCTCACCGTGGACGTGGTAAATAACCATTTTACTACCGGATCAAATAGAGGCATGATAAAAGGTCTTTGGTACAGTGTGGCAGAGGTTGTTTTTGGAGTAGCCGGTGGCTCAGCTATACAGTCTCCACAACAAGAAGCCATAAAGACTCCAGTAGTTCAACATAATACAGTGCATTACACACGCACCAGCCCAGGTCTGCCAGTATCAAGAAGCGTCCGCAGATTATCCCCAGAGCGATTAGCAGAGACAAAAGAGATATTTGAGGAGATGCTATATGCTGAAGTTCATATTACATAAAGTTGTTGACAATAATTGAAGGCTTCAAACATTTCCACCTGTATATTAAAGCTAGGCCAGTAACCATTTTGACTAGCGTCAAAAATTTCCGCCTCTATGTTGAAGCGAGGCCAGTAACAGTTTTCACTGATTGTAAACCTATTGATTAGAAGAGATTTGATTTACTTTCATTCCGTAGTGAGAAGGTCCTCCAGGATGTGGAAAATGTCAGAAAAGCAATAATGCATGACCAAATATTTACAACTAAAACAAATAACAAATAAGCTTTCTTTTAACACTATATGAATCATTTTGCTACACTCATTTAGTAAGATCGCATTAATGCACTGAATTTAAGATTTCAAAACAGTTTTATTCATTTATAAGGCAATAAACATATAATAGAACTACTACAATACATATTTACAACGAACACATTACTGTACTAAAATGGTGCAGAAGTTAAATTGTACTTTATATGTATGTACACACACACACACACACACACACACACACACACAAAACCAGTTGGTTCTAATGAGAAATTCATCAATGAAGTAGAAAGAGTTGGCCACCAATAAATCCTTTAGGCTTCTCTTAACTGAATTTCATTGGTTGTTAAGCTTTTTATGGCTGTTGGCAAGTTACTAAAAATGTGTGTTCCTGAATAATGCGCACATTTTTGTACAAGAGTAATTGACTTTAAATCTTTGTGAAGAGTATTCTTAATTCTAGTATTGATTCCATGGACTGAGCAGTTGGTTCGAAAAAGTGATATATTTTTATGGGAAATTTCATTAAGGAATAAATATATTGGGAAGCAGCAGTTAGTATCCCTAATTATCTAAACAGGCCTCTGCGGCATGTTCTTGAGTTCACACAACATATAACTCTTATTGAACGTTTTGGTGCCCAGAAAACTTTAGATTGGCTTGATGAATTACCCCAAAAAATAATCCCATATGAGGTTATGGAGTAAAAGTAAGCATAGTATACCAGCTTTTTCATTTTCATATCTGCTATGTCTGACAGAATCCGCATTGCAAATAGAGATTTGTTTGGTCGCCCAACAGTTCTGTGGTGTGCCCCTCCCAGCTGAATTTATTATTATGCTGTAGTCCCAAGAATTTAACACTGTCCTCCTCATCCATCTGCTTGGAATCATATGTTAGGCACATACCCGTGAGACACCCCTTACAAGTTCTGAACTGCATGTGGTGTGCTTTCCGAAGTTTAGTGACAAAGAATTGTCTAGGAACCAGTGATTAATGTCCACAAATATTTTATTAGCCGATCTTTCTAAAACTACATGTGATTTGCTATGTTTGTATCATCGGTAAACAAAGCAAACTTGCTATCTGGTAGTGTTACTGATGAAAGGTCATTGATATACGCAAGAAAAGTAAGGGCCCTACGATGGAATCTTGTGCGACCCCATACGTAATTATTTCCCAGTCAGATCATGCCTGATAGCTTAATACATGTTTCTTTCATAGTAACACCATTTGTTTCCTGCCTGAGATATAAGACTTGAACCATTTTGCAGCATTTCCTGTTACTCCATAATATTCTAATTTACTTCAAAGGATATTGTGATTTACACAGTCAAATGCCTTTGACAGATCACAAAATATGCCAGTTGCCTGCAGTTTCTTGTCTAATGAATTAAGTACATTTTCACAGTAAGTGTAGATAACCTTCTCAATATCAGAACCCTTTAAAAATCCGAACTGTGACGTTGACAGTATGCTATTTGTGATAAGATGGTTATAAAGCCCATTGTACATTACCTTTTCTAAAATTTTTGAGAATCCTGGCAAAAGTGAAACTTGCCTGAAATTTGACGCTATTTCTTTACCTACCATCTTAAACAGTGGCTTAACTTCAGCATATTTCAACCACTTAGGAAATATTCCACTGATAAAGGAATGGTAACACAGATACAGGTAGTTTAATATGTTACTTAATTCAGTATCATATTCTTTAATTAACTTTGTTGATATTTCATCATACCTACTAGATGTTTATGATTTTAAAGATTTTATGATGGACATTACTTCTGCTTGGGTTCTGAGGGTCAAATTCATATTATGGAAATTATTTGAAATGTCTGGTCTGAGGTATCCCATGGCAGCATCTACAGAATCTGACAACCTCATCTTTTCAGTAACAGTTATGAAGTGTTTGTTTGTTCTGCAACACTATACACATCTGTCACCAATGTATCATTTACTCTTAATGCTATTTGCCCCTCTTCATATCTAGTTCTACTGGTCACTTCCTTCAGTATATCCCATATTGTCTTTATTTTGTTATCTGATATTACTATCTTGTTCTTGTAATATATTTGCTTTGATGTCTGTATTCCAGTCTTTAATATATTGCAGTATTTCTTGTAATGTGCTGTAGCGTCAACATCAGAACTGTTTTGGATTGACAGATACAGTATTCTTTTTGGTTTATAAGATACCTCTATTCCTTCAGTAATCCATGGCTTCTTTGTAGAGTTTGCTCTAATCTTGGTGAGTTTTTGGGGAAAGCAGTGTTCAAAGAAGGTGAGCACTTTATCAGCAAACGTGTTATATTTTTCATTCATGCCATGAACACTGTAAACATCACTCCAGTGAATGTCTGTGAGGAGTGTCCTAAGATAATCTACTTTTGGATTATTGATTACCATCTTGAGTTCAGATTTAACATTTTATATCTTGTTCAGTATTAACATTTAGGAGAACGAACAGCATGTCATGGTCTGAGAGGTCATTGACTATTGGTTTTGTTATATAATTTCGTTCATTGGACTTTTCTATAAAGATGTTATCAAATAGCTGGTTGTGAGCAATTGGCTACTCTAGTTGGGAACTTTAGAATTAAATTGAATGATAGTGTTACTAACTCAAATAAGTTGTTATTGGGAGAGTCTGTAAGGAAATCTTCATTGAAGTCACCAGCAATCACTGTTTCTTTGTTTTTGGTTCTTAAATTGGCCAGTACAGCTTCAAGGTGGTTTGTGGACAGATTAAAGTTACCTGGAGGTGCTCGATATTATGAAGGATTTGTTATGACATTCTACTTCTGTTTCACATGCTTCCATATGCTGTTTTAGGCAAAATTTATGAATGTCTATGTTCTTAAATTTATGAGAGTTCCTGATGAATGTAGCAACTCCTCCTTTCTCCATTTCTGCTCTACAAAACTGAGATGCTAACCTAAATCTTGTAGCAAAAGTTCTACACCAGTGGTCACATGATGTTCAGAGAGGCAGACTAGGTCAGCTAGGTTTGAGGACTCTAATTCATCTATACAGATAATTAATTCATTAATTTTATTTCTCAGTCCTATACTTCGATGCTGATGCAATCTTTGTCAGGTCACGCTCTATACTTTACACAGGATATCTGTCAGTACTATTACCTGGCCCACCCACTATAACCACGTTGTCTTTCTTAGTGAAATATTTGCAAAGTGATCCTAAATCGTCTGTCACATGCTTTAGACCAGCACTAGGTTTAAAAAAATTGGTGACCTGGCGTTCTGACCTTATTTCGTCCTGCAAAAGTGGGCCAACACCTCTTCCATTGGAACTACCTAACAACAACACTCTCTTTCTCTTTCCCAATTTCCCCACATTCTTACTTTTCAACTTGCTGCTGAAAGTTTGTTGTGCCCCTTCTACACCTGCAACTGCTTGAGGCTCGCCAGCTATTAACCTAAGCAACAGGTTAAATCTATTTTCCGCATTCACCACGAAGTTGCCAGACAAAGTTCTAGGCCTGTTCCTCCTGTTGCCTATTGTCACTTCCCACCTCTCTTTACCCTTCTGCGTCCTTTACCTGTCAAGATCTCCCCTGTGTCAGCTTTCAGCAACATCAACGATAATTGCTCGCCAAGGCAGTTCCGGCACATTGCTTTTGTAAGTCAATTCACCATGGATATAGTACACATAATAGATGTGGAGAATCTGGTTGCAGATTACTTTTCTCGTGTTTGCGTTGTAACCAGAAAAATAAACTACGAAGAACTCATGAAGTGGGTCTGGATCTACAGAAGTTATTGACGGACCACACGACAGTGTTACACTTACAGCCGATACTCATGCCAGGAAGAAGGCTTAAGTTATGGTCCGATATATCACGGCAGAAGCCGTGCCCATACATTCCACAACAATTTCGTAAGGCGGCATTTGAAAGTGTTCACGGTCTGGCACACCCAGGAGCAAACTTCACTATCACGTTACTGACAGCACGTTTCGTCTGGCCATCAATTAAAAAGCACTACGAAGTAGGACGACACGTTCACGCGAAAATTGGGAATTTCACAGGATCACCAGCAAGATTTGCCCATGTCCATCTGAACTTAATGGTTCCACTGCCACTTTGGGATGGCTATAAATACTTGTTAACAGTGGAGACAGATGCACGCCATTCCGATCACTCACATAGGGTAGAAACGGTTGCAAAGGCGTTTGTCCCTCAATGGCTAACTCGCTTTGAGTGCCCCTTCATATCACAACAGATCAAGGCCACCAGTTCGAGTTCTACGAGACAGCTACTTTATGTGGGTTCCAACACCATCATACAACAAGCTACCATCCAGTGATCAATGGTATGGTGGAAAGATGGCACAGCACCTTGAAGGCTGCTCTCATGTGTCATCAGAAAAACTGGGCAGAAGCATTACCATTGGTTCTTCTTGGATTACGGACCGCATACAAGACTGACATCGGTGCTTCAGTGGCGAACCATTGAGAATCCCGGTAGATTACCTAACAGCCACCAGATCACCAATGACAACAAACCTCTCATCACTGATACGTAAAATCCGTGAGAGTATGGAAACAATGAGAAGGCCTACAGTATCTACACACGGTGAGCGACCAGTTTTCGTGCAGAAGGCGTTGGCAGACTGTACCCATATCATGTTCCGCACAAATTCAGTCAGAGCGCCCCTACAACTTCCATATACTGGACCTTACCGAATAGTACGAAGTAACACCCATACTATGGACATCTCACAGAACGAGAGAACTATTAGTGTGTTCATAGACAGGGTAAAACCAGCTGGGGCTTACCAGAACTGGAGTATGATGACACTCAACAGGATGAGAAGGACTAAAGTTTGAAACTCACTACGTATGATATGGCTGAAGACACCATGGAAAGAGGACGTTGAACCACAACACAACTGCCCACACCGGCTCCCTCATGTTCGCAGCAACAAATCATCTGTAGGAGAGCAGGGAGACAAGTGAAGTTTAAGTACACATTTATCCCAGGTGATCCGCACTTTAAGGAGGTGACGTGGTGGGGGGATGGGGGGGGGGGGGAGGGGCAGTGTGCGAACTTGGGACAAGTCAATGGTGCGTGCTTCGTTTACTCCATGCAAGTGCAGCGGACGTTAGGTACAAGTTTTTACTTTTTGACTGTTAATTGAGTTAGTTTTTCTTTTCCGAGTTGGAAAAATAAAGTGTTTTGTGCAAAGTTGTATATGGATTTCATTTGTTGCCTATACTGCAATCAGCTTCCAACTTACGGAAAACTAACGATTGTTGAACCCCTGAAAAAATTTGTGCCTAGACACTGCATCAAGTCGCAATTCACCACAAGTTCAGGTTGCAAAATAACTGTGTGAATACAATATCCCATAATGGCATAGATTGGAAGTGTGGCTTACTGATTTTCACTGCAAATAACTTAAAAGATCTCACCAAATTCCTAAACAGCAGCATGCACCTCAGAACTGCTGCAACTCCTCGTCTCGACAAACCGTAAAAAAGTGTGCTTTCAAGTCAGTCGAAAGCGTGGCCAGTCTAACTCTCAAGCTCTCAGTGGCTGCATGCATGCGGATATTAGCAGAGATTTGCACGCTAGTTTAGCAGTACCTAAGAGACAGAAATCAAAGAGTCAGCACTACATATCGATACTGATCACAGTTCGTCTTTGTAAAACTTAGCAGAATGATTTCGATAGTTGAAGAAACAAAACAGTACAGAACTGGATACGCCATTTAACACACAATTTCTAGCACCTTCTCTTTCTCAACTGCAATATATTTTCAATGTCCCCTAGAGGGAACCAGAAAATGACAGTACAATATTGTGTGACAGCATCCTACTGCATTCAAAAATTTACATAATAAATGGAAGTTTAATTAAAAGACTGTATTTGTGAAAAAATGAATCGATGGCAGCTTGAAGGTAAATCCTAGTCTTCATGTTGCATAAAAGTAACCGATGTGTTCCTATCTTTGTAACTGAACAACCATGCAGAGAATTGTGCAATATTAAAAAAATATTTAAAGCTTCAATAATAAAAACAATGTAGTTCAGGAGTGGCTCCGCCAATGAGCAATCAATTTGGAATTACATAATGAACCTTGAAAACTGCTTAATAACATAACACATAGGAATGACAATGAAATGAAAACTCTGTGCATGGATGAAATTAGTTGCAGAAATGTACATAGTGTAAAATCATTACAAATTTCAGACTAAAATTAACAAGGCTCATGTTTCAATTAGTAATAAAATTTCATAAACTTCTAGGCAATTAGTGTCAGTAGACACCCAAAAACCTGACGTTTAAATGACAAAGATTAAGAATTGTAAAGTCAGTTTAGATTTGTTTCCTTAATCAAACGCTTTTATCATTGTTCAGTAGTACAAACCGTCTCTCATAGTGAAAATTAGGAATAATAACCCTTTGATATAAATTCGTGGGATGAGTTTCCTAACACAGCTACCCTTTTCTCATCACGTCTTAAGTTTTTAGTGATGTTTTCGTGCTACAAAAAACAAATTGCAAGTGTTCCTTTTTCTTGTCAGGTTTTGTTCCCTTTCAAAAGACAAAATTGTGACTAATACAATAAATTGCAAAAGAGTTCCAAAGAGATTCTGGTCTTACGTAAAACACACCAGCGGCAAAACGCAATCAATACTTTCGCAGCGTGATAACAGTGTTGAAGTTACTGATGACAGTGCCACTGCAGCAGAGTTACTAAACAAGGTTTCCCGAAACTCTTTTACCAAAGAAGAAGAAGAAAATACCACAGAATTCTAATCTAGAACATCTGAGAACATGAATAACTTAGACGTAGATACCCTCAGTGTAGCAAAGCAGCCTAATTTACTTAATAAAGACAGACCACCACTCGATATTGTGTACCAGTGAGGTTCCTCTCAGAGTATGCTGGTACAATAGACCCTTACTTAGCAATTATGTACACCCACTCGCTCTTCGGAAGATCGTTATCTAAAGACTGTAAAGCTGCGCAAGTCACACTAGCACTCAAGAAATGAAATAGGAGTAATTCACTGAATTATACACTCATATCACTAACGTCGATTTGCAGTTGGATTCTGGAACATTTACGCTGTTCGAACATTATGATTCACCTAGAAGAAAACTCTTTATTGATAAATAGTCAGCATGGATTCAGACAATATTGTTCTTGTGAAATGCAGCTAGCTCTTCATTCTCACAATGTAATGAATGCTATCGACACTGGATGTCAAACTGATTTCGTATTTTCAGATTTCCAGAAGGCTTTGGACACTGACCCTCACAAGTGTCTTCTAACCAAATAGCATGCCTCAGTTGTGTGACTGAGTTCGGGATTTTCTGTAAGAAAAGTCACAGTTCTTAGTAACTGACAGTCCGTAGTAACTGACGAAAAATCACCAAGTGAAACAGAAGTATTATCGTCGTTTCCCAAGAAAGTATCGTAGGTCCTCTGCTGTTCTTGATGTACATAACAACACAGGAGACAATCCGAGCAGCCCTCCTAGATTGTTTGCATATGTTGCAATCATTTACCGTCTTGTAAAGAGATCACATGATCAAAACCAATTGAAAAATGATTTACACAGGACATCGGTATGTTGAGACATCTGTATGTTGCGAGAAGTGGCAACTGACTCTAAATAATAAAAAGAGTGTGAAATCATCCACAATAGTACTAAAAGAAATCCGCTAATTTTCGGTTGACGATAAATCACCCAAAACTAAAAGCTGTAAATTCAGTTACATAACTAGGGATTGCAATTACGAATAACTTAAAATGGAACCACCAGGCAGATAATTTTGTTGGTAAAGCAAACCAAAGATTGCGATTTATTATTAGAACACTTACAAAGTTTAACAGGTCCACCAAAGCGACTGCTTACTCATGCATCCACACTCTTCTGTAATATTGCTCTGCGGTATGGGATCTTCACCATAGGTCTGACGGGGGACATCGAAAAATTTCAGAGAAATGTCGCTCGCTTTCTGTGTTCGCGAAAAGGGAAAGAGTGTGCCACGGACGTGATACGGGAATTGGGGTGGCAATCCTTAAACCAAGGCTTTTTCATTGCGACAGAATCCTCTAGTTAAAATTCATTCACCAAGTTTCTCATCCAATTGCGAAAATATTCTGTTGAAAACCACCTACATACTGAGAAATGACAATCATAGTAAAATAAGAGAAATCAGAGTTCTCACAAAGAAGACTGAAGTGCACGTTTCTCCCGCGCGCTCTTCCAGAGTGAAATGACAGAGAAATAACTTGAATGTCGTTCAATGAACCCTCTTCCACGCACTTAACTGTGAATTGCAGAGTAATCACGTAGATGTAGATGTAGATCAACGGAAGTAATCTCTTATTTTGTACTTTGCAAGTTTCCCACACTACTAATATTTAAAAAGTAGGTTCGTTCTGGGAACGCAGGAGAAATGTTGTATGAAACTAAGGTGACGAAGTTTCGTGTCTGTAGACAGTCACGCGCACACAGGGAGCAGAGTAGCTTGATTTATTGTTGGACCTTGAGACAACATAGAAAATACATCGTACTCTTGAAACATCTTGAAGGTTTTACTTTCTTCCTCTTTTATTAAATTCAACTTTGCCTATGCCGATGCTATTTTATTAGTCCCCGAGACGCTCAGTAGTCACCAGTTTGCTATAGTATGAGGATCGGGCGAAAAATAACACCTTCTCACTATTCGGCTAGCACCTCACCTGGATTAGTACGTGCTCATAGCACTGGCGATGAAGGTGCGGCGTTCTGCTCCGTAGCACCTTTGAAAGTTGTGTACCTCTGTCAGGAAGTTCATTTCTTGATGTGACCCAGCGGTCACCTGACCCTTCAGCCCATGCGTCATGTGTCAGTACATCAATCTCTGTCTGCTGTTCCTCGTAAGACACATGAAATTTTACTAAGAAATTAGTTTTATGCTACCCTTAGTAAACTCTTATACTTACGTACAAACATCGTTAATAATGCCTGACGTTAGAAATTACTATACCTTCCTTGAACAACAATTTTGCGTGATCTGCCATTTTCAGATACCGAATAATACATGAAAATTTTAGACTTCTTAAGAATAAAATATAGCATATACAATAAATATTCATTAATACCTGTAAAAATGCAGAACCAAAGAAACAAAGTCTGTAAAGAGAATGAAGTGTTACATGGTACATCTGTACGTAACGCAGGCAGTTCAACATATCCGAACAAATTTTATCCCAACCATATTCTCTGTTTCTGCGGTAAACAAATAAACAAATTAAATACAAACAGAAAATAAGTTATTAAAAAAACGAAAGGTAATCTCTCGTTTTTACAATATTGTATTACACCATAACGACAAATTCTGTTTTTCTGGAAATCAAACTTTGCGTAAAAAGAGAAAGAAAACTTACGTAACACGCAGAGTTGCATTATGTTACTGGTGACTTAATTCATGTCTCGGCAGCCTCTGAAAAAGCATCACTCATTAAGATCGACATTTCTTTCTTTCGCTCTACCCTTGCAAAAAGTGTTCGAACATAATGCATCACCCATAAGTAGAGAAATTTTAAATGAACACACCAATCAAAATGACACACATATACACATCCTGACAAAAGCACCTAAATGTGTGGTCGGATGTCAATGTAATTTCGTACATGCACACCTTATTGACTGGTATACAAATTATTAGAGTCCAAATTCTCTGTGACAGATAGAACAGTCGTCAGAATGCTTTAGTGCTGTTCGTGTTTAGCGTTGATACCAAGTCTAGCAGAGTACGTTATGAGTGTTAACAGTGTCAGATGTTAGATAATCACTGTGAAGGACATCGAGGTGACGTGTACTAGACAATGTTATCAACCGATAATAAAATTTGAAAGTAGCTTCATTGTACGTCTGACGAACTAATATCCAGATTTGCAGGGCGTTCGGATGTGCCATGGCATACTGTTGGACTGCATGTCAACACGAGAGCAGACATACTCATCACCTACGTTCCAGTCGTCACATCTGACCAACACAAAGGAGGATCGAAGTATTGTGCACCAAGAATATCGCAATGCCTGCACATGCCATACGACAACAAGTAATGGATCCCCTGAAATATTCCTTGTCATCCTGTACCGTTGGTTGGAGACCTGGTAGCAGCCAAACTAGGCAGTTACCGTCCAAAAAAGGTGTAGGCTGCAGTTACCACCCACAGCACGAACGGCTGTGATGGGGAAAACATGGACAGCAGATGAAAGACACCGTACTGTGTTCAGTGTTGAATAGGTGTTCTGCCCTTCCTCTGACGACAAATTGGGGAGGTCACAATCTTCCAATGTTTTGGAGAGGCTGGCGTTGTGATATGAGGAGCCACGTGGCATGAGCTCATATCATAGCTGGGTGTGATTGAGGGAACTCTGGCAGAGGTTCGAGTCCTCCCTAGGGCATGGATGTATGTGTATGTCCTTAGGATAATTTAGGTTAAGTAGTGTGCAAGCTTAGGGACTGATGACCTTAGCAGTTAAGTCTCATGAGATTTCACACACATTTGAACATTTTTGAACTCTGGCGGGTCAACAGTAGACCATGTACTTCTCGCATCCTCAACATGACAATACTCGCCCACACATGTTATATATTTCTCTGAACTCTTTGTTTGATACTGAGATACTCCAGTGGCCAGGAAGATTTCATCATCTGTCACTGATAGAACATGTATGGCACGAGCTTGGATGTCAATAACATCCCATAATCAGAATGCAGGTTATCAGGAACAAGTTACAACAGTTGTTGGCAAGCGTGCCTCAGTAGGATACAACAGCTTTGTGACACCAGGTCAAACCAAATCAGTGCCTGCAACCATGCCAGAGTGGATGCAATGTCATACTGATCAGTGATTTATTCTTCCATGTTATGTAAGTTTGATTTGATTTAGTAATTATTGAAATAACATGACGTATCCTTGCAACAAGTGAAGTTTCATTTTTCCCTACACCTCCTTGTATGTGCCTCACTTTTTAGGCACTGTGTATGTACTTGTTCGCTGTTGTCAGTGTTCCATGTAAAGATAATGTCATTTCTGAGTTCATTCAAGATGTCATCTAGCACGGGGTGACAGGACCGAGGATGATTATAGTATATATAAGATCAATGTCTTTCGCTTAGAAGATGTTGATTTTGACCATTTCGTCACTTTTGCTTCCCTCAGTGAAGGAAGTGAATATAAAGTGTAGAGAGCATACTAATGTTTCAGTCAGATAATTTGATATTATTAAGGATGGAATTTTATTAAGGAGAAGAAACGTAAATGGTTTATTCTGGATTTTGTGTTTTTTAGCTGACTTAGTTAACGATTTGATCTATCATACTCACTTCAGTTATGGACATTATGGTCTGAAGAAAAGTTTTCACAAACATAGTGAGACATGCTAATTTTTGAATACAGAAACGCGTCAGCAAGGTCATGGCTTCAAGCAAATCTTGACAGAAGACGATACCGCTGACAGTGACACACACTCCACTGACACATAACATCCCCTAAAAATTTAAAGAAATTGATGCTGTAGGTGTTTCCAGTCCTCTTGCAAGAGCTATCCAAGGTCAGTGTTACGTAAGTAAAGTTGAATCCAAGTTTGTATCACTCAAGCCACTTAGGATTGCTACTGCTAAATCGGTTCATATTGTCTGCCAAGATAGCTGAATGGTCAGCGTGACGAACTGCCATCCTAAGGGGCCCGGGTTCGATTCCCGTCTGGGTCGGGGATTTTCTCCGCTCAGGGACTGGTTTGTGTGTTGTCATCATCATCATTTCATCTCCATCCGGCCCGAAGGTCGCCCAATGTGGCGTCGAATGTAATAAGACCTGCACCACAGCGGTAGGAGCTGCCCCGTAAGGGGCCTTCCGGCCAATGACTCCAAACCTTCATTTCCATTTCAGTTCATATTCATCAGTTTTAAGTGATTATTGATGATTTGTCACCTTAACCTCCAGTTATAGATTCAAAGAATGAAATCTCACCAGATAAAATACGAGAAGTTCTATTTTTACCAGCTCCTGATAAGGTGAGACATAGTGATTTGGTGATGTTAGCTGTGGAAAATATTGAGAAGGCTGCCGAGTAGCACCAAACAAATGATAAGCACGAAACGTCAGTGAAGTCATTCATTGGAGGACAGAAAATACATATAAAGTCGCAAAAGTTATCCAGTAAACGATATTTATTGATACATAAATACTTAACGGTATATGTGGGACTAAATAGAGTGGGCTGTATTGTTCATAAAAACATCATCAAAGTTGATATTATTCACAGCAGATCTCGTGAAAGTCATTATATTAGTAACATAAAAGTATTCGGCGTGTAAACATATGGTAAAGAATAAGCTTAAATCAGTGAAGTACATTTTGATATTATATTTATTATGTTCGTAAATACGTCTTATAAAATTTGATTTATATTTGCATATTGATGGGACTTTTTTGTGCGAATAACATGTTATTCTGCGCCTTTGATAAACAATCCATGGGTTATAGATGACTGTATAGAGATGTGAAGATTAAAGATAGTATGGGTCGTATGATTTCGAGAAGAAATATAATGAGACCTATGAAACAATTAGACACAAAAAGGAAATCAACGATAAAGCCACCGGGTAAATTATGGGTGACAATTAGTAACAACGAGTTGTAAAAGATGCTTCACAAAACCCTACATATTAGAAATAGTCTCTATCTCAGTAACTGAATAGATACATTCAAACTTACTGAGTACCTGGATTACAAAAGCAATAGTTTCGTGCCTCATGATACCATGTACTTCGAATTCTTCAAAGAGCTCAGCACCAGGAACAGTTTCATATCTGTCCAATCTAGATTATTCAAATTAGAATGTGATAGGACAGGCGTCTCCAGAAGAGCCTGTTTCACACCCTCAAATTTGCTTTGTGGTTGAGCGCCAAATACGATGACGCATTTGTGTCCTTCGATGGACACAGTCGTGGCATATCTAACACGTTTTAATCCCTGAATGTCTTGTAAAAATGTTGATAACCCAGGAAATGCACATATCTGTTTCCTCATTGCTGAAACAGAAAAATCACGAATCGCCACGGTGTTACATGGCTCAGATTGAATCTCAGATGTAGGCACTATATGTCAAAGAATATTCACCCGATTTCTCTCAAGCGCTGACTTCCCTTAGTTCACAGCTACACCATAATCTTTAAACACACTCAAAAATCTGATGAATACTGTGTTATGTGATTCCCAGTTCTCCTTTGAAATTAACGCATCGACAAGGTACGTGGTAACCACTTCCGCACATCTACTGGAAGTGTACTATTAAAACCTATAATTAACGCATACAAACTAATATTCACTCTGAAGGGATACATATGTAACTGATAACAGGAGGCACACCACAAAAATGTTGTACATTTTCTACAGGACGGAAGAAACTCAGTTTGGCAACAGCTCGCCTCAAATTAATGGAAGGCAGGACTTTAACGTCACGAAATGTTAGCAGATATTCTGCTAATGTCATCGGTCTATCAATTTTTGGTACAATTGTGGTATCTATATGCCTTGAATCTAACATTAATCTAATACCACATCCATTCCTTAAAACTGCCAAGAATGGATTATTGTGGGAACTGACATCAGGCTCAATGACACCTTGATCCAACATTTTCTCAGTCTCTGCCTTCACTCTCTCTTCGTAAGGCAGTGGTGTAAGGGGCAGTGCTTGAGACAATACTTTCTGTGCTCCTTAAACTTGAAATGATATGAAAGATCTACGATTGCCTCAGGATGCTCTGAAACATCAAAGAATGACGTCGCCGTGAAACAAATTTTCTTTCGCTTCCTCATTTGCCTCCTGAACACATCAACCTGGCTCCGTATGTTTTGGAAATTATAGTCATCTCTTTGGCATTCTAGTAACAAGCTTGCACAGGCACTACCCGTATTCCTAACGTGTTTTGACTCAAAAGTCAATTCAGATCTGTTCACGAGCTTGAGACATTGGCTTCAATTCTTCTACCTAACAGCACATTCATCAAACTTCAACCCACAAAGCCTCATTACACTTCAGATTTACTTCACTACAAGCCAGATCCATCACTGCTTGGTGCATCAATAAAAAATCAGCCCCTAAATTCACATAATTAGCCACATTCAACAAAATCGCAAAATACAGGGAAACCTGTAACCTTGACAAAGAAGTTCTGTACCTACTTGCCTCTTCACATAAACACATTTCCAATAATTGCCCCTTTCACCCTTGTCCATTGTAAACGAAGAATAGGCGCACATGTATCCAGCTACCCACATCCAGAACACAAGAAAAAATTGCTCCCTTGACATTTATTCATAGCACTGAATTTACCAAAAACTATCATTTTCCTACTACTCGCATCTTTAAATACAGCAATTCAACTGTTCATACCTAGATTTATTATATTTGCAGATCTGGACTGGCAGTTGAAAGCAATTGTCAGTCACGTGACTGAGGGATTTCTGCACACAAATTATCCTTGGATCATCTGACCATACCTCTCCACAATACGTGGACCTGAATCTCTCATGTCCCATAGTGTGTGACTAGTGTTACCTGTACCACCTCCACCATGCCCAACTTTCAGCTGTTCCAACCATTCCTACCTTTTATAAAACTGATGCTTTCATTGTGATCAGGGAACTCTTCTTGACACCTCTGTGGTATGGTGTGCCACAAACACCACGCTGGAAGTGTCAGTTCCTAGTTCAGTTGATGGCACAGACGTTCAGAGCACTGGTGTCAGAGGCAGCCACACGGCTACCGCGGCCATCAATCAATGGCCGCTCCACCGACACGAGATCCCTGCCAAGCACTGGCAGCACCACTAACAAAAAGCACAAGAGGCCGCCGCAAGTTATCGCTGGTGTTTAGTCGTGTGTTCTACTCCTTCTGATAGTCTCTCCAGTGATACGACAGCGGTAATAAGGACTTGGGCACTTAGATTATTCTGGATTATGCATTGTATTTGCCTGCACCTGTATTCCACTGCAACACACTGAAGTTAAGTAAACGGCCACTGTCGAACTGTTGCTCTGTCTTTCATTCTGTGCTTTCTGCCATAGGACCCAAGCGTCACTGTAGGATACAACAACGTTGGGCATATGTGTGGTTCCTTGGTGTATGTGTGCCCTGATGTGAGAAAAACACTGTGGCAAAGAAGTTAGTGTACATTTGTTGCAGGTTCTTGGACAAACATTGTGTTTGTATGTCACTTTGTCCTTTTACTGACTTTGTTTATGTTCCAGAGCATTAAGGCCTATAACTTGCTGCTTGTTTTCTGGTTACAGAGGCTATCAATTTTTGCACTTTTCTCTTTTTCTGTGACTTGCAGTCGGGTTTTTCTGTAGAGCACCAGTGTCTACATTTTGTTTCAGTTCAGTGGCTGTTGTGTATTGAATTAAGGCCAATTTTAGAGGCACCACCTTTTAGGATAGGTAAAGTTAGTTTTTTGCAATATTCTGAGCACAAGTTACAGCCATGTGCGGGCCGGATTGCAGTGAGTTATGCAGACCAACAGTTTCGAAGCAGAATAGAGGCCACAGGGCCGTCAAATTTCTGAAATAGTATATGTAGCGGTTTTGCACGTCGTAAATCACAGGCAGAAAGGGGCCCACTGGCCAAACTAGCATGTTAAGAGTACGTGATGCGAAGCGGCGCATATGGCAAAGCAGAGGTGCACAGCCACCTATAAATAGATGCGGGTTTCTAACGAGATTCATTCAAGTGTAGCAGCTCTTCTGGATGGCATGTCACACCATAAGATACATGCAGCTTCAGATGGGGCGCAAGCGTTCCACTCCACGGCGGGTCACTGTTTCGACCCTCTGAGGTCGACAGGGATGCAGACCGCTGTCTGTGGGTTTCCGATAAACATTGTGGCTGAGACACCCATTTTCTTTCCGGCGAACGAGGACGTCTAGCAAAGGCAGGCACAATCTACCTCCACTTCCATCGTGAATGTGATATTACCATGAATGCTGTTGTTGTGTTTCAAAAATTTTCCCAGCCTTTCAAGCCCATGAGGCCACACAACAAACGTGTCGCCGACGTAACAATAAAAGCAACCAGTATTTTCAGGAGCCGTGTCCAGGGCGACGTTCTCAAAGATTCCATGACGAGGTTGGCTATATTGGAGCTAATGGGCTTCCCATCGCGACACCGTCCGTCTGGTCAAAGTAATCCCCATCATACAAAAAAATATGATGATGTCAGAGTGTGCTTAAATAAATCCACAACATTGTCGTCAAATAACTGGGAGAGAAAAGCTAAAGAATCTATGGGAACCCGCGTGAACAATGACACCACATTATAACTAACTATCATGCCTCCTTCTCCAACACGCAAGCATTTAATTCGACTGATGAAGTCGGTCGTATTCTTGATGTGGTGCTCACAATGACCAACGTGCCGAGTAAGGAGGCTGGCCAAATGTTTAGGTACTCTGTGCATTGGTGACCCAGTGACACTTACGAAGGGCCGTAGAGGAGTGAGCTCATTATGAATCTTGGGAAGCCCATACAAAGTAGGTGGACGAAGTGCCTGAAGGGTTTTTTAACATTCTCTTCCAATGAAGGCCGCTTTAGAAGCTTCGAGTCTTCCTCGTTATGCTGGATGTTGGGTCCCTTGAAAGTTTTTGATACGTCTCCTCCACCATCATGCGGATCTTCGCGTCATAGTTCGAGCGATCCATAATGACGGCTGCATTTCTCTTGTCCGCTGGCAAAACTAGGCTGCGATCAGAGAATCGTTGCGGAGCTCGTGATGACCATTACGCTCAGCTCTTGCTAAATTGGCAAGCGGCTTGGCACTTGTCCATCTTCACTACTGCGAAACGCATCTCCTCTATTGCAAACTCTTTGACTTCTATATTTTGAGAGGGGATAGAATGGATCAAACCAAGATCAAATGTCCAGTAAGTATGAGCTCAAATATGCGTACCCTAAGGTATTGAATAGGATTGGGGAGAAGTTTGTGGCACAACTTGACTAGAAGAAGGGATCGGTTGGTAGGACATGTTCTAAGGCATCAAGGGATCACCAATTTAGCATTGGAGGGCAGCGTGGAGGTAAAATTCGTAGAGGGAGACCAAGAGATGAATACACTAAGCAGATTCAAAAGTAGGTACTGGGAGATGAAGAAGCTTGCACAGGATAGAGTAGCAAGGAGAGCTGCATCAAACCAGTCTCAGGACTGAAGCCCACAACAACAGCAACAGGGGGTATGAGCACTTGTTTAGTAGAACTGATGTGTTTTACAGTAGCGAAGACTAACAAAAAGCAGTTCAGGCATTCTTTTTAGAGCCCATATTTACTGGACATTTATTTCCTGTTTCGTTCCATACTACCAATTGTTAACATAAGGAATATACTTTTTTAAAAGAATGTACCTGTATTCCCGGCTAGACGCAATGACGGAAGGAAAAACAAAAATCTTATCGACAGAGACAAAGGAACTCTCATCCGCATTTTATGTTCAGTAGCACAACAGACAATTTGTTGAGAGTTAAACTTTTGCATTGCAAATAAAGAAAATCATTTATTATAATATGTTGTAATTCTCATGGCACTGATACCATTCCACCTACGATATTACATACATGTTCTCATTTCAAAGCTCTTATAGTGCCATACGTAGCATCTACTGTATTATTTCGACTCAATACTTTTTCAGAAAAACTTAAGTTTGCTGTTAGTAGATATCACTACAGTACCGTAGTACAAGCAACCGTCTACCATTTTAATTATAAATCTGTAAGCTGTACAAAAGACAATGGCTGAAGCTCTCGACGAAAATAAAATTCTAAATAATTCACAGTTTGGATTACAGAATGTCATTTCCGCTGAAAATGCGATCTATTATTACATCAACCATATCACTCGTGACAAAATTTTTCTGGATGACTGGTTCAGGAACAGAGGGAACCATTTGACTGTATGAATCGCAAATTATTTTTCAATAGAATGTAGGGCTGTATATATAAAGAGGGAAGCGACCACGGGAAAAAGATTGAATAAAAAATGAAAGGATAAGTTTCTACGAATGGGCACGTGGAATTTCGGAAGCTTGGACGTGGTAGGGAAAGACCTAGTAGGGGTCAGTGAAGTGAAATGGAAAGAAGGCAAGGATTTCTGGTCTGAAGAGTACAGAGTAATATAAATAGCAGAAGAAAATGGTGTAACGGGAATAGGAGTCGTTGTGAATAGGAAGGTAGAGCAGACAGTGCATTACTGTGAACAGTTCAGTGATAAGGTTGTTCTTTTCAGAGTCGACAGCAAACCGACACTGACAACGATAGTTCAGGTATACACGCCGACGTCGTAAGCTGAAGATGAAGAAATAAAGAGGATATTGAAAGAGTAATAAAGTACGTAGACGGAGATGAAACTCTAGTAGTCATGGGGGACTGGATGCAGTTGTAAGGGAAGGAGTAGAAGACATGGTTAAAGGAGAATACGGGATTGGGACGAGGAATAAGATGGAGAAAGTCTATTTATGTTCTGTAATAAATTTCAGCTGTCAGTAGCGAAAACTCTGTTGAAGAATCTGAAGAGCGGGAGATATACTAGGCAAAGTCCGGGTAGTCAGACAGAGATTCCGAAATCACATACTCGACTTAAGGCGTACCCAGGAGCAGATACAGACTCAGCAGACTCAGACCACAATATAGTAGTAATGAAGAGCAGGCTGAAGTTTAGAAGATCAGTCAGGAAGGATCATTGTGCAAAGAAAAAGAATACAGAAGTACCAAGGAATGACGAATTCGCCCGAAGTTCTATACGGCTATAGATACAACAATAAGGAATAGCTCAGTAAGCAGTGCAGTTGAAGAAGAACGGAAATCCCTAAAATGGTAATCACTTAGTTGGAAAGGAAAACATACGTACAAAGAAGGTAACTGCAAAGAAACCATGAGTAACAAAAGAAATACTTCAGTTGATCGATGAAAGACGGAAGTACAAAAATGTTCAGAACATTCAGGAATACAGAAATACAAATCATTGAGGAATGTAATAAATAGGAAGTGCAGGGAAGCTAAAACGAAACGGTTGCACTAAAAATGTGAAGACATCGAAAAAGGAATGATTAACAGAAGTAAGGAATCAGCATGTAGGAGAGTTAAAATAACCTTTGTGGATATTAAAAGCAAGAGTGGTAACACTAAGAGTGTAAGGGGTATTCCGCTGTTAATGCAGAGGAGAGAGCGGATAAGTGGAATGAGTACATTGAAGGCCTCTTTGAGGGGTAATGTTGGTCTGATGTGATTGAGGAAGAAACAATTGTCCGTTTAGAAGAGATAGGGGGTCCAGTATTAGAATCAGAATTTAATACAGCGCTAGAGGACTTAAGATCAAATAAGGCAGATAACATTCCATCAGAATTTCCTAAATGATTGGGGTAAGTGACAACAAAACAGCAACCTATTTGGTGTTAGAATGTATGACGACCTACTATTTCACTTTCGGAAAAATATCATCCACACAGTTCCGAAGACTGGAAAAGCTGACAGGTGAGATAATTATCGCAGTCAGGTTAACAGCTGACGCATCCAAGTTGCTGACAATGATAATATACAGAAGAATGGAAAAGAAAATTGAGAATGACTTATATGACGATCAGTTTGACCTTAGGAAACCTAAAGGCATCAAAGAAGCAATTCAATGCTGCGGTTGATAACTGAAGCAAGACTAAAAAAAAATTAAGATACGTTCATAGGATTTGTCGACATGGAAAAGACGTTCGACAATGTAAATTGGTGCAAAATGTTCGAAATTCTGAGAAAAACAGGGATAAGCTGTAGGGGGAGACAGTTAATACGTTATATGTACAGCAGCCAAGAGATAATACTAAGAGTGGACGACCAAAAACTAAGTGTTTAGATTAAAAAGCATGTAAGGGCGGGATGTAGTCTTTCGCCCCTACTGTTCAATCTGTACATCGGAGTAGCAGTGATGGAAATAAAAGAAAGATTCAGAAGTGGAATTAAAATTCAAGGTGAAGGGATATCGATGATACGAATCGCTAGTGACATTGCCCTCCTGAGTGAAAGTGACGAACAATTATAGAATCTGCCCTGAACAGAATGAAGAACCTAATGAGTACGGAATAAGGATTGAGAGTAAATCGAAGAAAGTCGAAAGTAATGTGAAGCATCAGAAATGAAAACAGCGAGAAACTTAACATCAAGGATTGATGGTCACTAAGCAGATGAAGTTAATGAATTCTACTCCTTAAGCAGTAAAATAACCAATGATGGAGGAAGCAATGTAAACGTCAAAAGGAGACTAGCCCTGGCAAGAGGGGCATTTGTGGGCAATAGAAGTCTAATAGTGGCAAATATAGGCCTTAATTTGAGGAAGCAGTTTCTGAGAGTGTACGTTTGGAGCACAGCATAGTACGCTAGTGAAATAGGGACTACGAGAAAACCTAAACAGAAGAGAATCGAAGCATTTAAGATGTGGTGCTACAGACTAATGTTGAAAATAAGGTGAACTGAAAAGGTAAGAACTGAGAATTATCTGCGCAGAATCGGAGAGGAAAGGAATATATGGAAAACACAGCCGCGCGCCTGGCGCTTCCGCAGTTCCGAGCACTGCCTCCAGAAGCCACTCGCAAATCCTTCTCCCACTTAAAATTACGGATTTTGATGAGTAATAGTGGGTATGTCCCAGAGGTATCTGTCCTAAGTATCTTCATAGTGGCTTTTCATGCGACGGCTCATTGTTGACGAGAAAATCGGCATTATGTTTCGTCCAAGCGAGTGTAGCGCAACTGCTGAGTGCCTCTACTTCCACGCTTGTGGTGCGGTCCGTACTTTATTTTTCAGTTTTATCACACAGGATGTCATTAAATAGTATATTTCATGCAAAGTTATTCAAAAATTGTCGTTTTCATCGTGCTAATTTCATTAATATAACAAGGTCCATGAAGCATGGACCTTGCCGTTGGTGGGGAGGCTTGCATGCCTGAGCGATGCAGATGGCCGTACCGTAGGTGCAACCACAACGGTCTGTTGAGAAGCCAGACAAACGTGTGGTTCCTTAAGAGGGGCAGCAGCCTTTTCAGTAGTTCAGGGGCAACAGTCTGAATGATTGACTGATCTGGCCTTGTAACACTAACCAAAACGCCCTTGCTGTGCTGGTACTGCGAACAGCTGAAAGCAAGGGGAAACTACAGCCGTAATTTTTACCGAGGGCATGCAGTTTTACTGTTTGGTTAAATAATGATGGCATCCTCTTGGGTAAAACATTCCGGAGGTAAAATAGTCCCCCATTCGGATCTCCGGCGGGGACTACTCAAGAGGACGTCGTTATCAGGAGAAAGAAAACTGGCGTTCTATGGATCGGAGCGTGGAATGTCAGATCCCTTAATCGGGCACGTAGGAACAAGTCTTTTGGTCAGGTGAATACAGGGTTATAAATACAAAATCAAATAGGGGTAATGCAGGAGTAGGTTTAATATTGAATAAAAAAATAGGAGTGCGGGTAAGCTACTACAGACAGCATAGTGAACGCATTTTTGTGGCCAAGATAGACACGAAGCCCATGCCTACTACAGTAGTACAAGTTTATATGCCAACTAGCTCTGCAGATGACGAAGAAATTGATGAAATGTATGGTGAGATAAAAAAAATTTTCAGGTAGTGAAGGGAGACGAAAATTTAATAGTCCTGCGTGACTGGAATTCGAGAGTAGGAAAAGGGAGAGAAGGAAACATAGTTGGTGAATATGGATTGGGGCTAAGAAATGAAAGAGGAAGCCGTCTGGTAGAATTTTGCACAGAGCACAACTTAACCATAGCTAACACTTGGTTCAAGAATCGTGAAAGAAGTCTGTATACATGGAAGAATCCTGGAGATACTAAAAGGAATCAGATAGATTATGAAATGGTAAGACAGAGATTTAGGAACCAAGTTTTAAATTGTAAGACATTTCCAGGGGCAGATGTGGACTCTGACCACAATCTACTGGTTATGAACTGTAGATTAAAATTGAAGAAACTGCAAAAAGGTGGTAATTTAAGGAGACGGGACCTGGATAAACTGAAAGAACCAGAGGTTGTACAGAGCTTCAGGGAGAGAATAAGGGAACAATTGACAGGAATGGAGGAAAGAAATACAGTAGAAGAAGAATGGGTAGCTCAGAGGGATGAAGTAGTGAAGGCAGCAAAGGATCAAGTAGGTAAAAAGAAGAGGGCTAGTATAAATCCTTGGGTAACAGGAGAAATACAGAGTTTAATTGATGAAAGGAGAAAATATAAAAACGCAGTAAATGAAGCAGACAAAAAGGAATACAAACGTCTCTAAAATAAGATCAACAGGAAGTGCAAAATGGCTAAGCATGGATGGCTAGAGGATAAATGTAAGGATGTAGAGGTTTATCTCACTAGGGGCAAGATAGATACTGCCTACAGGAAAATTAAAGAAACCCTTAGAGAAAAGAGAGCCACTTGTATGAATATCAAGAGCTCAGACGGAAACCCAGTCCTAAGCAAAGAAGGAAAAGCAAAGAGGTGGAAGATGTATATAGAGGGTCTATACAAGAGCAATCTACTTGAGGACAATATTATGGAAATGGAAGAGGATGTAGATTAAATGGGAGACACGATACTGCGTGAAGAGTTTGACAGAGCTCTGAAAGACCTGAGTCGAAACAAGGCCCCGGGAGTAGACAACAATCCATTAGAACTACTGACGGCCTTGGGAGAGCCTGTCCTGACAAAACTCTACCATCTGGTGAGCAAGATGTTCGAGACAGGCGAAATACACTCAGACTTCAAGAAGAATATAGTATTTCCAAAGAAAGCAGGTGTTGACAGATGTGAAAATTCCCGAAATATCAGTTTAATAAGTCACAGCTGCAAAATACTAACGCGAATTCTTTACAGACGAATGGAAAAACTGGTAGAAGCCGACCTCAGGGAAGATCAGTTTGGATTCCGTAGAAATGTTGGAACACGTGAGGCAATACTGACCCTACGACTTATCTTAGAAGAAAGGTTCAGGAAAGGCAAACCTATGTTTCTAGTATTTGTAGACTTAGAGAAAGCTTTTGACAATGTTGACTGGAATACGCTCTTTCAAATTCTAAAGGTGGCAGGGGTAAAATTCAGGGAGCGAAAGGCTATTTACAGTTTGTACAGAAACCAGATGGCAGTTATATGAGTCGAGGGGCATGAAAGGGAAGCAGTGGTTGGGAAGGGAGTGGGACAGGGTTGTAGCCTCTCCCCGATGTTGTTCAATCTGTATATTGAGCAAGCAGTAAAAGAAACAAAAGAAAAATTCGGAGTAGGCATTAAAATCCATGGAGAGGAAATAAAAACTTTGAGGTTCGCCGATGACGTTGTAATTCTGTCAGAGACAGCAAAGGACTTGGAAGAGCAGTGGGACGCAATGGACAGTGTCTTGAAAGGAGTATATAAGATGAACATCAACAAAAGCAAAACGAGGATAATGGAATGTAGTCGAATTAAGTCGGGTGATGCTGAGGGAATTAGATTAGGAAATGAGACACTTAAAGTAGTAAAGGAGTTTTGCTATTTGGGGAGCAAAATAACTGATGATGGTCGAAGTAGAGAGGATATAAAATGTAGGTCGGCAATGGCGAGGAAAGTGTTTCTGAAGAAGAGAAATTTGTTAACATCGACTATAGATTTAAGTGTCAGGAAGTCGTTTCTGAAAGTATTTGTATGGAGTGTAGCCATGTATGGAAGTGAAACATTGACGATAAGTAGTTTAGACAAGAAGAGAATAGAAGCTTTCGAAAAGTGGTGTGACAGAAGAATGCTGAAGATTAGATGGGTGGATCACATAACTAATGAGGAGATATTGAATAGGATTGGGGAGAAGAGAAGTTTGTGGCACAACTTGACTAGAAGAAGGGATCGGTTGGTAGGACATGTTCTAAGGCATCAAGGGATCACCAATTTAGCATTGGAGGGCAGCGTGGAGGTAAAGATTCAGAAGGATGTAGGTTGCAGTAAGTACTGGGAGATGAAGAAGCTTGCACACTATAGAGTAGCATGGAGAGCTGCATCAAACGAGTCTCAGGACCACAACAACTACAACAACAACAATCATTGCAGAAAACGTCCTTCAAATCTCTTTTACAGAATAGATTACAGAATCGTCTTATCGATATCACTTACATCGCATGCCGTGCTAGACCAGAAATACGTATGATATTTGTCGTAGTAGCAAAAGAAACGCAGTTAAGTAGAGCACCACCTAATTTATTGAAAGCTAGTCCGTTCCAAGCAGGAAGCTTCACGGATTTTGCAGAAGTGGTACCGGTAAATACAATTTGTTGAAGTTCAAAAAGACTGGTGTTTCTTCGATCAACTTCAATGCGAACCATGAGTCTCCGAACATTCCTGTGAAAGCAGGTGGACAAAACCAATGAATAGTTATGGAAGTATTTTGATGGAACCTTCCATCGAAGCTATTCCTGTGTTACTTTTCAGAAAGTCGGGGGGAGTACTTCGAAATGTTTTCGTGAAAATTTTAACCTGGCTTTAAAAATAAACATCACAGGGGTGGCAAAGTGGAGTACATATGAGGGGGATGATTTTTATTGTGCAGATGGATGCCTCCTTTCATGTACAGAGACTTGATCGTAAAGGCCTGGTCAGCCTGCTCTCCCCAAGTACGTCAAATGTGAAGAAAGTTTTCTTATCTCACGTAACGAATAATGAGAGAGCTTATAATATCTTCGTACAGCACTTACGTCAACTTCTCCGTTTTCGTGCACGTCACAGTTACATTTTTAATTTATGAGTTAGCTCGTCAACATGTCGAGAAAATTTACCGGGTGATTCTGGTATATACCAGAAAACGTAAGAGAATTTCATTTCTGGCGCTGTTATAGTATGTGAAGGTATGTCTAATCCTGTTCAAACCGAATTTCTCTCCTCGTTTCGCAAGGCTTGTCCGTCGACCGGTACTGCCACTTTGATCTGTATTAATTACGTAACCGACGTCAACATTAGGGACGAGTACTTTCACCCGTATCTGAAACCCTCCGCAGTTCCATACTCTGTTTATTTTATTTTCTGTACTATGAAATTGAAATAACAAGTGTATATGCAGGGTTGGAACCTTAACAGCTATGACGCGCTAGCATGGCCAAAAGGTAATTAACATTATAAGTACAGGAGCTACGCATAAAACTTCAACATCGATTTTTCGGAAACTAGAGGCTGTCACGTGAAAAGTTGCTACTCAGGTACTCAACACAGGCCCTTCTAAAACATACCTAATGCTCATCAAAATCCGTGATTAGCTAGTCTGACATTGCCCTTCCACGTGCCACCTTTTATGGAACCAAAATAGGAAGTAACTTTTCTACTCCCAGCGATGTTTGGGCTGGTTTGGTAGTAACAATCATTTACAACACCCTGACAATTAGTGAGCAATAAATATTCGCATTTTGCAACCATTTCTCTTTAGAGATGCAAGAAGTGAGTAAACGATGTCTGAAAAAATTATATGCTACTGATCTCAGTGACAAGGAACTTGAAAAGTTTTATGAAAACCAGTCGAATTTTTCGCAGTGGACGAATTGCTTATTGCAGACGTGTCCTATATCTACACTGAGAAGATCATGGCGAAATGTATTCGCAGTTTCGCATACGAACAACCATTAACTGTATAAGGTAATGACGACAGTGAGAATTTTTGTCGGACCGGGACTGGAACCCGGATTTCTCACTTACGCGACAGGTCGGCTGAACTACTTCGGTTATCAGTGCTCGCCTCACCGGCCAGACCCAAATTTCCATATGTCGTCGTTTACGCGGCACAACCTGTACTCGTGCACAGATTATATAATTCCTCTACAGAGGAGGTGGCAACTGCGAATACATGTTACGTATGTCCTCACGGCTGCAGCCGCTGGAGTACCTGTTCCTTCGGACATGCGTGGTTGTCAGAAGGAACACTGCATCGCTATTCTTAACGACACAAGCGCTGCAATATTATCTTTCTTTTTACATCATGTCTTGTGGTTTCTTCCCATCCCAATAGCGTTTGGAGCGAGAGGAAAATGACTGCTTAAGTGCCTCTAATCACGCTACAATTACTCTTACATGTCTTTACGGTCTCTATGGGTGCGATACGTCGAGCACTAAAGTATATTGTTTATTTCATACTAGTTCTTCAAAGTTTGCAAATAAGTTTTAGCGGAATAACTGGAGTGTATCTTGAAATGTCTGCCTATTCAAGTCTTTCGCCGTTTCCGTGACGATCTTCCGTGGTTCAAGCAAACGTTTCAAATTATATGAATACGTCCTATATTCTCTGTTTGGTACTGGACCCACACACTTGAGCGATATTGTAAGATGGGACACAAAGGTGTTTCGTGAGCGGTCTCCTTTCTACACAGACTACATTTTACCAGTATGGTGCCAATGAGCCGCAATCTACCACCTCCTCTACCTACGAGAGAGCCCACGTCTTCGTTCCGTTTCATTTCCGTACACGTTGCTACATCCAGTTATTTACTTGTGTTAACTGACTTCTTCTGTGTGTCTTTACTGTGGCAGTCATGGTATTCTAGCTTTAGATATACTTCAATGCGTGCCATTTTACATTTCTGAAGATTTAAAGAATGTTGTTAATCGTTGCACTAGTTTGAAACAGCATCGGGATCTGATTGAATACTAGTGCAGCTTTCTTCAGATAATAATTCGTTACAGAAAACTGCAACTTCTGCAGCCGGCCGGTGTGGCCGTGCGGTTCTAAGCTCTTCAGTTTGGAACCGCGTGACCGCTACGGTCGCAGGTTCGAATCCTGCCTCGGGCATGGATGTGTGTGATGTCCTTAGGTTAGTTAGGTTTAAGTAGTTCTAAGTTCTAGGGGACTGATGACCTCAGAAGTTAAGTCCCATAGTGCTCGGAGCCATTTGAACCATTTGTTTTGCAACTTCTGCAGAATTCTGACGCTACTATTAATATTGTCTGTCAGATCATCAATAAACAAAATGAACCGAAAGGTCTCAATATTCTTCTATGGAGCACGTCTGAGGTTACCTCAACTTCCGAAATATTGGGCGACACAATCACATCAATCTCAAAAATAAATTATCTGTTTCAGCCGTCACCGACCAGCCTCAGATCATACGACACAGACTAGGGTTCACTTACACGACTCCAGAAACCACGTTATCACTTCTACTTCTGTCAGTGGCTGTCGATCCTGCGCTCCTTTATAAAATATCATGTACCAGGCGTAACACTGAAGAGGAAACCGGTGAAATAAGTTTTTCTACTTACTTATTTCGTTGAGACAGTGTTGGTCGTCTCCTTAAGTGGACCATGCTGAGTCCACACAAGTCTGCATTCGCGCCGTCAGCTGCTCACTACATTTCAAGCTTCCGAACAGTCGTCTGTGGCAGTCTTCTCATGTACTGGCACTGCGCGATAAGGTTTCTTTTAGCATTATCACATCGAAAGAAAGGAGTACACGGCGGGAAACAAAGCACACGTTATTACACCACAGCCGATATTTCTCTAGTAATGGAAACTCTCTCAGTATATTCAGAGAAGACTGTTTTATAATAACAACATAACTGGACGTAATCACAGCTGCGCTTGGACGCAATCACAAACTACGCTAGGTATGCTCTGATACAACAGATGCGAAGGTAGGTTTCTAGAGTCCCAATCTTGGACAGAAAGCAGGAAAAATCGTAATAAACGGTGGAATGAAATTTTCATTTCTCTTCCTAATTCTAAGTAATGTGTCGTACCTATTACAGACTGCATTGGACTACAATTTTCCTAAAGTAAAATCAGAAGACCTTTAACTGCCTTACCGAGCGTAATAATAAACTTGTGAACTTCAGTCGGATATCCTCTTAATGGAGCGATTTTGGAAACAGGAATATTACTCGTAGAAGTTCTTAAACGATACTACATGAAGAATATCCTGTACATGAGCCGACATGAAATCTATTCATTACTTTCAAAACGATGATGCCAAACTGATGTCCCACCTCCATATTTCTGGACTA
Organism: Schistocerca piceifrons; assembly: GCF_021461385.2. NCBI lineage: Eukaryota > Metazoa > Arthropoda > Insecta > Orthoptera > Acrididae > Schistocerca > Schistocerca piceifrons. The sequence goes on from NC_060142.1 coordinate 373,052,649, forward strand.
ATTTTCTTTGGAAAACAGTACACACAAATGCACCGTCTACATGACGCGTATACAACGCTTCAAATGCGACCACGGAAACACTGATACCGTTATGTCCTTACGATCCACTGAATATTTCTTTCGCCACCTTCACGCGACCTTGCACTCAAAGACCGCCGAACGGCGGTAAACGTAGTGCACTGCTGCCACCGGCTATGAATGCGTGATAATGCGGCACACCTTCAGAAAGTTTTGAACGTTTCTGCTGTTCTTGTCATCCCCACTCCGTTTCTCTGAGCGATTCTCACATTCCTCTGTGCAAGGCAGACCAGGGGCCCCGGTTTTTCAGGTTGGCCGCGTAGCGGAAGGGCCACGCACTGTGTTCTCTTTTTCTGCAAATCTGACGCAGCACCCTCATATAGTCTTCGGCAACATTGGCCCACTTCTGGACCAAGTAAAATAAACTGCTAACGAATAGGCCCTGAGGGCCGAACGGTACTGACCGGCCTCCCACAGGCGTCATTGTACGTGGACAAGGAGGGGCATGTGGTCAGTACACCGCTCTCCCGGCCGTTTTGTCAGTTTACGAGACCGGAGCCGCTGTTTCTCAATCAAGTAGCTCCTCAGTTTGGCTCACAAGGGATGAGGGCACCCCGTTTGCCATCAGCGCTCGCCAGATGGGATGGTCATCCATCCAAGTGCTACCCCAGCCCGACAGCTCTTAACTTCGGTGATCTGAAGGGAACTGCTGTTACCACTACGGCGAGGGTGCAACACTAGACAAAGCCGTTATAAATAAAGTTTTCGTCTGTTTTGCTTCGATAACGTGCTGGAGAGAGCTCAGGTATAATACCACTTCTTAAATGTACTGTGTATTTTTGAAGGAGAAAAATTAATTTTAAGTTTTACTCACCTAAGAGATTCACTAGAATATTTGTACTGCCTGCCTCCACAAACCTTACAGGATACTTGCTCCTGACGCATTTCTTTCACAACTTGATGTGGACGAAGTATCTTCCTGTCCCTTACTTTCACGGCTCTAGTAACAGGCGTTAAACTCCGAGTGCCACAAACATTACTCGATTATCTCCGTACGATGTTGTCAGCTCCACATAAACTAAGCTTAGAACTACTCCTTCCATTACATTATTAACACCTTCTCCAGTAGATGAGCACTCTGGCATGAATGTTACACAAAAAGCCTGTGTTCGATTTCTGTTTCACAAGACGACTATTTAATGTAAGAGATGTCAAGACCTCCACCTTTTTATTCCGGTAGAGCTGCAGAAAGAATACTTTTCGAACGCTGTCGCCGTTATAGAAGTAGTTAGTGAATGTGATGGGTAGTCTATTAATACAGCAATAGTTGATGGGAGCTTCATGCCGACACAGAACTCATCTGATCGCATTATAAATACTTTAACGAAACGCTCACACCCCGGATTGAATTTCATCTACTCGAAAACAAAGATCTAACAGTGACTGAACTAATGAATTTTCAGAAGTATATTCCAGTATTTGGTTTACACTCTATTATTTTATCTAGACATTACGGCATTCACTACAAAATTATACGATTTAATCCCTAGACAGTTTAAAGAAACACTACAATTGGTAACAGTACACAGTATTCAGAAAATCAAGTCAAGAGGAACGTAATTAGACAAGAAAGTAGAATGATAACATCCTCGCACATGTAGGTGTTGTTTGGTCAGCCCAATTGAAATATCACATTCATAAAAAAACATCGTAAAAGGTGGAACAATCATCAATGATTAGTGGTGTCATGATGGAGAAGGTAATGGAAACCACCGCACTAAACACTTTGTGTATCTGCAGCACGTGTTACCTGTAACTAAAAAAGTGTCATGATGGTCCCTCCATTGTAAAAAGATTTCCTACGAGTATTCCATTCTGATCTCAGGGGTCAGACTTTCAAACAGGAGGAGAAAATGAGAAAAAGATTGATACGAATCGGAGAGCTGAATGTTTGAATGTAATAAGAAAGCTATGAAATACATGAAACATACTCGCAGTTGCCAATACGAACAACCATCAACTGTATAACGAAATGACATTAGTGAAAATTTGTGCAGTCGGGGACACGAACACAGATTTTCTGCGTTACGCGAGCGCCCACCATAAGCGCTTTCGCTATCCATGGACGACCCAGGACTAGACCCAGATTCCCGTATGTCTTCGTTCCTGCATCACAATCTGTACTCGTTCACACATTGTGAAATTCCCGCACAGGGGAAGGCAATTTTAATTAAAAGTCGCTACCTGGTATCGGTGTATAAATACGATGTCTCAGCTCTTGTGTTGTTAGAGCGATGGCTGGCTCTGAGCACTATGGGACTCAACTGCTGAGGTCATTAGTCCCCTAGAACTTAGAACTACTTAAACCTAACTAACCTAAGGACATCACAAACATCCATTCCCGAGGCAGGATTCGAACCTGCGACAGTAGCGGTCTTGCGGTTCCAGACTGCAGCGCCTTTAACCGCAAGGCCACTTCGGCCGGCATAGAGCGATGCACTGTTCCCTTGTACATGTAGTAACTGCAGTCATCACTGAAGATAAGAGTCCGAAGTACGACAGTAAAGGCCTCTGCGGTGATGGGTCAAACTTTTGGGCGCATCAATGTTACAAGTTGCCGTAATGAAACAAAAAACTTATATTTTGTAGATGTAATACTCCTAGCTCATGTGCTGGAATGTGTGGAAACCAGAACCTTACGACTGGCGATAACACGCATAGATATAGAAGTAATATGGAATCATTAGATTTGTTTATGGAAGTGTTTTCACAAATGTAGGATGATATCATAGAATATAAGGAGCAGCAGAGAGATGGGAAACAGCATCCACACAGACAGCCGACTGCCCTAGAATGTCACTTCTGGATTACGTGGAGTCGAGCCTGACACTGTTCCAAACTGGTTAATTAATTGACGATGAGGGCTGGTAAGCCCGTCAGTTTAGATGTGGGTTTCAGGCGGTTTGACACATCGTTGTTGTTGTTGTTGTTCTGTTCTTCAGTCCTGAGACTGGTTTGATGCAGCTCTCCGTGCTACTCTATCCTGTGCAAGCTCCTTCATCTCCCAGTACCTACTGCAACCTACAATCTTCTGAATCTGCTTAGTGTATTAATCTCTTGGTATCCCTCTACGATTTTTACCCTCCACACTGCCCTCCAATGCTAAATTTGTGATCCCCTGATGCCTAAGAACATGTCGTACGAACCGATCCCTTCTTCTAGTCAAGTTGTGCCACAAATTCCTCTTCTCCCCAATCCTATTCAATACCTCCTCATTAGTTACGTGATCTACCCACCTAATCTTCAACGTTCTTCTGTAGCACCACATTTCGAAAGCTTCTATTGTCTTCTTATCCAAACTATTTATTGTCCATGTTTCACTTCCATACATGGCTATACTCCATACAAATACTTTCAGAAACAACTTCCTGACACTTAAATCCATACCCAATGTCAACAAATTTCTCTTCTTCAGAAACGCTTTCCTCGCCATTGCCGACCTACATTTTATATCCTCTCTACTTCGACCATCATCAGTTATTTTGCTCCCCAAATAGCAAAACTCCTTTACTACTTTAAGTGTCTCATTTCCTAATCTAATTCCCTCAGCATCACCCGACTTAATTCGACTACATTCCATTATCCTCGTTTTGCTTTTGTTGATGTTCATCTTATATACTCCTTTCAAGACACTGTCCATTGCGTCCCACTGCTCTTCCAAGTCCTTTGCTGTCTCTGACAGAATTACAACGTCATCGGCGAACCTCAAAGTTTTTATTTCCTCTCCATGGATTTTAATGCCTACTCCGAATTTTTCTTTTGTTTCTTTTACTGCTTGCTCAATATACAGATTGAACAACATCGGGGAGAGGCTACAACCCTGTCCCACTCCCTTCCCAACCACTGCTTCCCTTTCATGCCCCTCGACTCATATAACTGCCATCTGGTTTCTGTACAAACTGTAAATAGCCTTTCGCTCCCTGAATTTTACCCCTGCCACCTTTAGAATTTGAAAGAGCGTATTCCAGTCAACATTGTCAAAAGCTTTCTCTAAGTCTACAAATACTAGAAACATAGGTTTGCCTTTCCTGAACCTTTCTTCTAAGATAAGTCGTAGGGTCAGTATTGCCTCACGTGTTCCAACATTTCTACGGAATCCAAACTGATCTTCCCTGAGGTCGGCTTCTACCAGTTTTTCCATTCGTCTGTAAAGAATTCGCGTTAGTATTTTGCAGCTGTGACTTATTAAACTGATATTTCGGGAATTTTCACATCTGTCAACACCTGCTTTCTTTGGAAATACTATATTCTTCTTGAAGTCTGAGTGTATTTCGCCTGTCTCGAACATCTTGCTCACCAGATGGTAGAGTTTTGTCAGGACAGGCTCTCCCAAGGCCGTCAGTAGTTCTAATGGATTGTTGTCTACTCCCGGGGCCTTGTTTCGACTCAGATCTTTCAGTGCTCTGTCAAACTCTCCACGCAGTATCGTATCTCCCATTTCATCTTCATCTACATCCTCTTCCATTTCCATAATATTGTCCTCAAGTACATCGCCCTTGTGTAGACCCTCTATATACTCCTTCCACCTTTCTGCTTTCCCTTCTTTGCTTAGAACTGGGTTTCCATCTGAGCTCTTGATATTCATACAAGTGGCTCTCTTTTCTCCTAAGGTCTCTTTAATTTTCCTGTAGGCAGTATCTATCTTACCCCTAGTGAGATAGGTCTCTACATCCTTACATTTGTCCTCTAGCCATGCCTGCTTAGCCATTTTGCACTTCCTGTCGATCTCATTTTTGAGACGTTTGTATTCCTTTTTGCCCGTTTCATTTACTGCATTTTTATATATTCTCCTTTCATCAATTAAATTCAATATTTCTTCTGTTACCCAAGGATTTCTACTAGCTCTCGTCTTTTTACCTTCTTTATTTTCTGCTGCCTTCACTACTTCGTCCCTCAGAGCTACCCATTCTTCTTCTACTGTGTTTCTTTCACCTATTCCTGTTAATTGTTCCCTTATTCTCTCCATGAAACTCTGTAAAACCTCTGGTTCTTTCAGTTTATCCAGGTCCCTTATCCTTAAAAGGTGGGAATTTGACACATCAAGAGAGATGAGTACTGCCGTACACGCAGACGGATACTGTACACAACGGGAAATAGTTGTGTCAGGTGGGACATTCGGCCACCAGCTACTACTAACATGGCATCAATTCATATAACAATTGCAACCCCCACACAAGAAGTATGAAAAGGTGAAAGGAAAACAAAAAGATGAAGAAACAGATGGGGATGGGAAAGACTGAAGTTAAGGTGATTTTAAGAATGGGGAAGCTATTGGTAACGGAAGAACTGAACAGAAAGAAGAAAGAATACAGGGGGATGTCTTTGTTTTGCACAATAGTTTGAAGTAAGGAGACAAATTTTCTGATAAAAGATGACTACCACAAAATGATTTTACAATGGAATAGATCCAGATGTTGAGGAGAAAGTTACTGATTCATCATTGGCAAAGATAAAGGTGAAGAATCTTCTAATTAGAAAGAAATAGATTTACGTCATTTCGAAATGAATTCAAAGGAGATACAAATTCACAAATGAGAAGTAACGACTGGAGGGATTTGAATCGTAGCTTACATGGACATTGGCATCTACATGAAACTCTACAATTCACACTTAAGTGCCTCGCAGACGGTTCATCGAACCATTTTCACACTATTTCTCTACCGTTGCCCTCTTCTAATAGCGCGAAGGAAAAACGAAAGCTTAAATCTTTCCGTGCGAACTCTGATTTCTCTTATTTTATGACAATAATCATTTCTTCTCATGTAGATGGGTGTCAATAAAATATTTTCTCATCCGGAGGAGAACGCTGGAGATTGAAAATTTCTGAAAGGTTCTTGCCGCAAAGAAAACACATTTGTTTGAATGATTGCCACCCCAGTTCGCTTATAATATACGTAGCATCCACTGTGAGATTTCGCTTGAATGGATAATGCCGTGTAGGATTATAACTGGATGCCTTCTTGCGGATCATATCCTTGACACTCTCTCCCCTATTTAGTGATAATAAGTGGCCTTGTTTGAACTTTCTCGATGTCCACTATCAATCCTATCTGGTAAGGATCCCATACTGGACAGCAGTATTCTAACAGAGGACGGACAAGCGTAGCGTACGCAGTCTCTGTAGTAGACATGTTGCATCTTCTGAGTGTCCTGCAGTAAAAATGCCATCTCTGGTTTGCCTTCCCCACAAAGTTATCTGTAATAAGTGATCGTTCCAGTTTGAGTTGTTCGAAACTGTAATTCCTAGGCTTTTAGTTGAACTAACAGTCTCTCGATTTATGTGATTTACCATGTAAACAAATTATAACGGTTTCCATTTGGTACTCATTGGACGACCTCATTTTACATTATTTAGGGTCAACTGCCACTTTTCACACCATACAGAAGTCTTGTCTATATCATTTCGCAGTTGGTGTTGATCTTCTGATGTCTTTAGTAGACTATAACGTAATCTGAAAACATTTAAAATGGCTGCTCAGAATGCCTGCTAAAGCGTTTATGTAGATTAGGAACAGCAGAAGGTCTATTACAATATCCTGGGGAACGCCAGATACCACTCCTGTTTTACTCGATGACTTTCCGTCAGTTACTACGAACTGTGCCCTTCCCGACAAGAAATCACGAGTCCAGTCGCACAACTCAGACCATACCCCATAGGCACACAACTTGATCACAATCTGAGTGTGAGAGGCGAATATGGCGGATGGGAAGAGATGTGCGGGAGGTTGGAAATGATGGTGCTGGCCGGTGGCAGCAAGGAAAACATAGGTGCATGGTTAAACACTGTAATTCAACTTGCGCTACTGCTTTCGTTGTGTGGTGATGCCACAGTTATTCTCGTTCTCGCTTGCGCTTGCACCGTGGATGCTCTCCACTGACTGCTGCGCGGGAGGCAGCTGCCAGCAGCAAGTCTGTCTGTGCGTCCGTGCCCGGTGTTGCTGTCATTTGTTTTGCCCTTTCAGCGACGTGTGTCCAAGGCTGCGCAATGTGGCGGCATGTGAAAGTGCCAATGGCGCAATGTGGCGGCATGTGAAAGTGCCAATGGCGCAACCGTCTGCCAGAATTCTCGTGGAGACATCGCGACTTTGATGAAGTGCTCGCCCCTGTGGGCATGATGGTGGATGCACTACCCCTTGCCCAGGTGGGGAGCATGAATGACCGCAGACGTTCGGCTGCTGTTGTACGGAGCATGGAAGTGGCTCATCCGTCGTGTGGCACTAAGTCTGCAGGTGGCAGCTGGTCTGGTGGAAATGGCAGCCCTATCGCGTATCGGCTGCTGGTTGACTCATTGCCCGGTGTTGTCTAACCCGACCCCTGCGTTGTGTTTATTGCTGCCAGACTGCACATATATCTGCCAAGATCCACTAGAATTTATATTGGGCAATGACAAGTTTCCTAAGACAACACAAAGCTGCTGAATATGTGCGAATCAATATCCCTGTGGCTTAACGATGTAGGAACTATATGGCCGTCCTGATGTTCGCTGCACTTCTTATAATTCGCCAGAATTGCGAGGCACGGCACGGTACACCCCGTCGTAGGTTATCAGACCTGTTGATGAAATCGATATACCACTGTTTCAGGACACGTCAGCTCCTCCTTGTTTTTCACACAGCCATAGCAGAGCTGCTATTTGCACGATAGTGCTCGAAATTTAGCTGCGGCACTACACATCTTCCCCCTTTCGGAAGATCCAACCTCCAAGCCTCTACCCATGAGCAGTCTTTAACAAAATACTCCACATACATGAACACAACATATATTATTTACAGTAATCTTCTTAAAATTATGCTACTTGAACCACAATGTTCAGAAGCTGTACAATTACTTATACGTTCTAGCCAACTGGCTGTTGCAAATCCATTCTCATTCACCCCTTTCATGCACAATTACTTCCACCTTCCCCTCTTATTGCCGACTACCGAACATGCATTACCTATTATAGCCGGCCGCGGTGGTCTCGCGGTTCAAGGCGCGCAGTCCGAATCCGCGCGACTGCTACGGTCGCAGCTTCGAATCCTGCCTCGGGCATGGATGTCCTTAGGTTAGTTAGGTTTAAGTAGTTCTAAGTTCTAGGGGACTGATGACCACAGCTGTTAAGTCCCGTAGTGCTCAGAGCCATTTTTTGTCCTTAGGTTAGTTACGTTTAAGTAGTTCTAAGTCCTAGGGGACTAATCACCTTAGAAGTTAAGTCGCATAGTGCTCAGAGCCATTACCTCTTATAACAGCTACTAACATCATTTCTCACTCACAGTGCCATCACGACTCATCTCCATTCGAGCAACGAGCAGTACTCGTATCTACCATTTACCCACAGCCCCATATCCTCTGAATTTCACGCATTCTAAATACTGGAACTCACATCCCTTACGACTACGTTTATACTGAAATTTCCTGTACTCTATTCCCTTATTTTACGTTCAAATATTCAGTCTCTCTAGTGGTATCTGATACACTGGAGGGTCACACTGACGAACAGTCCCCCACATAAGGTAGACCTAGACAACGCAAAAGAGGGTCAAAGCTACTACTATGCCCTTTATTATGATACAATCACGACCGTACATCGTTGCTAATGCCCGTATTGTTGCACATATTGAAGCATCACCTCTGTCGAAATTCATCTCTCTTTCACGTCTTATAACCAATTCAACGGAAGGAGTGGGCCAGGAGCTAATATTTCATTCAGATTGTTCAAATTTAGCAGTGGGAGAAGGTGTGGCGGCTTATCTGGCCATACAACTGTAGCTGCGTAGTGTTTAACATGGTCTGTCGTATAACTGCGGCCGACAAGTACAATGTTGGCCCCATAATACGGCAGTCTGTTCCTAGTGTTCCGAAACTGTTTCACTGCGGAAAATCGTAACACGGTCCCTGACTTCAGCCGTCGCACGGACGCCAAAATGGAAAATATTGAAATAAACGATATCGGAATTGAAAAACAACTGCTATCACTTAGTAGCGGAAAAGCATCCGGACCAGACAAGAGACCCTTAAGATTCTACAGTGATTATGCTAAAGAACTTGCCCCCTTTCTATCAGCAATTTATCGTAGATCGCTGGAAGAACGTAAAGTACCTAGCGACTGGAAGAAAGCGCAGGTCGTTCCCATTTTCAAGAAGGGTCATAAATCAGATGCGAATAATTATAGGCCTATTTCGCTTACGTCAATCTGCTGTAGAATAATGGAACATGTTTTGTGTTCTCGTATTATGACGTTCTTAGATAATACAAATCTCCTTCATCATAACCAACATGGATTCCGCAAACAGAGATCATGTGAAACTCAGCTCGCCCTATTTGCCCAAGAAATTCACAGTGCCGTAGACACTGGCGAGCAGATTGATGCCGTATTCCTGGACTTCAGGAAGGCATTTGATACGGTTCCGCACTTACGTTTAGTGAAAAAAATACGAGCTTACGGAATATCGGACCAGGTTTGTGATTGGATTCAGGATTTCCTAGAAGAAAGAACACAACATGTCATTCTTAACGGTTCAAAATCTGCAGATGTAGAGGTAATTTCGGGAGTACCGCAGGGAAGCGTGATAGGACCTTTATTGTTTACAATATACATAAATGACTTAGTTGACAACATCGATAGCTCCGTGAGGCTATTTGCAGATGACACGGTTGTTTACAAGAAAGTAGCAACATCAGAAGACTCGTACGTACTCCAGGAGGACCTGCAGAGGATTAATGCATGGTGCGACAGCTGGCAGCTTTCCCTAAACGTAGATAAATGTAATATAATGCGCATACATAGGGGCAGAAATCCATTCCAGTACGATTATGCCATAGGTGGTAAATCATTGGAAGCGGTAACGACCGTAAAATACTTAGGAGTTACTATCCGGAGCGATCTGAAGTGGAATGATCACATAAAACAAATAGTGGGAAAAGCAGGCGCCAGGTTGAGATTCATAGGAAGAATTCTAAGAAAATGTGACTCATCGACGAAAGAAGTAGCTTACAAAACGCTTGTTCGTCCGATTCTTGAGTATTGCTCATCAGTATGGGACCCTTACCAGGTTGGATTAATAGAAGAGATAGACATGATCCAGCGAAAAGCAGCGCGATTCGTCATGGGGACATTTAGTCAGCGCGAGAGCGTTACGGAGATGCTGAACAAGCTCCAGTGGCGGCAACTTCAAGAAAGGCGTTACGCAATACGGAGAGGTTTATTATCGAAATTACGAGAGAGCACATTCCGGGAAGAGATGGGCAACATATTACTACCGCCCACATATATCTCGCGTAATGATCACAACGAAAAGATCCGAGAAATTAGAGCAAATACGGAGACTTACAAGCAGTCGTTCTTCCCACGCACAATTCGTGAATGGAACAGGGAAGGGGGGATCAGATAGTGGTACAATAAGTACCCTCCGCCACACACCGTAAGGTGGCTCGCGGAGTATAGATGTAGATGTAGATGTAGTTATTCATCCTCTACCGTGCAGTTACAATCGCTTAGTACTTGTGCGCCTTTCTTGCTCGTAGCGGTTATCGACCACTACTGTGGTACTGTTCACGGAATAAACCCAGTGCGGCCCTGCTTGTTGTAAGTTCTGGTCGCGGATCCAGGATGTCGTGCGGACAGTCCTGGCCGATTCTTACCAAAGTCAAACCGAATGTCGCATGCATTCGTGTGACTCTGAGTTACCCTGGTCGGTCTGACTGCAGTCCTTTCCCTCTGACAGTTCTGGAGTTCTCCCGATGATATCGCTAGGTGCCTATCCCCATCCTCTGAGCTCAGCAGTTCATCCTCTGATTTAATTTGTGCAAACTTCCCAAACGTCTCCCACCTTAATGGGTAAAGGTGAACGGTGGAACATTCAAACCCTTTGTGAACGTTGGTAACCGGAAAACGGATCAACTCATACGAGATTATTAACTTCGTGTTACCGCATCCATCCGGACATGTATCACTCACAGGTCCTGGCTCACATTGTCCACCGTCATCTTTACTAACTGCGTCACACCGGTAATCAACTTTCGTAATGCGCGGGTATTATTCAGTACTCCGTGCTCCAAATTTAACAGCTGCATAGTGTGTCATTCCTCATTGACTTCATGGCCGTCTGCTCTATACGCCAGTCTTTCATGTGACTGCTGTGTACGGACGCAGGAGGAGCTGGCCACTGTTCGCGAACAGCTGAACGTGTTGATGGCCGCGGTCAGCCGTCTTCAGGCTGCTGCCTCGGAGGGTAGCGGCAGTGGGGAGCCTGGTGCGTCGCATGGTACACCCCAGGTGTTACATGCTTCACACACTGTCCCTGCTGTCGAGACATCTTCGCGGGTACCGGGCGCGGTTGGGCCACCCTCTCGCCAAGGGGAGTGGCGGGTTCAACGGCGTTCGCGAAGCACGGGGAGGAGGGTCAATGTGGAGGCTGGCAGTGTGGCATCGCCCGCTCTTCCTGTGAGTGGAAATCTGGCCGCTCCTTCAGCAAGGTCCGAGAAGGCACACGGGGGAAGGGGTTTATTAGTTATTGGGAGCTCCAACGTTAGGCGGGTGATGGAGCCCCTTAAGGAAATAGCGGAAAGGTCGGGGAAGAAGGCCAGTGTTCACTTTGTCTGCTTGCCGGGGGGTCTCATCTGAGATGTGGGGGAGGCCCTGCAGGCGGCGATAGAGAGCACTGGGTGCACCCGACTGCAACAAATAGTTGCTCATGTCGGCACCAATGACTCCTGCCGTCTGGGCATAGGGTCATCCTCAGTTCGTACAGGCGGTTGGCGGAATTGGTGAAGGCGAAAAGCCTCGCTCGCGGGGTGAAATCAGAGCTAACTATTTGTAGTATCGTTCCCAGAACCGATCGCGGTCCTCTGGTTTGGAGCCGAGTGGAAGGCTTAAAGCAGAGGCTCAGACGATTCTACGGAGATCTGGGGTGCAAATTTCTAGACCTCCGCTATCGGGTGGAGAAATGTAGAGTCCACCTGAATAGGTCAGGCGTGCACTACACGCCGGAAGCGGCTACAAGGGTAGCGGAGTACGTGTGGAGTGCACATGTGGGTTCTTTAGGTTAGACAATTCCCTCCTTAGGCCCGACAAGACGCCTCCTGAGACGCGGCAAGGTAGGAGTAGGGAAAATGCAACAGGGAGTAACAATATTAATGTGCTAATAGTAAACCGCCGGAGCGTCTATAGAAAGGTCCCAGAACTGCTCTCATTAATAAACGGTCACAACGCCCATATAGTATTAGGGACAGAAAGTTGGCTGAAACCAGACGTAAACAGTAATGAAATCCTAAACTCAGATAGGAATGTATACCGCAGAGACAGGCTGGACAGTGAAGGGGGAGGCGTGTTTATAGCGATAAGAAGTGCAATAGTATCGAAGGAAATTGACGGAGATCCGAAATGTGAAATAATTTGGGTGAAGGTCACGGTTAAAGCAGGCTCAGACATGGTAATTGGATGTCTCTATAGGCACCCTGGCTCAGCAGCTGTTGTGGCTGAGCATCTGAAGGATAATTTGGAAAGTATTTCGAGTAGATTTCCCCACCATGTTATAGTTCTGGGTGGAGATTTTAGTTTGCCAGATATAGACTGGGAGCCTCAAATGTTCATAACGGGTGGCAGGAACAAAGAATCCAGCGAAATTTTTTAAAGTGCTTTATCTGAAAACTATCTTGAGCAGTTAAACAGAGAATCGACTCGTGGCGATGACATATTAGATCTTCTGGTGACAAACAGACCCGAACTATTTGAAACAGTTAACGCAGAACAGGGAACCAGCGATCATAAAGCTGTTACTGCATCGATGATTTCAGCCGTAAATAGAAATATTAAAAAAAGGTAGGAAGATTTTTCTGTTTAGCAAAAGTGACAAAAAGCAGATTACAGAGTACCTGACGGCTCAACACAGAAGTTTTGTCTTAAGTACAGGTAGTGTTGAGGATCAGTGGACAAAGTTCAAAACCATCGTACAATATAGATGAGTATGTGCCAAGCAAGATCGTAAGAGATGGGAAAGAGCCATCGTGGTACGACAACCGAGTTAGGAAACTGCTGCGGAAGAAAAGGGAACTTCACAGCAAACATAAACATAGCCAAAGCCTTGCAGACAACCAAAAATTACGCGAAGTGAAATGTAGTGTGAGAAGGGCTATGCGAGAGGCGTTCAATGAGTTCGAAAGTAAAGTTCTATGTACTGACTTGGCAGAAAATCCTAAGAAATTTTGGTCTTATGTCAAAGCGGTTGGTGGATCAAAACAAAATGTCCAGACACTCTCTGACCAAAATGGTACTGAAACAGAGGATGACAGACTAAAGGCCAAAATACTAAATGTCTTTTTCCAAAGCTGTTTCACAGAGGAAGACAGCACTGTAGTTCCTTCTCTAGATTGTCGACCGAAGATGACAAAATGGTAGATATCGAAATAGTCGACAGAGGGATAGAGAAACAATTAAAATCGCTCAAAAGGGGAATGGCCGCTGGACCTGATGGGATTCCAGTTCGATTTTACACAGAGTACGCGAAGGAACTTGCCCCCCTTCTTGCAGCGATGTACCGTAGGTCTCTAGAAGAGCGTAGCGTTCCAAAGGCTTGGTAAAGGGCACAACAAGGGGAATGGCCGCTGGACCTGATGGGATTCCAGTTCGATTTTACACAGAGTACGCGAAGGAACTTGCCCCCCTTCTTGCAGCGATGTACCGTAGGTCTCTAGAAGAGCGTAGCGTTCCAAAGGCTTGGTAAAGGGCACAGCTCATTCCCGTTTTCAAGAAGGGTCGTCGAACAGATGTGCAGAGCTATAGACCTATATCTCTAAGTCGATCAGTTGTAGAATTTTGCAACACGTATTATGTTCGAGTATAATGACTTTTCTGGAGACTAGAAATCTACTCTGTAGGAATCAGCATGGGTTTCGAAAAAGACGGTCGTGTGAAACCCAGCTAGCGCTATTCGTCCACGAGAGTCAGAGGGCCATAGACACTGGTTCACAGGTAGATGCCGTGTTTCTTGACTTCCGCAAGGCGTTCGATACAGTTCCCCACAATCGTTTAATGAACAAAGTTAGAGCATATGGACTATCAGACGAATTGGGTGATTGGATTGAAGAGTTCCTAGATAACAGAATGCAGCATATCATTCTCAATGGAGAGAAGTCTTCCGAAGTAAGAGTGACTTCAGGTGTGCCGCAGGTGAGTGTCATAGGACCATTGCTATTCACAATATGCATAAATGACCTTGTGGATGACATCGGAAGTTCACTGAGGCGTTTTGTAGATGATGCTGTGGTGTATCGAGAGGTTGTAACAATGGAAAATTGTACTGAAATGCAGGAGGATCTGCAGCGAATTGACGCATGGTGCAGGGAATGGCAATTGAATCTCAATGTAGACAAGTGTAAAGTGCTGCGAATACATAGAAAGATAGATCCCTTATCATTTAGCTACAAAACAGCAGGTCAGCAACTGGAAGCAGTTAATTCCATAAATTATCTGGGAGTACGCATTAGGAGTGTTTTAAAATGGAATGATCATATAAAGTTGATCGTGGGTAAAACAGATGCCAGACTGAGATTCATTGGAAGAATCCTAAGAAAATGCAATCCGAAAACAAAGGAAGTAAGTTACAGTACGCTTGTTCGCCCACTGCTTGAATACTGCTCAGCGGTGTGGGATCCGTACCAGATAGGGTTGATAAAAAAGATAGAGAAGATACAACGGAGAGCAGCACGCTTCGTTACAGGATCATTTAGTAATCGCGAAAGCGTTACGGAGATGATAGAGAAACTCCAGTGGAAGACTCTGCAGGAGAGACGCTCAGTAGCTCGGTACGGGATTTTGTTAAGTTTCGAGAACATACCTTCACCTAAGAGTCAAGCAGTATATTGCTCCCTCCTACGTATATCTCGTGAAGAGACCATGAGGATAAAATCAGAGATTTTAGAGCCCACAGAGAAGCATACCGACAATTCTTCTTTCCACGAACAATACGAGACTGGAATAGAAGGGAGAACTGATAGGGGTACTCAGGGTACCCTCCGCCACACATCGTCAGGTGGCTTGCGGAGTATGAATGTAGATGTAGATGTAGATACTAGTTAGGTCCCAGTCGTCATCAACGTCTGTAGTCCCCAATAACGTTTTTAACACCCTCCCTCCTGCATCCAACATTAGAACATATGTAACTCACTGTAATCATCAATATCTCTTTAAATTTATTGCATTCTGCTTCTTGTCGTAGCCCCGTAAATATATCATCCAACCTTCTCACCCCGTTAAACATTACATTTAATGTTAGTTCTTGTGTCCGTTGTTGACTGGTGAGAACGACTTACTTTTGTCTAACGAAAGGCACTCCGTTCTGCAACAATTGTACTTGCAGCGCCCCCACTCCGCTCTCGTTGCAGAAGTGAAGCACCGTCACAACGGGAAAACAGGGAGCTGATATCATTGTCCCTCCCTACTTTTGGAAGGGTCTGCCGTCCAGCAACGAGCGGAAAAAACGCTTAAATTACGTAGAAACATACGTTAAACGCGAAAAAATACTACTTTCTCAACCAAGTTCTTCTACCCACCCGGAAACATCTCCACAATAACACCCCATTATAATCAACTGTACATAGCAGTTCCATTCTACATATCTCAACACTAAACATCTCCTACTTCCTTGACCTCAACCCATAAGAAATTTAATATGCAGTTCGCGCAAGGTTTCTTCCTACTACCCCTCAGTGTCCCTCTGGTGGACAGCGACACTTGCGGCTATGCATCGCTCAGTGCGGCTGCTGTGATGTGGCTGTTCGTGATGACTGCCACTAAGACCTGAGCTATAATCTGTTCCTCCCCTCTTTTATGGAGTATGATGTACACAAGTTTTGGCCCTTTTTTAACTGACTATCGTCGTTTAAGGGGTAATCTATTACCAGTGATTCTTGGGGGTCCCTTTTTACCTACGTCGATGTCCTTACTGACTTAGGGTTTTCTTATTATAATGTTACGACGTGGGTCCGTTGGTCCATACTGATAGTCATTCATGTACGGTCCAGTCTCATTAATGTGACCCCATCTTGGATTTGACATCAACTTGCAACAAACACTCGTAGAGGGCAGGTGGCGGCACTAGCAGTGGAGGGTATATGAAGCGTGTCGGGGGCACGCGGAAAACGTTGCAGTCGTCGTGGTAATGCGGAAACAGAGCGATTTACCCGACGTCCAAAAGCGCATGGTCATTGTCTATCGGACCAAGGAAGTATTTCCAAAACGGTTAAGTTTTTAAACAGTTCGGGTGCCGCCGTGGTTAAATTACACTATGCCTGAGATAATGGCGCTCTCCGAAACCGGCCCCGAGCTAACTATGGTGCACCTTGGGTCAGAGATGGCAGGGTTGAAAGTCGGCTACAGAGAGGTGTTGGGTGATGAGACGTGCAACTGTTGACCAACCGACCACTCAGGTGAACCAAGGGGCTGCCATAAATGACTCCTCAACGTCCGTTCAGTGAACGCTACTGCGTATTGGCCTCCGCAGTAAGCGCCTGGTTTATATACCCATGCTGACTGCTGTTCATCGACAACGACAGCTGGAATTTGCACGCTAATACCGCAACTGGAAGTCCACTGTGGGGCGAAAGGTGGCCTTTTCACATGAATCACCTTTTGTGCTCCTTCAGACAGATGGCCGTTAGCGTATACGGCGCGAAACGTCTGAAAGAAAAGTGGGAGCGACATGGTCTGGGGACTGGCTGGTCTCGTCACCGTGGAAGGCACAGTTGATCAACGCAAGCATGTATACATCCATGGGTCCCATGTTCTCTCCTAAATGCAGTTTGTTTTTCCTCGGTACGGTGCCATCTACCAACTGAACAATGGAACGTTCACACGGCTCGCAGTGTCTGAGAGTTGTTCAAAGAGCACCGGGATGGAATTTCAATGATCCTCTGGCCGCGACACCTCCTGGGTTAAAACTCAATCGAGAATCTTTGGGACCACCTCGATCTGGGTTTTTGAACCATGGATCCTCAACCGACCTGGCGTAAACGGCCTCGGCCCTGCAATCGGCATGGCTTCACATTCCTGTCGGTACCATCCAGCACCTCACTGATTCTCTTGCTATACTTCTCACAGTGGCCATGCTACAAAAGTGGTTACAGTGGCTTTTGAAAGGTAGTTACATTAAAGCGACTGAACAGTGTATTTTTTGTGGTTCTAGGCCACGAAACTGGTCCTATTCCAATAAAGATTATCATGCAGTGTACACAGTGTTCTTTTTGCAATATATGTTACCACAGCTTCGAACGTCCGGAGGTCAGAGTTGTAATTCGCAATCAGGGTATCTATATCGGCTGCCAGCAATTTCTGGTCCGCGTCACCTCATAGTTGCAAAAATCATCCATTTTTACGGGCACTACTTTCTTGTTGCCTTTCCCTTGTACGCATACAATGATTCTTCTGACAAAGCAACGTGATGTGCTCAGTACATCATTTTCAGCGAGTAATTCTACCACTGACAAAATATTATCAGGCCTCACTGGTTGCACATTCACCCAAAGCAATTTCCCAGTGCTTTGCATCATAGTATCACGAACGTTAAACCACAGTGTTGCTTCTTACATTTCAAGGGACTCACCCCTTATCATAGACAAACTTTGCGACAGTACTTCCCTATCGATAGTCACCCATATGTAGAATATTTTCCCTCTAAGTTCAGCCACACGTCGCCTAAGGTCAGTTTTGGCATACTGTCATATCACAGTACTATTCCTTTTTCTACTGCCCTTTTTATGTCTTGACTTTTCACTACTGTAGATGAGTTTAGCAATGTTACGCCAAGCGCAAACTTCGTATCAGTGACAATATAAATACACAGAGACTGTCTGGATTGCGACGGCATTACTCCGTCACCTTATGGTCACTCAAAAAATGAAGGATAAAAAAACTCTTGTTCGAGACTGAGGAGAACGGTTGCGGGTGCTTTTTATGTAACAAATAGCATTGCTGTAATCGCCATTAAAAGAATTGGTTTGAACGTAAAAGCTGCGTCCGTATGACGACAAGATTTCAGTTTCGATTGCTGTTAATGGATGGGGAAAGTGTATACAGATTATAGGAGAATATAATGATAATATCAAAGTAAGCTTTTGATCATTATTTCAGTATTTTTTTGATTGATATGAAATTTTATTACTATCGACAGTTTGCGGGCCGTATGGATAAGTGTCAGATGGATGAGCACCACGAACCTCCACCACGATCATTATCCTGTTTAGGGACATTATTATTTCACTGATTTTAAATTTTCATTCAGTGCAACAGCTACCAATCATCCTCCAAATAAAGTGCTACACTAGCAAAAAATGGTTCAAACGGCTATGAGCACTATGGGACTTAACTTCTGAGGTCATCAGTCCCCTAGAACTTAGAACTACTTAAACCTAATTAACCTAAGGACATCACACATCAATGCCCGAGGCAGCATTCGAACCTGCGATCGTAAAGGTCGCGCGGTTTCAGCTACACTAGCACGCAAGTGGACTCCCTGCTGCCCATGAATGTGAGAAAGATTAGACGAACAAATTTTCTAGATCGAAGAAGTAATATCGTCCGTATAAATTTCAGATACTTCGCGGAAAACAAGCTAGAGTTACGTAAGATCCCTCTCAATAAAATTCGTCGAAATTTTTCACTCTGCATGAAGACATTCACGCGTCTTTTATGTGTGTCTGCAAATATCTTAAATTAGAATGTCAAACTCTTACCGTTAATGTCTAATCCTAGGATCATAACGGAATTTTTGCTTACGCTAGGAAGCACTTCCACACATTCCTTAAAAAGTTCCGCTCCAACCTCAAAATTCGCCATTGCTGAACCCTAAGACTTGACATAACTGTCTCCAAGCCAACGCAAGGCATAGCGTGATGGGTATATGGATTCCGACCTACCAGATCCACACTTGCCTCTGGCACATGCGCCCCTGTGTCTAACGATCTTTTAACATCAAAATTTCCCGGTAACGGCAGGAACAGGTTCCACATAATGCACAACTGGCCATTAAAATTGCCACACCAAGAAGAAATGCAGATGATAATCGGGTATTCATTGGACAACTATTTTATTCTAAAACTGACATGTGATTACATTTTCACGCAATTAGGGTTCATAGATCCTGAGAAATCAGTACCCAGAACAACTACCTCTGACCGTAATAACGGCCTTAATACGCCTGGGCATTGAGTCAGAGTTTGGATGGCGTGTACAGGCACAGCTGACCATGCAGCTTCAACACGATACCACAGTTCATCAGGAGTAGTGACTGCCGTATTGTGACGAACCAGTTGCTCGGCCACCATTGACCAGACGTTTTCAATTCGTGAGAGATCTGGAGAATGTGCTGGCCAGGGCAGCAGTCGAACATTTTCTGTATCCAGAAAGACCCGTACAGGACCTGCAACATGCGGTCGTGCATTATCCTGCTGAAATGTAGGGTTTCGCAGGGATCGAATGAATAGTAGAACCACAGGTCGTAACAAATCTGAAATGTAACGTACACTGTTCAAAGTGCCGTCAATGCGAACAAGAGGTGACCGAGACGTGTAACCAATGGCACCCCATACCATCACGCCGGGTGATACGACAGTATGGAGATGACGAATACACGCTTCCAATGTGCGTCCACCGCGGTGTCACCAGACACGGATGCGACTACTATGATGCTGTAAACAGAACCTGTATTCATCCGAAAAAAGGACGTTTTGCCATTCGTGCACCCAGGTTCGTCGTTGAGTACACCATCACGGGCGCTCCTCTCTGTGACGCAACGATAAGTGTAACCGCAGCAATAGTCTCCGAGCTGATAGTCCATGCTGCTGCAAACGTCGTTGAATTGTTGGTGCAGATGGTTGTTGTTTTGCAAACGGCCCCATCTGTTGACACAGGGATCAAGCCGTGGCTGCGCGATCCGTTACAGCCATGCGGATAAGATGCCTGTCATCTCGAGTGCTAGTAATACGAGGCCGTTGGGATCCAGCACGGCTTTCCGTATTATCCTCCTGAACCCACCGATTCCATATTCTGCTAACAGTCATTGGATCTCAACAAACGCGAGCAGCAATGTCGCGATACGATAAACCGCAATCGTGATCGGCTTCAATCCGACCTTTATCAAAGTCGGAAACGTGATGATACGCATTCCTCCTCCTTACATGAGACATCACAACAAAATATGATCAGGTAACTCGGCTCAACTGCTGTTCGTGTATGAGAAATCGGTTGGAAACTTACCTCATGTTAGCACGTTGTCAGTGTCGCCACCGGTGTCAACCTTGTGTGAATGCTCTGAAAAGCAAATCATTTGCATATCGCAGCATCTTCTTCCTGTCGGTTAAATGTCGCGTCTGTAGCACGTCATCTTCGTGGTGTAGCAATTTTAATGGCCAGTAGTGTACTTTGCTGTTTCCCCCTTATACAGGGTGTTACAGAAAGGTACGCCCAAACTTTCAGGAAACATTCATCACACACTAATAAAGAAAAGATGTTATGTGGACATGTGTCCGGAAACACTTAATTTCCATGTTAGAGCTCATTTTAGTTTCGTCAGTATGTGCTGTACTTCCTCGATTCACCGCCAGTTGGTGCAATTGATGGAAGGTGATGCTGACTTCAGTGCTTCTGTTGACATGCGACTCATTGCTCTACAGTACTAGCATCAAGCACATCAGTACGTAGCATCAAGAGGTTAGTGTTCATCACGAACGAGGTTTTGCAGTCAGTGCAATGTTCTCAAATTCACAGTTGGCAGATGCCCATTTGATGTATGGATTAGCACTGGGCAATAGCCGTGGCGCGGTACGTCTGTACCGAGACAGATTTCCAGAACGAAGGTGTCTCGACAGGAAGACGTTCGAAGCAATTGATCTGCGTCTTAGGGAGGACGGAACATTCCAGCCTATGACTCGCGACTGGGGAACACCTAGAACGACGAGGACACCTGCAATGGACGAGGCAATTCTTCGTGCAGTTGACGATAACCCTAATGTCAGCGCCAGAGAAGTTGCTGCTGTACAAGTTAACGTTGACCACGTCACTGTATGGAGAGAGCTACGGGAGAACTAGTTGTTTCCGTACCATGTACAGCGTGTGCAGGCACTATCAGCAGCTGATTGGCCTCCACAGGTACACTTCTGCGAATGATTCATCCAACAATGTGTCAATCCTCATTTCAGTGCAAATAGTCTCTTTACGGATGAGGCTTCATTCCAACGTGATCAAATTGCAAATTTTCACAATCAACATGTGTGGGCTGACGAGAATCCGCACGCAACTGTGCAATCACATTAACACAGATTGTCTGTGAACGTTTGGGCAGGCATTGTTGGTATTGTGTAGATTGGGCCACATGTTCTTCCACCTAAGCTCAATGTAGCACGTTATCATGATTTCATACGTGATACCCTACCTGTGCTGCTAGAACATGTGCCTTTACAAGTACGACACAACATGTGGTTCATACACGATGGAGCTCCTGCACATTTCAGTCGAAGTGTTCGTACGCTTCTCAACAACAGATTCGGTGACCGATGGATTGGTAGAGGCGGACCAATTCCATGGCCTCCACGCTCTCCTGACCTCAACCCTCTTGACTTTCATTTATGGGGGCATTTGAAAGCTCTTGTCTACGCAACCCCAGTACCAAATGTAGAGACTCTTCGTGCTCGTATCGTGGACGGCTGTGATACAATACGCCATTCTCCAGGGCTGCATCAGCGCATCAGGGATTCCATGCGACGGAGGGTGGATGCATGAATCCTCGCTAACGGAGGACATTTTGAACATTTCCTGTAACAAAGTGTTTGAAGTCACGCTGGTACGTTCTGTTGCTGTGTGTTTCCATTCCATGATTAATGTGATTTGAAGAGAAGTAATAAAATGAGCTCTAACATGGAAAGTAAGCGTTTCCGGAAGCATGTCCACATATATTTTCTTTCTTTATTTGTGTGTGAGGAATGTTTCCTGAAAGTTTGGCCGTACCTTTTTGTAACACGCAGTATACACGCACTTTTTCCCTTACACCGCACCGACCACTCTGAGGGCGTCGACATTATCTCTGAATATGCCCAGTAGATCTACAGGCTAGCGTAAAAAGCGCTCGCCTGTCGAGTATTCCCATTGCAACAATAATTTGCTCAAACTCTGTAAACAACTTGACCAAAGAGTATAAGTCCTCCAGGCCACCTAACTCTTCTAGACGCATCGGGCCGCAGACCCATGAGAAAACATCCAGTGCCCTTCGGATCCCTGGAGAATGACTGTATTCACCTCATCGTTCTCCTCCAGCTCGTACGTTTTCACATTAATCTTATTGTTCTGTCCGGAAACATTTCTATCGAGTCACCGTGCTCCTTTGTTGAACTACTCACGGAAAAACCTAGCTCTGGTCTGTTTCTTCTATCGTTTCAAGAGGCCTTTCTCCAACCCCTTAAACGCCTGTACGTTTCTTAGCCCCTCTGCATACCTGCTAGTATTTTCTTCCCTGTCAACCGTTATTTTGCTGTTTGCAGTAACTGGGCCTTCGACCGTTCTCCTGTCTTTGCTGTTAATTGTTGATCATATAAGAAAATCGCTGTATCCTCATTCGACTTTCCATTGAAGTGCATGATGACGGGAATGGGTTTTTCGGATGACGCTATTCCTTCCAAATTGCAAGCTGCACAAGTAAGTCCGTTTTACCAGCCCTTAATAGTGCTACCTTATTAAGCAATAAACGCATACTCTCTTGCCTGGTGACGTTCTGTGTTTTAAACTCTGCCTATGTGGGATCTTAATCTCCAAGTAAAACACAACAGTCAACACCAGTTTGCACACAGCAACACATCACCTGCTAACTACTTCTCGTTATGAGCCGTCTTGACTCCGTACGTTGTCTATCGACATCACCATACCTACAACAATGAAAACAAACCACAGACACTGATTCAGTACACAGTGAAAAATGATATAGGAAATTACGGTGACTACGCTTAAGGTGTTGCAAACAATGCTCCTTAGAACTATTGTGGAACTGAGAAAGATCAGCGGCTTCTGCTTACTGCACTGAAGTTAACATCAAATCCAGCGAATATTCTACAAAGACCTCATGTTCTCTATACGCGAAAACAGAATGACAACCAAATGCCAATATTCTACCGACTCACGCAACTGTGCGATGATACTGCGTGCCGCAAGGAGGTCGACTCTGCTGGCACCTGCTTCCAGCCAAGAATTTCTGACAACAAGCTGTCATGGTGGGGAGGATGGGCGGGGGGGGATCGGAGCCCACTACGGTACTGATGTTATGGTACGGAAAAGGTGGAGATCATAGTTGTGGCTAGGAAAACACCGCAAGAAAGTAAAACACTTATATTCAGTTGCCCTGCAACAGTCATAGTGATGTGATGTCACAGTTACAGTATCACCACTGTTACGCCTTTCTGGGCGTACGGTGTGAAGGCCACACTGACTAAAGTGGAAGCCGGCTGCTGGTGGCAAATCTGGCTATGAAGTCCACACACTGCGTTGCTGACACTTGTTTTGCACACTCAACAACATAGGCCCCCATTTTGCACAGTGTGTCAGCATGCAGCAGTGCCTGTGATGGGTCCATGTACCATAATTCTTGTTGAGATGTCACAACACAGAAGAACTCGACGTAGTGAGCTATGGCGCAGGGTGCTCTAACGCTCATTCAGGTGGCGGAGTACGTTAGACCACACCGCTGGGGACATGGACTGCAGCCCACCCTCTTCCCCAGTGCAGAAGTTCGGCTGCTGCTATAAAGCACAGATGGCAGACTTAACACTCGGAGCTGGTCTGCCGGAGGTGGCAGCTGCCTATTGACCCTTAACCTGATTGTGAACGCGTGACCCACACGTTGTGATTGATGCTGCCAGACTACTTATATCACTTTTTTGGACACCATGGTTGTGGAGATGAAGCAGCAATTAGTATGATTAATCAATTACTCGAAAACAGTCTTAATCGCATTTATTATTATTACTATACCGCCAACCGGTTTCAGCATATCAGATAGTTTCCTGCCGTTATGTAGAGAGGAGTGACACCACCAACAGTCGACCAATGCTGTAAACGCCCTGAAGATGACCCCTACGTCGGGCTGAAACCGGTTGGCGGTATAGTAATAATAATGCTTATATCTCTGCTAAAGCCAAAGAGTATTTGTACTAATTAATGATACGTTTGTTGTGCTGACATATGGCTTCCAGCCACATTGTGGTGCACTTTTGCTACGTCTCGAGTTTTTCTACACAGTCACCTTACGTTATTGCCTCCTGTAGCTCTTATGCAGAGCGTAGGGCTTCGACCAAGCTCCGACACAGCACTCGATTTTGGGCGAGGGTCTTCAACTCTGCAAATATTTTTCGCTTTTTCTTGGCCTCTTCCTGCACTGTCCTCCACCATGATGTCTTTTGTCTTCCTAGTTTCCTTTTACCCTGTGGGTTCCAACAGAGAGCTCGTGTCTCTACAACATCCTGGCGTTTTCGGAGGGTGTGTCCAATCAAGCTCGACCTCCTTCTCTTGATTGGATGACAACATGTTCCTCTCTAGTTCTTTTCCAAAGATCTTGGTTAGTTTGGGCAAACGATTTTGAGAATTTTCATAAGGTGACTCTTCATTCAGGAAGACCTGCAAACTCTTGTGATTGTAGAAGTAACCTCCCAAGTTTCACATCCGTATAACAACCTGCTTTCACGTTTCTTATAAATATTCGTAGTTTAGTTGGCCTGAAAATCTGTCTTGCCCTCCTAATGCATACAGCGGGATGAGTGCCCCCTTCACCTTTGAGGTACTTGCTCTAACAGCAGCAGACTTAAGTAGCTACACTCACAAGGCGTGTGAACTCGTTTATCTTTTCAACATTCTCATTGCTTACTGTCAGCCTTCTCGTATCTCTTGTACTGATTTTCATAATCTTCATCTTATGAGTTTCAGCTCAACAATCTTCAAGGACATGCAGCTTCCCTTCCACGCCAATAAAATTCTGTGAATTGAGGCAGATATCGTCGGCAAACTTAAGATCTTCCAATCACTTAGTCAAGCTTGTTTTCTACCACTTTAATCATCAGTTCATCCCACACCAGTTAATACACAGTTGAAGATAAAATAATCCTTAGCGAGCTCCAGACTTAATTGAGAAGGGCTTCGTGGATGACTCGGCATGTTCAATTATTGTAGGTCTCCCTGATAACCTTTACTATCTTCTCTCGTATCGCATACTTTTTCAGAATGTTCCACATTTGACTTCTTTCAAACTCTACAAGAAGTATGTGAAGATTCTTGATGAATTCATTTGATCGTTTAATAATTACGCTAAGCCTGTTTATTTTTATCTGTAGAGGTGTGGTTACCTCTAAAACCGGCTTTCTCCTCTCTTCTATGCAATTCAACTTGCTCCTTGATTCTGTTAAGGGTTATCCATGCCAACACTTTTCTTAGAACCGTAAGCAAGGTGATTTCCCTCCAATTATGCCAGTTGGTGATTCTCCCTTTTTTTGTGCCATTTGACGAAGAATCCTGCTCTCCACGCCTGTGATACGCTATCCAACTTACTGATCTTTATCAAAAGAGAATGGGGGAAGATTGTGTTACCGGATCATTGGTCAGAAATTCTGGTGCTATGTTATCTGCCCCTGGGCGTTTCCATTTTTAGCTGCTTGACTGCTGTCTTGATCTCTTCTTTTAAAGCTGTCTTCGAACTAATTTTGGTTCCTACTATTTCAAGATCACCTTCATCTTCGGGTTTTTTTTCCTTGTTCAGACTCACCATCATCACCTCTATTCAGCAGCTCCATAAAGGGCTCACGCCATCTTGAAAACTGTACATCATCGTTGGTGAGGAGATGTCTTTGTTTGCTCCTTACAGGTCGGGTGCAGGTAACTTTGTTTTTAGCGAGCGTCCTTGTGACATCGTAAAGCCTCTTCATGTTGCCGACTCTGGATGCCATCTCTGCCTTCTCAGGCAATTCCAAGACCCACTTCCTTTGGTCAGCATCAACATTCTTTCTCACCTCCATGCTTTTAGCTTTATATTCCTCTTGTAGGTTAATCTTCTGGAGCCCTATCTAGCTACCGTATAGTTCTTGTTGTACTTCTCTTTGTTTTCCATACAAGTCCAGGTTGTTTCCGACATCCATTACTTTCTTCTTGTGTTCCTGAATCGAACGGTTTTGTTTTTTCGGTTACGCCTGTAAAGGCTCTTTTCATTTCCTCCCAGTTATCATGGAAGCCTTCTTCTTCATCCATGCAAAGGATTGCAGACCGGTTTCTCAATTCCCGTTTGCACTCTTGCCTGGTATATTCATTTTCAACTTTCAGAGATCAAATCTCTTCTTTTGAGCGTCGAAACATTTTCTCTTGATGCAATCACATGCAAAGATGGTGGTCACTGTCTACGTC
Source organism: Schistocerca piceifrons (assembly GCF_021461385.2). Lineage (NCBI taxonomy): Eukaryota > Metazoa > Arthropoda > Insecta > Orthoptera > Acrididae > Schistocerca > Schistocerca piceifrons. The sequence goes on from NC_060142.1 coordinate 373,079,122, forward strand.
TGCTCCCTTCGACTTCTCACGTCTATGAGGGACTTTCTCCATTTCCTGCTCCAAACTAAAGGGTCAGTTTGATTTTGAATGTGAAGATTTGGAGACACGCAAGATTTTTCAATCTTTATGAAGGAAGACTGTACCATCAATAATTAGATCATTATTCTCACAGAAAGCCACAAAACATCTCCATTATTATTTATGCTGCCTACTCTATGTCTTCCAATCACTTGCTCCAATCCATGATTGTCTGCACACATCTTTCCACTGAAATCATCCATCACGATTAAATCATATTTCCAACTGATTTTCAGGACTGTTTTCTGGATTTCTGCGTAGAAGTTTGTTTAAAACTCTTCACTAGCATCTTCAGTTGGTACATGACATTGCACTACGGAGACGTTACTCACTCTTCCCTTGAATCTTGCAAAAAGAATTCTTGAAGGCATGAGTTAACAGTTTGTCAAGTTGTTCTTCATTCTTTTACTTAAGAGCAAGCCGACTTCCTACTCGTGCGGATCATTATTATTTGGCTTTCCAGAATATAGAAATGTTTGCCCGCTAAATTTCTTCATTTCTTCAAATTCATTCCATCTATCTTCATTTACTACTATGATGTCGAGTTTATGTCGCTCTGATACTGCTCGAGATTGAGAGTTGCAGATATTCATCCTCAGTATTGAAATGGAGGTGAGAAAGATCGATTTGTCCTTATGGACGCACTAAATTTAGCTTCAAATTCCAGTGAATATCCCAATTAGACCCATGTTCTCTACACTCAAAAAACAGGAAGATAACCGAGAAACCAATAGCCTGTTCACTAACCCCGCTGTGCGATAGTACTGTATGCTGCTTGGAGGTCAGTCGATTCTGCTGGCACCAACCGGCATCCAAGTACTGCTGACAAGCTGTCGGGCCTCAGGTAGTGAGAGACCACTGCATTGTAGAGACTAAGGTGTGGCTGGGTGTGGAGATTGTGACGCTGGCCGGTGAAGGCTAGGAAAACACAGCTGGAAGCCAAAACATATTCAACTTGCACCACAACCACAACATTCGAAGTACGGTGATGTGGCTCAGAACATTATATCCACCACGAACTCCTCTCCTGTGCCTACTCTTTCATCTCACACTACACTTGCAACTTACGTGATCGATTATCTTCCGAGTGTCCCATAGTGCGCAGAGCCATATCTTCTGAGTGTATTCCAATCTCTGTCGCCCCCTACAGCTCCCTCTGGTACCACGGAAGTTACCCCCTGAAGTCTTAACAGCTGTCCTGTCATCCTGTCCCTTCTTCTTGTCAATGATTTCCATGTATCCCTTTCTTCGCCGAACCTCAGGCATTCCTTACCTCAGTATCACCACATTTCAAATCCTTCAATTCTCTTCTATTCCGTTTTACCACCGTCCATGCTTCGCTACCACACAATGCCGTGATTCAAACGTACATTCTAATTCTAATGCTAAGTGTCCTGCCTTCTCATTCCTGCTACTTTTCATTATACTCACCTCCCTTCGATTTACTCTCAATCCATAGTCTGTACTCATTAGGCTGTCAAAAAAAAATGTTCAGATGTGTGTGAAATCTTATGGGACTTAACTGCTAAGGTCGACAGTCCCCAAGCTTACACACTACCTAACCTAAATTATCCTAAAGACAAACACACACACCGACGCCCGAGGGAGGACTCGAGCTTCCGTCGGGACCAGCTCTACAGTCCATGACTGCAGCGCCTTAGACCGCTCGGCTAACATTAAATCTAATGTCAATTCAACAGGTCCTGTAATTCTTGTTCATTTTTACGGATAATCTTTTATTGACCTTAAATTGTAAACTCTCATTTGAATCTTTCTTTAATTTCCGTCATAGCTTCTTCGATGTGTAGATTAAACAGTTGGGCGGAAGTATACCGCAGAGGCAAGCTGGACAGTGAAGGGGGAGACGTGTTCATATCGATAAGAAGTGCAATAGTATCGAAGGAAATTCACGGAGATCTGAAATGTGCAATAATTTGGCTGAATGTCACGTTTAAAGCAGGCTCAGACATGGTAATTGGAAGTCTCTATAGGCCCCCTGGCTCAGCAGCTTGTTGTGGCTAAGCACCTGAAGGATAATTTGGAAAATATTTCGATTAGATTTCCCCACCATGTTATAGTTCTGGGTGGAGATTTTAGTTTGCCAAATATAGACTAGGAGACTCAAACATTCATAACGGGTGGCAGGAACAAAGAATCCAGTGAAATTTTTTTTAAGTGCTTGATCTGAAAACTACCTTGAGCAGTTAAATAGAGAACCGACTCGTGGCGATAACATATTAGACCTTATGTTGACAAACAGACCCGAACTATTTGAAACAGTTAACGCAGAACAGGGAATCAGCAATCATAAATCGGTTACTGCATCAATGATTTCAGCCGTAAATAGAAATATTAAAAAAAGGTAGGAAGATTTTTCTGTTTAGCAAAAGTGACATAAACTAGATTTCAGAGTACCTGACGACTCAACACATAAGTTTTGTCTTAGGTACAGGTAGTGTTGAGGATCAGTGGACAAAGTTCAAAACCATCGTACAATATGCGTTAGATGAGTATTCCTCAAGCAAGATCGTAAGAGAGGGAAAAGAGCCACCGTGATACAACAACCGAGTTAGAAAACTGCTGCGGAAGAAAAGGGAACTTCACAGCAAACATAAACATAGCCAAAGCCTTGCAGACAAACCAAATTTACGCGAAGCGAAATGTAGTGTGAGGAGGGCTATGCGAGAGGCGTTCAATGAGTTCGAAAGTAAAGTTCTATGTACTGACTTGGCAGAAAGTCCTAAGAAATTTGGATCAAAACGGGAGGTGTATCAAAACAAAATGTACAGACACTCTGTGACCAAAATGGTACTGAAACAGAGGATGACAGACTAAAGGCCGAAATACTAAATGTCTTTTTCCAAAGCTGTTTCACAGAGGAAGACAGCACTGTAGTTCCTTCTCTAGATTGTCGACAAAAGATGACCAAATGGTAGATATCGAAAAAGACAATAGAGAGATAGAGAAACAATTAAAATCGCTCAAAAGAGGAAAGGCCGCTGGACCTGATGGGATACCAGTTCGATTTTACACATAGTACGCGAAGGAGCTTGCCCCCCTTCTTGCAACGGTGTACCGTAGGTCTCTAGAAGAGCGTAACGTTCCAAAGGATTGGAAAATGGCACAGGGCATCCCCGTTTTCAAGAAGGGACGTCGAACAGATGTGCAGAACTATAGATCTATATCTCTAACGTCGATCAGTTGTAGAATTTTGGAACACGTATTATGTTCGAGTATAATGACTTTTCTGGAGACTAGAAATCTACTCTGTAGGAATCAGCATGGGTTTCGAAAAAGACGGTCGTGTGAAACCCAGCTCGCGCTATTCGTCCACGAGAGTCAGAGGGCCATAGACACTGGTTCACAGGTAGATGCCGTGTTTCTTGACTTCCGCAAGGCGTTCGATACAGTTCCCCACAGTCTTTTAATGAACAAAGTAAGTGCATATGGACTCTCAGACCAATTGTGTGATTCGATTCAAGAGTAACAGAACACAGCATGTCATTCTCAATGGAGAGGAAGAGTGATTTCAGGTGTGCCGCAGGGGAGTGTCGTAGGACCGTTGCTATTCACAATATACATAAATGACCTTGTGGATAACATCGGATGTTCACTGAGGCTTTTTGCGGATGATGCTGTGGTGTACCGAGAGGTTGTAACAATGGGAAATTGTACTGAAATGCTGGAGGATCTGCAGCGAATTGACGCATGGTGCAGGGAATGGCAATTGAATCTCAATGTAGACAAGTGTAATGTGCTGCGAATACATAGAAAGGAAGATCCCTTATCATTTAGCTACAATATAGCTGGTCAGGAACTGGAAGCAGTTAGTTCCATAAATTATCTGGGAGTACGTATTAGGAGTGATTTAAAATGCTATGATCATATAAAGTTGATCGTCGGTAAAACAGATGGCAGACTGAGATTCATTGGAAGAATCCTAAGGAAATGCAATCCGAAAGCAAAGAAAGTAGGTTACAGTACGCTTGTTCGCCCACTACTTGAATACTCGGCAGTGTGGGATCTGTACCAGATAGGGTTTATAGAAGAGTTAGAGAAGATCCAACGGAGAGCAGCGCGTTTCGTTACAGGATCATTTAGTAATCACGAAAGCGTTATGGAGATGATAGATAAACTGCAGTGGAAGACTCTGCAGGAGAGACGCTCATTAGCTCGGTACGGGCTTTTGTTGAAGTTTCGAGAACATAACTTCACCGAAGAGTCAAGCAGTATATCGCTCCCTCCTACGTATATCTCGCGAAGAGACCATGAGGATAAAATCAGAGAGATTAGAGCCCACACAGAGGCAACCGACAATCCTTCTTTCCACGAACAATGCGACACTGGAATAGAAGGGAGAACCGATAGTCGTACTCAAAGTACCCGCCGCCACACACCGTCAGGTAGCTTGCGGAGTATGGATGTAGATGTAGAAGAGTACATCCCTGTCTTATACTCTTTCTAATCCGAACACTTCGTTCTTATTGCTCCTTCTTGTTTCTTGTGCTTACTACATATTACACGTCTTTCTCTATATTTTGCCCATGCTTGTCTCAGTATTTCAAGCATTTTGCACCATTTCACACCTTCGAACACTTTTTCCAGATCGAAAAATTCTATGATCGTGTCTTGACTTTCTGTATGTTATTCTTGCCAGAAAGTTGGATGCATGATCTGTCAAACTGATTACACCATAATTCTCGCACTTGTCGGCTCTTGCTACCTTCGGAATTGTGTTGATGGTGTTCTTCTGAAAGTCTGATTGTTTATCGCCAGTCTCACACATTCTACGCACTATCGTGAATAACCGTTTTCTTGTCACCTCCACCAACGATCTTAGAAATTCCAATGGAATATTATCCATCCCTTCTGCCTTATTTGATCTTAAGTCCTCCGAAGCTCTTTTGAATTCTTACTCTAACATTGGATCTCCTATTTCTTCCCTATCGATTCCTATCTCTTGCTCTATGGCATCATCAGACAAGTCTTTCCCCTTCATAACGGCTGCCAGTGCACTTCCTCTACTCATCTACTCTCTCCTCTGCATTCAACACTGGAATTCCCTTCGTCCTCTTAATGTTACCACCTCTGTTTTTAATTTCACTGAAGGTTGTTTTGACTTTCCTATATGCTGAGTCACTCCTTCCAAAGATTATTTCATTTTCGATTTCTTCACATTTTTCATGCAGCCATTTCGCCATATCTTCCCCGGATTTCCTATTTATATCATTCCTAAGTTATTTGTATCTCTTTAGTGCCGAATTTCTTCTCAGTGACCTTACTTGAACCTATGTTTTTTTTCAGATTCTGTGACTGTTATTTTTAGAGATGTGAATTCCTCTTTAATTGAATTGTTTACTGAGCTGCCCACTACCAAAGTATCTACAGCCCAAACAACTTCAAGCATACCTCTTCGTTCCTTATAGTGCGTTTGAAATTGTTTGTAACTTTTGACATTCGACTCACCGGAGGCGACACGACGCCTTTGCCCAGACAACACGAATGGCGAGCCAGCTTTCCCTACCACGCTGCCAATGGATCGGTTGGAGGAGGAGGAGGAGGAGATTAGTGTTTAACGTCCCGTCGACACCGAGGTCATTAGAGAAGGAGCACAAACTCGGATTAGGGATGAATGGGGAAGGAAGTCGACCGTGCCCTTTCGAAGGAAACATCTCAGCATTTGCCTGAAGTGATATAGGGAAATCACGGAAAACCTAAATCAGGATGGGCGGACGTGGGATTGAACCGTCGTCCTCCAGAATGCGAGTCCAGTGTGCTAACCACTGCGCCACCTCGCCCGGTGGATCGGTTGGTAAAGCGGCCCTGTAGCCACTCCGTGGATTAACTGTACCACATGGCATCGCGCATTACATGCATCTACGTTCATTAGCTCTCACTGTAAAGTGATATTTTCTGGCGCTGAAATATTCCACAGTTGTTATGTATGGTGAAAAAGTGTTTCGTGTTGGCGTTCCGTTAATAACAACGGTGGAGCACATCTGAACACGAATTTCGCTGTACAAGTGGCTGTCCAAGAAGACGTTCACTGGCTGTGAATATAGTGTTCTTCTACAAAATATTCCTCCGAATTCGACAATAGTAATGGACCGATAAAGCTCCAGCATCGCAATGGCGGAAAGCGGCTATCTTTCTCGGGGTACAAAGAAATGTTCAGTTGGATAAAGTTGAACGTAGCTTGTGCAAGGTGACGTTAATGGAACTTATAGTACATTAAAAGCGAATAAGTATCATGCTCACTTAAATCCGACTGAGAATATAGGGGCCAAGGTGAAAAGTAATGTGGCAAAAAGCAACAAGAAATTTAGACTAAGTGAGGTAGTAATGCTGACGAAGGAGGACATTGCAAATGTTTCATCACAGGACTGGTATCAAGTTGACAGCCGTTTCAAGAAGATAGATGAGGATTCATGGAGCCATGAAGGACTGTATTAAGTTTCGAGTATCACATTACTTAAGTTGATGCTATGTTAATATCTGCTTCTTTTGTCTAAACAGTACAGAGTTTACAAATATTCATCTCACTAACATTCTAACGCTGCTGAAATTGTGACAGAATCCTAAAACAGTGTATTTTTAAACTATCAACTGAGAGCGAGGGAGATCAATAGCTATGTGCAAGCCTATTCTCCATATAAAAATAAATATGCAACTTATTCACTTACATTGTTGCAAAAGCCACAGCAATTCTCGTCTCATGCTGAAATTTAAAAAAACCTATAATTGTTTGAATATCGTAGTAGATATGGAAGTTTCGCGTAATCATATGGAATAGTGCTCTCCTCTTTGCGTGCTGTCATTTGACAGAATCTTGACTCGACACGTCATACTATTTATGAAATATGAGGCGTTTATTAATATTCCATCTTGGCTTTTTCATTGGCAGTTGCGTTCGTGACAGAGCCATTTATAAAACAGTCCACTTTCTTGACGCTGGAGACAGCGATACCCTTCCAAGATTGTAGAATAATTCAATATAATATCTAAATTTCATGTGCAGCAACATATGACCTAACAACACCAAAAGAAAATTCATAGCGAGCCCTTTTTTCACTGAAAACTCGAGAATTTCTTGCAGTACTTGTCCTTAATATAAAAATACCATAATAATTGTGACCTTCAATGAAATGATTGGCAATTCATCATGAATCTGATGAGTGAAACTATAAGATGTGGTACAATCAGAGTTTTTACCGTGTAGTTTCCTTAAAACCGAGCTTGAGAGATTAGGCGCCGAGGAGTCCTGGCGTTGTCGTCACTCGCTGACGAGTTCAGCACACGCTGGCAACTACGCTATACATTCGCTCCGTACTGAACTGTCAAAAGTCGCAACTAATTTTAAAGGCAATGTAGTATTTCCGTTACACACTTCTTTGCACATTGTTTCGTCCTGTCTACTCTCATAAACTACAGCCTACTCTTCATTAGAAGTAAATTGTGATCTTAGCCTGTATCTGCTCATAGGTATACCTTACAGTCGAACATATGATTTCAGAATCTCTGCCTGACCATTATGTAATCTAACTGAAATCTTCCCCTACCTCCTCTTCTTGTGATTCTTGAACAGATTATTTGTTATTACCAGCTAAAGTTTACTGGAGAATTCAGTTAGCCTTTGTTCTACCTTGTTCCCACTACCAAGACCATATTCTCCCATAACCCTTCCTTCTGCTCCTACGCCTACAACCACATTCCAGTCCCCGATGACTGTTAGGTTTTCTTCTCCCTTTACACACTGAAATGAAATGATCGTACTGCCGGGAGGCCCCATCCGGGGAAGTTCGGCCGCCGAGTGCGAGTCTTATTTCATTCGACGCCACATTGAGTGGCTGGTACGCCGGTGATGTGGATGAAAAGATGAAGAGGACAACACGACACCCAGTCCACGAGCAGAGAAAATCTCCAATCAGGCTGGGAATCCAACACGGGCCCCTGCATGGGAGGCAAGCAGGTAACCATCCAGCTAAGCAGGCGAACCCTTTACGTACTGAATTACCCATTCAGGATCCTCATGTACTTTCTCTAGTTCTGCATCCTCTAGTTGCAACGTCGGCATGTCTACCTGAACTATTGTTGTTGGTGTTGGTTTGCTGTCGATTCTGATGAGAACAATCCAATTACTGGACTGCTCATAGAGAGACACTCTCTGCCCTATCTTTCTGTTCAGAATGAATCCTATTTCTCTGCTACCATTTTCTGCTGCTGTTGATATTAGCCTATACTCGTCTGACCAGAAATACTTGTCTCCCGTCCATTTTACTTCCCTGAGCACCTTTATGTTTTTATTGAGCCTTTGCATTTTTCATGGCAGGTAAACAGGCCTCTTGGTGGAACAATAATACCATTGTCAGCACGCATTGGCTCCCCTGTTTTTCTTTTTTTTTTTTTTTTTTCACAGCCGTAACACAGCAGCTATGTCCATGGTAGTGGCCAAAATTTAGCTGCAGCATTATAGATCTAACAGTAGTGGGCGATACTAGCAAATTAAGCAGAAATGTTATGCCTCTAATGCTTTCAAAATATGAAATTTGTGCGTATAATTTTCTGTAGTATATGTGTTATGTGCAAATATTATTATAGGTATCGATTGGTTAACACAATATAAAGCACAGTGTAATGGTGGTGACAGTTTCGTTAATGTTGAGTACAAAAGCTCAAAACTGAGTGTGAATTTTGATGATGTGACACTGGATAATAACGGTGGGGCATCTCAGAGTAAATGTAATGATACTAAGAAACGAATATGGGAAATTAGAAGTGAATCCGGGTAAGTAAACCAAATATCTAAAGTTGAGGAATTAACTGAGCAACAGAAAGAGGAATTCAGAGGAGTCTTATAAGCAAACTGGGAAATGTTTTCTTACATTCAAGGTAAAGTTAAGTATTTTGATTGTGAACTGGAGATCTGGTGACATGAGCCATTTTCAATAAATTCTTGTCCAGTATCGTTTGTGTCAAGAGAGGCAATGTACATGCAGATTTAAAGGATGGAGGGATGTTGAATTATGGACAAAAGTATGAGTGAATACAGCCCACTGGTTGTTGTATATAAACGACAGAGTTTTTGTTGATGCTAGATAATTGAACAAAATAGTGAAAAGAGAAAATGATCGCTGAAAAAGTATGGCATAAATATAGCAAACGTTATAAAAAAGTGAACAATATGACAAATCTTGATGTAACAGCTGGAAAAAGCAACCAAGAGCACAAAACTGATTCCTTTAACCAACATATGGCGTGTCATGTAATACAATGGAACTCCTGCAGCCGTCCTTTCAGTGTTATTTATTATATAGTTACGAGTTTGTGTAATTCAGTACACCATCTTCAGGCCTTAGCAGTCGTTGACAGGGTTATGTTCAGTTGTATACACGATCCCATCAGTGGCCAACATCTATGAACTGGCTTCTGTAGACTGTAACAACGATGTTGTGTCTTCACCCATTAACTAAATATTACATAAGTGAAAGGCCAAAGTTCCTCAGACCTTTAGTTAGAAGGATGGACTTAAAAAACGTTAATTACCAGTGTTGCATATCATTACGAGCGAGATAATAAGAAAAATTAATAATATGAAACCCCAAAATCGAAATATTAGAATCAAGGCGATATCAGTGATATATTGTATGAGCAGGGATGAAATTTGTTACTCATGAAGAGCTCTAGTGCATGTTGCAGTTGGGATTAGAAAATGAGGATGACCACGGTTAACTTCCTATAAAGATTTAAATGATGCCAATTTGAAAGATAGGAAGAGATGGATACTATACTGCACGAAGCAGCAGACACTGCAGTGACCTAGAATAATGAATGTTCGTCTTTCTAACGATAAAGAATTGCCTTGCATATAGTCTTACACAGAAGGAGGAGGTCTGTTTGCTTATGTAGTATATTACTAAACAATCTTGTCCCAGTCCATGCAGAAATCTTATTCTGTCATACAATGACTAGGATATAGTTTACTTACTTTCAAAATAAATCCTTTTCTAAGCCCACACAAGTTTGAATTGGTCTTCAACTCAACCTCATACAGACTGATTTCTGTTTCTCTGAAAAATTTCCAGAGACTGCAGGGGAAGTTCTTTGAACAAAGCCACATTTTATTACTTTCCCCGTTGTTGTCTAGTTCAAGTTAGTGTTCCGTCTCTATTTCTCTTGGCGACGATGAAATGATGAACTCTTATCTTAGTTTTCTAGTATAAATCTTTTCATGTTAGCCATTACAGACAACCCACCATAGACAGAGATACCGGTTTTCGCGGTAGTAGGCCTACATGAATTCTCACATGTTTCTAAATGTACACGCAAGAATTTCAGACTGGCTGAATCTGTTTATGTCCGTATATATCTATACATGGTTATGTGAATCACCCTACACTTATACATTATTTGTAAAATGTTGTCTACCACCCTGACCGTTTTCTTCAGTGAGACTGTTAAATAATTTCGCTCGCATTCAGATTCTTCACTTTATTTAATTATTTTGCAATACAATTTTCTGTTTTGTGTTTCCAAAATGAACAACAGTTTGTTAGTTCAGGTAAGAGTAATGTGTGGTACGAGATATTGCCATCTCTCATGATTTAGGATTTAATGATGCTGATTAGAGTACCGGAATTGGTTATTTATGTAGTAATAAAAACGCGATCTGAGGTTTTTAAAGTATATGTTCGTTTCTTTGTTTGGATTTATTTCAGATCTCAGCGATTCATTACCACGCTTATAGGTAACTTAAGCCCAGAAATTTACAGCCGCAAACTCGTTTGTGCTACACAAAACAGAGATACATAAGCGCTCACTTCATATTCGGCTGCTCTGGAACCGCGTGAGCGCTACGGTCGCAGGTTCGAATCCTGCCTCGGGCATGGATTTGTGTGACGTCCTTAGGTTAGTTAGGTTTAAGTAGTTATAAGTTCTAGCGGGCTGATGACCTCAGAAGTTAAGTCCCATAGTGCTCAGAGCCATTTGAACCATTTGAACCATATTCGGCTACTGTCTCTCTATTTCTCCCTTTTGTGCTTTTAGACAGCACGTAGTATTTCTATTATTAATGCCCGTGAGCTTTAGTATCACGTTTGTTATATGGTAAAAAACTAAGTTTTGTTCGTTCACTTTGGAGAATTATCAACAATTCCACACTGATCTTGGGTCATGTGTACCTCGTCATATTAAAGTTCTCGTTCAATAGGCGTTCTTTCGGCTGTCACAATCGTTAGTTCCTTAGGCATAATCAGATCCTTAACACTGCCACAGCTGCTATTGCGATATAACACTATCCATTTTCAGTTCTCAAAGAGTCGGTGGAGATGAGCCTTCGGTTTTTATTGCTGGTGACATATCCAATCAAAATGCAGTCAGTTGATTATCCATAGTCAAAGCCAATGTCTAATACACTTTTGGGTCCCACACACGCATCTGGTAACGCAAATTATAGTACAGTAGCGATTTCGTAGATAAACGTCTTTTGATAACTCATCAGTTGTCATTTGTCCACAAAAAAGAAGAGTTTTAGTACCAGTATATGGGTACTGAATATAAGCCCGTTACAGTACAAACGTATATCAGTATGTAACATAGTAAAGAAAAAAACATTCCCATTTAATCTCATTTAAGTAGTTGCGGCATAAGTGTAGATATGAACTATTCACCTCGAGTAACCAACGTCGACTGGTGTAAATTTTATTGTCCTCAGACACATGTGAAGTAGTCTGTGCTGGCCTGCGTAAGAGGGGTTGCATTTGTGTCCGGCTATGACCCGAAACCGAGAAATGAGAAATCCGAAATTAAGAGCATTAAGATACGGTATGATATCAACAAGTCAGTATCATTCTCATCCATATATGTTTTGTTTTCTAAATCTTATTTGATACATCTTCTTCACTTTACCAAATGGGGTACTACTTATGGTTCGTAAGTGCACTTTCCGGAAAACTGGCACGAAATGGTAAGTCCAACGTTGAAAAGCAGGGGAAACTGATCTCTTCCACGAGCACTACTTTCATTGTCGCTCTGATTCCCACACAAAATTTGCTCTCCACACTACCAGAGATGTATCTGAATACTAGTGAATACGTTGAACACGAAACTACCGGCAACATTCTGCTTGTACACTTTGGCATTCAGCATAGATTAGACGGCATCGTCGCAAGCATAGTTTAAGTCTCTACGAACAGCAATGAGACTTTTATTTTGGTCGTGAAATTCTTGGATATCGGCTATGAATTTTATTACTATTTCGTTCATGTCATAGTCTCTCCGAAAACTGAACATTTCTGACAGCAGACTATGATGTTCATACCACCACTGAAGTACAAGTCCCTACATAATTTGCTACACCTTCTTCCTTTGACAACGGCACAACAACCATTCAACGGTTTTCGTTTCATCTCTCACGTCTCTGGCTTTTTTCTGTTTCTTAATGCAGATATGTATAGCCTCTGTTCGACATGTACAAATCTTAGTGCGGATTATTTGCCAGAGGTCGTATCATTGCATATATATTGCACGAAAGCTTTGTGAGACATCATAAAGGGATCGTATCTTTTCGTTAAATTCTATTTTACGTCGCTGCTGTTCCAGTTTAAGTCCTATCCGTTACGCAGTCACGACTTTACTATCAGGAATATAATTTCACTCACAGATTTTTGATACTTTCCTTATATGGAAGATTTGGGTTACATTGTTTGTTTCGTAGCGTCATACGGTCCGAACATATCGGAAGATAATCTGTTCTCGGACACAGAGATACATAGGTGGGGGATGTCCCTACTTCACCTATGACAAAGTCTGCATATATGAAGGTGTTAATTAGGGTGGCTGCCTGTTGTTATGCCTTCTAACGTCATGACATCTATAGTTTTTTTTCTGTCAGACTTAGTGCTGGAACCATAAAATTCAATTAATCGCCTTGAGCATAGAATCTGTAAGCGGAGGTGTTTGTGTCTCACAATTCTTAATGCCATGTAGAAAAAGTGAGAGCAATGTCTGGTTAAGACATTTCTTACTAGGTGGAAGTTCACTTTGGCAGCTAAAAGACCGCAGAGAAGGTGTCATTTAGGTTTCCATTGACAGCGGAAACTGCGTGTGTACACGAAGTCAAGTATTCCCTCCACAACTTAACGAAACATTGGTCACGGTGTTTCCATATTTCTCTTTCACTGTGGATCTTAAAGTACCACACGATTTGAATGTCAATATCCACGCTAGATAAAAGATATATTCTGTTCCTTTAATACTTCTGTCTTCGCCCTGATTACTGTGTACCCTAATTTTTTGTACGGAAAGGTCGTGTGTATGAAGACCTTGCGTGAAAATATAGCGCGAGTGGTACCCTCGCGGTCTGAGGCGTCTTGTCACGGTCTGCGTGGCTCCTCCAGTAGGAGGTTCGAATCCTCCCTAGGGCATGGGTGTGTGTGTGTCGTCCTTAGCGTAAGTTAGTTTAAGTTAGGTCAACAAGTGCGTAGCGTTATGGACCGATGACCTCAGTAGTCTGGTCCCACAAGACCTTACCACAAATTTCCAAAAATTTCTTGTCCCTTCCACCCCCACAAACCGCAAATAGAGCGTTCTTAACTAAACAGCCAGGAGATCTGTTTTAAGACGATTACAACCAAAAAATGTAATTACGACGACAGTGTCACTTCTCTGCGGACCAAGCTTGTGCATTAGCCAACCTATTGGCATTGGTTCATGTTCCCAAGTATCTTCCCTTCTCGAAACACTTTCAGTGAATAGAATGTGCGGGTAAGAGTCACATACTTTATAACAGTTACCTGCAGTGTGCCGTACCTTTTTCTGCAATTGCCGCTTCTGTAAACCTGCCTCATATTTGTAGTTTTTATTGTTTCGTCACTGTTGCTTCAGCCATCGTCAGAAGCCTTTGAACGTGGCAGAGCTGGAGCTGATGATACTATCGTATCGACAGTTTCCAAGTCCTCACCGGATATGTTTTCCTCTGGGGTTTCTTTATTTATGGGGTTTCTTTATTCCTCATGAATTACCGCTACTGCATGAACCATCGCATCAGTTATTGTTCTTTAATAGTCTTCTGAATGTGTGACAATTGATGAAGGTATTTTGACACTGGTAGTGACACCAAGCTTTTAGTATTCACCACCATACACGTGGCTGAGAATATGCCTTAAGACTTACGCTGAGCAACGCTAGCATGACGAGCAACTAACACAGTGGAAGACAGATTTTATGCTACGGTCGCAGGTTCGAATCCTGCTTCGGGCATGGATGTGTGTGATGTCCTTAGGTTAGTTAGATTTATGTAGTCTTAAGTCTAGGCGACTGATGACCTCATATGTTAAGTCCCGTAGCGCTTAGAGTCATTTGAACCATTTGATAGATTTTACTAACTTAGACGGAGTGACTAAACGCCTCTAGGCTTGCTTCGTAGAGCGATTTCTTACCTGAAGTGCGTCCGCATAATTCAGCGTCGCGGAATAAACTGATGTGGGTACAGTTGTTGCTGTCTCTGTGTTCCCGAATATCATTTTACGACTCTTTGGTGTTATACTAGCCCCATAAACTCCTACATGCTGTTCGTCGCACTTTCCAAGACCCAAATATCTGGTACTAACTTGTCTCTCGTACACTGTTTAGTTGATTTTTATCCTTTGTGGTGTTTTTCTACCTGTGACCTGCACTAGTTTGTCATTTTTTTAAATATAAATTAGACGGATCCGTCCATGGGGGTCAACGAACAACTATCTGCCGTAATTTGTGTTACGTCAGACACGTTATTCTTACAAGAGAGCTCTATTCTGTGCATATCAGAAAGAAAAAACATGAGTAAACAGCAGGATGATGCGAGATATGGTCGCAGAATTAGTCTCGACTACCAAAGGTAATAATGCTTATAAAATATTAGGAACAGAAAGGTTCCTGAAACCCGAAGTGAATAGAATGGCAGAATCACGCGATTAAAACACATGCCATGTACAGGGAGTCATCTGATAATTCAGAGCGTTTTTCTTTTCTGAAAGATGTTTCTAGCAATGGTCACGGAATGTACTCTTTAAGGAAACGTCTTGCATACCATAGTAATAAACAGACGCCAAATTTCCGAATCTTAATATAGACTACGGAATTAGTGACCATAATGCTATTATAACAACAATGAACCCATTTATTACAAGGAGTGTTAATAAAAGTAGGGAAACATTCATGGTTAAAAAGAGTGACTGGAAAGAAACTGTAGAGTACCTGAGCAGTCAGTGTCAAATACAAGGGACGTCGAATAAGAAACGTAACATATTTTATCTTGGCCAATTCCGCTTTAAAAAATTAGACTTTGTTGGAAACCGTGGAATATTCCCACTTCTGCCCCTATAGTTTCATAAAGTTCCGATGCTGGCAGCGCTAAACGTTAGCTTCAAAATAGCGTCTCTAACGAAGGTGCGCCCCAGGTAGAGGGCTGTCATTGAGTTTCTGTTAATGATAACCCATAGCATAGTAGATATTCACAGGTGTCAGAAAGAGGCCTGATAGTGAACAAAAGCACTGTGGGTCGTCTTGCGAGTCGTCTGTCATTAGTGCAACAAGGTCTTGCAAACCTGTCCGATCTCCCGCGTGGCGGCCGGCCGCACCGTGCTGTGAAACTGAAGAAACGACGTCAGCGTGTTCGTCCCCGCAAAAATGAGAACGAAATCCTTCTTCTTCTCGACAGTGCAAGGCCTCAAACAAGTCTACATCCGAGAGGGGCTCACAAAAGTTCATTGGACTGATCTTCCTTATGAACCATACAGCCCGGACCTAGAAACTTCCGATTTCCATCTCTTTTGCCCAATGAAGACTGTACTCCCCGGAAAGCAGTACGAGGATCAGAGGGAGATTATTGATGCAGCAACACGTCTCCGACGTGAACCAGTAGATTGGTACCATTAGGGCATATAGGCTCTTACAGTAACGTGGCGTAAGGCCGTCACAGTGAACGGAGAGTATGTTAAAAAATTACCTTGAAAAATAGGGATTTGTAGCCACAAAAGTTCAGGATAATATGGTGCATTGGAATCCTGACTAAATCAACCTGCTTTCAAACAAAAGTGTGGCCTTACGTATTGAAAGACCCTCGTATTTGCACAAAGATTTAGAGCATAAATAGATAAAATTTTAAAATAGAGAGCTACATCCGCAATTTAAGCAAAGTCAGAAGTCTGTCTGCAAGTAAAAGGTGATCGAAGCCAAACCGAGATTAAGGCTGCCAATGGAGGAAGTGTTCAGTGAATTTGAAAGCAAAATTATGCTATCCAACCATACTAAACACCCAAGCAAGGATTGGTCTTTCGTAAAGTCAGTAAGGTGACCGAAATCATCCGTTCACTCGCTTATTGGCAGTACTGACACCGATGCGGAAGAGAAGGCGAGGTATTGAATAGGGTCTGCAAAAGAACGTAATACGATCAGCTCAGGCATACAGTCATAGCAGGGATATCTAAACAGCGGGGTGAGAAGAACGATCGCGGAATGGAAGACAAACTAAAATAGCTGAACAACGAAGAAAATTCGTAACACTTTGAGATTCATGTAAGATTCTATACAGATTATCCTAAAAAAACTGCTGACTCTTCCAGTCGTTCTTCACAGATATCTGAAAGTGCGAAAAGTACCAAGGGATTGGAAAAATCGCAAATCATTCCCGTTTTCAAGGTTCGTCGGACACATGTACGTAATTACAGACGTGTAGCTCTGAGTCAATTTGTTGAACACATTACTGCTCACACCATGAACAGAAATCAACTCGTAAACATCAACATGCGTTCCGTAAAAGTGACCTTGAAAATCTCTGTTACTTCTCGTCGTCTATGGAATCCAGAGTTTCCTACATACTCGATCAGTATTCAGTATACGAGTTTATCTAGATATATCACCGGATTCAAGACATCGTGGCAGTAAGAATTCAACAAGTCATTCCAATGAGGCGAAAACGAAACGTATAACAATTAACTTGGCAGTACCCCAAGCAGACTGAAACATTTCTAATGTGCTCTCGTGGCCTTATTAAATCTTACTCTAAATATAACAGTTGTGTTGCTAATGAACACAACAGACGCACATCACCCAACTCTGAAGGAAATTTGAATTTCAAGCTCCAACTGACAATGCACTGTTACATAATGCGGTACTTTGCAAGGGTGCCTGAGCGTATGTTGACACTGACCTACCTGCCAGTACTGAGTACTATCGAAACTGTCGTAAACAAAATTGTGGCCAGAAATACTGCCACATTGAATCACTAGGAGAGCATCATACGCGCAAACAAAAGAAAAGTAGGAAATGTCGATACGCTGATAGCCATAGGAGGACCACTACCATAATAAAGTATGCTGAGCACTCGGATAGATAGAAAGATCCCTAAACATCATGTGAAGTAAAACTTCATGGAAGATAGCCAGGGAATTACTGAGAAACTCGTAATTGGTAACAATGAAATGTGTCTATACAAATCCAAGTGTATAAGAAATTACGAAAACAGTCGAAAAACCATTTGTTCTTGGATGCTCGTTCAGTAAGCTCATACGATCCTTGCGTAAGTGCATATAGATTTCTAGATCTAAGAGGGCCATCGTACCTCCTTTGTCTACGAAGTATAAAACCTTAAGATTTTCATAAATACCTCTGACAGAGTGCTTCGCTGTTTTTAGGTGTTCTTTAAATGTGGATTGTTTAACCGTGTGGAAGGATGTATGTTCTCGGTATCTTTCCTTAAAAGTCCTACCTGTTTGACCGATACAAACAGTCACAATCATCACAGGTTATTTTATATACACCTGAACTTAGCAATGGGTCGAACTGTTGCTCAGGATGTCTCAACAATTTAGACAATGTACTTTTGTTATTAAATCCAATGTTAACGTTTATTTTTACTAAAAATATGTGCAACTTTGGTAATTCATGCTGGTAAAAACTTTTAGCTTACTTCTATGTCGTTCAAGGGAGATATCGTTTATGAGATTAGAGTTCCTTCGAAGAATTTTTGAGTGTATACAATCGATCAATTCTGGGTGAAATCCGTTATTAAAAGCTACGTCTTTTAGGAATTTTTGGTACTCTGCTGATCAAACAACAAAAGAAGGAAGTTTTATACCTATTGAGGTGGGCATATTGAAACAGGGTAATTGCGTCTATTGTCGGTTTTCTGTAGATAGAGAACTTACGTTTCCCACTATTATTAGTTAATGTAATATCAAGAAAATTAAATTTCCTGCTTTCTTCATTTTCATATGTAAATTTCATCTTGTCATGCATGTTGTTGAATGCCTCGAAGAATTTTCTTAAACTACCATTATCATCTCGAAATAATAACTCCATATCGTTGACGTATATAATAATATAAGCTCAAATCGGCTAACGCTTGTTCTTTTCCTTCGACAAAGATATTAGCCAGTGTACTCGCAAGGCAACATCCCATCGTCAGTCCATCATGCTGTCTAGAAAACGCACCTCTGAAAGAAAAATAATTGTTCGATACTACAACCTCTAAAAGTTTTAAAAAGTCGTCAATCTTGCCAATGAACATACGTCCACGATTAATAAAATTCTTCCTAACAAGAAGAATGACCTCTTTTACAGGGACATTAGTATATAGGTTTACTACGACTATTGACATCCATCCATATTTACGTGATATCGGAACATTCTTAACTTTCTCAACAAGGTCATAAGTATTTTTAACAGAAAAGTGCCGCCCGAACACATAATTTTTGACTAAAATATCCTTCAACTTATTACAGAGCTTGTAAACTGGACTACCAATATAGTGAACAATGGGTCTCGTTGGGCTGCTTATTTTATGAATTTTAGATTGTGCCCTTAGACAATGGGTGGATGGGTTCATAACTTCAAGAGATTTATAAACTTTGCCATCAAACAAGAAGGATGTCGTCTTGAGTGTATTCTTAATCTGTTCCACCAACTGTTTGGTAGGGTCATGTTCAAGTTTCGAAATTCCATTATTCTCAAAAAACTCCTTGACCTTGACAACTGACTCTGGAACGTTTCTGGTAAGGAAATTCTCTTTGTATTACTAAATTTAAAGTGACTAAGTGTTTATTTAATTTCTACTAACATAAGACTAATGTCTTTTCACCCAACTCTTTATAAATAGCATATTTATTACCATTTTGAAATAACTTTAAGTCATCACCAGTTTTACTAACTACTGTGTCATAAAATAAATGACCACTGTGGGTTTATTCAGTCTCATGTGACCTACGCTGTCTCCGTTTCAGATCAAATTTTTTTTCCTGGTTGTTAACAATAGTTTGCATCTTATTATCTACTACATCACTAACATAACGCACTGTTCGATCAAATTCCAGGTTGAAAATGTTCTAAATAAACGTGTTCTGAAAGAAAATCTTGTCGCTGATACAAATTTCTAAGTTCAGGTCTCATCCACAGTCGTCCACTGTTTTGTTTTACTTTTTGTGCAAACTTAGGGTGTCCTCTAATCTTCACTGGGCCGTAGGAGAGATTGGTGTCTGCCGAGACACGTTTTTTGTTGAAGTTGGTCGCTGTTGTGATCTCCATGTGCTTGAGCTATTTGCAACGAAGCTCCACAATATAGACAACCTTTACAAGAGTCAGTTTCTCTTTATCTGTAGGTTTACTGAAATTCTCCAAGTGTGCTTATGTCGAAAAATTAAATAGTCAGATTTCACATGTTGGAGCGCAGCGTACTGTTAATTAAACTGCTGGTATTAGTTTGACAGACCGAGGAAGTGCACCTCACAGGTAGGTCAGTGTCAATATAGGCTCACGCAGCCTTGCAAAATACCGCATTCTGTAGCACTGCATTGTCAGTTTGAGATTGAAATTCTAATTTTCTTCAGAGTTGGGTGATATGTGTTTGTTGTGTTCATTAGCAACACAATTGTTAAATTTAGAGTAAGATTTAATATAGCCACGAGAGCACATTAGAAATGTTTCAGTCTGCTTGGGGTACTGCCAGAGTTAATTGTTATCCATTTCGGTTTCGTGTCATTAGAAGGACTTCTTGAATTCTTACTGCAGTAGTGACATGCACCTGAGATGCCTTCCTTTGAGTAGGACATATGTCTTTAGATATCACTGGTTCTCATCTTTGATTTGGTTTGAATGTTAATCTTACAGTCGGCAGATGATGGTTGAAGGTATCGCTATAGCAAGGAGGTACACGCGTTATCTTTTGTCTTGTGTGGTTACTTCAGTTATACTTCTTTTCATACGTTTCTTCCTATGTCTCATTTCATTTTGACAAAAACCTACTAATACCAGTACTACTGGCTCCTGATTTGACCAGAACAGAGGTATAATCTTCTTACACGTCAGTCAGGGTACGCTTTCGTTCCTATATTGTTTTCACGGGTTTTTATGACAAGTTTTGGCCCATAACAACCACTTCAGCTTTTGAGCATATACGAGGGTTGGAACTTAAATAGTAGCAACTATTTATTCACAACCGATACAAAAGTCACACGATTTCACCTGTTACTGTCTTAAAAATAGTCACCAGCGTTGTGTAGAATCCGTTGTGTGGAAGGCGTAGTATACCGTTAACAGAGCCTGCTCTGTTGATGGTGCGAATGGAGCAGTCTACTGCCTGTCGAATCTCAGGAACAGTTCTAAAGCGAATGCCACGAAGTGGTTCCTTCATCTTCGGAATCATATCAAACCCACCCGTGACTTTGCACGACCATGCGCGGGCGCATACATCGCAAGCTGTGGCTGCTCCGTTCGGTCGATTGGACTGGGAAGTACTGTACCATCCACCATACTCCCCGGACTTAAGTCCTTGTGACTTTATGACGGCATGTAATCTAATGTTTGCCGGCCGGGTGGTCGAGAGGTTCTAGGCGCTACAGTCTGGAACTGCGTGACTGCTACCGTCGCAGTTTCGAACCCTGCCTCGGGCATGGATGTGTGTGATGTCCTTAGGTTAGTTAGATTTAAGTAGTTCTAAGTTCTAGGGGACTGATGACCTCAGAAGTTAAGTCCCATAGTGCTCAGAGTCATTTGAACCATTTTTTAATCAAATGTTTTATGTTCAGTCTGTACTCGTCAGTATGTGACTATATTAATTTACTCCAGTTGTTTCACGGGCATTTCATTAGCATTATACCGTGATTATCTATGCATAACATGAGGTTTAGTAGGCTCCTTTTTTACTATTGTATGACGTTTATACTTTGCTCACTAGTTTCAATTAACTTGGTGTGCAACTCTTCTCTTATTTTATTCCTTAATTTACCAGTAACTGTATATATCTTTCTCTACTGGTTGGTAGTGTTATGAGTCGTACATACTATCACTCTCTATAAGACTTGTACATACTACCACTGTATGTAAGGCTTGTACCACGCCCCCTTTTTCGGTTATCTATTTCATACTGGTACCGTTGTTGTTCCGTACTTAGGGCCTGAACATGGCGCAGTGAACCGCTGAAACTGGTATCCAAGTAAACTACGTTTGGAAACTAGACAGCTGAAAGGTGTCTAATTTGACATCATGAAAGGAAATGGTTGTACATTCGTAATTACATCGAAACCAAATTGAAGATGGCTTATCAGAATTCACAGAGCTTGCTCAATCAAATAGGAATGTGCGATACCAGCGTCAGGGAAGTCAAACACGATAACTCAATTCACGTAAGTATGTTGTGTAAATGCCACAACACAGCTAATCAGTTATTGCTCTTTGCCATGCGCGACATATCACACCTTGCTAGAATGTTTGAAAATATCGGAAATAATCAATTAGATATTCTCGAAGCTGACAGTATTCCACTGAGGCGTCACCAAAAGGTCATCAGCGAAGGCAATGTGACAATAACAACACGCGAGGCGTTAACAGCTTGATAGTACGGCGCACCCAACCCATTCTCATACTCGGGAGTGATGTCGTTACTAGTCCAGTACGATCATTAGCAAAGCTTATGGTGCAATCAAGAAAGAGCGACACTCGGTGCACTTCCATCAGGTTCTACCCACGACCCATAACAATGGTGTCTCGCTCCACTAATTGCGATTCACGGTATCAGTAATGTCAGGCACAGCAGTTTACCAAATATTAACCCTGTTTTTAATTATATCATACACTACAACTGGCTGTGATAGAGACAAACTGTAAACGTTACTTAAATTAACTCAGAAAATTCCCCTACTGTTCACAACTGTAAAATTTAACGTGTCCCAGTTTTCCCTTTGCTGGCTTTGTGTATGTACTCGTTCACAGGATCCAATGTAGGCATGTCCACCCTGGAACCAAGTCTTAACTTCGGGTCCTTTTTGGTATTGCTGTGCATACTCCTCCTCTTCCCATACCTTACTGCCTTAGGCTGCCACTCTGACTTCCCATATAGGATGTCACTGGCTGCAACTACCTCTGAACGTCCTATCTTACCTCTTGGTGCTTCGTCCGACATCGAGTAAATTCAGATAGTCTCAATGAATTAAAACTCGCGTATCTCAACCATATATATACTGCGACAGTTATTCTCTTTTCACCATTCTTATTCTAACAAAATACTGCATCAACTAGCATGTTTTCCAACTAATTGCTTTTCTTAATTCGGACATGGGCGTGTGTGTCGTAATTAGCGTATGGTAGTAGTGTGTAAGCATAGGGACCGATGACCTCAGCAGTTTGGTCCCATAAGATCTTACCAGAAATTTCCAATTCTTTTCTTAATTATTATGCTTAAGGTTTTAATCCGTTTAATTATAACTTGAGCGTGTTTGATGTTAGGACAGCGTATTACAGTGTCTCAAACTGTCTCCGTTGTTTTTAAAGTCTTCACTACGTACACATACACTAAACGTTTGTTCATTTTGACTGTTACCTGGGTGTCTCTTCACAAGCTCTTTCTCTCAATAACACCAGAATTCACAATCTTTTTGCCATTAATTCCGTCTCTTAGCACTACACAAAATTATAGCTTTATTTTGCCATTAAGAATGGCTTACTTACTATTACATAAATTTTGACTCTTACCATATAAAGAATAAATCTAATTGTAATAAATAACCTCTCTAATAGTACTGTTTCACATGCTGTGTATAAGCTTTGCTCAGTCACCGCATTTTTTACTCTTTATTCCTTCCATTCACCTCAACTCACTTTCTCACAAATATCATGAGTAATTGTCGACATAATGGGGAAGAGAGTCGAATTCTTCACCATGAAGTCTAACATACTCAGGCAATACGAGAGAACAATGCAGATCGCCGTCTCGATGTGATACCGTCAATTCCTTCAGCTGTGCCATTACTGTCTACTTCATGGCTCTTTTTCGCTACTGTGGCCATTCCAAAGCCTAACTTAGATGTCAGATCACTACCTATTGCCTTAACCCTTCACTAAATTCGATACCAGTCGTAACAACAGATGTCTTGCTTAACTTTTTTGAAAAATCTGAGTCTTAATGTAGATTTTCCTCCATATCTTGAAAACGTTGGAAGTTTTTTCAGTAACATTATCTGTAATATATGCACAAAGAAATCCACATCTGTCCTTTCTATGACCATTTTATTACTGTCAAACTGCGATTTACTATTCATCTCACCTTCTGGAGCATATGACTTTTCTCTCCCTGATCTGTACGTATATGTACTTAAATACGTAGTATTAGATTAAACCATTATTTCGCTGGCACTCATGGCTACAAAGTTTCTGTGAACATGTATCACAACCTTAAATGTATACCTCTCTTAACAGTCTAATTTTATCCTATTCTGGATCTCAAGGCATCTCAGTCCTAATCACAGAGTTTATTGTCCACTTATTTCATCTAATATCTGCTGGCCTGTCATACATCTTTTTGCTACCTACTTCTGCTTCAGTATCCGAACAACTTATTTGTCAGGCTTCGCTAGCAACTTCTTATTATTTAAAACAAAACAGTTCCAGTGCTTGTATCTTATCAATACTTAGCAATACACTTCAGCATTTGCACGTTTCTCACACTGCCATAACGTCGTCAACCATCTAACATTAAAATGTATGGTCACTTCCTCTGTTCAAGCTGCTTATACACTGGGTTAGTTACCTCCATCATTCTGTACTTTAGTATTTCGAGGTGAACATCCTTTCCTTGTATCCTTCCTGGTAAGTTTACGTGCCTCATTTCAATATTAACCTTTAGACTATTAGCATGACTGATATTATCCTTTTTCCTTACTTTGCACTAGAACTACAATCAACTAAAAGTGAGGTACCCCCTACACTTATTAGAACAAAGGACAGAAAACTGGTAACAGAACGGTCTAGAACAAGGAAAAGAAGCTTCTTTAGGCAGCGCACTTCTCCATTAGCAGCCGGACCCTGTGACCGAGCGGTTCTAGGCGCTTCAGTCTGCAACCGCGTGACCGCTACGGTCGCAGGTTCGAATCCTGCCGTGGGCATGGATGTGTGTGTGATGTCCTTAGGTTAGTTTCTTCTAAGTTCTAGGGGCTGATGACCTCAGATGTTAAGTCCCATAGTGCTCAGAGCCATTTCAACCATTTTTTCTCCATTAGCGTTTTATTGTACATATAGTTTTACTAATTTGTTTCTGCCCTTCAGTTATGAAGTCTTGTTTTCAGCTGTCTGGATTGATTCGCTTTATCAGAAGTAATATCTCCTGCAGTCAGTTCCTAGGCTTCAGGATACTGAGCTACTTGCCAAGCCCTTTTGCCATGCAAAACGCGCCACTACTAGCTTACCATCTAGATGAGACTTCATATCACACAAATCAAAATTTTCTTCACGGCTATACACATTTATAGAAGTTATCCCAACTATCAGTTTCACACTGAGCTTCAGAATTACAGGAACCTTTGTTCAACTAGTACATCCACGATTTTTACATTTAGTGTCCATTCCTGTCAAACAGCTCTGGTTGTGTTTCTGGTAGCCCCAAACATTCCCACATTGGAGACTGGCCATACTGTCATATTTTTATTCTAAAAAACTGAACAATACGCTTACATAATGGCAAAAATCTTAGACCACTGTCTACTAATAATTTAGTCTCCAAACCCCTCTACTTGTGGCAACAATGGGGTCTACAGTGGCCGCAAAGTGAACTAGCTCATCTATTAAGGAATCATCAATTATGTCCATCCCATCAAAATCTGTTTTACTTTCGTTACTAACAAACATCGGAATTCTTTAAGTAGCCTGTCATTAAGGGACAATTGACAAATGTACTCGGCCTCTTCCCACTTACCTTTCGTGTCTGAAAAAACAATTTCCTCTTTATTTAACCCTAAGAGTTACTCACGTTCGAAATTTTTCTGTAGTGCAAGCATAAGAATTACGTACCTTTCCTCTCTCGGAACTTTCTCAGTTTGTACAAATTCCTTCGTTAGTTCTTCATATTTACTTCCGCTACTGCTATTTTCGACATATTTTGAACCCCACATTTGTTGACTCAATGAACGTTTATTATTCATCGTTCCCACTGCCTTTGATATTTGTGCATCAGACAGTCTTGTGATTCTGGACGCGTAGTCACCTGGTTTTATGTCTGGCCCATCACACACCACCTTTCTGCTATTTCACGCACTCGGTTCTTTTGATTAGTGACGAAACACTCCAAGGCTATATTGCCTCACTTCTTTTCCAAAGTCACTCGAACGCTTTACCAGTTGCGATGGTGTGCTTGCTGCTGGTGATACTACCCGTACCAGCAGTTGCGTCTTGTAGCGTATTGTGTGTTTATGTACATTCCATACCCATTTCTAACCACATTTTTTTTACCTAATGGGACCTCGGAATTCTCTGCCTCTGGCCGATCTCACACCGAGACACTGTCTAATTTAACAGGCCGTCAGGAATAGGCTGGTTGTCATATACCTTTTCTCCCTCACATCGTACAATATGCGGTCATCTGTCACATGTATTATACGCAAGCTTCTACCGCGCGTAACCCATATCAGCCTTACCTCTTCTCGCTGTGGCTGCATGTTTTGCTATCTCTCGTATGCAAGCATTTCATGCGTTCCACGAACCTTACATCCCGCTCACAATTGCCCATAGGTGCAGCTACTAATTCTCAATAGATATAGGACGACATTCGTTCTATCCTCGTTGCGAACTATTCGAAAGCTATACCACAGTAAAGATATTTTATTCACTTCCACCAAACTTCACGAAACTCCTTCATGGTCCCGCAATCTGCTTGGAATTTGGTACAGCTCCAGGAATCCACTAACAACTCTCTTTGAACTTATGCAGACTAATATTCTTTTAAAGCCTTGTAGTGCATTCTGTAATATCAGTACAGCTACTAGACACCATTTTGGCCCATCTAACGACATACCTTCTTAAATGTTCGATACAGAAGAAAATTGTTCTTGACCACAATACACGTAACACATCTAGGAATACCTGTAGGAACCATTTTGGGGGGAAAATTTCTGTGTGGTTGGATTTAATTATATTTCCTACAGTGATAGCAGTACCAGACGAAACCTATACTCCTATTCTTGTCAACTGATTTCTTGTTGTTTTCAGTCAGTTGCAAATCCGTTGCCTTATTATGCGCAACTTACGTTTAAAATGGTTCACATGCTGTTCACTCGACAGCAAATGCATTATTCATCTCCGTCACCTGCACCTTAAATTCATTACAGTGTTCCAAATTTTCTATGTCACTTATGGTACTTAATTCGCTGCTAATTTTAGCTTCATAACGTGCTTGCATTACTTCTACTGCTACGGCGAAGATTCGATAACCAGTCTCATTCTCTTGCAACCTCTTTGAGATTTTTGTTACTGCTTCTTTGTTGTGTACATTACAACAACTACTCACGGCAACAGTATTGGAATCATTGATTAGGTCTCTATTTCTAGTCGTAATTGCAATTTTTGTTGGACAAATTGTTCACAAATGTCCTGTTTTGCTTTCACATTTAACTGTAAAAATTAGAATTTCTCCTTAACATTGCCCTTCTCAGTCTCACTTTTTATTTATGTTCTCAATCTTTCATCATCCTTTCGTAATTCTTCTTTGAGATTAGCTAGGGGAGCGATTACTCATAACACTTTGGTTCAAATGGTTCTAAGACTTTGGGGCTTATCATCTGAGGTAATTTGTCCCCTAGTCTTAGAACTACTTAAACCTAACTAACCGAGGTAGGACTCGAACCTGCGACAGTAGCAGCAGCGTGGTTCCGGAGTGAAGCGCCTAGAACCGCTCGGCTACAAAGGCCGACGCTAATAACACTCAGGAATTTTTCCCCTCCTGCTGGACTTCTGTAATCAATTGCTCCACTACTGGATTGATAACTTCCAGCAGTTACTGAATGACTCAGATTGACTTCCTACGAATCACCTCTGTCTTGTTCTACCAACTCAACACTTGGTTATTCTGCGAACGTCTCCTCATCAAGCAATACTCATGGCGAATACACATCTGGACTAGCAATTTCTGAATTATTTTATTCTCTCTTATATGTTGTGTGGTCATCAGCCGTGAGTCTGATTTGATGCAGCTCTCCATGCTACTCTATCTTGTGCAAGCTTCTTCATCTCCTAGTAATTACTGCAACCTACATCCTTCTGAATATGCTTAGTGTATTCATCTCCTGGCCTCCCTCTACGATTTTTACCCTCCAATACAAAATTGGTGATCCCTCCATGTCTCAGAACATGTCCTACCAACCGATCCCTTCTTCTAGTCAAGTTGTGCCACAAGCTCCTCTTCTCCCCAATTCTATTCATTACCTCCTCATTAGTTATGTGATCTACCCATCTAATCTTCAGCATTCTTCTGTAGCACCTTATTTCGAAAGCTTCTATTCTCTTCTTGTCTAAACTATTTATCGTCCACGTTTCACTTCCATACATGGCTACACTCCACACAAATACTTTCAGAAACGACTTCCTGGCACTTAAATCTACACTCGGTGTTAACAAATTTCTCTTCCTCAGAAACGCTTTCCTTGCCATTGCCAGTCTACATTTTATATCCTCTCTACTTCGTCCATCATCAGTTATTTTGCTCCAACAATAGCAAAACTCCTATACTACTTTAAATGTCTCATTTCCTAATCTAATTCCCTCAGCATCACCCGACTTCATTCAGCTACATTCCGTTATCCTCGTTTTGCTTTTGTTGATGTTCATCTTACACCCTCCTTTCAAGACACTGTCCATTCCGTTCAACTGCTCTTCCAAGTCCTTTGCTGTCTCTGACAGAATTACAATGTCATCGGCGAACCTCAAAGTTTTCATTTCTCCTCCATGGATTTTAATACCTATTCCGAACTTTTCTTTTGTATCCTTTATTGCTTGCTCTATATACAGATTGAATGACATTGGGGATAGGCTACAACCCTGTCTCACTCCTTTCCCAACCACTGCTTCCCTTTCATACCCCTCAACTCTTATAACTGCCATCTGCTTTCTGTACAAATTGTAAATAGCATTTCGCTCCCTGCATTTTACCCCTGCCAGCTTCAGAATTTGAAAGAGAGTATTCCAATTGACATTGTCGAAAACTTTCTCTAAGTCTACAAATGCTAGAAACGTAGGTTTCCCTTTTCTTAATCTTTCTTCTAAGATAAGTCGTAGCATCAGTATTGCCTTACGTGTTCCAACATTTCTACGGAATCCAAACTGATCTTCCTCGAGGTCGGTTTCTATCAGTTTTTCCATTCGTCTGTAAAGAATTCGTGTTAGTATTTTGCAGCTGTGACTTATTAAACTGATAGTTCGGTAATTTTTACATCTGTCAACACCTGCTTTTTTTGGGATTGGAATTATTATATTCTTCTTGAAGTCTGAGGGTATTTCGCCTGTCACAAACAACTTGCTCAGCAGATGGTAAGAGTTTTGTCAGGACTGGCTCTCCCAAGGCTGTCAGTAGTTCTAATGGAATGTTGTCTACTCCGGGGGCCTTGTTTCGACTCAGGTCTTTCAGTGCTCTGTCAAATTCTCCACGCAGTATCATCTCTCCCTTTTCATCTTCATCTACATCCCCTTCTATTTCCATAATATTGTCCTCAAGTACATCGTCCTTGTATAGACCCTCTATATACTCCTTCCACCTTTCTGCTTTCCCTTCTTAGCTTAGAACTGGGTTTCCATCAAAGCTCTTGATATTCATGCATGTGGTTCTCCTTTCTCCAAAGGTCTCTTTAATTTTCCTGTAGGCAGTATCTATCTTACCCCTAGTGAGATAAGCCTCTACATCATTACATTTGTCCTCTAGCCATCCCTGCTTAGCCATTTTGCACTTCCTGTCGATATCATTTTTGAGACGTTTGTATTCCTTTTTGCCTGCTTCATTTACTGCATTTTTATATTATCTCCTTTCATCAATTAAAGTCAGTATTTCTTCTGTTACCCAAGGGTTTCTACTAGCCCTCGTCTTTTTAACTATTTGATCCTCTACTACCTTCACTATTTCATCCCTCAAAGCTGCCCATTCTTCTTCTACTGTATTTCTTTCCCCCATTCCTGTCAATTGTTCCCTTATGCTCTCCCTGAACCTCTGTACAACCTCTGGTTCTTTCAGTTAATCCAGGTCCCATCTCCTTAAATTCCCACCTTTTTGCAGTTTCTGCAGTTTTAATCAACAGTTCATAACCAGTAGATTGTGGTCAGAGTCAATATCTGCCCCTGGAAATATGTTACAATTTAAAACCTGTTTCCTAAATCTCTGTCTTACCAATATATAATCTATTTGATACCTTTTAGTATCTCCAGGGTTCTTCCATGTATACAACGTTCTTTCATGATTCTTGAACCAAGTGTTAGCTATTATTAAGTCATGCTCTGCGCAAACTTCTAGCAGGCGGCTTCCTCTTTCATTTCTTAGCCCCAATCCATATTCACCTACTATGTTTCCTTCTCTCCCTTTTCCTACTCCCGAATTCCAGTCACCCATGACTATTAAATTTTCGTCTCCCGTCGCTACGTGAATATCTTCTTTCATCTGATCATACACTTCATCAATTTCTTCGTCATCTGCAGAGCTAGTTGTCATATAAACTTGTACTACTGTAGTAGGCGTGGGCTTCGTGTCTATCTTGGCCACAATAATGCGTTCACTATGCTGTTTGTAGTAGATTACCCGTACTTCTATTTTTTATTCATTATTAAACCTACTCCTCCATTATTCCTGTTTGATTTTGTATTTATAACCCTGCATTCACCTGACCAAAAGTCTTGTTCCTCCTGCCACCGAACTTCACTAATTCCCACTATATCTAACTTTAACCTATCCATTTCCCTTTTTAAATTTTCTAACCTACCTGCCCGATTAAGGGATCTGACATTCCACGCTCCGATCCGTAGAACACTAGTTTCCTTTCTCTTGATAACGACGTCCTCTTGAGTAGTCCCCGCCCGGAGATCCGAATGGGGGACTATTTTACCTCCGGAATATTTTACCCAAGAGGACGCCATCATCATTTAATCATACAGTAAATCCGCATGCCCTCGGGAAAAATTACGACTGTAGTTTCCCCTTGCTTTCAGCTGTTCACAGTACCAGAACAGCAAGGCCATTTTGGTTGGTGTTACAAGGCCAGATCAGTCAGTCATCCAGACTGTTGCCCTTGCAACTACTGAAAAGGCTGCTGCCCCTCTTCAGGAACTACACGTTTGCTGGCCTCTCAACAGATACCCCTCCGTTGCGGTTGCACCTACGGTACGGCTATCTGTATCGTTGAGGCACGCAAGCCTCCCCACCAACGGCAAGGTCCATGGTTCATGGGGGGAGGCTGTTAAATGTAGGTGTAACAATTATCTCATCATCTTCTCTGGTTACATCGGCATCTACTTGACCTTTAGTTTAATCTGATATTCCGCATTCAAGGGTTACTAATGTGCCTAACAATTGGCAAAGAATATTCGACCTTAGTTCTCATTGCAACCATCAGCGCCTAGTCTGCCTCTACACTGATTTCCCAGCTGCCGTAGTGCGTTGACTTCTTTGCCTGTAGCGAGGACCCTTCTTGCTAGTTCCCACGAAGCATCAGTACGTCTGCCTCTCCAGGTGTTGGTGTACCGATCATCACTACACTTATACGAACGACCAACGATAGTATCTGCATAAAAGTGCTTCAGACACCACAACACTGTCAACAGTGTGCCTAAAGTACGACGTTTCTCAAAGTTAGCTGCCTTACCCGAGTGTTACTTATTCTTATACACTAGGAGCACATCTGATAAAATCTACATACACTATTATTAATATGATTGTGTAATCTCTGATGCCATTCCACGGAACCATGATATACCATTTTCAAACATTTTTCATATGCTCTCATGGTCAAATAAATTCTTACTGCAATTTATCAACTGTGTTGCCGACAAACACAACAAACATACGGCAGAGAAAGAAAGGCGTTAGAGCACGTTTCACAATGTACTGTTGGAGATAATGCACTGCTACAGTAAGCTGCATTTTATAAGGTTGCATGACATTGACCTACCTGCCAATACTTAGTCTTTGAGGGTCAGCCGCACTTCCAAAAATTGCTAAACTCATACCTGGAGTCCACTTACCAGTACGCTGCTCTCCAGCATGTGAACTCTGTCCAATCAATTTTTCTACAAAATCACACTTGGGGAATTTCAATAAATAAAGATAAAGAAAACAAATTCTTGTAAAAGTCATCCATATCGTGGAGCCCTAGTGTCCTGAGCAGAAATGATGGCGCTTATCAGAATTCAGAGTTGCTCAAATATGAGTGTACACGGAAGCCAAATGTAAAAACTCCATTCATGTAAAAGCCGTGATATAAATGCCACAACACAGCTAATCTACATTGGGAATATAAAATTAATGCTCTTTGCCATGAACGACTTATCACATCGCTTCAGGATGTGAAGTGGGCGTCCGCCCCTGGCAACTGCATCTTAACTTTTACTTCGGTACCTTTCTCAGTATACAGGTACCTGCTCCTCCACTTTGTAATAATGGAGGCCGCTGGCCGCTCTACCACAAAAGCATGCATTTTTCCTCTTTGTCATTTAGTTACCACCTAGTAAATTCTGATAGGCCCGGTGAATTTGTACTCCACTACCGTAACCTCTCTGACAAAAAAAAAAAAAAAAAAAAACGCCACATCAAAAAATAATCATCACAGGGTAATGATAATTTGGGAATACGTTTTTCTAGGTAACATATTCAAATGATTTACACTGGAAGATCACAGTTTACTGTAAGAGCGCAATAAGCTATTGCAAATCTGAAAGGCTGTACATTAAAAACCCGTGTAACCGCTGGAATGTTGAATGCAAGAGTACAAGGGAGCATTCATTGTGTTTTACGGGTGCCGGATTTCAGTTTGTGGGATGCAACTCCGATTCTCATGCAACTGAAGCATACAAGAGTTCATTTATTGTCATTTATCGTGTTTTACGGGTGACGGATTTCAGTTTGTGGGATGGAACTCCATTTCTGTTGCAATTATTGGGGAAATTGGGGGACATCTGACGTTGATCGTGGATTACACTAGAGTTGTCGTCCTATGATGTCCCTTATGTGTTCGACTAGAGACAAATCTAGACAACGAGCACACCAAGGCAACATTTCGACAGCCTGCAGAGCATGTTGGGTTACAACAGCAGTATGTCTTCGAGCGTTATCTTGTTGGGAAACATCCCCTTGAATGCTGTTCATGAATGGCCGCACAACAGTTGTAAGTAGGCTGTTTAGGTTTTTATGTCGCTAACGCCAGGTAGCGCTCTGTATGAAAATCACTGACTGTGCTGTGTGCAGTCTGTGGCTGGTTTGCATTGTTGGAATATTTGCTATTGTAGTGTTGGGCAGTAGGATATAAACAGTGATTCATGAAAGGTAGAGGTTATTGTTAGTCAGGGCCATTCTTTTGTAGGGAGTATTGAAAGTCAGATTGCGTTGCGCTAAAAGATTGTGTGTCAGTTTAGTGTTGATCAGAATAAGTAAAGAGATAAATGTCTGAGCACGTTCAGTACTGCTCAGCTGTTTGAAAATCAAATAACGTAAGAGGTTTTCCAGCTCAGTAAAATATAAATTTTCCTAAGGGGATGTTTCATAGTCAGTCACCAGACTGACGTACAAATTTTAGGTCAGGGTGCGTGGGATAAACACGAGAGTGCTCTTGCTGTCATACGAATTCGTACACCAGACCATAACTTCAAGTATAGGTTCAGCGTGTCTAACATGCGGACAGGTTGGCTGCAGGTCCCCATTGGCCGCCTTCTAACCAACAAATGGCCATCACTGGCACCGAGGCACTTGAGCATTCGCAGTGTTAGGACAGCATATCGCCACGTCTCAGGCTGTAGCGAAACCGTAACTGTTTACAACATATAATATAAAACGTTGTGGATAATGTTCTAAAAGCTATGAGGCTCTTCGCGAACAATGCGGTTGTCTATAAGCAAGATACTTCACTAGAAAAATGCAGCGGAATGTACAAAGATATGCAGAGGATAGGCGTTCAATGTAGTAGCAGGCAGTTTGCCCCGAACGTAAGTAATTGTAGCATATTACACAAAAATAGGCAAAGATATCCATTAATATTCAGTTACGCTACAGATGATAAAGTACAAGCGTAAAATTTCTAGAAGTAACCGTCTCCAGCAATCTGAAGTGAAATGATCACGTGGTAAAGAAAAGGCAGACGACAGGCTGAGATTCACTGAAAGAATCTGTAAGAAGCTTAGTCAAGCCACGAAAAAGCTGGGTTACAAACACTCAATCGACCATTGTATAATTTGTCAGTCCGGGATCCTTACCAAATACGGCTGAATGTGATACAGATCGAACGTCGCGTTTTGATACGTGTTCGTTCAGTAACTAAGTGCATTACGGAGGTATTCAACAAACTCCAGTGGCAGACTGTAAATTACAGGGGTTGTCCATGCCGGATGTTTAGTCTTGAAATTCCGAAAAAGTAAATCTGAAGACGAGTAGTATAACTTATTACTTTCTTCCTAATACGTGTTTGGGGAATCGTTTTTAGTGGATGATAAGAATGCTTACCGACTACCATTGTTCCCTCCCGCCATTCGCGAATGGAACAGGGAACAGAGAAAGTAGAAATGGTACCAGAAGCACCCACCACCACACACCGGATGATGACTTTCTGAGAAGCAATGTATATGTTAACTGTTATACGTTTATACTGTATTTTTATATGATCTTTTCTAGGGAAATAATGATCCATCTACTGGTACCTTTATTCTGCGCTATTACATTCCGTAATGCAGCAAAGATCGAACTCCTACATATTATGTTTCTTTGGCAACTCATATTCCGGAGCAACTGCTATGATAAGTAAAGCCGGCCGAAATGGCCGTGCGGTTAAAGGTGCTGCAGTCTGGAACCGCAAGACCGCTACGGTCACAGGTTCGAATCCTGCCTCGGGCATGGATGTTTGTGATGTCCTTAGGTTAGTTAGGTTTAACTAGTTCTAAGTTCTAGGGGACTAATGACCTCAGCAGTTGAGTCCCATAGTGCTCAGAGCCATTTGTACTATTTTGCTTTTTCAGTACTACCCGTATAGCACATTAATAACATCATTCATCAGAATAGATTCGCTGTATTGTTAAAAGGTCTTCAGTCAGAATCGTTTCGTTGTATTGTTAAAATGTCTTCATTATTTACTGTGTAAACTAGTTGGACAAAAAATCAACTTAAAATTTATTCCAATCTATCGTAGGACGGTGGACAGAAAGTTTCCATTGTGATTAATATTAAAAGACAGTCCAAGTTGCAGGAAGCTCTTTATTGACTCAAAAGCGACGTGTTTCTTCCGGTTAGGGCATCATCACATCATCTGGAAATACAATGAAAAATTGACGTAATAAATAAACTTGCATGGTCCTGTCCTCAACAGCGGAAACCGAAAACCTAAATATGTAAGATGTAAAAGGTAGGAAAGCATATGAGATTTACTGCCAAAAAGCATTCGTCAAATATGGCTAAAACAGTCACAGAGAATAAACCTACAGATTAATACTCAAGAAGTGTAGCCGTCAGCTTGCCTCGTTCCAAGTGGTTCATCCGTCATAGAAGCGCAGAGTCAGGCCACATTTAGGAACTGTTAACATGGTCACGGCGCACACACCTTGAGGCCGACTTGCGCTCTCACAACGTACGCACAGTATTGATAGAATCAAAGGCCACTGATAGAGCTGGTAAAAAATCCGTCACTAGGTGGCGCATAACATAGGTACAGAGCCATCAATGAAAAATTATTATATTAGACAAAAATATATTCTCTTTTTTTTTTTTTTTTTTTTTTTTTTTTTGTCAGTCTACTGACTGGTTTGATGCGGCCCGCCACGAATTCCTTTCCTGTGCTAACCTCCTCAGCTCAGAGTAGCACTTGCAACCTACGTCCTCAATATTTGCTTGACGTATTCCAATCTCTGTCTTCCTCTACAGTTTTTGCCATCTACAGCTCCCTCTAGTACCACGGAAGTCGTTCCCTCATGTCTTAGCAGATGCCCTATCATCCTGTCCCTTCTCCTTATCAGTGTTTTCCACATATTCGTTTCCTCTCCGATTCTGCGTAGAACCTCCTCATTCCTTACCTTATCAGTCCACCTAATTTTCAACATTCGTCTATAGCACCACATCTCAAATGCTTCGATTCTCTTCTGTTCCGGTTTTCCCACAGTTCATGTTTCACTACCATACAATGCTGTACTGCAGACGTACATCCTCAGAAGTTTCTTCCTCAAATTAAGGCCAGTATTTGATATTAGTAGACTTCTCTTGGCCAGAAATGCCCTTTTTGCCTTTGCGAGTCTGCTTTTGATGTCCTCCTTGCTCCGTCCGTCATTGGTTATTTTACTGACTAGGTATCAGAATTCCTTAACTTCATTGACTTCGTGGCCATCAATCCTGATGTTGAGTTTCTTGCTGTTCTTCTTTATACTACTTCTCATTACCTTCGTCTTTCTCCGATTTACTCATTAGACTGTTCATTCCGTTCAGCATATCGTTTAATTCTGCTTCACTTTCACTCAGGATAGCAATGTCATCAGCGAATCGTATCATTGATATCCTTTCCCCTTGTATTTTAATTCCACTCCTGAACCTTTCTTTTATTTCCATCATTGCTTCCTCGATGTACAGATTGAAGAGTAGGGGGGAAAGGCTACAGCCCTGTCTTACACCCTTCTTAATACGAGCACTTCGTTCTTGATCGTCCACTCTTGTTATTCCCTCTTGGTTGTTGTACATGTTGTATATTGCCGGTCTCTCCCTATGGCTTACCCCTACTTTTTTCAGAATGTCGAACAGCTTGCACCATTTTATATTGCCGAACGCTTTTTCCAGGTCGACAAATCCTACGAAAGTGTCTTGATTTTTCTTTAGCCTTGCTTTCATTATTAGCCGTAACGTCAGAATTGCCTCTCTCGTCCCTTTACTTTTCCTATAGCCAAACTGATCGTCACCTAGCGCATTCTCAATTTTCTTTTCCATTCTTCTGCATATTATTTTTGTAAGCAGCTTCGATGCATGGGCTGTTAAGCTGATTGTGCGATAATTCTCGCACTTGTCAGCTTTTGCCGTCTTCGAAATTGTGTGGATGATGCTTTTCCGAAAGTCAGATGGTATACCGCCAGACTCATATTTTCTTCATACCAACGTGAATAGTCGTTTTGTTGCCACATCCCCCAATGATTTTAGAAATTCTGATGGAATGTTATCTATCCCTTCTGCCTTATTTGACCGTAAGTCCTCCGAGGCTCTTTTAAATTCCGATTCTAATACTGGATCCCCTATCTCTTCTAAATCGACTCCTGTTTCTTCCTCTATCACATCAGACAAATCTTCATCCCTCATAGAGGCTTTCAATGTATTCTTTACCTATCTGCTCTTTCCTCTGCATTTAACAGTGGAATTCCCATTGCACTCTTAATGTTACCACCATTGCTTTTAATGTCCCCAAAGGTTGTTTTGACTTTCCTGTATGCTGAGTTTGTCCTATCCATTCCTGTTCAACTGTACTGCCTACTGCGCTATTCCTTATTGCAGTATCTATAGCGTATCTCGTCATTCCTTAGTACTTCCGTATCCCACTTCTTTGCGTATTGATTCTTCCTGACTAATGTCTTGAACTTCAGCCTACTCTTCATAACTACTATATTGTGATCTGAGTCTATATCTGCTCCTGGGTACGCCTTACATTCCAGTATCTGATTTCGGAATCTCTGTCTGACCATGATGTAATCTAATTGAAATCTTCCCGTATCTCCCGGCCTCTTCCAAGTAAACCTCCTCCTCTTGTGATTCTTGAACAGGGTATTCGCTATTACTAGCTGAAACTTGTTACAGAACTCAATTAGTCTTTCTCCTCTTTCATTCCTTGTCCCAAGCCCATATTCTCCTGTAACCTTTTCTTCTACTCCTTCCCCTACAACTGCATTCCAGTCGCCCATGACTATTAGATTTTCGTCCACCTTTACATACTGCATTACCCTTTCACTATCCTCATACACTTTCTCTATCTGTTCATCTTCAGCTTCCGACGTCGGCATGTATACCTGAACTATCGTTGTCGGTGTTGGTCTGCTGTCGATTCTGATTAGAACAACCCAGTCACTGAACTGTTCACAGTAACACATCCTCTGCCCTACCTTCCTATTCATAACGAATCCTACACCTGTTATACCATTTTCTGCTGCTGTTGATATTACCCGATACTCATCTGACCAGAAATCCTTATCTTCTTTCCACTTCACTTCACTGACCTCTACTATATCTAGATTGAGCCTTTGCATTTCCCTTTTCAGATTTTCTAGTTTCCCTACCACGTTCGAGCTTCTGACATTCCACGTCGCGACTCGTAGAACGTTATCCTTTCGTAGATTATTCAATCTTTTTCTCATGGTAACCTCCCCCTTGGCAGTCCACTCCCGGAGATCCTAGTGGGGGACTGTTCCGGAATCTTTTGCCAATTGAGAGATCATCATGACACTTCTTCAATTACACGCCACATGTCCTGCGGATACACGTTACGTGTCTTTATTGCACTGGTTTCCATTTCCCACCCCTAGGACAAGAGAGTGCCCTGAACCTCTATCCGCTCATCCGCCCTCTTTGACAAAGCCGTTGGCAGAATGAGGCTGACTTCTTATGCCGGAAGTCTTCGGCCGCCAATGCTGATTATTTATCAAAATTTAGGCAGTGGCGGGGATCGAACCCGGGACCGAAGTCGTTTTGATTATGAATCAAAGACGCTACCCCTAGACCACGGGTACTTAAATTCTGATATAGCATTGTAAACACTTTGAATAGGAAACAATAGCGTAAATATCATCAGAGCATCCTGTCCAATACCTGAGGCATAGGGTTCAAGTAAGCAAACGTGTTACAATGAAATAGAAACGATTCAGAAACAGGGAGAAAAAATACCGTAGATGTGCGTAATACAATGAGAAGAAACAAGAATGAGAAACTCGGTAGAAGTATGTAATACAATGAACAGAGTGGGGATGCTAACAAACAAAAAAATAATGTAAACAAGAATTATACAATACAAAATCTAAATCTGAGTAACCTAATCGGGATCGTCTGTCAGGAAAAAATTAATTCTTTTTCGTGCAGTATAATTAAAACTAAAAGTGTGCCAGTAATTGTCAAGAGCGTATAGTCCATAACACAGTTGGTTTATAATCCTAGTACGACCATATACTTCTTCTGTTACGAACACGGACCTTTGGCATAAAATAAGACAAAACTGTAAATATCAAATACTCCATAAAATATAATGCAATTGCAAAGCTAGAATTTTTAGGGTAGAACCATAACAGAAACTTACAACAAGCCTTATAAATTATTAACAGTACCTTCATAATAAAATGTTCTGCGCTGGGAGTGGACTGAGAGGCACATATGAGACAGAGCTTTATCAGTGAAATGAAGTTAAATGACTAAAGCATAGAGAGAAAACGTGATTGTAAAGAATACATAGGCCTACATGATTAGTTTATAAGTTAAAATTACCATAAGACTGCTGTGAATAGCAGGAACCGACAAGACAGAACAAGACAAATTACAAACCTCAAATGTACTAAACAGAATTGAGTAACTAGAAACCAGGAATTTTCAGGTAAAAACATGAAGAGATATAAACTTAAAACAAGTTTTGCTGACTACGATGTTATAGGAATCCTAAAATTCTTCAAAGATAAGGAACATAGTCATAAAAAACTTGCTTTTCTACTGACCAGTTGATCATTGACTAAGATATCTTCCCTGCATCATGAGTACTTAATGATTTCAGAAGTTTAACTTCAACTCCTTATGTGGGTAGTTGGTGGCCACTAGATTTGAGATGCTCAGTGGAGGGGGAATTACGTTTTACCGGCCCCCGCCTTGTGAGCAAATGTTTCTGGAATCTAGGTTCGAAGGTCCTTCCAGTTTGACCGATAGTGGCCACATTAAACTCGTTACACCGAAGATTTCATACTCCGGAAGCGGCATACATATATTTACGGAGTCGCTCATTATGAATACACTGGTAATGAGTCTTGTTAGAATCTCGTTAAACCTGACACTCGCACTTTTCACCTATTCCTCTATAAGTTTATTCTTCGTGGTTTTTATAGATCTCTTATGGTGTTTCTCGCGTCCGGTTATCGGCTGTTTTGGGCATATTTGACGAATGCTTTTGAACAATAATTACAAAATTTTTAGATGCTTCCCGTTTTACGTTTATGGTCTTTGCTGTTGAGTGTACAATGAGCTGACAAGTCATGGGATACCTCGTAATATAGTGTCGGATTTGCTTTGCCCTGTGCAGTGAAGCAGCTCGAAGTGGCATCGACACAAGTCACTGAAAGTCCTCCGCAGAGATACTGAGCCATGCTGCCGATATAGACGTCCGTAATTGCTTAGTGTTACCAGTGCAAGATGTTGTGCGGGAACTGACCTCTCGATTATGTCCCATAAATTTTCGATGTGAATCATATCGGGTGATCTGGGTAGACAAATAATTCCCTCGAATTGTTCAGAATGTTCTTTAAACCAATCTCGAAAAATTGTGGCCTTTTAACGTGACATCACTAGTTGGTAACATGAAGTCCATGAATGGCTGCAAATTGCTTCTAAGTAGCCGAAAATAACCATTTCCAATCAATGATCGGTTCATTTGGATCTGAGGACCCAGTCCTTTCCATATAAATACAGCCCACACCATTAGGGAACCACCACCAACTTGCACAGTGCCTTGTTGACAACTTAGGTCCATGGCATCGTGGGCTCTGTACCACACTCTAACTCTACCATCAGTCCTTATCAACTGAAATCAGGACTAATCTGACCAGCCCGCGGTTTTCCAGTCTTCTAGGATCCAATCGAAATGGTCACAAGTCCAGGAGAGTCGCTGCAGGCAATGTCGTGGTCTTAGCAAAAGGCACTCACGTCTGTCGTAGCCCATAGAAGCCAAATTTCGCAGCAGTGTCGTAACGGATACGTTTGTCGCATATCCCACATTGATTTATGCGGTTATTTCACTCTGTTTTGCTTGTCTGTTAGCATTGACAACTCCATGCAACCATCGCCGCCGTCGCTCTTTAAGTGAAGACCGTTGGCCACTGCTTTGTCAGTGATGAGAGGTAATGCCTGAAATTTGGTGTTGTCGGCACACTCTTGAACTATCGACCTCGGAATATTGAATTCGCTAACGATTTCTGAAATGGAATGTCCCTTGCGTGTAGTTCCAGCTACCGTTCCTCTTTCAAAGTCTGTTCAGTCACGTCGTGCGGTCACAATCACATCGGTCACCTTTTTACATGAATCGGCCAAGTACAAATGACAGCTTCGCTATTGCATTACCATTTTATATGTTGTGCAGCGATACTACAGCCCTTTTTACAAGTGTATATCGCTGTCCTATGATTTTTGTCACAGACTGTCGTGTTATGTAATTCACATTTCTTTTCCAATTTCACTACAATACTCCTACAATAAAAGGTACACAACATAACAGTTGTTTGACTCTAGCCCCAGAAAAAGCCTAGAAATATGTAAAATAAATAGTTTATAACATGAGTTGTTCAATAATATTGTAATAGGTGCGCAGTTTGTGATGTATTTCGTCAACCTACATCTGTAATGTGATAACAAGACTTGCAGAAGACATGTAAACATCTGACACCACATAGAGCGACAGATCGATATTAAAATCGAAATCAGCTGTACTTCGACCGCCATCTGCTCCACTGCACTACAGAACTGTTTGTGATCGGCTATGTTAGTAACAATTTGTGAACAGTGACCAAAAAAGCCACGAAAATGGAAACACCTCACCGCATCACAACGAGACTGCCACGCCAGAAGAACAAAGATGACCACAGCATTTACGAAAAGACTATGTAACATCATTATGACCTTATTGTAAAGTTGTTTTTTTAATTCCATTTAGCCTGAAGATGAGGTATAACCCTCGAAACATGTCGATAAATGAATAAGTAATGCAATAGTTGACGAAGTTTGTGAATGGTAGCGGTAATTTAAAAAAAGCTTTACATATTTTCACTTTTAGTGGTTTCTATTTGTGTTGTGCTATTGCAGTTTGTGCTGCTGCGCATCTCAAAGATATAACTCAATGTAAAGCGTCGATGTCATATTACGGCACGTATGTAGGCTAGAAATAACATTTTGTGTGGCTGCATTACCCTTGATAGTAACACAGTCAAAGGCTATTACCAATGGTACGAGTAACATAGTACGTAGAACCGCGCTATTTACAAGGACTTGTTTATTTTTAACTTACTGTTATGCCGTGATATGATATCGATATTTATATTGCATTATATCTTTTTAGATACCTGACAGTGGCACTTAAACCGAAACTGCAATAGCATAATGCAAACAGTCACAGATAAAAGAGGAAAATGACGTCATCGGAAGAACACATAATCATGAAAATAGTCTTCACGGGTTTGCCGCCGGATCACGTTGTGCAAATTCCACAAGCTTGAACAGTCACAACATATAATCATTTTTAATATTTAGAGTGCTGTAGAGTTAAAAACACTTTTGCTACAGAATTTAGTGGCATCTTGAAGTTATTTTGTGCGCTTGCTATTCTTCTCCACATAGTATGATAACAATCCGTTTTCCTTTCGTGGTTAGCAGAGGTTTCAACCACACAAAAGGACCGAAAGATAGCTTAGTCAGCCCCAGGAGACATCACGCTAATACTATGTAACACACCCTCTGTTCTTGACAGCTGTGTCTTTCCAGCGAACGACAATAGTTCAAATAAGCATAATTCTACCGGAATTCCATCAAAGTAATCGCGGATAGTTTATAAGTTGCGACAATCATTACAATATTTCTAAAAATATAATTCCAGGCGACAGTGACAATTTTCTCCGCTAGTGTCGCAGAGTGACATATGGTGCGCGCCATCAGAGAAGTATCAAATTTCAAAACATCTGATCATAGACTTCCCATTTTGAAAACATTTGTATGCAGATATTGAGTTATCGACTCTTGCACTCTCACGCTGGCGCAACCAGTTTGGAACAGGGACCACCAGTCAAGTACGCCGGTCCTCGGCACGTGCCGAGGTCAGACTCTTGTTACGTGCATTCTCGTTTCACTCAGGCCCCAGTACGCCACTGACGTCTGTCGATACACTCCTAAATGAACCAGGACGGCCAAAAAACTAAGGCATAAAGGGACGGAACTTAGGCAGTATTAATATTTGTCATACGGTGGCATCGTCACAGCGAATCTCTCTAATGTACAACTGTGTATCAGCTACAATCGTATTATTATTATTATTTGAAGTGAATTAAATACACTGACTGTTCTGAATTGATCAACGGGGATGCAATCAGTTAAGATACAATAACATTAAAAAAAGTAAAAACCATTGATACTGTATGTGCCACGACAGTTGAAAATTTATGCCTGTCAGAGAACACGTACTTATCTTGTTGGTCGTACAGCTGAACGTGCAATGCGTGGGCTTGTCGGACAGGGTGGGTTAAGCCAGCAGCCGGTTGAATGCGTGTGGCGGATTAGCGACCCTCAGTCTATAAATTAGTCAACCTAAATGCCAGTCTTAGCACATTTTTCACTCTGTTTTTGAAATTAAATTAGCTCTTGACCTCATGAATAGAGATTGCGATTTTGTCTGAGAATGTCGCTCTCTCCCTGATCAGACAACAGCGGGGCAGAGTTAACGCTGTCTCACTCACTTGTTATTAACTTCTGACGTTGGCCGTTTTTGGTCGTGCTGTATCACTAGCGTGTGTGTGTGTGTGTGTGTGTGTGTGTGTGTGTGTGTGTGTGTGTGTGTGTGAACGCTTGTCGAAATATCGGCTGTTGTTGAAGATGTTACCCAGCTGCATTCCCGTAAGGTCTTTCGACACCTTGACGATAATCAAACTCGTCCAATGTTTCTCGTCTCGTCTTTCCGCATTCAGCGCTGTTGGTATGCTACGTCGCAATTCACTCGAAGTAGTCTGCACGGGAGGCACGTAGATGAAGTCTTTCATAAATCTTCACAAAATTAAATTACGTACCGTACGATCAGGTGACTTTGAAGGACAACGATGGGGAATCAATTCCTTCATTCATCCCCAAGTCCTCCCACCTCCCCTTTTTTAGGACCGACCCATCGTATGGGCCTCCCATCGCTAGAAACTGTTCTTACATGCGGATGTCCTTGTGGTGGTGCTTAACCTTGATGAAACATGCAATTTTCGGCATGCTCTCGGAATTGCGTGACAAACGAACTGCATCATGTGAGTCGTTAATGGCAAATATATGAACCGGCAACTTTGAACTGGCCCCAAGGTAAACTTCGATTCTAAACGTATTGCAAAATGTACTTCAAGTTTGCATGTAAATGGATGTAAAATACAGTTCTCTTGAAAATAAAAATTTTGGTGTAAGTTAAAATTCTACCCACGTTTCTATATTCATCCAATGTCGAAAATAAAGTCTTGCGAAATCAAATGAATTTCTTTGAAACGTCCTGTATATTCGTCCAATTATGAAACCAGTTGACCCCGTACTATTCGATAAATGCTAGAAAAGAGACAAGATAAAGATACTATAATTTGTTTACACACCTTCATTTATTGTTCGGCAAGAATGGGATAAATGGTTCAAATGGCTCTGAGCACTATGCGACTTAACTTCTCAGGTCATCAGTCGCCTAGAACTTAGAACTAATTAAACCTAACTAACCTAGGGACATCACACACATCCATGCCTGAGGCAGGATTCGAACCTGCGACCTGAGCGGTCGCTCGGTTCCAGACTGTAGCGCCTAGAACCGCACGGCCACTCCGAAGAATGGGATAGATATGTTGTTCGTCGGTATCAACATTGTAGCTGGTGCTGATGAAAAGTTTCATTTTACCTTCAGATACACATAGAACCTTCCGCTCTAATATGTAAAAATCTACACAATCGGAATTTCGCAAGGTATTCTACGCGAAATATTACATTTTAATAACAGTTTACTATTGACAGTTGCCGAGCCTCTTTACGTTTTTATACCTAGGACGCCGTATAGAGCGATTTACAGATAACTAATGGTGGGCAAGGGGCTGCCAGTTGATGATGATTATCTTGAACCTCGTAGTATCTGAAGAAGTAACAACCACTCTGTGACTGATACAGGGTGTTTCAAAAATGACCGGTATATTTGAAACGGCAATAAAAACTAAACGAGCAGCGATAGAAATACACCGTTTGTTGCAATATGCTTGGGACAACAGTACATTTTCAGGCGGGCAAACTTTCGAAATTACAGTAGTTACAATTTTCAACAAGAGATGGCGCTGCAAGTGATGTGAAAGATATAGAAGACAACGCAGTCTTTGGGTGCGCCATTCTGTACGTCGTCTTTCTGCTGTAAGCGTGTGCTGTTCACAA
The DNA here is from genome assembly GCF_021461385.2 of Schistocerca piceifrons. Lineage (NCBI taxonomy): Eukaryota > Metazoa > Arthropoda > Insecta > Orthoptera > Acrididae > Schistocerca > Schistocerca piceifrons. The sequence continues at coordinate 373,124,045 of NC_060142.1, forward strand.
CGTGCAAGTGTGCTGTAGACAACATGGTTTATTCCTTAGAACAGAGGATTTTTCTGGTGTTGGAATTCCACCGCCTACAACACAGTGTTGTTGCAACAAGACGAAGTTTTCAACAGAGGTTTAATGTAACCAAAGGACCGAAAAGCGATACAATAAAGGATCTGTTTGAAAAATTTCAACGGACTGGGAACGTGACGGATGAACGTGCTGGAAAGGTAGGGCGACCGCGTACGGCAACCACAGAGGGCAACGCGCAGCTAGTGCAGCAGGTGATCCAACAGCGGCCTCGGGTTTCCGATCGCCGTGTTGCAGCTGCGGTCCAAATGACGCCAACGTCCACGTATTGTCTCATGCGCCAGAGTTTACACTTCTATCCATACAAAATTCAAACGCGGCAACCCCTCAGCGCCGCTACCATTGCTGCACGAGAGACATTCGCTAACGATATAGTGCACAGGATTGATGACGGCGATATGCATGTGGGCAGCATTTGGTTTACTGACGAAGCTTATTTTTACCTGGACGGCTTCGTCAATAAACAGAACTGGCGCATATGGGGAACCGAAAAGCCCCATGTTGCAGTCCCATCGTCCCTGCATCCTCAAAAAGTGCTGGTCTGGGCCACCATTTCTTCCAAAGGAATCATTGGCCCATTTTTCAGATCCGAAACGATTACTGCATCACGCTATCTGGACAATCTTCGTGAATTTGTGGCGGTACAAACTGCCTTAGACGACACTGCGAACACCTCGTGGTTTATGCAAGATGGTGCCCGGCCACATCGCACGGCCGACGTCTTTAATTTCCTGAATGAATATTTCGATGATCGTGTGATTGCTTTGGGCTATCCGAAACATACAGGAGGCGGCGTGGATTGGCCTCCCTATTCGCCAGACATGAACCCCTGTGACTTCTTTCTGTGGGGACACTTCAAAGACCAGGTGTACCGCCAGAATCCAGAAACAATTGAACAGCTGAAGCAGTACATCTCATCTGCATGTGAAGCCATTCCGCCAGACACGTTGTCAAAGGTTTCGGGTAATTTCATTCAGAGACTACGCCATATTATTGCTATGCATGGTGGATATGTGGAAAATATCGTATTATAGAGTTTCCCAGACCGCAGCGCCATCTTTTGTTGAAAATTGTAACTACTGTAATTTCGAAAGTTTGTCTGCCTGAAAATGTACTGTTGTCCCAAGCATATTGCAACAAACGGTGTATTTCTATCGCTGCTCGTTTAGTTTTTATTGCCGTTTCAAATATACCGGTCATTTTTGAAACACCCTGTATGTAAAATAAAGAAAACCAATTAAAAAACTAACATACTGTGGCAAACGAACAAGTTCTGTTCCACTCGTATCATAATTAAAATGAATACAACGACTGCTTCACACTGACTTGACCAGTTACAGGGGTTCGGCAAATATATGGAAACTCCATGAGAAATATATACCTGAATATAAATACACATGCTAGTCAAGCCTGCATGTTGCGCTGTTGCATTTCACCATTATTGGCACCATTACATAGTCCGTTGCAAGCGTCAGTCACGATCAGAATAGTGTTCTGTATTGCTATAGCCGACATAATTGTCTTAGATTGAACAACCTTATTGATATTTAAGATGATTATCGTTTATTGTTCCGTTTCAGTTGCATATATTGTATTATATTACATGTTTCGATCACTCTCGATTATCTTCATATCTAAGTAGTGGCGTCGGCAACCCATCTCGTCTACTCAGAACCACATACCAGAGTACTGTAGTCTAAGTAAATTCGAATACGTGCGAATTGTTGGAGCTCGTATGGTGGGTGCTTCCGTTACCAACGGAGCCGAAGTATTTGGTGTTTCATGAGGCACCGCGTCCATGGTTTGTACCGCATACAGGGAAAGCGAAAAAACATCATTCGCAAGGCGGACGAAAATATGGGTTGAATCATCGTGGCAGATGGTAACTGAACAAGGTTTGGCGAAATACAATCTGACGTCAGCTGAAAAAGTCGCTGTACAGCTGCATGTCACATTCATGAAAGCTCTCAGTACGAAGACAACGAGAACGGAGTTTTACGTGCAGGGAATAGCAGGGCGAGCTGCAATTCCAAACCGACTAAGGAGATTTGTAAGAAAGTTATTTGTTCGAATGAGTTTTGTTTCACACTGCAACAACTTCTGACCGATTTTATGTCCCAAGATGAAACACGGCGGGATACGATTATGATTTGAGCATCCCTGTCGTGGAATCCCTTGGGCTTCATACAAGATCCACCCTGCAAGGTCACCTTACTGCCGAGATTTATGTGACCACTTTGACTGATCATATCTATCCCATGGTATAACGTTTGTTCCCGAGTAGTTATTTTGTGTTCCGGGATGACAGGACACCTCTCTGCACAGCTCGCATCGTTCAGGATTGGTTTTATGAACAAGATGATGAATTGTGCATCTCCCCTGGTGACCATAGTCACCATAGCCTTTGTGCTCTACTTTGTAATAGATGGTGCGTGATCGATATACATCTCTATCATCGTTACCTGACCGTGTAATTATTTTGCAGAAGAATGGGATACGATTTCCTTGTAAACCGTACAGGGCCTGTATTTACTCTTTCCTAGACGACTGGAAGCTGTTAATGAACGCCAACCGATTTCCCACAGTCCGAAGATTGGTTTCGTGCCGTCGTCCACGCTAGTAAATCCTTTACAAGCATTTTCACCTTTCACTAAGTAAGTCGACCCACATACATTTAAATCTTCTTACTACATTCAGCCCTTGATTCTCTCTGAATGTTTATCCCCTAAAACTTCACTGATACTAATTTGTTCTATCAACCCATCCACTCTTTGTCATGAATCACAATGTTGTTAATGATAGAGTCTATGAGCTCCCATTGAGTTCATTGTCATATGTGGCGGTTATAGGCGCTCAGTGCGGAACCGCGCGGCTGCTACGGTCGCAGGTTCGAATCCTGCCTCTGGCATGGATGTGTGTAATGTCCTTAGGTTAGTTAGGTTTAAGTAGTTCTAGGTTCTAGGGGACTGATGACCACACATGTTAAGTCCCATAGTGCTCAGAGCCATTTGAACCATTTGAACTTATATGTGCCAAAAAAGGTCTTAGCGAATAGTTACAAAATGGCAACAGGCCTTTCGAGAACTTCTTGGATGTTGTCTGAGACATTCAAACAGCGTCATCAAGCTGCACCCGCCTCTCCCCGCCCCTCAATTTCCCCCCCCCCCCCCCCCGCCACTTCAATCCCACAAAACAATCTTTCCGTAATTTAATATATTATGAAGTTAATATATTTAATTTATGTTTTTGTACAAATTGATTGTGTTGCATTTTGTTTTATATGGATCGTTCGAGAGTCGTCGTTGAATGATGTTCGCCCCGTATATGCCAAGAGCTAACAACAATTATGCCCTAACAAAAGCCTAAGACCTCAAGGAAATTAATTTCAAAATGTCACTCAAATCAAGCTGTTTGTGTCTCTACAGCAGCTTTGTTGGAATTCAGCAGCATTACATATTTTAATAAAGATATTGTCCAATCCCGCTGCACAAAAAGTAACACGTGATATTAAATTTATCATTCCGAAATAAAATTTAAAACTTTGCCTTGGTTATAGCTTCCAAATTGCAATGAAGATAAATATTGAAAAATTAGTCATTTTCTGAGTTACCTAAATTTTGAAACCCACCATCGATGCTGTGATCTAAAATACAGATGAAGGAAATTTCACTACTACACATTCCGTTGTTTCAGTACAAACGGTTTAATTGTTGGAATTAATGACTAACTAGTCCTTTTTTCTTTTTCCAAATATTGCTTCTGTGTCCACTTACCTCTGTAATATCGAACAGAAAGCCTTAACATGTCGATCTGCTCTCTTCTGCAGCAATCGTATGTAAACCACTCTTCTGGCACGTGGAAGTATAGTATGTCCACCTAATTATGCTGTCTGTCTCACAAGAGGAAATATGTCAAACTATCTGTAATTAGTCACCAAGAGAACGTCGTTGCCACTTGTCACATATCGTAATGCCCTGTCCTTGTCAGAACGTTACGAAGAGCTGAGATTTTCCGCCAACTGAAGTTCTATCCAATGCTATTTGAAATCACACATTTCTTCCACATCGGCGAAGCTCGAAGCTCTCGGAATGTGCTCTTCCTAGAACTGGCAGGACAAACGAACGCGATGGCAATATCAGCTCATATATACTATCCTTGCACTTGATCACCAGTTATGACAAGCATGCCGAAATTTATGCTCGTCGCAATAAATTTGTGCATATAGAATTGCTCAGTCAGCGCAGATTAGCATTCAATGCGTCCCAATAATCTCAACTGAAACATATCGCTGCAGGGAGATGCGAAAACAGATTGTGGAAAATTTTCACTCAACAATAAACCTAAGATGGCATTTATCTTCAGTAACAGGAGCCCACTAAGGGCCAGAAAACACAACATAGTCACACCATATGACATGCACAAATGCCCATGGATGAAACAAAATCAGGTGAATAATCAGAAGTTAAAAGTCAAGTTGGCTGGGATGAGAAAGTCGGGAAAGCAGTATAGCCTGGATAACAGTCGATTTGGAAGTTAACATCTCTGACATAACCAGTAATGTTTAGTTAAAAGTGGAGTCATGTGATATAATACATGGACATTTACACGTGAAAAACATTGATTGATTTCGTTTGAGCACGGCTGTATTCATTCTCGAGATACGTCCCATTTTATACAGATCAAGGCAAATGCGGACTGCAACCAACTCATGTACTGGAATATGAACACCATAATGTAACAGTCCCCACCCTGGGGTGTGCAGGGTTCTCATTTTCATTGCATACACAGCCAGCTTCCTTTAGATGTCCCCACGGGTAGAAATCTAATGGACTTGAATCCAGTGACCGCTACGACCACTCCAGGGGGCCTCTACACTGAAAAGCCAAAGAAACTGGTACACCTGCCTAATGTCGCGTAGGGTCCCCGTGAGCATGCCAAGGTGCCGCAACACGATGTGGCATGGACTCCACTAAAGTCTAAGATACTGCTAGAGGGAACTGAGACTATGAATCCTACAAGACTGTCCATAAATCCATAAGAGTGGAGATTTCTTCTGCACAGCACTTTGCAAGGCATTCCAGATATACTTAATAATGTTCACGTCTGAGGAGTTTGATGGCCAGCGGAAGTGTTTAAACTCAGAAGAGTGTTCCTGGAACATTCTGGACGTGTAGGGTGTCGCACAGTCTTGCCGGAATTGCCCGAGTCCGTCAGAATGCACAATGGACATGAATGGATGCAGAGTATCAGACACGATGCTTATGTATGTATCACCTGTCAGAGTCGTATCTAGACGTATCAGGGGTTCGATATCACTCCAATGCCCCAACCCATTGCAGAGCCTCCACCAACTTGAAAAAAAAAATGGTTCAAATGGCTCTGAGCACTATGGGACTTAACATCTTAGGTCATCAGTCCCCTAGAACTTAGAACTACCTAAACCTAACTAACCTAAGGACAGCACACACATCCATGCCCGAGGCAGGATTCGAACCTGCGACCGTAGCAGTCCTGTGGTTCCGGACTGAAGCGCCTAGAACCGCACGGCCACCGCGGCCGGCCCAACGTGAACAGTCGCCAGTTGACATGAAGGGTCAATGGATTCATGAGGCTGTCTCCATAACCGTACACATCTATACGCTAAATACAATTTGAAAGGAAACTGGTCCGACCACGCAAAATGTTTCCCAGTCATCAAAATTCAAATGTCAGTGTTGACAGGTCCAGACGACGCGTAAATATTTGTGTCATGCACTCATCAAGGGTACACGAGTGATTCTTTGGCTCCAAAAGCCCATATCGATGATATTTTCTTGAATGGCTCGCACACTGATATTTGTTGATGGCTCAGAATAGAAATCTTCAGCAGTTTGCGGAAAGGTTGCAGTTCCATCACGCTGACCGATTCCCTTCAGTCGTCGTTGGTCTCACTCTTGCAGAATCTTTTTCTGGCGTCAGCGATGTCCCAGATTTGATATTTTACCGGACTCCGGATATTCACGGCACACTCGTGAAATGGTCATATGGGAAGATCCCCACTTCATCGCTACCTCACCGATCCTGTGTCCCATCCCTCACACACCGACTATAACACCACGTTCAAACTCACTTAAATCTTGATAAGTTGCCATTGTAACAGTAGTAACCAATCTAACAACAGCGCCAGACACTTATTTTACACAGGCGTTGCCGACCACAGTGCCGTATTCTGTCTTATTACATATCTCTGTATTTTAATACTCTTGCCTATGCCAGTTCCTTTGGCGCTTCAGTGTGTGACCCATCCATCTCCAAGGAAACTGGATATTCAGGTATGCCCAGACAGACCCTTAGCGAGGTGGGGTACCAGCATACTGAAAAATCTCGGAAATGTCCCATCTTCAGATAAAAACGACAGTGAACCGTTGCGCGACCGATAGCTTAGAATACGATCTTTGGTGTGAAGGGAGTATGGCATGGGTGTTGTGCGTAGTGTAAGACCTTCGGTACACACACCATCAGATTATTTGACTTGTCGCTCTAACGAAGTAGGAGAGTGTCAGCAATATGTCTCATGGTCTTATCGTGGCGTCTTTATCTTCTGCCGTTAGGTCAGACGATAGAAATGCCACTTGCACACTTAGAGTAGCAGATTGACGGTGGCCAACTTTAAACAGAACTTGATTAATTTTCACACACATTTATTAAAATAATAAAAAGCGTAGGCATTACGTAACTTGATTCTGGATGCTGTTTACAATTGACAATCTGAAGTTCCTTTGGTCTTGGTACGTTAATCTTATTCTCACATATCTCTGATACTTGACAAAGTGTCTATTCATTTATCTTTATGGCTATGTACAAGAATATGATAATCTTCTTAGTTGCAGACTGAAACTTGACTATAGACTGGTACAGACTAATGCAGACTGGTACAGACTGGTGCACACAAATGCAGACTGACTAATCGGAGGTCTGCACACTCGTTACAATACCTCGCGCGTTCAGGTATTCCTGGACGAGTGTGATCTGCGAGGAGAAAAGGTTCTACGTTAGCAGCAATCTCATTGGCTGCGTTACATATTAATACGCGAATCGGCAGAAGCAGAATTTGGTCCGTCTCTAAGGCAGCGCCATCTCGTAGTGGGGAGACGGACGAGCGCTTCGCCTGCGCTGTTGTGGTTAGTGGGGTGCGCTCTAGTGGGAAAGTTGTGTACGTACTGACTACGAGGAACTATGTACACAACAGCATGTTTGCCGCTAGTGGCGTTGCAGACGTTTTCTGTGAGAGATGGCCAGTGCACGTCTCGGGGGGAATGGTGCGGCTGTTTGTTCTGCTGGTTTTTTGTGTTTTTGTTTTGTTTTTGTTTTCTGGCTGAGCACCTGCTGTACACCAGAGATGTGCACCAGAACATTGTTTACTTGGCCGACGAAGTCTGGAAGCAATCAGTTGGTTATCATCATCCACACGTCCACGGGCAGTTCCAAGTTTTTCTGTTGTTTGTCATCGCACAGTGACTTCGTATGCTCGGTGAGGTACTTCGTTGCTTTGGTGCCGAGACCTTGCGGCCGTCATGAAGGCTACATCTACATACATACTCCGCAATCCACCATACAGTGCGTGGCGGAGGGTACCTCGTACCACAACTAGCATCTTCTCTCCCTGTTCCACTCCCAAACAGAACGAGGGAAAAATGACTGCCTATATGCCTCTGTACGAACCCTAGTCTCTCTCATCTTATCTTTGTGGTCTTTCCGCAAAATATAAGTTGGCGGCAGTAAAATTGTACTGCAGTCAGCCTCAAATGCGTGTTCTCTAAATTTCCTCAGTAGCGATTCACGAAAAGAACGCCTCCTTTCCTCCAGAGACTCCCACCCGAGTTCCTGAAGCATTTCCGTAACGCTCACATGATGATCAAACCTACCAGTAACAAATCTAGAAGCTTGCCTCTGAATTGTTTCTATGTCCTCCCTCAATCCGACCTGATAGGGATCCCAAACGCTCGAGCAGTACTCAAGAATTAGGTCGTATTAGTGTTTTATAAGCGGTCTCCTTTACAGATGAACCACATCTTCCCAAAATTCTACCAATGAACCAAAGACGACTATCTGCCTTTCCCACAACTGGCATTACATGCTTGTCCCACTTTATATCGCTCTGTAATGTTACACTCAAATATTTAATCGACGTGACTGTGTCAAGCGCTACACTACTAATGGAGTATTCAAACATTACAGGACTCTTTTTCCTATTCATCTGCATTAACTTACATTTATCTGTATTTAGAGTTAGCTGCCATTCCTTACACCAATCACATATCTTGTCCAAGTCATCTTGTATCCTCCTACAGTCACTCAACGACGACACCTTCCCGTACACCACAGCATCATCACCAAACAGCCGCACATTGCTATCCACCCTATCCAAGAGATCATTTATATAGATAGAAAACAACAACGGACCTTCCACACTTCCCTGGGCCACTCCAGATGATACCCTCACCTCCGATGAACACTCACCATCGAGGAGAACGTACTAGGTTCTATTACTTAAGAAGTCTTCGAGCCACTCACATATGTGGACTGCAGTTAGGAGTCTGCAGTGGGGCACCGAGCCAAACGCTTTCCGGGAGTCAAGGAATATGGCATCCGTCTGATACCCTTCATCCATGGTTCGCAAGATATAATGTGAAAAGAGGGCGAGTTGCGTTTCGTAGGAGCGATGCTTTCTACAGCCGTGATGATGCATGGACAGCCACTTCTCTGTCTAAAGAAAATTCATTATATTCGAACTGAGAATATGTTCGAGAATCCTACAACAAACCGATGTTAAGGATATTGTTCTGTAATTTTGAGGATCCGTCCTTCTACCCCTCTTATATACAGGCGTCACCTGCACTTTTTTCCAGTCGCTTGGGACTTTACGATGGGAAAGAGATTCACGATAAATGCAAGCTAAGTAAGGAGACAATGCAGTAGAGTACTCTCTGTAAAACCGAATTGGAATCCCATCAGGACCTGGAGATTTATTTATTTTCAACCCACTCAGCTGCTTCACAACCACAGGGATGTCTATCACTATGTCCTCCATACGGGAATCTGTACGAGACTCAAACGGCGGTATGTTTGTACGATCCTCCTGCGTGAAAGATTTCTCAAATGCTAAATTTAAAATTTCAGCTTTCGTTTTGCTGTCTTCCGTTGCCAGGCCAGACTGATCAGTGAGTGACTGGATGGAAGCCTTCGACCCGCTTACCGATTTCACATAAGACCAGAATTTCCTAGGGTTTTCAGCAAGGTCTTTTGCTAAGGTATGACGGTGGTAGTGGTTGTATGCTTCGCGCATCGCTCTTTTTACAGCAGCACGAATCGCTACTAACTTTTAGCTGTCCTCATTCTCCCGATCTTTCTTGTACCGCTAGTGCAACTGTCTTTGCTTCCTGAGCATTCTCCGAATTGCGCTGTTAAACCACGGTGGGTCTTTTCCGTCCGTAACCCACTTTTTCGGCACATACTTCTCCAATGCGTGATTTACAATGTGTTTAAAATTTGCCCATAACTCTTCCACGTCCATCGTATCGGAAGTAAATGAAGTCGATTCATTTACTAAGTGGGATGCTAACAACTGCTTATCTGCTCTTTCTAGTAAGAATACTCTCCTAGCCTTCTTGACCGACTTTTAACTTTCGTAACCATAGTCGTAATGGCAACATCATGATCACTAATCCCTGTCTCAACACTGACACAGTCGATGAGGTCTTGTCTGTTCGTGGCTACCAGATCTAAAATATTTCCATTGCGCGTTGGCTGTCGATTTAGCTGCTCAAGACAGTTTTCGGATAATGTGTTCAAAAGTAATTCACACGATGGCTTGTCTGTACCACCTGTAATGAATCCATAGACATCCCAGTCTATACTAGGTAGGTTGAAGTCGCTTCCGACTAATATAGCATGATCCTGGTACTTCTGCGATACAGAGTGTAGACTCCCTTTGAATGATTCTAGAACTGTCATGGTGGAACCTGGTGGCCGGTAGTAACACCCAACAATTAACTTTATTTCTCCTAGCCCTGTTAAACTTGTCCAGATATCTTCACAATCACACTCTACTTCGACCTGCAATGAAGACACCACCTCCTACGGTGTCTAATCTGTCTTTCCGATACACGTTCCAACCCTCACTAAATATTTCAAAACTTCCTATCCCAGGGTTCAGCCAGGTCTCAGTCACGAGAATAATTTGCGCGCCACACGCTTCCTGGAGGGCAGTAAATACAGGAACTTTATTCCGAACACTCGGAAAATTTACTGCTAATATCTTGATAGCTGAAGTGTCTTCACACTGAGCGCGTCCTGATTTCCCTGCCTGCACGTCCACTGGTGAGTGTTCATCAGGACACCTCGCACTACTGCCTAGCCTAAAAGACCACATGTACACGCCACAAGTACTCTGCTACCCGAGTAGCCGCTTCCTTTGTGTAGTGCACCCCTGACCTATCTATGGGCGTTTTACAATTCCCCACCAAATAGCGCAAGTCTAGAAATCTGCAGTCAAGACCGTCACAGAGTGGACGAAACCTATGGTTGAGACCCTCCACTCGGCTCCAAACCAAAGGACCCCGCTCCACTCTGGAAACGATGCTGCAAATAGAGAGCTCTGCTTGCACCCCGCGTGCGAGGCCAGCGGTCTTCACCAAATCCGCCAGCCGCCTGTACGAACTGAGGATCGCCTCAGAACCCAAGCGACAGGCATCATTGGTGCCGACATGAGCAACTACTTGCAGATGACTGCACCCTGTACGCTCGATAGCCGCAGGCAAGGCCGCCTCCACATCCTGGATGAGGCCCCCCAGCAGACAAACCGCGTGCACATTGGAATTCTTTCAAGCCCTGTACGCTATTTCCCTAAGGGGCTCCATCACCCGCCTAACGTTGGAGCTCTCAATAACCAGCAAACCTTTGCCCACGTGTGCCTGCTCGGGCCCTGCTGAAGGAGCGAGCACCTGCCCACTGACAGGATGAATGGGCGAGGCCAGCCGGCCAGCCTCCACATTGACCCTCCGCCTCGAGCGACGCGAACGCGTTGCAGTCCGCCACTCACCCTGAGATGAGGGCGGCCCCAACACGCCGGGTACACTAGAAGGTGCCTCGGCGGTTGATTCAGCGGACGCAGCAAGCGACACCTGGGGTGTCTCAAGCGACGCGCCGGACCCGCCGCCAGTTCCTCCTGCGCCCGCACACATCACGCACACACTCTATCCATCCTACAAGCTGATCTTGTTCCCCACTGTGAGCGTACTATTGTGACTGTTTTGCTTCCTGCATTTGTTTGTATGCTGTTGCTTCCATATTGGATTCGGTTCAGCCTGCTATTGTTATTGTTCCCTATCTTTGTGTCTTCCCAGGCGATTTGAGAAGCGTATCAAAACATCATAGCTTTCATTTGTTAACAGTCATAGAGTTATTGTTTGACTGTGTGTTTTAAATTATTGGAGTTTTATAATTTTTTATTTTCAACGTCTCATTATTCATGCCGCTCAAAATATTTTGTTTTCCTGGTATGTTGTGCACTAAATCGATAAGTCAATTTCTTTAGTTATTTGGAGCCCACAAGCTTATGCATGTCATGAGAGCAAATCTTTTTGCATGTCTCATTACTTTCGTCTCTCTTCGATACACTCTCAACCCATATTCTATATTGATTAGACTCTGCATTCCATTCAGCAGAGCCGTAATTCTCCACTTTCACTGTTGATAGCAATGTCATTAGCAAATTTACTACTGCTATCCCTTTACCTTAAATTTTAATCCCAATCTTTACCCATTCTTTTATTTCCGTAATTGCTTCTTCTAGGTATAGATTGTACAATAGGGCCGAAAGACTACATCCCTCTACTGCACCCTTGTTAATCTGAACGTTCTGGGACTGCAGCTTTTTTTGTTCCCTCTTGGTTCCTGTACATTCTGCATGTTACCCGTGTTCGCCTGTAGATTACCCGTATTCTTCTCAGAATTTCTAACATCTTGCACCATTTTAATTTGTCTAATACGTTTTTAGGTCGACAAATCCTGTATACGTACCTGGAAGGTGTGGAAAATTCTGAAGTGATAGATGATCTGTGCCTACGTGAACATCATGTAACCGCAGGGATGGGGAAGCTATATTTCAAGGATTGTAGACTTGGATCATTTTCGCGTAAACAGGGAAAAAGGAGAAGTTGTAACTTATCTAAAAGTTGGACGGAAAGTAAAAAATATTGAAACAAATTGTTTATGTGTTGATCAGAATCTAGAACCATATCCTTTTGAGTTGTCACTGCAAAATACTTCTCTAATAATTGTAATGTTCTGCAGATTTCCTCTGGGAAACTTTCAGCAATTTAGATGCATTACTGAATACTTGCCAGACAGTAGTTTGTGGAGATTTCAATGTAGATTTCTTAAAAGGTTTCGATGGGAAAAATGAATTATATTATTATTTTGGTGCTTCAGTCTAATTTCAGTAGTCAGTTTTCCAGCTGGTACGCAACAAAATAATACGACACTGAGTGACGGTATTTTTATAGACAGTGCTCAGGCTGAAACAATTAATGTATATCCAACTGCTGTTGGCCAATCTGATCACGATGCACAATTAATACAATTAATGGGACGGCACCTTATAACCCTGAGAGACGTGCATACGAAGGAATGAGTCTTATGAACGACAAAACAACGGGGTGATATGAGATGATGTACAAGTAGAAAAAGATGTTATTCTCATATTCAAGTTATTCCACAGAAAATTTGTGACAATATTTGGATGTTGATTTCCTAAAAAAGCTATCCAGAAGATACACTAAAAAAATAAGCCACGGATAAGTACCCTCATTCTGCCAACGGCTTTGTCAAAGAGGGCGGACGTGCGGATAGGGGTTCAGGGCACTCTCTTGTCCTAGGGGTGGGAAATTGCCCCTAAAGGCGGAAGAATCAGCAATGATCAACGACATGAGGATGCAGAAGGCAATGGAAACCACTGCATTAAAGACACGTAGCGTGTATCCGGAGGACATGTGGCCTATAATTGAAGAAGTGTCATGATGATCTCTCAATTGGCAGAAGATTCCGTAATAGTCCCCCATTCGGATCTCCGGGAGGGGACTGCCAAGGGGGAGGTTACCATGAGAAAAAGATTGAATAATCTACGAAAGGATAACGCACTACGAATCGGGGCGTGGAATGTCTGAAGCTTGAACGTGGTAGGGAAACTAGAAAATCTGAAATTGAAATGCAAAGGCTCAATCTAGATATAGTAGAAGTCAGTGAAGTGAAGTGGAAGGAAGACAAGGACTTCTGGTCAGATGAATATCGGGTAATATCAACAGCAGCAGAAAATGGTATAACAGGTGTAGGATTCGTTATGAATAGGAAGGTGGGGCCGAGGGTGTGTTACTGTGAACAGTTCGGTGACCAGTTTGTTCTAATCAGAATCGACAGCAGACCAACACCGACAACGATAGTTGAGGTATACATGCCGACGTCGCAAGCTAAAGATGAACAGATAGGGAAAGTGTATGAGGATATTGAAAGGGTAATGCAGTATGTAAATGGGGGCGAAAATCTAATAGCCATGGGCGACTGGAATACAGTTGTAGGGGAAGGAGTAGAAGAAAAGGTTACAGGAGAATATGGGCTTGGGACAAGGAATGAAAGAGGAGAAAGACTAATTGAGTTCTGTAACAAGTTTCAGCTAGTGATAGCGAATACCCTGTTCAAAAATCACAAGAGGAGGAGGTATACTTGGAAAAGGCCGGGAGATACGGGAAGATTTCAATTAGATTACATCATGGTCAGACAGAGATTCCGAAATCAGATACTGGAATGTAAGTCGTACCCAGGATTAGATATAGACTCAGATCAAAATATATTAGTGATGAAGAGTAGGCTGAAGTTCAAGACATTAGTCAGGAAGAATCAATACGCAAAGAAGTGGGATACGGAAGTACTAAGGAATGACGAGATACGTTGGAAGTTCTCTAACGCTATAGAAACAGCAATAAGGAATAGCGCAGTAGGCAGTAGGCAGTAGGCAGTAGTCAGACATCTCTAAAAAGGGCCATCACAGAAGTTGGGAAGGAAAACATAGGCACATAGAAGGTAGCTGCGAAGAAACCATGGGTAAAAGAAGAAATACTTCAGTTGATTGATGAAAGGAGGAAGTACAAACATGTTCCGGGAAAATCAGGAATACAGAAATACAAGTCGCTGAGGAATGAAATAAATAGGAAATGCAGGGAAGCTAAGACGAAATGGCTGCAGGAAAAATGTGAAGACATCAAAAAGATATGATTGTCGGAAGGATAGACTCAGCATACAGGAAAGTCAAAACAACCTTTGGGGACATTAAAAGCAACGGTAGTAACATTAAGAGTGCAACGGGAATTCCACTGTTAAATGCAGAGGAGAGAGCAGATAGGCAGATAGGGTGAAGATTTGTCTGATGTGATAGAAGATGAAACAGGAGTCGATTTAGAAGAGATAGGGGATCTAGTATTATAATCGGAATTCAAAAGAGCTTTGGAGGACTTACGGTAAAATAAGACAGAAGGGATAGATAACATTTCATCAGAATTTCTAAAATCATTGGGGGAAGTGGCAACAAAACGACTATTCGCGTTGGTGTGTAGAATATACGAGTCTGGCGATATACCATCTGACTTTCGGAAAAGCATCATCCACACCATTCCGAAGACGGCAAAAGCTAACAAGTGCGAGAATTATCGCACAATCAGCTTAACAGCTCATGCATCGAAGCTGCTTACAAGAATAATATACAGAAGAATGGAAAAGAAAATTGAGAATGCGCTAGGTGACGATCAGTTTGGCTTTAGGAAAAGTAAAGGGACGAGAGAGGCAATTCTGACGTTACGGCTAATAATGGAAGCAAGGCTAAAGAAAAATCAAGACACTTTCATAGGATTTGTCGACCTGGAAAAAGCGTTCGACAATATATAATGGTGCTAGCTGTTCGATATTCTGAAAAAAGTAGGGGTAAGCTATAGGGAGAGACGGGTCATATACAATATGTACAACAACCAAGAGGGAAAAATAATTGTGGACGATCAAGAACGAAGTGCTCGTATTAAGAAGGGTGTAAGACAAGGCTGTAGCCTTTCGCCCCTACTCTTCAATCTGTACATCGAGGAAGCAATGATGGAAATAAAGGAAAGGTTCAGGAGTGGAATTAAAATACAAGGTGAAAGGCTATCAATGATACGAATCGCTGATGACATTGCTATTCTGAGTGAAAGTGAAGAAGAATTAAATGACCTGCTGAACGGAATGAACAGTCTAATGAGTGCACAGTATGGTTTGAGAGTAAATCGGAGAAAGACGAAGGTAATGAGAAGTAGTAGAAATGAGAACAGCGAGAAACTTAACATCAGGATTGATGGTCACGAAGTCAATGAAGTTATGGAATTCTGCTACCTAGGCAGAAAAATAACCAATGACGGACGGAGCAAGGAGGACATCAAAAGCAGACTCGCTATGGCAAAAAAGGCATTTCTGGCCAAGAGAAGTCTACTAATATCAAATACCGGCCTTAATTTGAGGAAGAAATTTCTCAGGATGTACGTCTGGAGGACAGCATTGTATGGTAGTGAAACATGGACTGTGGGAAAACCGGAACAGAAGAGAATCGAAGCATTTGAGATGTGGTGCTATAGAAGAATTAGGTGGACTTATAAGGTAAGGAATGAGGAGGTTCTACGCAGAATCGGAGAGGAAAGGAATATGTGGAAAATACTGATAAGGAGAAGGGACAGGATGATACGACATCTGCTAAGACATGAGGGAATGACTTCCATGTTGGAATACGTCAAGCAAATAATTGAGGACGTAGGTTGCAAGTGCTACTCTGAGATGAAGAGGATAGCACAGGAAAGGAATTCGTGGCGGGCCGCATCAAACCAGGCAGTAGACTGATGACCAAAAAAAAAAAAGTAAGGGAATTAAATCCGGATGTAACAGGAAGGAGGAAATTTATGCAGACATTAATATATCTCAAAATCCCACATTTCTTGCATACTACAAAATATTGTAATATTTTAAGGAAATTCATTACAAGTCAAGAAGTATGCTGACCCGACAAAATAAATAATGGAGATAATAAGATTAAATTTTCGCTAGCAAACAAAAGTTTGTGCACCTTGTAAGACAACGGGGACTTTGTTACTAACCGACACTCGGTATGTGCAAAATGCTATTAGACCCATTCTTCTGGCATTCTCGCTACAGGAAGGTGATGTGCTGTTCCAACAGGATAATGCTCGTACGCACACTGCCCGTGAAGTCAACGTCCTCTACAAGACATGCAGCAACTACCCTGGCCAGCACGATCTCCCAACTTTCCGGCAAACGAACACGTGTGGGATATGATGGGACGAGAAATGACCTGTGCGATTTGTCAAGCAACAACTGTTACAGAACTATGTGAACAGTTCGAGCTGGCGGGGCACAACGTATCCCAGGATAGTATTCGCCGTCTGTACGGTCGACTGGAGACCAGTGTCAGCACCTACATTGCCACCAGTGGAAGCAACGCCACCTACTACTATGGGTATTTCAGCATGGATCGATACTTGGTATCCCAGAACCACTTGTGCTATTGGCCTGTAAAACTAATCATTTCGTATACTCCATATGCGCTGTTGTGACAATAAATGCTGAATCAACTGGAAACCTCTAAAACGGTGCAATATTTTTCTTTCCGACGGTGTATATGAAACATTGTCAAATGGTTGGAAGGACAGCTAGTCAGTGTACCAGATTTCATAGCAATTAAATTAAATGACAATACTGTGACTGACAATTCGCAAGTTACAAGTACTTTTAACAATCGCTTTCCAAACGTAGCAGCAGATATGGAGCTGAAAGGTTCAGTTGACGAAGCAACAAAATTTGTTAGAAATGTCATTCCACAAAACTTTAAGTAAGTAGAAGTACCACCAACTTCCTTCACTGAAATGAATACAGTATAAAAGTTCTAAATGTGAAATCTCGTGTCTTGTTAGTGGGATTTCAAAAGGAATTTTGTAAAGATGTTCCAACTTAATACGTAATGTCCTTAGTGACACATGCAACTCACCACTGGCACTGGGATCTGTTCCAGGCGGGTTAAAATAAGCAATTATAC
This sequence comes from Schistocerca piceifrons, assembly GCF_021461385.2. Taxonomy (NCBI): domain Eukaryota; kingdom Metazoa; phylum Arthropoda; class Insecta; order Orthoptera; family Acrididae; genus Schistocerca; species Schistocerca piceifrons. Next base: position 373,141,275 of record NC_060142.1, read on the forward strand.
ATCTCTTCATAAGAAAGGTGACAAGACAGGCTTAAAGAGTCATTGTTCAGTTTATTTACTGACATAATTTCAAAAGTTTTCAAAAAAATAATGTAAAAGAGTAGTTGCACACTTAAGTCAAAACTATGTACTTAGTATAACACAGTTCGAATCGCAGAAGGGGTTTTTCGGCTGTGAATTATATTTAATCATTTACTCATTAAATACTACAAATCTTAAAAATAATAATACACCTCCGGCTGGTATTTTTGTGATCTTTCCAAGGCGTTTGATTATGTAGATCATGATACTGTCTTAGGAAATTTCAAGTTTTGTCGAACTGATGGCTTCATGCTTAGCTACTTTGAATAATAACGAACACAATGCAATAGTTTGTGCTGAATAAGTAACTGTCGGAAAGATAGAAAATTTGAGTAATCGCAAGGAAAAAATCCCAAAAGGAATCTCACAGGGTTCATTTTTGGGATGTGAATGACCTTCTCGCTAACATTCAACAACCAAATTGGGTACTATTTGATGACGATATTAGTATTGTAATAAATCCCATTGAAGAGAAATCATCAGCCGAATTGTTAAGTGGCTCTCTGAAAACAGAACCTCCCTAAATTTCGAAAAAACACAATACACTCAGTTCTGTTCAGAAAATAGTCACACCAACAACTGATGCAGCATACAAACAGGAGTCAGTAAATAGGGTAGAATGCTCCAAATTTTTGGGTGTACATATTGTTAAAAATTTGGTCTGGTAGAAGCATCTTACTAAGCTTCTCAAAAAACTAAGTTCAGCTACTTTCGCTCTTCTATAACTGCTTATCTTCGAAATAAGAGTAAAAACCTCATGATACATTTTGCATATTCGTACACTGTTATGTCGTATGGAATAACTGTCTGTGGTATCTCATCATTTAGAAAGGAAGTATTCATTACAAAAAAGCGAGCAATAAGAATACGCCGACATTATATATATACAGGGTGAGTCACCTAACGTTACCGCTGGATATATTTCGTAAAAAACATCAAATACTGACGAACCGATTCCATAGACCGAACGTGAGGAGAGGGGCTAGTGTAATTGGTTAATACAAACCATACAAAAATGCACGGAAGTATGTTTTTAACACAAACCTAGGTTTTTTTAAATGGAACCCCGTTAGTTTTGTTAGCACATCTGAACATATAAACAAATACGTAATCAGTGCCGTTTGTTTTATTGTAAAATGTTAATTACATCCGGAGATTTTGTAACCTAAAGTTGACGCTTGAAACCTCCGACGTTCAGTTGCATGTTGTAACAAACACTGGCCACGGTCGGCGAGCAGCATCTGCAGGGACATGTTTACGATGACGACCGTGTTTACGAGTGTGGCTGTAGTGCACTGTTGTGGTTTGGTCTAGCTGTCGCAGCGTCCGCATGTAGCGCTTGCTGCTATTGTTATTCTGCATTCGTCTCCGCACGTAGACCAACTGTAGTACACCGTGTTACCAGACGTCTGTGATAGTGTGGTGTTGTAGGTACTGTGACCACGGTGTATTCAAACTCTGAAAAGGCGGAGATGATACTTATCTATGGCGAGTGTCGACGAAATGCAGCCGAAGCCTGCAAGGTGTATGCAGAACGGTATCCGGACAGAGAGCATCCAACGTGCCGCACATTTCAAAACAAAAATGGCTCTGAGCACTATGGGATTCAACTGCTGAGGTCATTAGTCCCCTAGAACTTAGAACTAGTTAAACCTAACTAACCTAAGGACATCACAAACATCCATGCCCGAGGAAGGATTCGAACCTGCGACCGTAGCGGTCCTGCGGTTCCAGACTGCAGCGCCTTTAACCGCACGGCCACTTCGGCTCATTTCAAAACATCTCCCGCCAACTGTATTCAACAGGTATCGTCGTAGCACACAAACGGGACCGTAACAGGCCCGTCACAGAAGAAGTGGGTGCAGTTGGTGTGTTAGCTGCTGTTGCCATGAACCCACACATGAGTACACGGGACATTGCGAGAGCCCGTGGACTGAGTCAAAATAGTGTCGTGCGCATACTGGATCGTCACCGCTTTCACCCGTTTCACGTGTCGCTACATCAGCAATTACATTTTGATGACTTTAATCATCGAGTGCAATTCTGTCAATGGGCATTAACAGAGAATGCGTTGCAGTTCTACCTGTGTACCGATGAAGCGGGTTTCACAAACCACGGGGCAGTTAATCCACGGAACATGCATGACTGGTCCGTGGACTATCCTCGCTGGCTCAGACAGGTAGAGCGACAGCGACCGTGGACTGTAAATGTATGGTGCGGAATCATCGGCGACCACCTCATTGGTCCTCACTTCATTGCAGGGACCCAAACAGCTGCAACATACATCACGTTTCTACAGAATGATCTGCCAACGTTGCTCGAAAATGTCCCACTGGAAACGCATCGACGTATGTGGTATCAGCATGATGGTGCACCTGCACATTCCGCAATTAACACTAGGCTGACCCTTGACAGGATGTTCGACGGGCGTTTCATAGGACGTGAAGGACGCATAAATTGGCCAGCCCATTCTCCTGATCTTACACCTCTGGACTTCTTTCTGTGTGGTACGTTAAAGGAGAATGTGTACCGTGATGTGCCTACAACCCCAGAGGATATGAAACAACGTATTGTGGCAGCCTGCGACGACATTACACCAGATGTACTGCGGCGTGTACGACATTCATTACGCCAGAGATTGTAATTGTGTGCAGCAAATGATGGCCACCACATTGAACACCTATTGGCCTGACATGTCGGGACACACTCTATTCCACTCCGTAATTGAAAACGTATACCACGTGTGTACGTGTACCTCACCCCTCATGGTAATGTACATGTGCGTCAGTGAAAAATACCAATAAAAAGGTGTTAACATGTGGACGTAATGTGCTGTTCCAGTCTCTTCTGTACCTAAGGTCCATCACCATCTCCCTTGGATCCCTACGTAATTCGGTGCTCTCCGATACACTCGGTCGAACAGCGGAGGAGTGTACTCAAGCGTCCAGTTTAGGTTACAATATCTCCGGATGTAATTAACATTTTATAATGCAACAAACGGCACTGATTATGTATTTGTTTATATGTTCAGATGTGATAACAAAACTAACGGCGTTCCATTTAAAAAAACGTAGGTTTGTGTTAAAAAACATACTTCCGTGCATTTGTTTATGGTTTGTATTAACCAATTACACTAGCCCCTCTCCTCACGTTCTGTCTGTGGAATCGATTCGTCAGTATTTGATGTGGTTTACGAAATATATCCAGCGGTAATGTTAGGTGACTCACCCTATATATTTGCTAACGAAATTATTTATAAAAAGAACCATCACATTTTGAGACAAAGAGTAATGTACGTACCTACAAGAGCAGAGGGAAAATGACAATTAACCATTGTAAAGCTGTCAGTGGTCAAAAAGGAGTTCAATATGAAACAACAAAATTTTTTAATTATTTGTCCAATGGTATAAAACGTTTGACAGTTAGCGAAGCAGATTTCAAATCTAATTTAAAATATTTCCAGTAAACAGCTCCTATTCTGTTGACGCATTTCTACTTAAAAAACTGATTGCAAAAAAAACTTCAGTTGTATAAAAAGAGTATAAAACAATAAAATATTTGAATATAATAATGTGTTCATTAATGTTAACGTTCATTAATGTCAACATTAATCATAAATATATGCCCTGTAAACTGATCGTTCCATAACATTCCGATAAAAAAAATAGTTCATATGAACTGTGGAGCATTTAACTAACTAATTGTTTTTCTTCAGACTTACTTCTGCTATCAACCGCAACGTCAGAACTGCCTCTCTTATGCCTGTCCCTTTCCTAATGACAAACTGATCGTCATCCAACTGATTCTCAATTTTCTTTTCCATTCTTCTGTAAATTCTTCTTGTCAGCAATTTGTATGCATGAGCTGTTAAGCTGACTGTGCGATAATTCTCTATTTGTCGGCTCTTGCTCTCTTCGGAATTGTGTGGGTGATGTTTTTCCAAAAGTTAGATCGTATATCGACAGATTCAAACACTCTATACACCAACATGAATAGTCGTATTGTTGCCACTTACCGAAATGATTTCAGAAACTTTGATGGAGTGTTACCTATCCCTTCTGGCTTATTTAATTTTAAGTTATCCAAAGCTCCTTTAAATTCTGACTACGGTACTGGATCCCCTACCTCTTCCCTGTCGACTCCTATTTCTTCTTCTATCACGTCATCAGACAAGTTATTACCCTCGTAGAGGGCTTCATTTAATTCTTTCCACCTATCCGGTCTTTTATCTACATTTTCCAATGGAATTGCCTCTGCTCTCAAAATATTACAGCCCTTGCTTTTAATTTCACCGATGGTTGTATTGACTTTTCTATATGCAGTCCACCGTTCCCACAATCATTTCTTCACTTGGTTCACGTAGCCATTTGACCTTACCTTACGTACAGTTCCTATTTATTTCATTCTTCAATGACTCCTATTCCTGTATTTTTGATTTTCCCTGAACATTTTTGAACTTCTTCATTCCTTAGTACTCGTACTTTCACATCCCAATTCATTACTCATTTGTTCTTCCCGATTAGTCTCTTAAAAATCAGCCAACTCTTAGTCATTATTACAGTTTTACGTGAGTCCATATCTACTCCTTGGTACGCCCTACAATCCAATATCTGATCACGGAATCTCTACTGCCCATAATGTAATCTAACTGGAATGGTGTCATAGCTCCCAGTTTTCTGCAAGTATACCGCCTCCTGTTGTGAGTTTTAACAGAGTATTTGCTATTACTGGCTGAAAGTAATTGCAGAATTCTGTTAGTTATTCTCTTCTCTGATTTGTACGACCAAGTCAACATTCTCCCTTAACCCTTTCTTCTACTCCTTACCCCACAATCTAATCTCCCACATTTATTAGATTTTCATCTTACTTTACGTATTGAATTACCAGTTGAATATCTTCATATGCCCGACTTTCTCTGTCACTTATGCTTGCTGAACTTTTGCAGTTGCTTTGCTGTCAGTTTTGATGAGAACAACCCTATCACTGAACTGTTTGCATTAACTCACTTTCATTCCTACTTTCCTATTCATATCGAATCCTACTCCCTCTATAGCATTTTATGTTGCTGTTGACAATACTCTATACTCGTCTGACCTGAAATCCTTGTCTTCTTGTCATTTCTTTACTGATTCCCACTATATTTAGATTTATCTTTAACATTTTCCTTTTCAGATTTTAGTTTATCTAAAACTTTCAAACTGCTGGCATTCCGTTCTCCGATACATAGAACGTTACCCTTCCATTGGTTATCCAATCTTTTTCTTATGGTTACCTTCCCATTGTCAGACCCCTCCCAAAGGTCCGAATGGAGGACTACTCCGGAATCCTCTGTCAGTGGACAGATCATCATGAGACGTTTTCAATTACAGGCCACATATCCTATTGATAAACATTACGCACCTTTAATGCAATAGCTTCCGTTGCCTTCTACGTCCCAATACCGTTGATCATTGCTGATTCTTCCACTTTTTAGGGGCATTTTTCCACTGGAAGGGCAAGAGAATGCCCTGAACCTCTGCCATTCCTCCACCCTCTTCGACCAGGCCATTGGCAGAACGAAGATGACTTCTTGTGTCGGAAGTCTGTGGCCGCCACTGCTAACGAATTTTATTCGAGATTTAAGCAGTGGCGGTTTCGAACAAGTGAACAAGGACGTTCTGATTACTCGTCAAAGAGGCAGACGCAGCCGCTAGAGCGTGGCCTATCCCCGGGCCTACAACAGAAAAATAAAGGAACTTAGTCTCTGAGCAATAGTACTAACAAAGCCAACTGTTCGACCATTGGGGGGGGGGGGGGAAAATTAACGAAATGCATGTTCCAAAAACGACTTAACCGAAAACTCTAAGCCAGTTCAGTGATGCCCCGTCCAGAAACTGTATTCCCAAAGCAAGAACGTAATCACATAAAAATAGTTAGAATGCGACGAAAAAGAAATAAACACCTACCATATATATACTTTGCAATATCAGCTCACAATAATACTGCAAAATCGTACAGTAAAGATAACAGGATGTAGCCCACATCTACCATTCGAAAGGTGACATGAATTGCGTTGAAATTACTTCTAAAGAAACGTGAAGGCCAGACAAAGTACTTATCACGGTTCACTATTCCTGCACATCCAATGTTGCGCCCATAGTATTTGTTCTGGGTGACAACATAGTAGTTCTTATAACACTAATGTTACCTATAATGATCTTATCTAACTTCTTTGTCTGTTTTTACTTAATGTGATTTCTGTATAACCATGCTCATTGATGTAACATCCATATAAATGTTTTATTCATTATTTATGATAACTTATGTAATTGTAATTAAGCTGTGGGTGTAATTTCAAAAATAATGAGCGGCAAAGTTAAAACTTTAATTGTAATACTGGTTCACGCATAGGGAAACTAGATTTGTAATTATGTAAACCTTGGAGGGAAGTCCCTCCGCAACGGAACTGGCTAGACAGGACTAGAAAAATGGATCTGGCTGTCGAACTGCAAGGCAAATGTGTGGCTTGAGTCAGTCAGTGGCTATCAGGGAACGGGTTCTCATCTTGCGAACTGAAAGAGGCGAGAAGAACTGCAAGATTAAGTAATATAGCCTTGGATGCGGGCGTCATTTGGCTTATTAATCGTCGCATACCTTGGTTAGGTCTGTACTATGAAAAACCGATCCTAAGGAGAGAATTTTCATAGCTAGTTACACAGGAAGAGCCAAGGAAACTTTTGCCGCCTTTTCTGAATAGCACAGGAGATTGTCGCTGCCACCACCTTCATCTCCAATTATCAGTTGAGTACAGTATAATTGCAAGGACTTGTTATGTGGTTTCGTGTTCAATAACAATTTTGTTTTTTCTTAAACTTTGTGTTAAGCCACGGTATTTTATCCTTAGACGTTTACCTAGACAAGGTCCTATCGCAAGTGCTACGATAATTTCTGTATCTTTTTTACTGAACTTAAAAGTAATTATCTGTCTTACCCTAATTTAATACACTTTTGTGGAGTTTTGTGAGGGTAAGTTTTGAAATACACCGCGTAGTTTCCACAAACGAATCGCCAAAGTTTCATCAAAGTACAGTTACGAAGAGAAGATTTAAAGCATTCAGTTTAAAGATTTTTCTTATTGAAAGAATAGTGTATTCAATTTCATATGTTATGTAGTTAACAGTATTTCCTATTTTGTGTTGTGATTGAAGTGTTCAGCTTCGATCTGAGTCTACCGATAGATTAGTTTCTGGGCCCCCATGCTAATAGTTGAGCCAGGTTTAGAGGTCATATTACAAAGAGAGCAATCAAAAATAACCAACTGACTACAGATATTCATACCATACTAGATCCAGGTCTCACATGTTCCACTTGAACTAAATAACGTTAGGTCGTAAACGTTCCTTGAGAATGTAAATAGCACTCAGTAAAAAAAAAAAAAAAAAAAAAAAAAAAAAAAAAAAAAAAAAAATTGCTTCTGTCCATAACAGTGACGCACCTCCATTAGCAATCACTTATCTAAAATTATCGTTATCTACCTACCTTACCGTACAGACACTGTTACTGAGAGCCAGTTGTTGCCTAATCTAATTAATACTCCTCCCGTGAAGTCAAATCACTGGTACATTACTTTGCTAAATTGTGCTACTGTCTTCCGTCTTACAAGCAAAACAGAAGTTCAACATCAAGCAGAGTCAACCCCAATCATTAAGTTTCTTTATGAAGTTTGCTAGTACTGGGTACAACTTCACGTAATTAGGCTGGCAACCGTTTCCTTTTGCCCAGTTACCGATAACTTGATTGATAATAGAGCCTTGGTTAGACTTCCGTTTGCTTTGCTAATGTTTCCTCGCAGTAACAATTTTTCAAAGTCGAAAAACAGTCCGACACCGTTCCATTGCACACAGTCACGATCAAAGTATAAAAATACTTTCAGACGAATAACATTGTCAGTATATCACTAAGTTAAGAGCAGCCGGTAGTGTTATAGTGGCGTTTGTCGAAGACATTGTGATTTTGTCACAGACGGCAAAGGGCATGGGAGAGAAGTTTGGCGGAACGGATAGGATCTTGAAAATAGGTTATAAGATGACCATCAACAAAGCAAAACAAGGCTAAAGTAGTGTGGCAAAATTAAGACAGGTGGTACTGAGAGAATTACGTAAGGAAAGAGACGATAAAGATAGTAGGCAAGTTTTGCTATTTGGGCACCAAGACAACCGACGGCGTCAGGAGTAGAGAGGATATACAACGTAGAATAGCAATAACAGGAAAAGCGTTTCTGAAAAAGAGAAATGTTTAACGTGCAATATAAATTTCTGTAATAGCGAACGATCGGAGAACATCAAGAAGTTTCCTACGTAATGTTACTATTATTGTGTTCTGACGTGCAGCAACGAAATATTCAGTTTATCTTATAAATTTATTTATTAGGGAGTTGTTTCTAAATGTATTTGCGCGGAGGGTAGACTTATTTTCAAGTAAAATGTGAGCGACAAGCATAACAGACAAGAAGAGAACTGAGCGCTCTGAAATGTGGTGCAACAGAAGAATGCCAAAAGATTAGATCGGTAGATCTGACAATCAACGAAGAGGTACTGAATCGGACTAGGGAGAACGGGGAACAAATTGATTGCAAGAGTGGATCGGTGCTAGAACACATCCGGAGAGATCAGGGAGTAGTTTGATTGTGGTTGGAAGTGTGGGCGGTGGGCTTAATTTTTAGAGGATGACGAAGTCTTGACTACAGTTAGCAGGTTCAAGTGAGTGCAGGTTGCAATAGTTATGCGAAGGCTATATTAGAGTGGAGAGCTGCATCGATCCAGTCTTGGTACTGAAAGCCACAATTGCCATACATATTAAACACTTTTTTATCTACATACACTATGTAATAACAAGCTGAGAACCCAGCATTGCTCAGGTATGTATTTATTCCAATCTTCTATTTCTCCATCTCCTCCTTAAATCGCTCCTGACCATCTCCTGTTTACCCCCATATGTTTCCAGATTTCCCATTCCATCTCTCTATCCACCTCTTTTGCTTTCCATTCTCTGTTCATCTTCTTCTGGTCCTCTCTCTGCCCATATCCTCCAACCTCTCCCCCTCTCACCATCTTCTCCTCCCCGTCTCTCTGACCATGCGTATTTCTTTACCCCTTGTCCTCTTTCCTATCTCTGTTCATCTCATCCTTCCTCTTCGCTATCTGTGCATCTCCTCCTACTCCCCTTCCCCGCCCCCCTCTTCTCACTCCACGTTATCATCTGCACCAGAGTGCTTTTTTCCAGATCGTAACTAATACGTGTACCAAACTTGAATGAAGTCGCTGCAGTGGTTTAGGGTGCGCTTATACCCGCGACTTTGCCAGTGTACACATATGCCAAACATATTTCACATATAGTGAAAAAATGTTACACGTATTTGTTTATATGTTTCTGCTATATCTCTACCGACTTTCCCATTGCAGTTTCATTTTCGCGCAGCTCAATGTTTCTGAGGTATCATTTCCTGAACTATGAGACAAACAATGATATAATTTTTGAGGGACATCCAGTGGTGTATGTATCTCCCGTCCGTGAAATCTGTTGCGACTATAGTTAGTAGTAAAGAAGTAATAAACTGAAACGTCACACATGAGGTGGCAGTTTTTCATGTATCTCAGTGTTTATGACGTCATATATCTTGAAGAATTTGTCGTACAATGATATATTATTGTAGCTATATATTCACCGAAATATATGGTAAATGTCTGCGAAATGTGTTGTGAATAGAGTTAGTAGTAAAGAAGTAATAAATCAAAACGTTGTGCTTCATGTGGCAGTTTTACTGCGTGAATAATGAAGATGCAGTACGCGATAAACTCTTTTCTTTTCATCCTTTTTTCAGAGCTGTTAGCGAGGAAACGTTTCGTAAAGGTATGAAAGTATGTGTAACGTTTGTTACAAGTCACTAAATGCGCTTATTATCAAATACTAGCTGAATAAAGTATGGTTACTCTCTGTGATAGTTCGGTGACTCTTACCCAACAACGATCCTTTGCAGACGGTAACTAATATGTGTTCCAAGTTTGGCTGAAATCGTTGGAGTAGTTTAGTAGGACTCGTAGAACATACGTACACATACAAACGTACACTATGTAATCAAAAGTATCCGGGTACCTGGCTGAAAATGACTTACAAGTTCGCGGCGCCCTCCTTCTGTAATACTGGAATTCAATATAGTGTTGGTCCACCCTTAGCCTTGATGACAGCTTCCACTCTTGCAGGCATACGTTCAATAAGGTGCTGGAAGGTTTCTTGGGGAATTGCAGCCCATTCTTCACGGAGTGCTGCACTGGGGAGAGGTATCGATGTCGGTCGGTGAGGCCTGGCACGAAGTCGGCGTTCCAAAACATCCAAAAGGTGTGCTACAGGACAAAGGTCAGTACTCTGTGAAGGCCAGTCCATTACAGGGATGTTCACCGGGCATTCGCCATACCCACACCCTGCCATCAGTTAGCCACATTGTGTACTGTGATTCGCCACTCTACACAACGTTTTTCCAATGTTCAGTCGTCCAATGTTTACTCTCCTTACACCAAACGAGGCGTCATTTGGCATTTACCGGCGTGATGTTTGGCTTATGCGCACCCGCTCGACCATTAAACCCAAGTTTTCTCACCTCCCGCCTAACTGCTGATTGGCATTCCTGGGTGATGGTCTACATCTACATCTACATTTATACTCCGCAAGCCACCCAACGGTGTGTGGCGGAGGGCACTTTACGTGCCACTGTCATTACCTTCCTTTCCTGTTCCAATCGCGTATGGTTCGCGGGAAGAACGACTGTCTGAAAGCCTCCATGCGCGCTCTAATCTCGCTAATTTTACATTCGTGATCTCCTCGGGAGGTATAAGTAGGGGGAAGCAATATATTCGATACCTCATCCAGAAACGCACCCTCTCGAAACCTGGCGAGCAAGCTACACCGCGATGCAGAGCGCCTCTCTTGCAGAGTCTGCCACTTGAGTTCGTTAAACATCTCCGTAACGCTATTATGGTTACCAAATAACCCTGTGACGAAACGCGCCGCTCTTCTTTGGATCTTCTCTATCTCCTCCGTCAACCCGATCTGGTACGGATCCCACACTGATGAGCAATACTCAAGTATAGGTCGAACGAGTGTTTTGTAAGCCACCTCCTTTGTTGATGGACTACATTTTCTAAGGACTCTCCCAATGAATCTCAACCTGGTACCCGACTTACCAACAATTAATTTTATATGATCATTCCACTTCAAATCGTTCCGCACGCATACTCCCAGATATTTTACAGAAGTAACTGCTACCAGAGTTTGTTCCGCTATCATATAATCATACAATAAAGGATCCTTCTTTCTATGTATTCGCAATACATTACATTTGTCTATGTTAAGGGTCTCGATAGATGTCTGCCTATTACACAGTACGACTCTTTTCAACTGTCGGTGGTATCTGTCAGTCAACGGACGATGTCGGCCTGTACGCTTTTGTGCTGTTGTGTCCCTTCACGTTTCCACTTCACTATATCATCGGAAACAGTGGCCCCAGGGATGTTTAGGAGTGTGAAAGTCTTGAGTACAGACGTATGACACAAGTGTCACGCAATCACCTGGCCACGTTCGAAGTCCGTGAGTTCCGCGGAGTGCCCCATTCTGCTCTCTCACGATGTCTAATAATTACTGAAGTCGCTGATATGGTGTACCTGACAGTAGGTGGCAGCATAGTGCACCTAATATGATAAACGTATGTTTTTGGGGATGTCCAGATACTTTCGATCACATAGTGTGCATACATATGTACTTCCATTTTTATAATATTGATGAATAAACAAAATTATCGGGAAAACATGTGAGTTACGTTCCGGAACATTGGTAGTCGCAAACCTTGTTTTGACATCTACCTGGCGCAACTATAAGACGACACAGCAAGTAACATGTTTCACATATGGTAACACGATTTGCTATAACTCATGCCTAATGACGATATAATTACAAAAAGACCGGATTTGTTCTCATTTATATCTAACTCTTACTAAATGTTTATGTATTAGGGGAAGGAGCAATAAAAATTTCATCGTACATATTCTTATCGAAAATTTCTTATTGCCCTGAGAATGTACATAGATCCTTTTCCTGCCCGTTACAGATATTCTCAATTATCGGTTTTCCAATGAATCTGATGTTATATCAGGGAATTTCTTACCTTCCATTTTATGATTTCTTCTAATACGCGCCAATGGAAGCGCGCTGATACACTTTGCGCGCTTTATCAGATTACATATAGTCTCAGGTACGTTTCATCAATATCGTGAAGGCATTTTTGGTGTCCACGAGCTGTTGTAGAGAGCTGGAAAAGCTCAAACGGTTCACAATTGCAGGAGCCTAAGAGTTTAGACATTTCGTCGGAAAGATTACACAACAATTAATAAGGAGTCATGTCCATTGTAAGTGATGTAATTCCAAAGTGCAACATAGCAAAAGTACGTAACTAGTTAATAACATGCAGGGATAAGAAATCAGTTGTTCTGAACGCCAAAATCTAAATTAAAGGCTGATGAACGAACCAGTCACCGAACATCCTTATCAATTGCAGTCAGCTGTCCTTATAAAAGAGGAACTGATGCGGCTGACAGAACGTTAATTCCCACTCTCATGCTGCTATTCAGAAGCAAGGAATACGTGCCGTTACATAGAGCCGTGCGAACAGCACCCTGATTGGTCCATTGAGCGACGAAAGAAACTAAGTGGATGAGTCACGATACATTTTCTTTGCCCATGTTGTCTGGCTGTTACTTCAGTGCCTTTGGGCGACAGTGAATCACGTGAGGGTTGCTTTGCATTCTATTCCTTGGCTCTAAATGCTATTTTTAGTCAAATACTAAAGGGAAGCATATACTAAAATGTTTCTCACACCGTGAAGAAAAAATGGGGCTTTCTCTATCAAAGTGAAAAAGGACCACCCATAAATTGCAGTTAGGTTCACCCTCGTTCCCAGAAAATCGGGAAAATTTGCACCAATGTCTTGATCGACGCTATGACATAAAACAATAAAAATATTTTCTGGGAATTAGAGCATCAATCGGGTGCCAGATCATTTCGTTCTATATCTCGGCAACAACTACCCACAATCTTTTATTTACACAAGTCTGTCTTGATCACATAGATTTCTTTGCGACCGGTTTCGGCTTATCGCCATCTTCAGATCGCTAAAATATTCTGATATCAATCCTGTTTAATTTGACGATGATTTATATAAGAATATTTTAACGAGCTGAAGATGGTGATAAGCCGAAACAGGTAATAAAGCGTAAAGAAATCTATGTGATCAAGATGGACTTTTGATAATAAAAGTGCTAAAAATAAAATGATCGCGGACTCATATTCAGACTTCATGTCTTCAGTTGATAACTACCCACAATGTTTTAGGAGAATACGAACAAATATTTGTAACTATTCGTAGAGGTCATCTACCTCATCACCGGAATGTAAGCACATTGGTGCAGGAAGTAAGACCTTTCATTTAATTTTTCCCTTACATCGAAAATCTACACGCGACGCTCGATATCATCCAAGACGTGTTTCATCGATTTTAGATCAGACGTATCTGGTGTCCAGACATCAACTTGAGTTCACTGTCATTTTCGTCAAACCACTGGTAATTATTCTTATCTTGCGGCACGGGGAGTAGCCTTGCTGGAGTTTGCCAGGTCGTTATGGAGGGCATCCACATCAACAACTACATGACTAATCTGCATTTTACACATAAGTGCCTGACAGTGTTCATCGGATCACTTTCAGACTATTTCTCGACCGTTCCACTCTCGTATAACAGGTGGAGAAAATGAACACTATATTTCCGTACTACCTCTGATTGCTCATTGTATTACGACGCTCTTTTTTCCTATGTAGGTGGAACTCAACGAAATATTTTCGCAACTGAAGAAGAAATTTGGTGACTGAAATTACTCGGAAAGTTCCGGCCGCAACAGAAAACGTCTTTGTTTTACTGGTTGCTATCCTAGTTAGCTTACCATATCCGTGACACTCTCTCCTCTATTCGCCGATAATAATACACAATCTTCCCTTCATTTAACTATTTCACTGCTGTCCGACAATCCCATGTGGTAATGATCCCATACGGCGCAACAACACTCCTAAATATAACGGACAGTCGTAATGTAGGCAGGCTACTTAATACGTGGGTATTATTCTTATCTAAGTATTCTGTCAACAACACGCAGTCTATACGTTCGCATTCCTACTAAATTTTCTTTGTGAATGTCTCAATTTAAGTTTTCCCTAATTGCAATTTATACGTTTTTTGTTGAATCGACAAGTTCTAAATTTTCGCGAATTATTGTGTATCTGAAATTTATCAGCTATAGTACTCACGTGGAGAATTTCACTTTTTTACATGGGGTCATTTGATACTTTACGAATCATGTAGATATATTGTCACAAATTCAGCTATTCGTATTGATCTAATGATGACTTTACTACATAGTAAACGACTGAAAATGGCGCTCAGATTGTCTCCAAAGTCGTTTATATTGATTGGGAACAACAGATTGTAATATATACGTTTTTTGTTGTATCGACAAGTTCTAAATTTGTGCGACTTATTGTGTATCTGAAATTTATCAGATATAGTACTCACATGGAGAATTTCACTTTCTTACGTGGGGTCATTTGATAATTTACGAATCATGTAGATATATTGTCACAAATTCGGCAATTCGTTTTGATCTAATGATGACTTTACTACATAGTAAACGACTGCAAAGGGCGAGCTTAAGATGAACACTTTCCCAGATTGGGCTAATAAGGCAAAGCCTAATTTTAAAGGAGATACCGTTTTAAAGCATAACGCATGCACTGTTCTTATTTCCCACAATACCGCTGTGATTTGAACCCTACGTAGCTCACCTGGAATAAAATGAAACAAAAAAAGTGCAGTAATAAAGTTTCTTCCATTAATTAAAATAATTTAACACAAGTAACCCAAGAGTCATTATTTAAGATTACCCAACATAATAGGTTAAAACTTTGCACACATGTAGAAGGAATTGAAAATGAATATTATCCTAGACATGAGTTAATGGAAGAAACAATAGAGAAATTAATAATCAATATTAGTTTGGAGAATGGAGATGACTACGCTACACATGACGACGACAGTGATGTGGAAACTGACGCCGCGGATGAAACTGGAACGGACTCCAATGAAATAGATAGTGTACTGCCTATGTGATGCGCTTTCCATTCCAGAACTCTAGCCATCAAGGTTAGAGGAGTTTTCATTGGGTAACTGTAGTTGTAAGCGACTAATACAGTCCTTGCCGCATCACGTCCCCACAACGCCACTAAAACTCATGTGGTGGGTAGTTGTTTTGGCTCATCAGTATATAGGTTGGGTACAGGAATGATGGAGAAGCATAAATGTTTCAGTCTGAGGCAAGAGACCCTGGTCCGGAAACGACTGAGTCGAAACTCATAATTGAAAATCATGTGAGTAAATGTGAGTAAATATGTATATAGTGAGATATATCAGCACTTGCTCAGTAGAACACATGTGTTTCACAGTAGCGAAGATGAACAAGTGCTCATAGTTCTTAAAACATGGTTTTTAGAGGTCATATTTGTTGGATATTTTTTTCTTGTTTCGTTGCAGACTACCATCTCTCAAAATTTCGTTCCCTACAGTCTTAACAACGACTGTACCGGTACATGTATTTCTAGTTTCAGAGGTATCACAACGATTATCGCCTAAAACCTTCGACTCGGGATTTCCGGACCAGGGTCCCTTACCTAAAACTGGTACCTTTGTCTTTCTCCATCATTCATCCCTGAAAGTATGTACTATCACCACTGAACTATCTTTCATGTTAGTAGGCCCCTTTCAGTTACTAAGAAAGGATCTAACGTAAGAGGATTTACATATTTTACAGAGACAGCAACTGAAGAAGTGTGTACTAAGTGCTAGTCTTCAGCTGCAGTAGCGACACTTACAGACTGTAACTAACGTAACAGTATTTATATTTTTTTAAATAGATAGTAACTAAAGAAGTGTGTACAAAATTATAGTCAGCAGCTGCAGGAGCGACACTTTACAGACTATTCTCCATATTTCAACAAACAAACACCAAACGAATGCACCTTGTTTTGGGTGTGATATCTCCAACCAGTGTGCACTTAACTCTGAATTAATTTGTGATCACCTTCATTTCAGAATCTTCACAATTCTCCCAGCGAGACAAGCTCCTCGTGCACAGCAAACTACCAGAAAAACTATGTTCTAGATTATCGTATACCAGAACACCGAGCAAGAAATATCGGCATGATTGCTCCCACTTGTAATAACCTCGATCATGTTGAGCTCAGAAACACTAAAAAAATGTGAAGAACACCGACCATCAGTCTAATTTCTCATGCAGCTAAAGTCTTGCTGAGAGTGTTGAATAGAAGATTATATGGCAATCTCAGTAGAGGGAATGCAGAGGAGCAGTTTGGATTTAGTAGAGGAAAAGGAACAAGAGATGCTATTAGCCTGATAAGAACTATAGGGGAAAGATATATGAAAAAGGGTAGAGAAATCTTTGCTGTTTTAAAGATTTAGAAAAGGTTTTTGACAGAGTTCAGTGGAACAAGCTGATAGATATTTTGAAGAGGAAAGGGGTAGATTGGAAAGAGAGACGAATGATACAGAATCTATATTTACACCAGAAAGTAAGGATAAGGATTGGAAATGAAATGTCAGAAGGAAGCAGCTTTGGACGAGGTGTCAGTCAAGGTTGTTGCCTTTCCCCACTGTTGTTTAAAGTATACCTTGAAGAGATTATTGTGAAAAACTTAGATGGGAACAGAGGAAGAGAAGAGAATGTATAAGATTTGCTGATGACACGGTATTAGTGTCAGAAAGTGAGCGGACAGTGAATAACATGCTCAAAGATCTGAATGAAGCTTGTGTGGAATATGGGATGCAAATAAGCATAGCAAAAACAAAGAGTATGGTCATCAGTACAAGACGCAGACTGTCCAATATTAAAATAGGACAATCTACCATTAGCCAAGAAAGTGAATTTAAATATGTCGGAAGCACAATAACTGAAGACTTGAGATGTCACCAGGAGGTGAAAACCCGAATTGCCATAGCGAAGCAGGCATTCAACAGAAAGAGGAGACTCTTATGTGGCACCATATGAGGCAGAAACATGACGCTGAGACGAGAGGATGAAGAAAGGTTAGAAGCATTTGAGATGTGGATGTGGAGGAGAATGGAAAGAATAAGCTGGATGGAAAGAGTGAGTAATGAAAGAGTATTGGAAAGGGTTGGTGAGAGAAGATGTCTGCTTAAGGTTGCAAGAGAAAGGAAAAACTACTGGTTGGAACATTCATTAAGAAGGGAGTGCTTGCTAGTAGATGCTTTGGAAGTATTGGTTTGTGGGAGAAGACTGAGAGGAAGAAGGAGATACAAGATGATAGACGACATAAAGGGAAGAGGAAATTATGCAGACCTGAAGAGGATGGCAGAAGACCGGACAACCTGGAGAACTACCATGTGAAAACCTGCCTTTTGTCAGAACACTGATGATGATGATGATGATGATGTTGAGCTCCAGAGTTAACACTAATTTTAATGATTATTGAAAACCCCTTCAACTGTGCACATTGACTGTGGTACGACCGATTTAGTTATTAGAATGTCTTCAGGTTGCCGAACCTGAAGAAGTTCTGAGGACAAAACCAGTCGTAGTACAATAAATGTTTAACTATCACATAGCTGAGGTCGTTTTATCGTTAGAATTACTCCCACTTTTGTTGTAGCATAGCAATTCTAATAGGAGGATACATGTCGCAATTTTCTGTGCACAGAATTCTACTTGATTTTATCGTCGTCAGGCAACCGGCGCCAGGGATACTGGGAGTAACCGGTTGCTGCCGTCGCCTGCCCACATTGTAGTTGAGTCATTAACGCCACGTGGTCTTCGGTAGTGCACTGGGTCGGAAAGGAAGGAGATTGGGGCAGCTACAACCATGACCTCGGCACGTGCCGACAGATCGAGGCACGCCCGCCCCCCATCCAAAACTGGTTGAGCCGGTGGGTGGGTGCAAGGCCGAAAACTGGAACCACACTCACCCAGCCTAGAAAGTGCTGGAGAGTCCACAGGTTGTAACATAAGTCTGCGCGTGAAACGGGCATCGTGTATTATTACTGAAACCACTGATCATTCCTTTCTCCCATTTTGTTGAAGTTCATATGCAACTTTGTACCATAAATTCATTAAAGAAGCATTCTGTGTTACCTAACATGGCAACTGAAAAGAGAAAACTAATTTTAAGATAAAGAACCCGCAATAAATTAGTTATATTTATACGGCGTCCAACATATTACAGCGCAACTAACTTGATGCTGCTGTGTACGTTCGTAATTGATATAACTTATGAAACGTATACACAACTTGAAATATTATTGATTTGATCCGTCCTGCTCTCTAGTCAGAACGTTTTATTTATGAATAAAACGGAGAATAATTTATGTTTGTATAATTTTCCGAATTTTTGAGACTTTCCTTTCTTCGCTATTCCTGCACAACAATTTTTACGTCAACTTGATAATCACTACACAAGCTGCCGAGATTACATAGATTACTCGTAATCGTTTTCTACTTCAAAGTATTTGAAATTGTTCTGTACTGTCTACTCAGCTATTTACAGATTGCCTCGAAGTATCGTATCATCATAGACGCAAGAGGCCTCCGTATTAGTTTACACAAATTAAAATCATTTTAAGCCCATTTTTTTAAGAGCAGATACGCTACAATATTGACCAACTCAAATGTTTTTGCAATACAATATTGCCTGAGTTAAGAAAAACGTACACGTCACATCTTTCTGAAATGTTCTAGTCGTCAGTATTATTTTTTCATCGACATGAAATGTAGCAACGTCCTACGTAAATTATCAATTTTGACAAAATAGATACCGATGTCAACTTAGTGTTTTAAATGTTATGAATTCCTATATCTGAAAAAATAGGTTTGAGAGAGAGGTGTTCAGCGACATATCATTCTCAGAAAATTAAAATGTGGTTACAGTGAAGATTCAGTATGTGTTACGTACGATGTTCATTTGATTTTTATCTCGGTTAATAATTCGTGACGTAGAGCTAATAAGCAAACACGAGTTGTGCACAGCCGGAAATCAAATGTTGTATTACCGTTTTACAGTTATAAAAGAGCAGAAATAAATGCAGTTTCATACAATGTAAGTTTTCACGGCCGGTATTGTCTTCACTTAAAACTTCCGGGATGATTGGCCGTGATCCAAGTATAAAACTCTCTCCTGACGTTTTGTCTCCGACTACGGGAGACATCCTCGGAGGTAAAGCGGCGAACTGCGAAGAGAACTCGAGGAAGCGCTGATTATATACGCAGTACAGAGGGCGCCACAGTCGATCACGTGGCGTCGGCTATGAGATTGTCTCTGGTAATGCAAACATTCTCGATTGAAAGTAATCAATTGTCACGCTTGCGATGCAACGCTGACATCCAAATTTTATCCAGTTTAACACCTTCGTCTTTCCTGTTAAAATTACTACGATGTTTATCAATCTCGATAGCCTCTCTATACAAGCGTGCATAATAATGCGAGGTTTTTGATATGACGCTCGCTCGTCTCGCTGAATTTTATTTCATGATCACCTTCCTGGTAAACATGTTCCGCTACGGCCGATTTATCCGTGTGACCCAGGCGGCAATTCCTCTTATGTTCAACAAGACGGGTGTTCACACTTCTCTTTGTGGTACCGATGTATACCTGTCCACAACTTCAAGGAATTTTATGTACCCCCGGTGTAGCCAAAGGGTCTCGTGCATCTTTTGCCGACCTTAAAAATTCTTTTATTTTCCTGGTGGGTCTGAAAATAGTTTCCACACCATACTTGCCTAAAACTTTCCCAATGCGGTCTGTGACATTACTAATGAAGGGAAGAAAAACTTTGCCCTTGGACGACTGTTGTTCGTTGTTACTCCTGATTCTCTGCCTAGAGCGAAGTGCTCCATCTATATCCTTGCTAGAATAGCCATTCTTCACGAAAGTTGACCGTAGATGTTCAATCTCATCTTTTAAATAAACAGGTCACAAAGTTTGTACGCCCTGTCTACCAAAGCTTTCATTACACCTCTTTTTTGTCTAGGGTGGTGGTTTGATTCTTTGTGTAGATAACGATCAGTATCTGTGGACTTTCTATGCACCTTATGGCCCAACGTTCCGTCCCGTCGATTAATCACAGACACATCCAGGAAGTTCAATTGCCCATTGCTTTCCGTCTCAGTAGTGAATTGGATTTTCGGATTAGTGCTGTTTAAATGTGTCAGGAAGGCATCCAACTCCTCTGCTCCGTGTGTCCATACTAAGAACGTGTCATCGAAGTAGCGAAACCATCTGGCTGGTCTCTTACTGGCAGTCAGTTTCATTGTGTAGTGCTAGTAGTAGAGTAATGTATGGAAAAACAAAATATCTATCACAGATCCCATGAGGCCGACATGCTTCTTATTTCCAGATTATGTCAAAAGGACATGTAGAATACAGTAGAATTATTGGAGAAAGATAACTTGACGAATGATTTCCATCAATCATGAAAATATTTGGAATATGACTTCTTACTAGATGAGCAATGATTAACTGAATGCTGTCACTTGATTGTGATATGATATCAGACCGATAAGTTGTTTTCTCAAAGAACAAACATGTAAGGCAATCTGTACTAGCTGAACCAGTTTAATAATCAATGGTAGCGATGTTTAAAAATTTCATATTCTGGCAATGGAGACTGTAAAGATGGGACTTACCTTATTACATAATGATCCATTTATAATATATATAATAATTTATTATAGAAGTGTTCCAGCTCTTTTAAAGAAAGTATCCATTGAAGTATGTCGACACATATGGTTTCAGCGCTTTATTAGCTACTTCCGTGTCACTTTGTGACTGGCAAACGATATCCCCACTACTTCCTTGACACTGAGCAGGGAAGGGATATCCAATATGCATCAGATTGTTAGACACTTGTATCGAGTGTGGGCTTATAGATGGCCATATGTAAGTTTCAAATACTCAATATGCTTTAAAACATCGTATTGGTTGTTCTTAAGTCTTGCTTCGTTTACGAAGCGCAGGGTCAATCAGCTGACAAGCCACGCCCTCTCTCTCCAGTTTCCCTTTACCCCTTACCCAGCCAATCACAGAGTTATGCAAATAAGGATGCCAGTCACTTGAAATAGTGAAAAACTGGGTAAACTTAAAAGATATTTACCTTTTAATTCCGTGAAACAACGTTGTGCTCCAAGGCCGACAGTATTTCCGTGTTGAAGAAAGTACATAATCATCATTTAAGTTCATGCAATGCACGAAGATATAATTGCATACACACATTTTGTCTCTCTCCCTCTCTCTTTCGTTCTCTCTCTCTCTCTCTCTCTCTGTCTCTCTCTCTCTCTCTCTCTCTCTCTCTCTCTCTCTCTCTCTCTCTTAAAAATCATCCACGAAGTGTGTGTTTTATGAAACCTAAACCATTTTACGAAAGTCTGTTTCCTGCTTTTTGTGTTATTCTTTCAACCAGCTATGTGGATGGATACCTGGAATTTTATAGTTCTTTGCTGGAGGAACTTCCTGCTACAGGTTGTGTATAGTCTTAGATCAGTTACGTTCTTGGGTTGGTGTCCTACGCAATTTGGGAGATCAGCTAAGCATGTACCCTTTTTTGAAAATTTCTATACATTTACTAATTCCAACAAAATCACTGACTTTACAATTACTTACATTTTCCTGTATTTATCATTTTGAATACGTTAAAAAATCAGCCAAACAGTTACATAAAAAGGCATATTAGCACTTGGCCTAGCTTTGGATATTAGTAAAAATATCTTCTTCTGAAGATTTATGACAAGAGCCACTCAGCTTCATCCAGTCTAATGTACCATCATGTGATGTAACAAGGCCCACTAATTCTGAAGGAGATATTTTTACAAATATCGAAATGTAGGTCAAGAGTTAATAAACTTTTTCTTTTTTTGCAACTAGTTGGCTGATTTTTCCCAACATCTACAGATTTACACAGTTGCTATTTCGCAGTCATGTTTAAGATTTTTCATTTTGATTTTATTTGTTATCAACAGATGCCATACTAATTGTTCTAGATTATATGAACCCACTTGAAGAACCATGAGCAGCGAAATGTTTAAACGCCTTTCCTTTAAGAGTCCTATTGAACTTCTCGACAACTGAAGCTTTCAGAATTCAAAATGATGAGTAGTAATTAATCTTACGTGTTTCCGTTAAATCGGTCTTGTAACAGTCCTCACCAAAGTCTGTAAGTGATTTGGAATTCTACTACTTTTAGAAATTTTTCTAAGTGCATCAAGAACATCTTTACCAGTTTTTGTACTTAGAACAGTCATCCATGCATATTTGGAGTACATTAGTAAATATTTATGATGTGAATTGTAGGGCAACATCAAATAAAAAGCTTCTATAGCTTGTCTTACTGAGTTTATAGCTACCCACCATGCTTAGGAGGCAAAAACGTGAATACTAAACACTATCCAGCAAGTTTTCTACCTTGATTGCGCCTGGGGACTGGGTGTTTGTGTTGTTCTGATCATCTCATCATCATTCGGGAAGTGGCGAGAATGGAACTGGAAACATTGGGAACTTGTACGGCGCCGATGACCTCGATGTTTAGCGTCCCTCAAACCAACATCACGATCATCATTTTGTTCTATCTTGATGTTGTTTAGAGGTTTCTCAAATTTATAAGGACGCAGTCCAACTTCCGAGATAACTGAAAACTCAGACTCGGAACTGTCCGTTATATCTCTGCAACAGGAAAGACTTAAGCCAAGGTCCTGTTTCTATTTTTGCAGCAAAAGTGTTTATTCCTACTTGTTGGCGATATAATTCAACACCCTTCATGCCTTTTACAGTCTGCAATACACTTATTAGCAGTTGTTCACAGCATTCTGCAGTAAGATATCGCTCGCAGCCCAGCGCTATCTCACGATATCCCAAGATATGCAACCAAACGCCCCAGTTATGTGAAATGTTCACAGCTGGCATGAATGTAAGAATGATCAGCTTTTTATGTACATTTAATCAACACAGAGTATATGTAAATATATAACCTATATATTGTCTTCTTTCAGGGAAAGTTAAGGTGTTTTTTGCTTCTGATAACATCTTGATTTATACGACTGCTGAGATGAGTAAACGACGAAACTGCTAAATGGATAATGGAGGACAATAAGTGGTAACTAGTTGAATGGCTGAACGGCTCACAGTAAACAATGAACGGTTAAATGGCAGACCATAAAGAGTGAACGGTAAATGGAAAATATCATTTTACATTATCATGGAAATTATTTGCTATCACTTGTGATTGTTTCATATTATACCATATGGCCTTAGCAGAAGCTTGCAACATTGTAAAAATAATACGGCATGTGCCTGCCATTTGCCTAAGTGACAGCTGAAACTCTGCTGGAAGACGTTTCAGTGGGACATCTAATTATAGGTGAAGGAATGGCTGCTTTTCCTTCCTCAGTGGCCGAAACCAGAGGGGGTAGTAATGTTGGATGTTGGCTTCTGACGTCGATATTCTAACTCATTCCAAAAGTATTAAATTTGATTAATATCGCGACTCGAGGCAATCTCGTCCATTTCAGGATTATTAATGTCCACAGATCATCTAAAAGTGCTGCTTTACGACAGAGTGCACTTTCCAGAATGAAATTTCCACTCTGCAGTGGAGTGTGCGCTGATACGAAACTTCCTGGCAGACTAAAACTGTATGCCGGACCGACACTCGAACTCGGGACCTTTGCCTTGCGCGGGCAAGTGCTCTACCATCTGCCAGAAAGTTTCAATTCAGCGCACACTGCGCTGCAGAGTGAAAAGTTCATTCTGGAAACATCTTCTAGGCTGTGGCTAAGACATGTCTCCGCAATATCCTTTCTTCCAGGAGTGCTAGTTCTGGAAGTTTCGCAGGAGAGCTTCTGTGAAGTTTGGAAGGTAGGAGACGAGATACTGGCAGAAGTGAAGCTGTGAGGACTGGCCGTGAGTCGTGCCTGGGTAGCTCAGATGGTAGAGCACTTGCCCGTGAAAGGCAAAGGTCCCGAGTTCGAGTCTCGGTCCGGCACACAGTTTTAATCTGCCAGGAAGTTTCATGGTGGTCGTTGATACAATCATCGTTTCTGAACTGCTCCTCTGCCACACACAGTACGCAATGTTGTTAAATTCCTCATATCTTTCTGTGAGTGCAATTAGGCGACTACATACTAACCACGATAAACACCCTCTTTCTATAGCATCAACACTTCTCCATGCCGCAGGCGGTTGGTAACGTTCACCACTTCAAATCATTCCTTTGCAGACGTCCCCTGCCCAGTGACACGAGCTCAAGCTTAGCCAAGCTCTGACTGCAGAAATGTATGGAGCTACTCGACCATTGGCACTCACTTAATTTGATAGTCATTGTGATAACTGGATTGCCGGTATCACTTACATGGTGAGCACATTTCTTTCCTAAGCTCAGGTCTGATTCATTTCCACTCTTTAATCTGTCGACTGCGTGCTACAACGTATTTTAAAATTTTTAGCTGCCTTTATAATCGGTAAACCTGGTTCGCATTCTTCGCATCTTCTGCAATCCATTTACCTTACTCTTTCTTTCTTATATTCATTCTAACACCTGAAACGTAAAAAACGGATACTATTTGGGCAGTTCATAGGGTGAATGCCATTACCCTGAACGCATGATGCTGTGTAATTTGTAGTATGTTATCAGACGGCAGTTAGTTGTAACAGTGCTACGCCTTTAAACACTACTACACCCCTCTAAATTCAAATAAAAGCTGACGGTACAAATAAAAGCTGACGGTATAGCTCACACTTTGCCTCTTAAATACAGCATGCTGAGCTGCTCTCACTGTCGTGAATGACAAGGTGGCCTACATTACCCAGGCAAGAATAACATCATTTATTTTCATACCAGCAGTACATCTTTCTTTCATGAAATCCCTGACGTCACAAAATTTGGCACACCACCTTGATGGATTTATTGCCTGTGGAATACTTTGTGGGTGCCAGCTCTTGTTCGGTAATGCAAATAAGTGTTGATGATTTAATTAGCTTCATCACAATTGTTCTTGAAATTGAAGACACAATGCTGCCTCCTCATTACAGAGATGAGGTAATGTGAGGGCACACTTGCTCTCGAGATCATGTTTCTTGAAAATGAGGAAGAGAAACATAAATAAACGTAGGCTTATTTGCTTCCTGTTGCTGCAGATAGTTGATGCAAGAGATGGACTTGCTTACCAGCACAGGTTTGTAAACTAATGAGATAAGTACGTGCCTGTGGAAGCTCTGCTCCTACGAGAGATAAGAAATTCTCGCTGACTTGGCAGGAAGATTCATGACCACTAGAATATACGCGGAACTGTTCGGCCGGGAAGTTTGGTTATAAAAGCCGCACTGGTTATAAAAGCCGTAAGCTTTGCACAGATGCATGGACTTTATTTTGAACCAACAGAGACACACCATCATCATCGGAGCTGTCAGAAACATTTTAGGTCGTACGCTACCAAAAACGTAAGCCTGACAAATATTTAGTTTACCGTATTATTATTGTACTATAAGCTGTATTAGCAGACTGCGAACGCGGTTGTACAACGACTGAACGATTTTACAAGTAACGTATGAAAATTTGCGTTGGAGTGAGAACCAAACCCGTATTTCCCACTTTACGCGAGCGGTCGCTTTAACAGCCTGAGCCATGCATACATGTTGGAAGGAAAATTGCATCGAAACATACAGACACTGTAAATTGCAGACATTAAATTATCGTATTTCATGCCAAAGCAAGGCAATCTGACGAGAAAAACAATGCGAATCATACGATTTGCACGTGAAAACGTATGTGTGTTAAATAGCAGGACTGTAAGGTGTCAGGCAAATCCAACACCTTCCATGACATGATAAGCAAATCCAGTAGTATGTCACATAGTTCCGAATAAATCATGACATTAAATTAACCAAAGTAATACGAGTAACGAGTGAGCAAATGGAATACCACAGACTAACACAAGAATGCCTAAATGCATGTCATACCTTCCCACCGTGAGACAGACGCAGTTCCGAGGGGAGAAACGAGAATAGAAGCCGAGAGCAGAACCGTGTTAAGCTGGAAGGCCCTACGATAAGAGACGGACGAACACCCACGTCGCCAGCTAACCGCTAGGACCACACCACCCGCAAGTTTTAGCGTGAGACTTTTTTGCGTCTCTGTTACGTTGCAAACTTTAAAAACATTGCCCCACCACGAAAAGTATAACGTTTCTCATTGGAT
This sequence comes from Schistocerca piceifrons, assembly GCF_021461385.2. Lineage (NCBI taxonomy): Eukaryota > Metazoa > Arthropoda > Insecta > Orthoptera > Acrididae > Schistocerca > Schistocerca piceifrons. The sequence goes on from NC_060142.1 coordinate 373,167,754, forward strand.
AGACAGAGTTTTTGTAGGCGGAGCTTAAGGTTAACATTGAGACCCTGATTGGTCAGATGAAAACACAGCCAGATAGTTTTTTTAAACCAACTTCGGTAAATTGTAGTACGGAGAAGTTAGGACAAGAGTTACTTCCGAGACGGCGAGGTAATTAAAGATAATTGAGGGTCACTGTAGACCATTTTGATAGTTTTCTCTTTCGTGAAACTTAATTTAAACCTAGATTATAGATGTGATATGGCATAGATCATCCTTCGATCCATTGTAGAACTTAGAAACCCATTCAGGGAATATTCGTTCACATTTTTGTTGAACGAAGTTGGTTTTTACCATCCTGTATTAAAAAATTTGTTTTTAGCAATAGTGCAATTTATAAACACTGTTTTGTGAGTAGAATAAAATTTGCAATGGTAAACTTAACTGCTTTTTCGACGTTATTTTACCAGCTAACTAAAAATAGGAAAGCTTTGAACCCCTTCCACTAAATTTACTTAGTATTAAGAATCTTTTACAGGGAGTGCAGTGGAGCTGACGCTGAAATCATTAAGTATTTGGTTATATCATCGCTAGTCTCACTGAACTCTTCTGAATTCTACATGTCATGTGTGGTCTGGCGTCTCCTTACCAGCGACAGGTCCCAGGTTCAAACTAGTCAATTCCCTAGAAAACACGCTCAGAGCGTCGTTGCGCGAAAGTGGTAGGGAGACACGATGTAGAACAAACAGACACCACGCAGAATGTTAGAGGACAAGTGGAAGTATGCGCCGGTTCTGGAGGCGTGTGCAGATGGCTGAGGCGCTTAACGTGACTGCCAGAGGCAAGCAGGAAGTACGGGTTCGAGTGCTTGTCCAACACAAATTTTCATGTGCTCCTAGTAAATCGTGTAGCCGTTGTACAATCTTATTCGGAATATGCGAATGCATTTCGTAACGTAATACCCCTGGCTATCATTAGCAGCGACTATACCCATGTCCGAAGGAAAATTACATCGAACTATATAGGCACTGTAAAGTACAGCCACTGCCTTGCTGTGTTTCATGCCAATACAAGGCATTCTGCCAAGCAAAAGTCGTCTCTTGCTGCACAGGAATCGTACGCTTTATATGTGAGTACTATGGGACTTAGACACTAGGGCATATGGAAGTTTGGGTCAGTCCTGCGTGCGTGTTCGGATGGCCGAAGGGTGAAGGCAACTTTCGCTAAAGCAAGAAATCCAGGTTCGAGTCGAGGTGCGGCACAAATTTTCATATGTTGTTAGTAAATGTTATAACAGTTATTCCTTCAGACACGCATGGATGTCCAAAAGAATATTCCATCGAACTACATAGACGATGCAAAATACAAAGAGTGCCCTACTGTATAAGCTTTACTATTACTAGCTTTACATCTACATATATATAGATACTCCGCAAGCCACCGTTAGGTGCGTGGCGGAGAATGCCCTTTACCACTACTTGTCATTTCCTTTCCTGTTCCACGAGGGAAAGACGCTAAATTCTCGTATCTTATCTTCGTGGTCCTTAACCGAAGTGTATCTTGGCGTCAGTAGGATTGTTCGGCAGTCAGTTTCAAATGTCGGTTCTCAATAGTGTTTCTTGAAGAAAAAAAAAGAAAGATAGATAGAAAAACGTCCTCTTCTATCAAGGAATTCCCGCTTGAGTTCCGGAAGCATCTCCTTAATAGTTAGGCGTTGTTTGAACCTACAGCTAACAAATCTAGTATCCCACCTCTGAATTTCTTCAAAGTCATCCTTCAATCTGACCTGGTACGGATCCCAAACACTCGAACAGAAATCTAGAATAAGTTTCACCAGCGTCCCACATGCTGACGCCTTTACAGGTGAACCATTCTTTCCTAAAATTCTGCCAATAAATTGAGGTCGATCAGTTCTCACAGGCTCGTTCCACCTCATATCTTTAACTTCTTGATTGCTGTTGGTTTTTTTTTTTAATGTTGAAGATTTTACAAGGGGATGGAGTGAGATAAGTATTTCACATTAATTCGAATTTTGTTGCAAGTTTAAAAAAAAACTTAAAAAATAAATAAATCTATAAGTATGAGATCTAGCTGCTGCTTATGCAGTCATTGTTTATATTTGTTTCTTATGTATCAATAAAACTAATACAAATGATTCATTCAGTAGTATAGAATCTGCAACAACCTTCTGAGAGACTGCAGCCTATTAGTCTCGTCCTAATCATGCAGCAGAAAATGACCGAGCAACAATAGCAGCAGCGGACAATCTGCATAAGAAGAGGAAGAATTCGTGGCAGAACTCTGTTGACGAAACCAGTAACAATTTATAATTGGTGAACTGGCAGCCCAATATCTGAAATTAATCTTGAGGGGATTGCTCCCGAGTCTGTAACAATCGAATGTACTGGTGTGATGGATATTAGGCTTCGATTTAAGAAGCCTAGTCATTCCTTGTCTGCCTGCCTTTACATTTTCGAGAGCAATGTTCATTTAATGTACTAATATCTTGGAATTAGTAGTTCACTAGTCTGCAAATTTCTCTTCCCTCAGTCAGGCAACGAAAAATACAAGTGACATGAATTTAATGGTGTCCAAAATTTATGGTGATTGATAAGTGACTAATGTTATTAATAATCTGTTAAGGAAATATGAGGTTTTTCGAAAGAGAGAAACTATTGAAGGAAATTTAGCGAAAATAAGGTATTTTATGCAGGGGTGTTGTAATGTATTATGCTTTATTCTTTATGGTTAGATCGTCCGTGAGAGTAGAATGTTATCGAACTAAGCATTTAACACATTGATGATAAGACAAGAAAACGTCTAATTATAAAACCATGTTAGCTTATGAAATGTTTTCGCGTAACGCGAACTGACTTATCAGGCAAAAGGTAGCTTCGGGCCCAGAAGTCGTCGATGGAAAGCAGCGAGCTTGGTGACACAAAATATTCATTGCAAGGAAATAGTCTCCACAGTAGCAATAATTACAAGCGGACCTAATTAAAAACATAGACTGCTGGATCGACTTACAAATGCTGAAAATGAGAAAAATGATTGTTGCGTCATCAAACTGACTACAGCTAATTTAAGAGACCAAAAATATACAAAACGTTTCATTATTTCGTGGATGCAGGTTATGCACACTCTACTACCAAAATAAAGACATAAATGATTTAGATTCCCTTATTACTTCACAGCAGAATCCTAGATAGAAAATTAATACAACCTTCTAGCAGCGAGGTTCATAGAGGAAAATGAAAGAAAACAGAATATTAGCTATCTTATTTTTTAACAGAAAAAGATTAAATATTTCAAAGATAATTAAGACACCAAAATAAAGTTGATCCTCTAATATCCTTGAAACACAATGATTTGTTAAATCGACCCCTTGAATGATGATGACAATATTTGTTATAGTACTTGGATGCTCCATTCAACGTCACATTACTTACATCACTCGCCAGGGTTTTAAACAGTCGACAAACAGTAATAGTAATCATGCAGCCATTGCTAAAGGCACATGGAGTCGTTTTTTAAAACAACCATCTTGCGGTAGACCAATAATGATTTCATAAAAAGAGTTCAGTAAATGAATATAGTAAGGATTGATCATTCTGTCATTAATTTCATGCAAGGAACTTGAGAGGTAAAGACTGGATAAAATTTGCAGTCGAATACTGGAGGTTTACGGTTGAAGTCTGGAATGAGCCCTACTTTCAGGAATATATTTAAGTGAACTTGATCCGTCCCCGATTTTGGTGTAGTTAACAGAAAACGCGAGAAACCTGCTACAGGGCCTTCCGATTATAACACTTTACAGGATTAAGGACGTTACAAGTCATTGCGAAGTGAACTGATATTCATTTTAACTCCTGTACGAAGTGCAGTACAAACACTGTAACTTTTAGGCACCTGTGATAAATTAATCTAAAAAATATCTTGCTTAGGAAAGTGGTATTTAGCACACGTTTTAAAAATCTCTTAATTTGCTGTTTATACTCATTTGAATATTTTTCATTTTAAGAAATCAATATTCTTTATATGCCTCTAAACAGTGTATTTCTTTATGAGTTCTTTTGCTGACACATGTTGTACAGTACAAGGCTACATGACACACAGTGTAAGTACAATGTAAAAATGGTTTCGGATCATATTTTATGACAATAGGAGACGATGGATTCTGGTGATTGGCAGATGGTTCAGCTGGCGAAGATGAGTTAAGGTGGACCCAAGGGCAGGATGTAGAAAATGGTGCATAAGTACCCATCATGATGGTTAGGATCAAGACAGTGCCGTTGAGGATCGGAACAGCAGGTAGGATGCCTTACCGCACTTTGGTTGTATCTCAAAGAGTCACCAGTTGGCTCCCTTAATTACGTGTATCAGTGGGACAAAGGAATCAGATCTACGTAATGCACGACTTATGTAAGTTTAGGCCGCTCTTCGACGTCCGACTAGTCAGTCGAGAAGACTCGGCACAACCAGGAGCACCTCCGAAGATGTCCATGGACGAAACGTCAGGGATCGGAGAGTGCTACGGACCAAGGCCATACAACCCGGAAAAATTCTCAGCAGCTCCACACGAAAGTTCCATGAACAGAAAACATCCAGAAAAGTGCAGGGGACAATTTTCCTTTGTCTGTAAATAACATTCATAGTTGCATCGTTTTAAATGTAAGGATGCCTAAGATAAAGGTCAAAGATGACATCTACTCAGAAATTGGTTATACATATAGCATTTCTGTTCTAAATTCAGTAATCTATCTTTTTACGTCCGTTCATTAAAATAAATGAAATGTGTCAGTACATACTGTGTAAATTACTTGGGGTCAATATGACCCCAGTAGTACTCAGTGAAACAAAGAAAGTTGTGGTAGTAGGACGGTTATAGTTGTCAGGAGAACTCGAACAGATGTCATATCGTATAATGAAGTAATATCTGAAGGAAGCTGCATTGATATTCAGTCAGTTCTTGATACGATTTCAAAGTGGTGAAAAGACTGCCCATTTGCTTTAAATGTTCAGAAATTTAAAATTGTGACTTCACAAAACGAAAAAATTTGGTATCCCATGACTATAATATCGATGAGTCACTATGGGACTCGGTCAACTCATACAAATACCTGGGCGTAACACTCTACAGTCATATGAAATGGAATGATCACATAGGCTCACTCGTGGGTAAAGCAGGTGGTAGCTTCCGCTTATTGGTAGAATACTGGGGAAGTACAATCAGCCTTCAGAGAAGATTGCTTAAAAATCACTCTTGCGACCCAACCTAGAATGTTGCTCATGTGTGTGGGACACATACCAAATACGACTAACAGCAAGTACTGAACCTATACAGAGAAGGGCGGCACCAATCGTTAAAGGTTTGTTTAGTCAGTGGGAGAGTGTCACAGAGATACCGAAGGAAGTGAAATGGAAAACTCTTGAAGATAGACGTAAACAAAAAACCTGTTAACAAAGTTTCAATAATCGGCTTTAAATGGTGACTCTAGGGATATAATACAATCCCCTATGTATCGTTCGCAGGGGGACCATGAGGATAAGACTAGAATAATTACTGCACACACGGAGGCATTCGAACAATCATTCTTCCCGCACACCGTACGTGAATGGAACAGGCAGGAACTCTAATAACTGGTACAATCGGACGTACCCTCTGGCACGCACCTCAAGGTGGTTGTCAGAGTGCAGATGTAGATGTACACCACCGAGTCTTTGAGAAATGTTGGCAATTTTAATAATTTGATGTCGATCCTCAGCAGAAAATTTTTTCAGAACCACTTGAACATGGGTTAATCAAAAGGTAGAAACCTATAGTGGACTCAGTAAAATTCTCAGAAGCAGCTGCAGCGGCTTTCGTTAGTTGAGATTTTAGCAGACACAAGCTTTGAGTTAAGCTTCCTATTCTTATTCTTGGCAATAAGCAGTCGTTAAAGCCGTCTTATTGTCGTTTTGGTACTTAGGGGGTGGAGACCATTAATACCTTGGGATTCTACCATGTTATGATAGAAATCGATCCAACAAAAATGATTTTGTTACGGAGGTACATAAAAAATATGTGGAAGGATTTTAATTTGATTGTGAGGAACGGTTTCCTGCGCCACTTTCAGGACGTCGTAGTCTTTCATTCACAAATTCTCCAAACCTGTGATGCAATGTACCGATTTGGCGGCGACGTGAGACAAAACGAGTAGCGTGGCCGGCCCGTCCAGCACTGCGTAGAAGCGAGCAGCGGATGGCCGGCTTGCTGCTCTGTATGGCCGGGCGAGGCGAGTCAGTGAGGCTGGACGGCGCCTCGGCGTGAGCGACGCGGCAGAGGGACGGCGGGTCTGCGGACGGAGGGCGGCACCGGGAGAAGCCCGAGGCTGGCGCTTCTGATCTTCAAGATGCCCTGGCGACTGAATGTCTTACGCTGAAAGCTTTCAAAAGTGGCTACAGTACAACCACAGAAAATATAAGGACGTCTTTCAAATTGGCAAAATCTTAGAACGCAATAAAATCACGAGGGTTATCACAACGCAACAGATTTTTCGCAATAATAAAGTAGCAATATGGAAGAACCAAATTTTGTAATGTACATTTTCCTACATAATCGTCATTCAAATTGAGGCAATTATAATACGTATCACAAGAATTTCAGTACAGTAATCTGCCATCTGCGATTACGATCACTGGTTTATAGCGGCACATTGTTCGGCGTCAGTATCAGAGCATTATGTGGGGAGCCATACTTTCATTGCCTGGGAAGAGATGGTACCTGCTGGGCGGAAAATCCGGGCTCTTTGTTGGATGATCAGACACCTGCTATCCAAAACCCCATAGGAGCTCCGGGGTACGTGTGTTGTTGTGCGAAAACAAAACTTTTGCTCCACGGTTTCCGTGCCTCTTGTTTTATATCACCCACGTTAAATTGTCAGTGTTTGGCGATTGTTTTGCAGTCTTTTGCCAACAAAAACTTAATCACAGAGCGCAGCTCATGAGTAGCGGGATTTTCTACTATAGCGCAAAGTAACAAGTACACAGCCGGCCGCTGTGGCCGAGCGGTTCTAAGTGCTTCAGTCCGGAACCGCGCTATTACGGTAGCAGGTTCGAATCCTCCCCCGGGCATAGAAGTGTGTGGTGTCCTTAGGATAGTTAGGTTTATGTAGATCTAAGTCTAGGGGGCTGATGACCTCAGATGCTAAATCCCATAGTGATTATTAATAATTTTATACTCGTCCATAATTTTCAGCGAACAGCATTTATAAGGATCTGTACCTCAGTCGGTAAAAACGGGACCCTTGTAGGATTACTTTGTTATCCCTTTGTCCCTCTGTCTGTTAAGGCACCTTTCAAGAGCGGGAATGTATGGACTGGAAATATATGTCACATACTAAGATATATGGTCACTTAGTGATGTAAAACACTCAAGCTTCTATTTGAATACAGTCAGAAGATAAGGCCATTCCTGTCATTTACTCAGATACTAACAAATTTCACATATCAAAATTGATAAGGTACTCAAAGTCGACCAAGAACCATGAAATCCGACAGGAAGAAATGTTCCTTAGTAAAACTAATGAAAAATGCGAGTTTTCAATAGCGTACTTTCCGTTGTCCTAGAACCGTTAAATTTGAAAGGAAGCAAGTTTTCACGGTAAAAGAGAGAGAAACAATAGGTAAGTCTTAATTTAGAACTACGTAGTCTATCATTTGTTTTCCTTTTGTCTGTCCATCGTTAAGGCCCTTTCTTCTCAGGAATGGATAGACATGTGAAGTTGAAATTTGTGTCACTTATTAAGGGCCATGTCTCTTTACGTTGTAAGACATGTAAGATTCTATGTATATGCAAACAAATTATACGGCCAGCTATGTAACATTATTTTGATGTTCGTAAACTCATTCATCAAAACCTATAGGGTAGTTCCTGTTCACCTACGCTCATCAAATTTGCCCAGAAGCAAGGATTCACAACACAAGTAACAGAAGAAATCCGAAAATTGTTACTCCTAATTACATCACAAAAAAGTATATAAACACACACAAACACACACAAACACATGTTGTCTGATGTTGTGTCTCCGTCAGTTAAGACCCGTTTTTATCATGAAGGGGTGGACGTATCATATTGAAAATTATATCACACACGGTGGTGCCGAAAATTTAAGCTTCCGCGTCAATGCAGTTTAACGATACAGCTATTTATGTCGTATATTTTCATATCTTTCCAGTATTAAGATCGATTATAGGAAATATCGTCTACACTTTCGATTCTCACTATGGATAAACTATCTATATACAAAATTAAGTTTGTACGGAACCTTCAGTGCGTGAGTCCTACTCACACTTACTCGGATTTTTTTATCGTAAAACCCATGAGGAAGTCTATTAATGATACTGAAAACACTCCATTGCAGTATTACCACATAATATCATGACATATTGAAGCTTATCATACTGTAAAGCAAGCAACTAATGCTTAAGCAGCAACAGGATGCACATGGAAGGTATGACAAAGTGATACAGTAGATTACGTTTGTACATGCATTAGTTTTACAGAGCGGACACAGCATATGACACCTTGACTTCCACTACAAATCCTACCCGACGCCTCTGGAATCTTCCTTCGATATTTAGAATCATTTCCACAAACACGGGAAGAAAACAAGTATGTATTTTCTGTTATTGATCACTTCTTATGTTACCTAGTCTTGGTGCCAATCATTGAAATGACAGCAGCAATACCATTGAAAGCTTTTGTTACACACTTAGTTTTGCCTTTTTGAAATCTTGACACAATACCGAAAGATCAAGGGACAAATTTTGAGTCTTCACTGTTGGTACAAGTCCTTAAACTCTTAGACAGTGGAGCTCAATGTCGCTTGATCCAAAGGCAAGTGGGACAGTTGGGCATGTGCATAAGACCATTACTAATATGCTTTCTTATTATGTGAACAAAACTCACAATGATTGGGAAACTATTTACAGTACATTTTGTCTGCATACAACAGTCACATTCATGAATTTACTGGATACACTTCTTGTGAACTCGTATGTTGATGAAAGACGAGCTCCTCTTTCAAATTAGAAACGTTACCAGCAGCTACAGACTCAGGCGACCTAATGGTATATCGAGAGAGGTCCCAGGAAGGAGCCGAGAATATACAGAGGGGTAATCAAGATGCTATCTTACCACTCTGTCAACGTGGAGGCTGGGTGTCATGTAATCAAAAAAAAAAAAAAATGAAATTCTCCCTCTCTTACGAGGGTCTGCGCCAGTTTTTACAGTTGTGAATACTAAATTAGTCGTACAATTAGCGGACCATACCACCATATAACGTACATTCGTTATTGCCACCAATTATAATTCCTGCCATTCCCCACGATCCAAACACAGCTCTCACGAGGCAGTAAAAGAGATAAAAAAAACTCCAGTTTCTGGAACCACTTCGATAGGCATTGGACTCGAAACACCCATACAGATTTTGGCCAAACGAGTGAATTCAATCCACTCTAATTATTTTCACTGACTTTTCGTACACTTTTGCCAAACCTTGTACGATATCGAAAACTGTCCTGCTGTCAAAACCCGCTTCCTGAAGTCAGCTTTTCCTTCTGTCTTATCCTTACAAGTTTGATGGATGTATCGCACTATATATTGTGACCGCTCTTCAGTTCAGGCACTGCACATCTTACCAATGAATCACAAGAAACCTGTCCTACTGAACTGGATAATTCAGTATCCCTGCTGCACCCTGTAACACCTCAATCCCATTCTCCACACTCACCTCTCCTCTGTGAACCCTTGAACCGAGACCTGTGAGACAATGACAAGTGTGCAGTCTTTTCGATTTACAGAAAAACCGCTCTGAAATGAACATGCTTCATGACCTTTCGAAACGTAGGCCCTGATTTACTGACTTCTGTTTTATTCCCCCGTTTCTTGATGTAGTAGAATAGTTCCATTTCGCTGATCCACCTACTACACCACTCAGTGGCAACCCAGGGTTATCATGCATAACATGTTACAAAGAAAGATTTCACAGCAAGCGTATCTCGCTAGCATACGCCATATGCCACACATTTGCACAAGTTTCTCAACTTTTCAGGCCTTTCCTCTGTTGCTTTTTCCGACAAACAGATTGATGGTTGCCGTGATGTACCACGAGATGTATTTGCCGGTTCTTGTGTAGTAAAGACCGTGAGACACAGCATTTATCGTGTCATAACTGCTAGCTGCCCTCTGTCCCCTCCTTGTTGACTGTGACCATTGTCTACTACGACACTGCACTTCTCTACATACCTGTCGCACGACATTAATGGACAGTGGCTAACTAGTCAGTAGCTGAAGGAGTGATACAGCTTTCCCATTGTATCATTTGATGTCAATCGTCCGTATTAAGGCAGTAAAGATGGGTGAAGAGAATATTTTCTGGGTTACAGTGTAAACAGAATGTTGCTTGAAAGTAAATCTAATTTTGGAGTACTACTGCATGAATTTTGGTGTATCAATTACGCATTACAGGTATAAGTGTTAATTTAATGTACCTTTACAGAATACTAGAATTATAAGTGTAGAAACTTTACTTCTTTCAAACCAGAATATAAATATTTGTACCCATGTAGGGAAACGTTTTTCCACTGATCCTAAGTTTCGTTACTAGAATACTAAGAGATGATCAGGATTGGGAAATTATGAATAAGATTTTATAGCTGGATGGTACTTCACCCATTTCCAAAATTGCATTTACTCACAGTTATGGAAAGATTTATGTGCGTGTTACGTAGTAAAGTGGGTGAAAATTATTTGACAAGTTTGTAATTCAGCTGAAAGTCGTTTTCTTCCTCTATATTTTAGGTAATGTTAAATGAAATGAACCTGGGACTGACCAATGCCATGTAGGTAATAAATTAAGGCCTTATAATCTAAATTTGTATCCTTTGTACTGCTTGTGAGAAAGTGTTACTTGTGTGAAATCATTTTCAAAGAAAGCGAGTGACAAAACTGGTGTATCTAAGTAGTTCCGGGTCACCTATTATTGTGAATATGTAGTGTTTATGTACCTTAGTTTACTTTTTAGTTAATCAGGTTTAGTTTCTGCATTACACATACCATGCAACAAAAGACAGTGGACAAGCCCTGTCATCATGAAAGGCATTATCAGGTAGGCAACATCTGTTTTATTTTATACTTCAACTATGTTATTGCATCAATCTGTATCAGTTCTATATTGTATCACAATTTAAAATTCGTCCTTTGGACGTAAACATCTATGTTACTACAATTTAGGTAAGTAACAATTTAATAATTTTTATTAGCAGTTTCTGCCTTAATATATACTTTTGCTGTTTCACTATTTAGCTTTGGAAATGTAACTCTTAATCTGTTATTCTCAACTTATTGTATCGCACATTTAATAATTTTTATGAGCAGTTTTTGCCCTAACACGTACTTTTGCTGCTTCACTATATAGCTTTTGAAATGTAACTCTTAATCTGTAATTCTCAACTTATTGCATCGCACATTTAATACTTTTCTTGAGCAGTTTTTGCCCTAACATATACTTTTGCTGCTTCACTATATAGCTTTTGAAATGTAACTCTTAATCTGTTATTCTCAACTTATTGTATCGCACAACTTTCTGGCTACAGCCACCCTCAAGAATCTGTAGAATTATGTGTTAGTTGCACTGTCTCCTCATAGAATAATGGGATTAAGTAGATGGGTACATTAGGAGCTTCCCATGGGGCTATATCCTCCATTAAAAAATAAATAAAAACAGAGGGAGAAAGAACCAAAAAATCTGGTCACAAGCTTATAGAATATTTTGTGCCTAATACGATCTTGTAATTATTCTCTGTAGTATAAAAGACCCTGCAATTGTGTAACAACTCCAAAAGCCTCTAGGCTAATTTTAGTCATATGAATGTTACAGGACATAACTGTGCTTGTTTCTCGAGCTATCCAATTGCTGTTGTGATTGCTACCTCACCTAGTGGTTGTCACATCGTCCAGAGCTCTGTGGTCCATATATACCATCAACCTACATCACCACCACCACTATCACAAGAGCTCAGCGACTGCAACTCAGACCAATTTCGACATGCTTATAAAAATTATGCTTTTGTAAGCCCATTAGGAAAATTTTAGACACAGAGGCTCATGTCACCCTTGGTATTAAAACCTCAACATGGGTTTCCTGTCCACTATGAAAGGGGAAACGATATGAAGGTCACGATAGGTTCTCTTGTTGTTAGTTCAAAATTCTTTTGTCCTACCTAGGTTTTCACTCTTGGTGCCTATGTACAAACTCTTGTGGCTTATGTAATGAGTAGAATCATCACCTCAGCTTCATATTGTTTGTTCTGAAATGAAGCAAGTGAGGAATGTGGCGGAGGAGTCACATGCTGGCTGCAGCAGACGGACAGAGATTTCTGTGGACGAGAAATGCTTTCACTGGTCCTAGACCTTAGCATTCCACGACATCTCTTTTTTCCCCTTTCTTCTGATGGCTTGTGGATTCTGTTGTGCTACTAAATTACGATTGCTATGACTGTCCTGCCTAGCTGGTGGTCTGTTCTACAACCACTGGACACACCCTGTTTTACTCCATGCAGTGAAACATATTTCGAGTATCGACTTTTAAACCATCTGTCTCATTTACAACTCCTTTTGGATGCCCACTCTCCTGGTAATAGTCACTGGTGTACACCTGTAAATAAAGAAAACATTTGTATTTTATCGAATGCGTTTGGCACTCTTGGATGCAAATAAAAGCATTATTCTTTTTTAATAATTTATTGAAGTGATGATTGTTAAATGCTTGTCCATCTACAGACTTTCTAGAAAATCTGCATATACCCAAAATAGGGCTTTCAATTTTTCCCTGGATTTCGTAGCTTCCTTTTTTTTGGGTCTTTCACTGTTCACTAGTGCTAACAATATACTCCATAAAAATGTTTCCACTGTTTTACAAATTACCTATTTGGTACCGTCATTGGCATACAGCCGTTTATTTGAGCTCATTATCTCTGGATGTTCCTGACAAATTAAAGTGGCTAATAATAAATCAACCACACACACTGTAAATTGTGAATTAATCTCTTTGTCAAAGACTTTAACGAAAGCTCTTATAAATATTGATACAAAAGTTTTAACCCAAAACCTATGCTCTGTAGTGCTAGTACTTTCCTGCTTATAAAAATACAATGAACCTGCGTAATTTGGGTGCAAAGCGCACTTGTCAATAACCAGCAGTGGAATCCTAGACCATATATCGAATGTCTTAAGACTTACGATCCAATTCATAAAATTTTCAGGATGGTCAGGTTTCAATTTCACTGTTTTGTTCAGGATGCGCGTGTCAGAAACAATTCAGACACCTCCGTCTACCTTATGTGCGATTATGAATGGTTTAACACATATGCTAGTACTTTACTTAATTGTGCCCCATTCAAACATCTAGTCAATTTCCATTTCAACTTCCTTTCAAATGGGATTTCAGGTAAGGTGGAATGAGCAGCGGATGATATTCTATTACACCTACGCCGTGTTATATCCCGTTACTAACTCTGGATCATCTGAAAACACATTTTCATTATTATTTCATACTTGATATTATTCTGTCTTTTGTATCAACGACAAATCATTAACTTTGTTTACAACTTCTCTAAGACCCTTAACTGTGCATTCAGGTTCTTCAATCGGTCGTATGTTGTGTTGTTCAGAACCATTACCTAACTATCATTCGCAGTTGTTTCAATAGTTCTTAAGGGATCACTCAGACTGAATTCTTATTCGCAAACTCATTCGAATTCTACTTGCAGTAATTGATCATACACTTCACACGGCATTACCTTTCTGATACAGTCTATTCCTAGATTAACTTTGACCCTTAACTCTGATACCACTAAGAATATGTGGCTCAACAAATGCTTTTGTATTTCAAAATAGATCAAGACTTTGTTCATGACAGTTATGCTTTACTTTTTGGAGCCCCCTATTTCCTTAAAACTGGTCACAGACATTATCACAGGTTCTTTATTGTTCCAAAGAATGGATCTGACATCACACTCATTTGTATATCACTATCTCGAAGAACACGAAAATTACTTCCGTAAAAGTTTACAGGTACCAGTACCATCATATGCACCCTTTGTGGTCTCCCAGCCATTCATGTTACACGGCTTTACTTAAGCTTATGTTAATTAACTGTGGCTTCTTTTTCATTATTTTTCCCATAGCAAATTATTTTCTATGGAAAAGTTGTCCCAAGATCTGATCAATTTTAAAAATATCGTCTTTATCCAGAGGATTTCTCTTTCTCTTAAATTCTATCTCTTTAACTGCTTTCTTTTTGTGCTAAATTAGCATATCTTCATCTGCCTTTGGTTTGGTAATTTTTCTGTTCTCATACTCTAGTTTTTCTGATATTCCTTAATTCACTTATATGTTTTTTGGGTATAACTATCTCAGTGACTGTGCATGTGATATTGTCACTACCTTTGTCAGTTTCTAAATCACACACTTCATCATACACTTCTTATTAACCTTATAAGCATCGTAATCGACAGGGCTTTTGATTGCAGGCATTTGAGAAACACGCTTGCTAGTTTCGGAATTTAAATCTTTATTTGGTCTGAGCCTTTGTTTGTTGTTTGAGAATAGTATACGTTCGTGTGCATACGCCTCTGTGACATACTTTATTTCTTACTAATACCCTATTTCAACTGAATTTTAGACAATATTTATCAGATCACTACAGCCATTATTTATTCTCTCTTTCCTCTCCTTTTCACATTCTCGGAAAGTGTCACGCATCAGGCTGAGTTCCCTAAAACAAAATTCAACATTTCCAGACTCTTCCACATTTCGTATACTACTGGTGTTAGAAGCGACATTGTGTCTTGCCTGGGCAACTTTGACCGAGACCCACTAGATGCATAGCACTCAGTTTAACGAGACATTTCTCGATCCGCGGTTGACGTAATTGCTGCGCCCATAACCTGAAAAATTTCTTCTAACATGACCTTTTATTAAATTTTTCTGGTGTTCATTTCATTCACTTTTGTTGGGCACATTTCCGTTCTAGAAGATTCTTTGATCACATGTTCCCCTCCAATTATCTTGTCTGTGTCAATTATCTTTCTCTGTGAAGGCTTAAACAGTTTTGTGGTTACTGTTGATGTCTCATTTAGACTCATCAGGACCGTGTGGAGGTTTCTACAACAGTTCACACAGTTTGAGATTCTGACCTACTTACTTATCACTATTCTAGGTAGCAAAACCGATTTTTGCAAGATTCGTTCATGGAATTGTTTCCATGAAGAACCAGCATCAACATCACGACAAACTCAAGCCACGAACTGTCTTCTTTCAGTTAAACTCACAATTCTTTTAAGAATTGGCCTTTAAATTCTAAAAACGTATTTATTATGTCTAAATTTAATCACAATTGTTTCGCATTACAGGCCAGGGCATCTGCAAGAGTACTGATTTTTTCCTGGTCGCTCATTTCTATGGGTGACGTTCTTACATAGTTCATTCTTAATTCAATGCGAAGCCAAATCACAGTTTACTTTTCTTCTATATTTTAAAGTTAGACCTTGCGTACCACACACGATAAACAATTCGATTCGATTTGATTTGATGTTAGAAATATTCTACTTAGCTATGACATTCTGAAGTCATGATTCCAAGCATTTATTCCACTTGCGCTCATTGTTTCCCACATACACCTAACCATTTGTCTATGCTGCTTTGCAAACAAGAACAGCATTTGTCAATTTTTCAACTTCTGCATTAGTTTTTCCAAGAACTTCCGCTTTCATTACTGAAACTGATTCTTGTACTTTCCTCTTTACAGTAATTTCGATACTTTCTCCTGTTCTTTATACTTCAGAATGGAATCTATTTTTAATAGCTGTGACTTGATTTAGATCTTAGTTCACTTTGTTTTTTTTTGTTTTTTTTTTTAACAGAACTCACATCCACTCAGATTTTTGCTGTGTTAACGTCCGCTTTTTCATTCTGTCAGTTAAGCTCCTACTCCGTTTTCTAATATTATTAATCATATCGTAATTTCTTTCGCTCTTTTCTTTTTTCAGTTCCGTCATATTATTTTCCACCTATCAAGAATATTCACTTTTAATAACTTTTATTTTACAAAAAAAGATTTCGTTTATTTGCATGTTTCAACGAAAAGACTGCTCTTCAAGATACTCATGTTATCGGCAAAACCATTCATAATACACATCAACAAAAGTTTTGCATCACCCAGAAATGTCGTGCAGGTGTGTAGCTATTGTATTACTGTATCGATTGTACGGTCACCTCTGTACCTGTTTATGAACATACGCACAGTTACTATGAGCGCTACCTGCTAGTATAACGCCGCACTCTATTGGAATGCAGCATTTCAACTGAAAGTAAAGCACAGGATGGACGCATTAGAGACGTCTGTGGAACAGTTGAGTGAACATCCGTTACGAAACGGAAGACAACTGTGCATCATCGCATTATGCGCAGAAGTTTTGTCACGGGGGAAGTTCATCGACGTCTGTACCCAACTCAATGTGATATGGTTCAGACGTGGAACTGGTTCCAATTGACAGGTCGTGTTGAGGACTTACACCGCAACGGTCGTCCATGTGCTACAAATACACCGATCGATTGATATTTACGATTTTTGATCAAAGAAACTATGGACTTGATGCTCCATAACTGAATTCGGCGTTCTAAGAGGCTACAGGACATCACGTATCGCACCAAAGTGTCAAAAGACGATCGAATGATACGAATCTCCATTCCCAACGACCATGGCGAACACCAAGTGGCACATCATGTACTCTGTTACAGATGTGGAAGATATCGTGCAGAATGGACCTCAGAGGATCGGCGGCAGACGCTTGCACGGCGTGCCCCGACCTCTTACATGTCGATTTATTTTTTTACATAGACGTCCCGTTAAGGTGTCCTTAGAGTAGCAATTTCATTCTAGTGCTGTGAGATACCTATCAACAGTGGCTTATTTTAGAGGGAGGCCTCTGGACGTAATCCCCCTTCCCCCAAAATAGGAAGTTATAGACGTTTTTCTTACACACATGCACACAGTACCGTGATACTATGGGTAGGAAACAAGGGCTAACACCACCTCTGGTTCAATGCTTGAGAAGCAGGTTGTATGCTGCTACAATATACAAACGACAGACTATTTCCGAACGAATCTCGGCACAAAAGAGGATCATCGGTAACTGGCTTGATTGTAGGTTTTGCTTGGTTAGTAGTAAATAGAGTAAGTATTAAATCTTATTTATTTAAACAACCATGGTCCTTACAAGTTTCCAGCTTTCTTTGCGTAACACACATAAGTTTAACGTCAAGGGTGAATTAAATACGAAGTTTACGAGCTCAGTCTCAGCACATTACATTATGCATAGATGAATGTTAATGCATCCACAAACAATGCGCATTATAGAGGTGGTAGACACATTGTCGCAGCATGCGTGGACAAGAAAATGTTCTAGTTTATTTCGTATACGACTCTCTGTGTTACCAGTTGTTAAACTGTAGGTGACGAATACCTACAAGCAAGATTGAAAGGACCTGGTAAACGCGAAAACAAGTGGTATTGAGACTAGTATAGTGAAATTAGTGAATAACGAAAACCTTGATGAGCACATGAAGCCGCGTTTCCAAAACCTGTTTGTGTCCCACGTAACAATCAAATTTCCCCTCACTTTGTAAAGTGGCCAATATCATAAGTTCAGCCTATGTTGGACAGTGAAATATTTTCAACTAGTAGACTCGCCAAAACCATACGGTGCCTTCTGTAAGTTCTCTGCGTTTCTCGTTAACACAAGTTCGGGTAAAGGTAGTCATCAAATTGTTGGAGCCCTGGTAACCTCCAAGTTTCCGAACTGGAAGCATGCTACTCAACAATTCAACATCATTGCTAACTTATCATAAGGCTGAAGTAATCGATAGTGACAATGTTATTCACGAAGTCAGTACTCCAGAATTCGAATCAAAAACAGCTGCCAACATGAGTAACTTAGAAGTGGTATCCTCAGAGTAGTGAAACAATTTAAATAACTTAATAAAAGCAAGTCTTCTGGTCCAAATTGTACACTAATTCCGTAATAGCTTCATACTTAAAAATCATACACAACCGCACGCTCGACGGATGATCGGTTCCCAAAGACTGGAAAGTTTCCCATCAGTATTCAAGAAAGGCAATAAGAGTAACCCACTAAATTACATCCCCATATCATTAACGTCGATGTGCAACAGGATTCTGGAACATATATTGTATTCGAACATTACGAATTACCTCGAAGAGAACAATCTATTGACACATAGCGAGCCGGCCGGTGTGGCCGAACGGTTCTAGGCGCTTCAGTCAGGAACCGCGCGACCGCTACGGTCGCAGGTTCGAATCCTGCCTCGGACATGGATGTGTGTGATGTCCTTAGGTTAGTTAGGTTTAAGTAGTTCTAAGTTCTAGGGGACTGATGACCTCAGATGTTAAGTCCCATAGTGCTCAGAGCCATTTGAACCATTTTTGGAACACATAGCGAACACGGATTTAGAAAGCATCATTCTTGTGAAACGCAAATAGGTCTTTACTAAGACGAAATCTTGAGCGCTATAGACCAGGGATTTAAAATTGGTTCCGTATTTATAGATTTACAGAAGACTTTTGACGCCATACCTCACAAGCGGCGTGTAGAAAAATTGCATCCTTATGGAATATCGTCTAAGTTATGCGACTGGATTCGTCATTACCTGTCAAAGAGGTCATAGTTTGTAGTAATCGATCGAAGGTCATTGAGTAAAACAGAAGTGATTTCTGGCTTTCCCTAGCGTAGTGTTATAGACCCTCTGTTGCTCCTTATCTACATCAATCATTCAGAAAACAATCTCAGCAGCCGTCTTAGGTAGTCTGCAGATGATGCTGTCGTTTATCATCTAGTAAAATCTTCAGAAAACTAGAATCAATTTAAAAACGATTTACATAAGATATCTGTACGATGCGAAAGTTGGCAATTGACTATTAATAATGAAAAATGTGAGGTTATCTATATGAGCGCAAAAGGACTCCATTGAACTTCTGTTACAGGATACATTAATCAAATATAAAGGCCGTAATTACAACTAAATACCCAGGAATTACAGTTACGAGCAACTTGAGTTGGAAAGAAGACATAGAAAATGTTGTAGGAAAGACAAACCAAATACTGTGTTTTATTGGCAGAACAGCAGATGCAAGAGATCTTCTAAAGTCATTGCCTACAATAGGCTTGTTCCTCCTCTTCTGGACTACAGCTGAGCGCTGTCGCAGCCTTACCAGGTATGACTTACGGAATACATAGAGAAAGTTCGAAGGAGGGCAGCACGTTTTGTATTATCGAGAAATAGGGAGAGAGTATCGCGGACATGATACGGATTTGGGGTGGACATCATTAAAACAAAGGCCTTTCTCGTTGCGGTGTGATCTTCTCACGAAATTTAAATCACCAACGTTCTTTTCGAAATGTGAAAATATTTATTTGACCCCGACCTATATAGGGAGAAACGATCATCATCATAAAATTAAAGAAATTGGAGTTCGCACGGAAAGATACAGGTATTCGTTTCTTCGCGCGCTGTCCAAGAGTGGAATAACGAGGAATTATTATGAAGATTATTCGATGTACTCTCTGCCAGGCACTTAAGTGTGATTAGCAAAGTTGCCATGTAAATGTTGATGATGATTAACAATACAAAAGATGTAAAACATTGCCTGGACCAAGGCTTCGTGGAGCACGTGGACAAAAATAGAAACCCCATAGCTCCCATCATTGACGCGATGTTACTCTGTGGACATCAGGAGATCGCATTTATGGGACACGGGCCTATTGAAGTTAACATACAGGATGACAAGAACATGGATAACTTTCACGCCATTCCAAAATATCGCACGAAAGGTGACGAATACCTACAAGCAAGATTGAAAGGACCCTAAACGCGACAAGTACATTAGTGCGCCAGTCCTACATCGGATCATTAACTGCAACAATAACCGACTCCTGAAAAGGATTCTTCAGCGCATTAATGATGCCAAAAGTTCCACGGTCCTTGCAGATCAAACTGCTCACGCTGCCAAAAAAGAGGAACTCTCTCTTTGTTCCTTTTATGTTTTCCCGGATTTCCAGATTCGTGAAGATTTCCGGCAATTTGTTCCAGTGTTTTACGTGACTGGAAAAAGATTAACTGGATCTATAATAGAAGACTTGGTAAAATTTGGTCTTGATGTGTCATTTTGATGAGGACAGGCCATGACAACGCTGCACCCATGGTGGGAAATGTCTTTGGAACTCATGCATTCATATACCCTTTAGCTGTATATTCTCATTGAGAAGCTCATAACTGCAAATTGGCAGTCACCGACACATACAACAATCAACGTATCAGGAATTCTCTGGGAACACTGGAAATTATACGTAATTTCTTTGAGCCACGAACGCGTAGCCAAATGATGGACTTGAATCATTAACCGCTGCTCCAGTCAGGTTTGAAACTCCCTAGATGGGTTGAGCGTCTTCACAGCGCACAAGAGTTCAAGAAGATATATGGTTGAGTTGTTTCGGCCGTGGGGAAGATTTAAGTATTTGACAACGAGGCCACATCCCACGGTGTCTTGATTCTGTTAGCAGTTGTCACCAGGGGAGATTTAGTAACCTGCTCGCTCATACTTTCTGAATGCGCCGGGTGACTCCGTCTGTGGCCAACTTCAACGCCAAGACATAGTTTCAGCAGAATTAATCAACATTGCCAGGGATCTCAAAATGGAACTGCTGTGAATGACAGGAAATGTTAATGATACTTCATCCGGCTATCCTTAGAGGAATTAGCTACGACCAGTGGAGTTGGAATCGAACAGCCGCTCATTTCTATTATATGGATACTGGTGATGATGTGGAGAGTTACTACAAAGTGTCTGTGTTCATACCGTTTCTTGATACCTTTATTAGTTACCTCCAGAATCGGCTCTTAACATATTGTGAACTTTCTAACAGCTTTGTCTTCCGTCACGGAAAACTGAAGACATAGGTATCATTGAAGGAGTTACGGAACTACATTTATTTTGTTCTTCAGATCCATTAGTCGCCAATTTAACTACGACAACGGCTAAGTTGCCTGAAAACGCAATGAAAACTTTGTCTGTCTGTGACAGTCAGATCTGTTCTCACGTGTTTCGGTTTCTACAGTTTTTGGCAATCCTACGAGCGACAACAGTCCCGAATGAGGGCAGTTTCTCCACTCTTCAGGCAATCAAAATATACCTAAGGAACACAACTAGTGGCCACGTCTGAATGGGCTCACCATGAAGAAAATTCATCGAGAAGAAAGGGTTAGTGTCCAAACTGTGATAAGTGTTGTGCTAAAACAAAGACACGTCGTCTTCTTTCTGTACTTTAAATTTCTAGTAAATGTTTTAATTATTTTTTCCAGTTCTGTATATCAAAGTATCAGTCAGAAGCAGATTTTATGCACTTCAGAGCAAAATAAAACAGATTTAGACTATAGAAATAGGCAATTAACAGAATCGGAGTAGAAACTTCTCTTAGTTGTTTTATTACAATTATTGAAACTTCACTAGCTTACAAAATTTATTTCGTTATATAATTCATAACATTAATAAATCGTTTTCATTATCTCATTAGTGTTCAAGTGAAGCAAATATGAACCAATGACACACTTTATTTTTATAATTTTGGACATTAAATTAATATCGATCAAGAAAATCAATTTTCAATTTGAGCTATTGTAAAATGAAAGGCATACCCCTGCCCAAAACAAAATTGCAAATACGCCACTGCCCGTCCATAATCCATTCTTAATATCAGTGTTGTTAGAAGGGTTTCATACATGTGACATTCATCTCTATCCATCGTGCACTTTTCACCCCTGTATATACATGGCACGCAGTCTACCGTTAGTTTTCTTTTGTTACATTCTTTTATGATATTGCCTTCCCTCGCACAGAGTCCACAAATTAATACTTCTTTATTACAATGTTTTGCGAAATGTTCACGGTTTTGGTACAATGCGAACTGCCTCACTACTAGGTAGTCTTTCACTGAAACCGAACGGTTTCAGAAAATACCTGTTATTGCTTCAAGAGAGCTGTTGCAATCTCAGCGCTTATGTGAGTAACTTCATGGACCACGTTTCCTCCCGTCGCTTCTGTGCTGAATCATACTATAACGCCACTTTCGAAGGTTTACTTGATCATTTCATTCTCAGGGTTCTGCATGCGTATTGTGTCTTTCGGTGTCTTTGCGTCTGTGGCCACTGGAATATCATATGGTATCATAAAAGGTTTCTGTTTTGGGTTGTTCACAAATCATTGTCTCTTGGACCTTTTTTATTTTTTTTTATTATTTTTTTTTTTTTTTTTTTTTTTTGTCTTTCCCATCACAGTTGACAGTTTCCAGGATGACAACGTTATTAGTATGCTGGATCTTCTTCACATAAATTTCCACATTGGTGGTGTTTGTTAAGGTAGTTCTTGTTGCACTAGCATTACCTCTTCATCTCTTCTCGACATTATGAACAATGTATTTTGTGCCATTGTCTGCACTGTCTGCATTGATGCCATTTTAGCAGCAGAACGGTC
Source organism: Schistocerca piceifrons (assembly GCF_021461385.2). Lineage (NCBI taxonomy): Eukaryota > Metazoa > Arthropoda > Insecta > Orthoptera > Acrididae > Schistocerca > Schistocerca piceifrons. Next base: position 373,190,379 of record NC_060142.1, read on the forward strand.
TGGCTGCATCTCCATTAGATACCGTCGGTGGTACTGCACTTGCATTCTCTGTTCATTGTGAATTTTATTTGTAACTATGCATTTCTTCTCGTAGTTCTTGCAACGAGTCAACGCGCAAGTTGTTGTATCCCCCATTGTGATATTGTCTCCTGTAATCCCATTTTCAGTTCATTTGCAATTTCCTGTGTCGTTTTCTCGCCAGGAAATTCATTATTGTAAAATACTGTTTGATTCAAATTGTTCAAATTGCTCTAAGCACTATGGGACTTAACATCTGAGGTCATTAGTCCCCTAGACTTAGAACTACTTCAATTAACCTAAGGACATCACACACATCCATGCCCAAGGCAGGATTCGAACCTGCAACCGTAGCAGCAGCGTGGTTCCGGACGGAAGCTCCCCAAACCGTCCGGCAACAGCGGCCGGCTACTGTTTGGTCTTGGTAACGCTGCTGTATAATCATCGCTAGCCTAACTGCTGCAGTTTCCCGCTGGACGTTATCATTTGAATTAGCCACGTCAGCTACCGGTGTTCCTTTGTGAGCAGACATTCTGACTGCAGCTGTTTCCCATTTGATGTCGAACATACTGCAGTGCACGGCATCGCCAAGTTAAGCTGCGTCGCTGACTTAACACACGTCTCGTTCCGTTGATTCGCCTGAAGCAGCGCCCGATCTGTCGGGCGTGGCTCGCCTTGCACCGGCCGCGGCTGGTCTGGACGGCAGTGCAGCTGGATGTATACACTCGCCCTCCATTATTTTCGCTTAACGTCTCTTCCAGAAAACGTGCACTTGGAAAAATGACACTTCCAATACTTGTGAGTGCAGGCAGCAGTTGCCAATAGCCGGCCGCTGTGGCCGAGCGGTTCTAGGTACTTCAGTCCGGAACCGCATTGCTGCTACGGTTGCAGGTTCGAGTCCTACCTCGGGCATGGATGTGTGTGATGTCCTTAGGTTAGTTAGGTTTAAGTAGTTCTAAGTCTAGGGGACTGATGACCTCAGATGTTAAGTCCCATAGTGCTTAGAGCCATTTGAACCATTTTGAGTTGCCAATAACGACACTTGCCTCACGAAAACACCCTCTGAAGACGGAGCCGACGTCAGTACATAACATATTTGTTGGCCATCTTGCCACTTGCCCATGATCTCATATTTCTGAATCTTTTGTTTACGAATTTGGGATATGAGTCTGCTCTGATTCCTTAGCGCATTACCGGTTCGTTATAATTGAAGTACAGGTACCCACAGAGGTCCAGTGTGGGCTGTGATTGTCTCATGGCAGCGAAACTTAGTAGGTATGCTATTAAGTTCATACGGAACCGATTTACGCTGGAAAAAGATTAGTACTGATTTTGGCAAATGCAAGAAATACGTATGGAAATGTTTGTATATGCGATGTATTAGGAACGGGACAGGGGGAGGGAAAGGTCAAACATGTGAGAAATGCTTAATGTTGATTTTTTTAGTAACTGCTGCTTACAGAGTTTAATATGAGCAGCGAAGATGTTCCTGAGACGCAGCATCCGTAAAATGACGTTATCAACAATTGCTCGCAGCCGTTCCGGTGGAATCCGAGGAAGTTGTTCTTGCATATTGGCCTTCAGATCAGGCAGAAACCAGACGTGTTCCAGGTAAACACGTTCCGTGAGATATCCACAGAGCCAAAAGTCACATGGCTTCACCTGATCCTTCCTTGGTATGCATCTGGAAAAACCTCTGTATACAATACGTTCGTGGAAGGTTATATTAAGCAGATATTTTATTGGGCGAGCACATGTGGTGTGGCCCCACGTTGCATGAAAAGTGATTTTTATAGAATTACGCTCCTCCAAAGCAGGACCCACGTGCTGTACAGGACGGCCTCCATAACGTGGAGACGTCACACTACACCTGACAGGCCCTCTGGAAGTTTTTTCTTCAAATAAGAACGGACTGAGAACAGAGGTGCTTGTGAATCCACAGCACACTATCACATATGGCGAGTGCCATGTCTTTTTGGGCACAACACGCGGTTTAACAGTATCCAAAATTCGGCAGTTATATGTATTCACTACACCCAGTAGCGTTCAATGCGCCTCGCCACAGTATAGAATATTACTCAGCCACATGTCATCAACTTCGATCGGTACGAGAAACCAAAGGCCAAATTCATAACGTTGTAGCGTATCATGAGGTTTCACTTGCTGCACCGTCCGTATCCTGTACGGATACCAGTTTAAAATAGATTGCATTACTTTGCGCACTGTTGACCATGGGACACACAATTCTCGTGGCACTGAACGAGCACCTGCTCTACCAGGGGCACGTGTTGCATGGTCCGTTGTAGCAACAGCAACTTCTTCAGTAACTCCCATCGGGATAACATGCCTTCCTCTTCCAGGTGCCACACAAAGCTCACCCGTGTTTTGAATTTAATTACAGTCTTCTTTAAACCATTTAATGACATCGGGCCTCTCTTCAGACCCTCCAGACGGCGATACTCTCTCAATGTAGCTCAGTAATTGCTATCAATCACATGAAACAGTTTCATTAACGGCGCAGGGTCTCTCTTCTCGATAGATACACTGCTCGCTCACTTTATGACTTCTCAGATGACAGCGTGGATGTCATGCGGTCACACAAACAGTATACATCACCAGACGTGCACCTGTTTGCCCCAGTTTGAACTAATTTGGCTTCCAGCGTAAATCGATTGCGCGTTAACGCTTTGGTATAGCATACTACCATATGATAATTACTGCCCACACTGGGCCTCCGTCAGGAACTGCTCTTTAATTACAACACCCGCTACTGTCTATAAAACATGATCTCACCATGTGCCTGTCAATTATAGAATGTCTCAAGTGAAGCCATTAACATCATATTCTCCGGACAGTCATTCACAGAGCTTATATTAAAACCCACAACATAATTAATTTCGTGTCTTTCTTAAGGACCGATTCTTAAGTATAGAAAGAAAAATCCCTGTAGTCTGAACTGTAAGATCTGCAGTGACCTGTAATTTAACGTTTTTCCTTGAAAATTTCTACATTGCTGTGCAGCCTTCAAACATTTGATCTCTACAATATTTTCGTACGAGCGGTTCTAGGCGCTTCAGCCTGGAACCGCGCGACGCGCTACGGTCGCAGATTCGAATCCTGCCTCGGGCATGGATGTGTGTGACGTCCTTAGGTTGGTTAGGTTTAAGTAGTTCTAAGTTCTAGGGGACTGATGACCTCAGATGTTAAGTCCCGTAGTGTTTAAAGCCATTTGACCCATTTTGTTTTCATATCTCATCTCTGAAATACAAATAATTCCAGAGTCAAAATCTAGTAGCAATTCATCTTTTTGTCTCGGATTCATCCAACGTTCTTACGAAATACACTTACTGAACATTCCGATCTCCGTTACTCATGCACTGGGCTACGTAATTTTCAGCATAAAGGAAAACCTTACACAAGCAGGGATACGTCCTACCGACTTCATACTAAAGAAGATCTAACCATACTATGCGTTGTCACAGGAATTTGACCTTGATTTAGCCAGGTCCATCCACTACACTCTCAGCTATAAGCATGACCCACTATCTTTTTCTACTGCTGTTCACTTGTAGACACTGTCTAGTATAGCTTCGTGTATAGCTAGTCTCAACTACCACCACCTAAATTTGTCCTTCGACTGCCGTGATCAGAGCCCCAAATTAGCTCGCCTCACAACACTGCAAAGTGGAATAGATCGCAACACCAGATCAAATTAATATTTGTGTCCGCGGCTGAGTAGCAGTCCCGTCCGAGTCATCACGTTTATCGTAAGTCCAGTCACTACCAAGACCCTTCCTACTATCATTACCTGACCATCTTTAGTAAAGGCCTTACACTAAACCTCAAAATTTTGCTCCATCTTGCTTAGCCCTGTATTTGGCTAAAAATACCGACGCTGTGGTACCTCTTACCTAATTTACAAACAATTGTGACTTACAGAGCGTCCATGACTGTACTTGGCAGCTGAATCATTATCTAATGATGTTTGGTTTGTGGGGAGCTCAACTGTGGTTATCAGCGCCGGTAATAAGTCCCAATTTTTGCACAATACAATTTCTGCACAATCCAATCTAGCCACTGTCACGAATGATAGTGGTATGATGAGACAACACAAACACCCAGTCCCCGGGCAGAGAATATCCCCATCTCTGCCGGGAACCGAACCCGTGATCCTGTGATAAAGAGTCAGCAACGCCAGCCACTAGACCACGAGCTGTGGACAGAATGAATCTTTACCTACGTTCGGCTTCATAACCACTTCAGATATCTGCTGCATCGCACATGCTGCCACAGCTATCAGTGCATAGTTCACTACGTTCTGTTACGACATTCATACACCGTAACTCGGTACAGAGTCACGTTTTTGGCCGCGGTCGGTCCAGATATTCACATTTTTGCACTTCTAGCAGGAAGAAGGAAGTGTTAGAAGAAGCAAGTATCGTGGCCTGCTTGAAGGCACTTTAGTGCATCAGTCTGGAGTAATATAGAGAATCAGGGTGACAGGAGGGGATTTTCTGCTATGCCCCTCCAGAAGACCAAGCCCATTCTCTTACAGCCTTCTCGGTTTGTGAAAAGTGACGTGTTCTACCATATCAGCTACGAACGAAATTTCGAAGTTTGTTACACAGCTGTGAAGGAAGATTATCCAGTACCAACTCGTTTGCCTAAAAGTGGACGAAAGATACTTTATAATATCATAATTATATTCTATAGGAACAAACTGCCGGATCTTACAGTTGAACAAACGTCGTCATAGCATAAACATTCAGGCGAAAAATGTCCGGTGGCTGGATAACAGCAACATGTCGTTGTAGAGTGGCACTCGTCATGCCAAGCCAGACAGCAGCAAGTGTATGACATACCATATGAAAATGGCAATGAGAGCGACGACGTGATACTTGGCGTATATACTTATTAAGGTGTCGATCAATGTAGTCGCTGCAACCTCTAGCCACCGCGTCGGCATCGCGATACGTGAGGACGTCCAGTGGGAACAGCACATGCTATTGGTACACACGTACTTCCGCGTAATAAATCCACAGACTGACCTCGTGGCCTGTACGACTTTCTCTACAGCGAACCAGCTACTCACTACTACAGTATGCACAAAGACATTTTCCGTCCTGAACTGTAGATATACGTATTATGTACGTGCGGTCAGCTATTTCTTTCATTAATCTTTATATGGATACTGTTTCATGTTTTGATTGATTTGAGCCATTTTTGCATCCTACATCCACAATAATTTGCTGATGTATTAAAATATCTCTGTCTTCCTCTACAGTTTTTCACCTTCTACGTCATCCTCTAGCACCATGGAAGTTATTCCTTGATTGAACACACGTCCTATTATCCTGTACGTTCTTCTTGTCAGTGTCTGTCATAAATTCCTTTCCTCGCCGATCCTGTAGAGAGCGTCTTCATTTCTTACATTATCTTTCCACCTAATTTTCAACTTTCATCTGTAGTACCTCACCTCTAACGCTTCGATTCTCTTCTGTTCCGGTGTTCCCATAGTCCATTTCCCTGTACCATACAATGCAGCGTTCCAAACGCGCGTTCTCAGAAATGTCTTCCTCACATTAAGACCTTTGTTTCACGCTAGCAGACTTCTCTTGGCCAGGAATTCTCGTTTTGCCAGAGCTAGTCTGTTTTTCATGTCCTTCTTGTTCCGTTAGCCATGGGTTATTTTGCTGCCTAGAAACCATGTTTCCTCGATTTCGTCTGCTTCGTGATCCTCAGTTGTAACGGCAAGTTTCTCACCTCATTTCTGCTACTTCTCATTACTTTCATCTCTCTTCGATTTACTCTCAATCCGCATTCTGTATCCATTAAACTGTTCATTCCGTTCAACAGATCCTGTAATTCTTGTTCATTTTCGCGGAGGATCTTTTATTGATATCATTTCACCTTGAATTATAACCCCCATTTGAATCTTTCTTTTACTTCCGTCATTGCTTCTTCGATGTATAGATTTAATAGTAGGGCAAAAGGCTACATACCCGTCTTACACCCTTTTCAATCCGAGCACTTTGGCACACAGCTCGCTGTGTACGAGCGTGATTTGAAGAGCACCAGGATCAGTTTATCGTACTCTTTCTGCGACCAAACCCCCCAGATTGAAACCCACTCAGAATTGGTTGGACCACCTCGACAGTGGGGATCCTCAACCGAGAAACCTCGTTCTTGGTCTTCCATTCTTATTGTTCCTTGTTGGCTCTTGTACAAACTGTATATTACCCGTCTTTCACTATAGCTTATCCTAGTTTTTCTCGGAATTTCGAACATCTTACACCATTTGATGATTTTATATAATACTATAATATATTGCACAGTGTTTCGGTTGAGACTGTCCTACAAGTAGAAACTGGGCAGTTACGGAAATAAATAAAGAACTTCATGTTCCGTCGGAGAAATAACTTGATTCAAACATATCATCAAGGCTGTGTCGAACAACGTTTAAGAACGCAAGGGTTTAACGTCCCGTCCACGATGAGGTCGCGAGATTAGGAACTCAAACTTGAAATATGGAAGATGGGGGAGTAACCACCCCTATAATCCCCCTAAGTGATTCAGAGGAAGTACCGACAATGTGAACAGAATGGCCGGACGGGGTTTTTTAATGGTTTTCCTTATGTATACTAACACTGTCTCTTATGAACGCACCATCTCACTCGGCAGATCAATGTACAAGCCATAAGGAAAATATTTTTGTAACATAATCGTTGGCAGATAAATTGCCAGCGATGTACTTGAGCGCTGAGGTTCCAGTTAGTACAACAACACTATCAGGTTAATATTGTGGGTTCCAGTTAGTACAACAACACTATCAGGTTAATATTGTGTCACCTGACGGCAGTTACTGTATATTTGCCCTGAAACATATACCATCTAGGTATAGCTATGGTGTTAGCAAAAAAAAAAAAAAAAATGGCTCTGAGCACTATGGGACTTAGCATCTGAGGTCATCAGTCCCCTATAACTTAGAACCACTTAAACCTAACTAACCTAAGGAAATCACACACATCCATGCCCGAGGCAGGTTTCGAACCTGCGACTGTAGCGGTCGCACGGTTCCAGACTGTAGCGCCTAGAACCGCTCGACCACTCCGGTCGGCTATGGTGTAGCAGAACAACACATTTGTGTCTACGAGTATCCTGTTGTAAGACAGACTTTGAACCATGTAGATTGCCGTCGAGGGTCCAGTCAGTCACATGAGGTTCCCAGAGATGGGATATCAAGTTGGGTCTCAATGAACACATCGTTTAGTTTAATAACTTGCAAATGCGTCGAAAGTAACATAGAAATCTGTGACTATGTATTTGTTGAGTGAATTGATTTTAAAAATGGGAAGTACATGTGCTTTACATTGCGTCAACCATCACTGCATATCTTTTACCTCAAGAGCAAATAGATGTAGACTCCGCTTCATTAGCAGGTATTAATACATACAGTAATGAACATGCATAACGTTTTCTTAATGCTGGTTAAAGTTTTGTGCTAAAATAGTAGGAGTCAACATTATGAGACGATTTTACGATTTTGTGTCACCAAAGAAAGGTAAGAATCTTCTCACTTCAAGATAAACAGGTTGTCACTGCTACAGTTTCGTAAAGAGAATGTAATGTCAGATTTTGATGCACCAAGGCCTTATGGGATTATATTTTATATTTGGTATCTGTAAACATAAACATCAGTGGGGGGGTAAAATCGTTGGAGTGGACAGTTTTAAATCCGGAAATTTACCTGTATTAGTATACTTTTTAATCATCTAGGCACTCTTCTACATTCATTGTACATAATTACATGAAGCAAAACAGCAACGTACTGCCGCATTTTCATGTCAGTCTTCTCAAAATATTAAAATTATTATTTGTATCTTTTCCCGTTCCTGTTTACAGCGATTCGTTGCTAGTATTCTTGAAGCAGGTAATTTTAAATAATTTTCCTTCACGAATAATTTACTATTTTTGTATTAAGGGCAGAGAGTTACCCTTAACAATTCCGTGACAAGATTATTCACATCAATAAGCCGACAGCAACAACAATAGTTCAAGTACACACGCCGGCGTCATAAGCAGAAGGTGAAGAGACGGATAAAGTATAAATCACGACATTGAACGTGCAATTTAGTGCGTAAATGGAGATAAAATCTAATAATAACTGATGTTTGAAACACTTCAATAGGGTTAGGAACAGAAGACAGGGTTGTGGGAGACTATGGGCTCGGTACTGGGAGCGTTGCTGACTCTGCATCACGGGATCCCAGTACGATTCCCGGCCGGGTTGGGGATTTTCTCTGCCCAGGTACTGGGTGTTTGTGTTTTCCTCATCATTTCATCGTCATCATCATCATCATCCGTGACGGTGGCTAGATTGGACTGTGAAAAAAATCGGACTATGTGCAAATTGGCACTTTGTACGGGCGCTGATGACCGCGCAGTTGGGCGCCCCACAAACCAAACATCGTCATCATCGGTACTGGGAATGAGTCAGGCGAAAGACTAATAGAGTTCTGCAGTAAACTTCAGCTGTTAATACAGAATGCCCTTCAGAAATTACGAGAGGAGGAGGTATCCTTGGAAACGGCCTGTAGATTACACGGAGATACCAGCTGGATTACATCATCATCAGACACAGGTTCCTATATCATATATTAGATTGTAAAGCGTACCCAGGAGCTGATACAGTACGCAGAGCACGATGTAGTAACAATGTAGACTAGTATGAAGTTTAAGAAAAACGTAAATAAGAATCAATGTGGAATGAATTGGCAATTTGAAGCACTGAGCGACCGAAATGTATGTTTAAAGTTATCCTAGGAAGTAAATACAGCGACAATGCATACTACAGTAAGCAGTTCAGTTCAAGAGGAATGGACGTTGTAGCGGGCATGTTTTCAGTCTTCCCTATAATCATACAACCACGTTTCACCAATTTAATTCGTCGTATAATTGTATTAGAAAATTGTGTAAGCCTACTTTTTCTTTCCATTATTTATACAATGACTTTATCTACGTCAAAATGTTAAAAATGTAATTTTAGTTGCACTGTTATTATTCAATGTAATTATTTGTATTATGTGAAACAGAACGGAACATGTGAATTTTACTGATCTGTCTACTGCTTTATGAGTGGATACCGACCGACCTTGATCTATGCACTGAAATGTGAATTGTTTTAGGACATTAAACGAAACTGTGTGAGAGCTCAAGCTTCCGAATATTTCGTTTGAGTGAAGTTGATAAAGGGACGATACGTAGTCATGCAGGCGTCATTGTTGAAAGGGTAAAACCCGCATCTAATAAATCCTGTTCCGTATCCTACTTCGTTGAAAAGAGTTTTAATGCGTGCATTCAGTTGCAGAGTACGGGTCTCAACAACCGCTGGAAGTTTATTTGAATTTTTGGCAATTAATATTCTCATCGACCAGGTAGCCACCGCCTTTTTACTGTGATCTATCTCGTGCAGCGGGATCTGGAGCACTGCGATAGCAACAGAGAACTTCCTCCGCTGTCTCTTAAGCAGTGTATCAATGACCTTGTTGAGCCAATCTGTGATTCATTAATAATCATTCAGTCACCCTCTTCGTTGATAAAGTGTATGAAAAACTGAATTTTAACAATTATTAAATTAAAATGTATGAAGACAGGGTGGGACTGTTAACATTTCCTTGAGAAAATAATTAACCGTATTCCACAACATATCGATTACATTAATTGTTATAGAACTCGCTCTCTCAGAGAATTTTCCGTCATGCAGAATAATAGGATGTGTATCGGTAACGAATTCGTGAATAAAATTACATACGAGTCGTCAATGAAATAAATTTCTGAAGTACTTCCGAATGAACTGCAAAAGAGATTGAAGAGGATAGTAATTTTACTTATGAAACGCGATTAAAGATAGGACTTAGAAAACTTTAAATTGAGGATTTTAGACTTCTTGCAGACCTGGTGTCCCCATTCAGCGCACTGTCTTTCTGAACTGCGATAACATACCACTTGTTAGACTTTCCACATCCATACGATTCCCAAATTACCCTTGTCAGCAGTACGATCTGACTATCTCATACAACACAAACACCTATTAAACGTCAATAGAGTGTTTCTGTTACTTTGTGCTTTGCATAACAATTTCATCAAACTTAACTGAGATACCTGTCCCCACAATTAGTTATATTATCAGTAATCAACATTACATATATATATTTGTATCTATTGTTTTGTGAGAGTGAGTGCAAGTGCGTAAGTACTTCGAGTTGCTCATCTCAGTAGGGTGTAAGAGGAAACTTATCCACAAGACATACCAGTGACTTGCGTATTCAAATTTGAAGCATTCTGTGTTGATCTGAGTCTGCCAAAAAATGTCATATTTTAAGCTAAACTTGGCCAGGAACTTATTTTTGTAACCACATTGTGTACTAAGATAGTATGTACTCAAAGAAGCATTATAGACATTGTGGGATGAAGGTATTTGTCCCGTTCATACTTAAGAGTTACAGTAAAAACCATTGTGGATTACTTCAGCATTTCATAGTTTATTAAAATTTTGTAAAACTGTCATAACCGTTCATTAGCTGTAGTAGGAGAGGTATTTTGGGTTAGTCAGAAGATAACAGAGAAGTAATTCAGGACCATTGTAACAACCGTTATCCAATGAAAAGTCCAACAGACAAACACAGGCACCTGGAAGACAACTGCGAAGAAACGTTGGGTAACGGAAGAAATACAGGCTGGTTACAATCAAAGTTTCGCTGCAGGAGCCAGCGCGGATGAAAAACTACTTACAGTATGGGTTCGCAACTTCATAGGGTCGATGTTCAAGCCGTGTGCTGCAGGGTTCTCGTTTATATATTTGTGTTAGTGTCATGACCCGCCGTTACGCGCCGGCACTGATACAGCGACGTAGGTTTAAAACACGAGCCTCGGTGTACATTACAGTAGCAGGCAGTCCACATGGGTCTGGCCAGGGTAAGCAGGGCTTTACTCATAAAGCTGTTTTATCGTAACAACAGCAACATTGCCGCTGCTCTTCACGAGTACCTAAGCATTAAAGGAATACGAAGAGTTCGTCTTTCCGTACCGAGGTTACAGAACGTGATTCACAAGTTCGAATTCACTGGTGATTTGGGAATTATTCGTGAGAGACGTCGATGGCCAACTACGCCAAAAATTGTTAAAGAAGTTATAGTTTACTTGGCTGAGAATGCTGGACGCAAAGTGCGATGTTCAAGCAGTGCACGAGGGATGTCACGATAGCTGAACATTCCATGATTCACCGAAAAGTATTGCGAAAAATTGTGAAATGGTAGAAACATCACATGACACACACACTTTTGAAACGTGTCACAGACTTTCTGCCCGCTCTTACGTTTCTTGCAAGGGTTGAAGTTGGTGACATGTGGGCTTGGAACATTTTGTGGAGTGATGAAGCACTCTTTCACTCACTGGGGTAGAGAAAACTCACAGTTTTAATCGTCACGTGCATGAAGGTCCCCGAATAGTGGTCGCGGCACTGTCTGATGAGTTTGACGGCACAGTTCATGAATGGTCCACTTTTCTTTGAGGAACTCGAACCCCAAGGATCAAGGAGATGCAGCGTGAATTGCACGCATTACTTCACCAATATGCCAACATGGATCCCTGCTCTACGGAAGAAAGGTGCTTTTGACTCAATAGTTGCGACCCACAATGGAACTTGACCTCACGTGGCTCGTGAGGTCACTCGGATACTCCGTTGGAGAAAATCGAATCACTAGCCGATCGTTACAAACTGCGTGGCCAGGAGTGTCAGCTGATTGGAATCCGTGTATTTTCTTGGTGAGGGGTTACCTGAAGGACAGAGTTAATCTACAGGACACTAACACACGTTGGAGGTTGAAAATGAATCAGAGCTAACATGTTTCGGTCAACAGTAGGGCAAACTCTAGTGCGGTTCGAGGCTGCCATGGGTTCAGATGGTTCTCGCACTGAGCACGTTTATAACCTGGCACGTAAATATGCTGCACAATTCGCAAATACTACCCTCTCATGTGAAATTTAAAATGTGTTTACTGAAATGGTTTATTCGTTATTTCTCTTTCACAATCCCTTACAAATGTTTGATTGTTTTTCATGACGGTCCTTTCAAGTGGAGAAAATTTTATTATAACCACCCTGAACTTCACTTTATGGACGAAAGCAGGACGTATAAAAATGCCTAGGAAAAGACAGGAAAACAGCATGGTAGGAAGCGCAGGGAATCTAAAGCGAAATGGCTGCACGAGAAGTGTGAAGAAATTGATAGGGGAGTAGTAGTCTGAAGGACTGATTTAGCATACAGAAAGATCAAATCAATAGAATCAGAGGAGTGAACGACTCGAGTGCAAGAGGGATTTCAGTCTTAAACATAGGAGAAAGAACAGGTAGATGGAAGAGTACAATGAAATCATAAGAAATGCCTGTTAATGTCACAGAAGAAGAAATGGGAGTCTATACAGATAACATGGAAGATCAGGTTTAAAGTCAGGATTTAGCATATCGTCAGGTTATAACAAGAAGTAACAAGAAGTCCACATCCGAAAGCAGGGTCGTCAGTGAGATAAAACACTACGCACTGAAAGCACGTTTGCTATAAAAATCAACCTAGAACCAGAACTGAACTCCTGGATGCACTGTGCTGCTAATTATACGAACACTGCGTATTCCAGAATATACGAACAGTAGAAATGTAAGAAATTTTGAGAGCATTAGGAGACAGGTAAACACTAAACAATAAGTAATAGCTGTCGGTGGGGTCTGCCAGCGACGGTAACCGCTACCCCACAAGACGTTCAGCAGACCTCACGACAATTTTTAAAACCATTAGAGTAGCTGACTACAAAATGACCATTGGTTAACTGGTTGATTTGGGGGAAGGTACCAAACAGCGAAGTCATCGGTTCCATCGGATTAAGGGAGGATGGTGAAGGAAGTTGGCCGTGCCCTTTCAAAGGAACTATCTTGGTATTTGCTTTAAGTGATTTAGGAAAATCATGGAAAACCTAGATCACGATGGCCCGACGCGGATTCGAACCATCGTCCTCCCGGATGCGAGTCCAGTGTGCTAACTACTGCGTCACCTGTCTCGGTAAAATTACTATTCAAGTGTAGAATATATGAGATTACACAAGTCTAGAATAGAATAACTGAGACTTGAGACGTGCAGTTTGTCTTTCTGCCCTGGCAAGGGCAAATAAGTGCGAAAACTATCACAGAATTAGTTTAACAACACATCTGTCGAAGTTGCTGACGTGAATAATATACAGAAGAATGGAAAAGAAAATTGAGGATCTGTTAGGTGAGAATCAATTTGGCAACAGGTAAGGTAAAGGCACCACATAGGCTATTCTGACGTTGCACTTCATAATGAAAGCAAGAGTTAAGATAAATCAAGACATCTTCATAGGATTTGTCACCTACAAACAGGTGTTGAACAGTGTAAGGTAGGGAAAAGTTTCGAAATCCTCAGAAACTTAGATGTAAGCTATACAAAAAGAAGGATAATTCCATAAGATCCAAGGGGGAACAATAAAACTGGAAAACGATGAATGAAATACTTGATCTGAAAAGGGTGTAAGGATGCAGTCCTTCTGTCCTACTGTTCAGTCTATACATCGAAGGAAAAATGGCGGGAATTAAAGGAGGATTCAAGAGTAGGTTTGAAATTCAAGTTGAAAGGATAAATATTATAAGATTTGTAGATCGCATTCCTTCCCTTAGTGAAAATGGAGAAGAATGTCAGGGTCTATTGAATGGAATACACAGTAGAATGAGTACAGAATATGGACTGACGGTAAACCGGGAACGAAAGAAAGTGATGACAAGTAGCAGAAATGAGATTAATGATTTAATGAACATCAAAATAGGGGACCTCGAAGCAGATGAAGGACTTTTGTTACCTTAAAACGCAATAACACTTGACGGATGAAACTAGCCGAACATACACCTCACTTCATCACAAGCTAAAACACTGGTCCCGTGGTGCCGGCACGGTAGTTCAGCTTGTTCCGTCAGAGAGCTGTTTGGTCTCTGTAATGAAAAAACTGAGTGAAAGGATCAACAACTAACTTCAGCAGATGTCATGTGATGTCCGCTAGGACCAAATACAACGAACAAAATACAAAGAAACAAAAAAGGGGTAACGTCTTCGCGTCCCAAGTTTGAATCCCGCCCCTGCTTACATTTTGATTAACAATCAGCATTGGTGGCCGCAGACTTCCGGGATAAGAAGTCACCCCCGTTCTGCTAACGGCCTTGTCAAAGAAGGTGGAGGAGCGTACAGAGGTTCAGGGCACTCTCATGTCTTAAGGTGGGAAACTGCCATTAAAGGTGGAAGAATCAGCAATGATCTGCGGAATGAGGATGCAGAAGGCAATGGAAACTACTGCTTTAAAGACACGTAACGTGTGTCCACAGGACATGTGGCCAGTAATTAAAGAAATGTCATGATGATCTCACCACTGTCAAAAGATACCGGAATAGTCCCCCATTCGGATCTTCGGGAGGGGACTGCCAAGGGAGGTTACCATGAGAAAAAGATTGAATAATCAACGAAAAGATAACGTTCTACGAGTCGGGGGGGGGGGTGGAATTTCAGAACCTTGAACGTGGTAGGGAAACTACAAAATTTGAAAAGGGAAATGCAAAGGCTCAATCTAGATATAGTAGGGGTCAGTGAAGTGAAATGGAAGGAAGACAAGGATTTCTGGTCAGATGAGTATCGGGTAATATCAACAGCAGCAGAAAATGGTATAACAGGTGTAGGATTCGTTATGAATAGAAAGGTAGGGCAGAGGGTGTGTTACTGTGAACGGTTCAGTGACCGGGTTGTTCTAATCAGAATCGACAGCAGACCAACACCGACAACGATAGTTCAGGTATACATGCCGACGTCGCAAGCTGAAGGTGAACAGATAGAGAAAGTGTATGAGGATATTGAAAGGGTAATGCAGTATGTAAAGGGCGACGAAAATCTAATAGTCATGGGTGACTGGAATGCAGTTGTAGGGGAAGGAGTAGAAGAAAAGGTTACAGGAGAATATGGGCTTGGGACAAGGAATGAAAGAGGAGAAAGAGTTCTGTAACAAGTTTCAGCTAGTGATAGCGAATACCCTGCTCAAGAATCACAAGAGGAGGAGGTATACTTGGAAAAGGCCGGGAGAAACGGGAAGATTTCTATTATATTACATCATGGTCAGACAGAGATTCCGAAATCAGACACTGGGTTGTAAGGCGTACCCAGGAGCAGATATAGACTCAGATCACAATATAGTAGTGAGTAGGCTGAAGTTCAAGGCATTAGTCAGGAAGAATCAATACGCAAAGAAATGAAATACGGAAGTACTAAGGAATGGCGATATATGCTTGAAGTTTTCTAAGTGTATAGATACAGCAATAAGAAGCATCTCAGTACGCAGTACAGTTGAAGACGAATGGACATCTCTAGAAAGTGCCGTCACAGAAGTTGGGAAAGAAAACATAGGTATAAGGAACGTAACTGCGAAGAAACCATGGGTAATAATACTTCAATTGATCGATGAAAGGACGAAGTGCAAAAGTGCTCGGGAAGGCTCAGGAATACACAAATATAAGTCCTTGAGGAATGAAATACATCGGAAGTGCAGGGAAGCTAAGTCTAAATGGGGTGCAGGAAAAATGTGAAACATCGAAAAAGAAATGATTGCCGGAAGGACAGACTCAGCATACAAGAAAGTCAAAACAACCTTCGGAGACATTTTTAAAAGTAAGAGTGATAACATTACGAGTGCAACGGGAATTCCACTGTTAAATGCAGAGGAGAGAGAGGATAGGTGGAAAGAATACACTGAAGGCCTATAATTGGGGGAAGATATGTCTGATGTTATAGAAGAAGAAACAGGAGTCGATTTAGAAGAGATAGGGAATCCAGTAATAGAATCAGAATGTAAGAGATATTTGGAAGACAAGATCAAATAAGGCAAAAGGGATAGATAACATTCCATCAGAATTTCTAAAATCATTGGGGGAGTGGCAACAAAACGACTATTCACGTTGGTGGGTAGAATGTACTAGTCTAGCGACATATCATCAGACTTTCGGAAAAGCATCATCCACACAATTCAGAAAACCGAAAGAACTGACAAGTACGAGTATTATAGCACAGTCAGCTTAACAGCTCATGCATCCATGTTGCTTACAAGAATAATATACAGAAGAATGGAAAAGAAAATTGAGGATTCCCTAGATGACGATCAGTTTGGCTTTAGAAAAGGTACGGGCACAAGAGAGGCATTTCTGATGTCGCGGTTAATAATAGAAGCAAGACTAAAGAAAAATCATGACACATTCATAGGATTTGTCGACCTGGAAAAAACGTTCGATAATGTAAAATGGTGCTAGATGTTCGAAATTCTGAATAAAATAGGGGTAAGCTATAAGGAGAGGCGGGTCATATACAATATGTACAACAGCAAAGAGGGAATAATAAGAGTCGACGACCAAGAATGAAGTGCTCGTATTATTTTGGAAATTTGTGGTAAGGTCTTATGGGCCAAAACTGCTGAGGTCATCGGTCCCTAAGCTTACGCACTATTTAACCTAACTTATGCTAAAGACAGTACACACACCCACGCCCGAGGGAGGACTCGAACCTCCGACGGGGGGAGCCGCTCGGGCCGTGATAAGGCGCCTAAGACCGCGCGGCTACCCCGCGCAGCGAGCTCGTATTAAAAAGGATGTAAGACAAAGATGAAGCATTTCGTCCCTATTGTTCAATCTGTATATCGAAGAAGCAGTGGTGTAAATAAAAGAAAGGTTTAGGAGTGGAATTAAAATTGAAGGTGACAGGATAGCAATGATACGATTCGCTGATGACATTGCTATCTTGAGTGAAAGTGAAGGAGAATTACATGATTTCGGAATGGAAAGAAGAGTCTGATGAGTACAGAGTATGGATTGAGAATAAATCTAAGAAAGACGAAGGTAATGAGAAGTAATAGAAATGAAAACAGGGAGAAACTTAACATCAGGATTGATGGTTACGAAGTAGATGAAGTTAAGGAATTCTGGTACCTACGCAGTAAAATAACCAACGACGGAGCAAGGAGGACATCAAAAGCAGACTAGCAATGGCGAAACGGGCATTCCTGGCCAAGAGAAGTCTACTAATATAAAATATTGGCCTTAATTTGAGGAAGAAATTTCTGAGAATTTACGTCTGGAGTACAGCATTGTACGGTAGTGAAACATGGGCTGTGTCGAAACCGGAATAGAAGAGAATCAAAGCATTTGAGATGTGGTGCTACAGACGAATGGGGAAAATTAGGTGGACTGATAAGGTAAGGAATGAGGAGGTTCTTCGCAGAATCGGAGAAGTAAGCATTAAGGGGAAATCACTGATAATGAGAAGGGACAGAATGGTAGGACATCTGTTAAGACATAAGGGTATGATTTCCATGGTGCTAGAGGGAGCTGCGGAGGGCGAAAGAAGTATACACCGCGCTGATAAAAGTCATGGAAAATCTCCCAATATCGTGATGGACCTCCTTTCACAAGGCGTATTCCACAGCTGGACTTGGCATGGACTTACCAAGTTGTTGGAAGTTCGCTACAGAAATATTGAACCTTACTGTCTCTATACCTAGCCATCGATAATTTCGAAAGTGTGCAGGTGCAGGATTTTGTGCACCAATTGAGCTTTTCATTATGCGCCATAAATATTCAGTAGGAGTCTTGCTGGGCGGTCTGGGTGGCCAAATCACTCTCCTGAATTCTCCAGGATGTTCTTCAAACCGATCGCGAACAACTGTGGACCGATGACATAGCGCTTTGTCATGTATACAAATTCCATCATTGCCTAGGAAGATGAAGTCCATGAATGGCTGCAAATCGTCGTCAGGTAGCCGAGTATAGTCACTTCCTGTCAATGATCAGTTCAATTGGACCAAAGGACCCACACTATTCCATACAAACACAGCCCACACGATTATGGAGCCACCAGCAACTTCCGCAGTGTCTCTTTGGTGATTTGGATCCATAGCTTCGTGAGGTCTGTGCCACACTCGAACCTTTCCATCAGCTCTTACCAGCATAAATCGGGACTCACCTGGCCAGTCGTCTAGGGTCCAACCGCTATGGTCACGAACCCAGGAGGGGTGCTGCAGGTGATGTGAAGTTAGCAAACTCGCCTGTCATCTGCTGTCACAACCCATTAACGTCAAATTTCGCCGTATTGTCGTAACGGATACGTCCATCGTACATACCCCATGGATTTATGTGGTTATTTCACGCAGTGTTGGCTTTCTGTTAGCATTGACAATTTACGCGATCGCTGCTGCTCTCGGTAGTTAAGTGAAATCCATCGGCCACTGCCTCATCCATGGTGAGAAGTAACACTTGAAATTTGGTATTATCGGCCACCTCTGACACTGTGGATGTTGGAATATTGAATTCGCTAACGATTTCCGAAATGGAATGTCCCATGCTCCTAGCTCCAACTACCATTTCCGGTTCAAGGTCTGTTAATTCCAGCCTTGCGGCTATTAATCACGTAAGACAGCTTTTCCCATGAATCGCCTCAGGATAAGTGACAGCTCCGCCATTGCACTTGGTGTACGCTATACTACCGCCATTTGTATACATGCATTTCGTTATCTCATGACTTCTGTCGCCTCAGTTTTCTAGCATCAAACAGCATCCTCACTTTCATGGAGAAGGTTCCGAGAATGTTCGTCTGGAGCACAGCATCGTATGTTAGTAAATCATGGTCTGTGCAGAGAGGTGAGGAGAAGACGATCGATGTATTTGATATTTGTTGCTATGGAACCACGATGAAAACGAAATCGGCTGATAAGATTACAAGAATCAGCATAGATAGGAATATGTGGAAAATGTTGACATGAAAAATGATGAGGATGATGTGTCAAGACATCAGGAAATAATCGTCTATAGTACTAGAGGGAGCTGTCGACGGTAAAACTACGGGGATAGACCGATATCGGAACATATCCAACAAATAAGTGAGGGCATTGGATATAAGTATTACTCTGACATGAAGAGGTTGGCACGGGAGAGGAAACTGTAGCGGACCGCATCAAAGCAGTCAGACTGATAACCAAAAATATCATAACTCTAGTTTTGAGTAGCAGTCCTCACATAAAGAAGTAATTATATTCTCAGAAAGATATGCTGGTGTCCCTGGAGGACTTGTCAATATTCAGGAATATGACAGGGGCGCTCATTTGAAGCAAGAAGCTTCGAATAGACATATGCCCTATTCCTAATGATTTCCGGTATAAAACACATTTTGACATTCTATTCTGTCCCAAACTCTTTTCTTCCTTTGCCAGGAATGTCTTTCTGACATTAGACTAATCCGTTGTATTCGAAATTGTTCTTGGTGTGTTGTAGGTGAAGAATGTGAGGTACTGAGAGCGCGTTAGAGAGAAGCATTGGTTAACTGAGTTTTCACACACGCTAGCTAAAATGCCGCAGGTCTACACTAATAACGAAAACGCAGACTGGTGACATTTAGGGCTTCTGTGAGGTTAGTGCTCCTGCTGCAGTCGCAAAATTCGTCTACGCTTTCAGACACATCCAATTTGTGTTGGTAGAATGTTTACATTGCGTGAATTTGGTATTCTTCCTGGTTCCCAGTTTTGGTCTGCGCGTGTCGTTCAGCAACTTGTGCAAGAACATTTTTAAAGTAGTGCAAGATAGGCCTAATACTAGCACACGACGACTTTCTGTCCGTATCATTGTGTATGGCAAAAAAGTAATGGAAATGAGCGTACGGTATTATGGGCCGTGCGTCCCCCATTCGGGGAAGTTCCACCACCGAGAGCTAGTACTTATTGCATTCGACGCGACGTTGGGCGACTTGCGCGTCGTAGATGAGGATGAAATGATAACAACACAACACCCAGTCCCTGAGCGGAGATAATATCTTACCCATGAGGGGAGTCGAACCCGAGCCTCTTGGCGTGGCATTCCACCGCGCTGACACCTCAGCTAACGGGGGCTAACACTGTATATGGCGAACATTACATCAAGAATACTTGCACTTAGTTCACGTAAGTCGCGTCCACAATCTTCGCATTGGCTTGTCACTGGTTAAATGACAATCGCTATTTCCCTCATTTACACTATTCACTTATGAAGTCTCGTTTACGGGGAATGCAATCAACAGCACGCTTAATAATCACCAATGGCAGCAGGAAAAAATCCACATCTTGCAGTGGAAACAAATTTCAGAGTTCAATGTCTGGTGCAGCATGATCGGCAAAATGTTGAGAGGTCCAGTCACTTTAGGAGACAGAATGATGGGACAGAATTAATTTCACATTTTTAAAAATTTCTTTGTTGAACGCATTGAGGTTATTCCTTTGCCACATAGACTGCAATGTACTTCCAGCCTAGTCCCTCTATATTTTACCAGACGTGTGAGGGAACATCTCAACCACACTTCTCCGACTCGCTAGATTGGTTGTGGTTGTACTATTAACTGGCCACCAAGCTCGTCAGATGTAAGGCCGTTACATTTTTGCTTATAGGTGTGTATGAAGCCTAAGGTGTAAGAACGAAAGATGAACACGCGATATGAACTATTTGGTCACATCATGGGCGCTGCTGCCTTCATTGGGGAATGTGCTGAATTATTCAGACGAGCAACACGACATGTTCTCGCAAGAGAGCGTAAATGCATGAAAGTTAACTGTGGCACAGTTGAACATTTACTGTGGACAGCTGTAAAGTGATGCATACTATAACGCTTAGAAGGGAATGTTTTAAAAATAAGAATTCTTCAATTGATACTTTGTAAGAGCATGTTGTAGTGTTTAATAACTGTTACACTAACAGTTATGCATGTGTAAATCTGACAATATAGTGAACGATGCAGAACATAAATGACGGTATACATAAAATGTGTTCTATCTTGAAAACTATTAGGAACAGAGCGTATGCCCTTATCAAGTTTTTGGCTTCAAATGATCGTCCTGTCATATCCTTGAATACTGACCACTTCTCTTGGGACACTCTGTATAACGTATCTCACTGTCCTGCTCGTACAGTCTCAAACAGAGACTTTCAACGTTAGTGTGTTGCCTTCTGTTTCAGTCTTCTCATGATACCTGCTACTGAAATAGCTGGATATGTTCCATAAGTGCAACATGAAAAAGTGAATAAATGAATATGATCGTCTTTAAGTTTTTAATCGATGGTCTTTCAACCTCCTGTCTTGTTTTGAAATGCATTGAGGCTCAGTTCATCAAAGCTGAGGACGTCTATTTCAGAAGTCCTAACTGTAGCATATACTCTTCCATATCTTGATTGCGGTTTATAATTTGTAAATTAGCATGTTTGGTTGTGAAATGATTTTTTTCTCTCTTGTGTGTAGTAGTTACTCCTGGGTAGGTACACACATGGTGGTGCGAATATTTGATTATGTTTTGAGGAATGTTAGAAACATGCCACGTAGCATCAGATTTTTATAAGTGACATTTGCCATTCTAATTTACAAACCCCGTTTTACGAAATGACATAGAATAAATAGGTCTATTCGCCGTTATATTGCATCTCCAATTTACTTCCATTTACCTCTTGACAACTTCATGCCATAATCATGATTTCTTGGGTGAAAGATACCTCAAAGAAGTATAAAATATGTGTAATAATTATGTATAGTAGTGACTCTCACGATTTTGGAACATGTATGACACGCATCACCCTCTGTTTTTCCGATTGCGGAGGACATTCTTAATTAGGTGTGCTAGACGTTACAAACACATGCTCCTAGCACACCGAATAGAGTATCTAAACCGAGTAATGTGATTTGTGAATCATTACAGAGTTCTTCAGAATTCGGCGTACAGTCGTAAATGTCTTCCATTGTGGGTAGGAATAAAAATAAGTTTCTTAATGAGGTTAGCAATTCTCACCTAAGCTAATTCATACCACCGAAACATTGTACACATTGCGGATTTAGAACCAAGAATGGTGGCAGCAGTAAATTTGCATAATGGATAACACTCTACTCAATTTCACACTGACTCTTACTTTTCTGCAGTAACGATTTGTTTATAAAAGGCAATAACGTCGCTTACGTTTCTCGTCATCTGTCAAGCAACATACGTCAATATTTTTCCAATTCCATTTATCTTGTTTTTGATGAGCATCACGATATTCTTCTTACAGTAACATCTGACACAACTCCCAGATATCGAATTGAAAAATCGTTTACAAGGCGAATTTGTTGTCATATACATGTAGAGGGTAAGAGTTTCCTTCGATCTAAAAGCTTACCTTTTAAATAATTTTAAAATGGAGAGCGGAATTTTAGCACCCCTTGGAAGACGAACACACTAAAGACTAAACACAAACTGAAGTAGAACAGGAATGAAATCGGACGTGTAATTTTTAAAGGAAAACCCCCATCATTCACCTTAACACTTAAGGGAGACAATGAAAACTCTCACTCCTCCAAATGTGCGTTTAGTGTGTTAACTACCAGGCCTTCTTAGTTGGAAAATTTTTATGTAGCAAGTACTTTGCAGTCGTTACTAGACGTGGCTAGCAGTTACTGAATTCAGTTTCTTCAACAGCTTGTATATACGCCAACACATATCATTATAATTTTTTTCAGTAGTTATACCAGAATACTCAAAGGAATATTTATTAAGACCTCTGAAGCAATTCCACTGTCTCAGAGTAGTTCCATGAAGCACTAAACGTGATCTCATTGAACACAATAAGCAGACTGTGCACAACTGACCCCAGATTTCTTAACTCAACGCTCTGTTGATATTAATGGAGTAATTATGTGTGTAAACGGAATTTATAGTGGGCTACATTATTTCTCTTATCATGTATGCGATGACTTTTGAATGTAGAAAATGTATGTATGGAGATATCATTTTCACCTTGAATACCTGAGCAACTTTGAATTTTTTGTTTTATTGTTGGAGAACCATTACCTACTAATTGTATCTTCGATTGCACCAATAAATGAAAGTCACAAGACACCAGATCGAAAGCATGCAGTGTGAATGGAAGGGCCCAAAACTTGTGTTTCACATAGTACCACAAGTACAGATAACACTATTTTCATAGTACAAGAGGAATTTTATTTATTTCTGCATGTGACAGCAGAATGTCCAATGGTTGGCTATGACAGAATCATGGTGAAAACTCGCATTTGATGGTAAATATGTGTTTCATAATTTTAAAATGGGCGTGACGTATTGGGAACCAAAAACATTGCACAAAATTTCATATAGCGATGATAACACTGATTCTTCTTAAGATGTTGACTGTGAATGTTGTCCATGGAATTCACTAACCCTTCAACAGGGCTTCAGTTACAGCAGTGTGGAAAATTTGTGGCATGTTTACTGATATTTAGATCAAAATGTTTTGGCATTTGAAAATTATACTTGCTTTCAATAAAATGGAAATTCCATCCACTCTTTTCAGCTTTTACAAAGGATCAATTACAGATTCTTATTAAAAATTTTAGTTTTTCATATAATACCTTTTGATGAGAAGAAATTATGTCATCTGAGAACTTGACGATTTGACTTTGAAGATGTGTAAGGCGTACAGAATAGTTTTGTTCAAAAGAAGAATTGTATTAGTGAGGTGAACAAGCCATTACATAGTTTTGAATTTTTAGCTAATAACAGAATTTCTCTCTCTTAAAGAAAATATTGCTTAGTATTTCAGAGAACCCAAATACAGCTCAGTTTATGGTCGAAATAATGGTGTTCCATGTCATACACGTTGATGTCTGAACTGAGATACACCTATTTCGTCATTAATTAATGATAGTTGAACATTCAGATCACACTTAATGTTGTTGACATTTTCTGCTAGTGAGGAAGTGCTTCCTTTGTTTTCTCAATTTCTTGAGAAGAATCGATTTCTGGTATAAATACTCTTTTAACTCGTATGCCCAGTTACATTAGATCAAAACGTTCATGTGATTCACATTATAATCACACAATTATATTTCTCAATTCTCCATCTAGAGAAAAGTTAGTAATTGATTCTCATTTTGCCCTCTTTTAATGTCCACACTCCTGCACTTAATATTATGTAGAGGTAAATTCTATTCATTTAAAGACCTTAGAACTTAAACTATTTTTTTTTCAAATTCTGTCTTTCAGTAGTAAATGTACTAGAAACTAAGGCTTTGTTCACTTCAAGAATTCATTTTTAAAGATGCATGTTACAAAATGAAATCATGATCCAAAAGGGAAACAGTCAATACAATCGTTGCTATCAACTTTGGCCACATGACTCCTCATTTCAAATAAATTCTCTTGTGAGTTTATTCAGTGCAAAGATTTCGACTAGTATGAGCCCACAGTTTAACATTTAAGTGAGGTCTGTTATCGAAATAATGACAAATATGGTTTTAAAGTTCATAATTATAAATACTATAACAGCTAGAAGTCTCCTATGTGTTAAGTGGTCTGTAATACATCACAGTATTAAGGCATGTTCTTGTAAGTTTAGTACAATTCTAAGTTACTTGTTTAACCAGTCAATTATAACTGGGACATTTCCTGACTGGCTAAAATATGCAGATGTTAAGCCTCTATTCAAGAAAGGGGATAAAGAGATACCATCAAACTACAGACCGATTTCACTTTTGCCAGCATTGTCAAAAATTTTAGAAAAAGTAATGTACAGGCAGCTGCTCAACCATCTGACCACAAATAACATATTATCAAGAAGACGGTTTGGATTTCTGAAGGGTTCTGATATTGAGAAGGCTATTTAGACCTACAGTAAAAATGTACTTAATTCATTAAATAACAAATTACAAGCAGCAGGTATTTTCTGTGATTTATCAAAGGCATTTGATTGTGTGAACCACAACATCCATTAACTAAATTAGAATTCTATGGTGTCACGGGCAGTGCTGCAAAATGGTTCAAGTCATACCTCACTAACAGAAAACAAAGGGTATCAGTGCAAGGGACTAGTGAATTAAGTCATCAGTCATCATCAGAATGGGAAGAAATTACATGTGGTGTCCCACAAGGATCCATCTTACGGCCATTGCTTTTTCTTGTGTACATTAATAATCTCCCATCAGTTACACTGCCAGAAGCAGAGTTCGTTTTGTTTGCAGATGACACAAGTATTGCAATAAATAGTATGTCAAGTGTAGTTCTAGAAAGCTCTGCTAATGATATTTCCGTGGATATTAATAAATGGTTTAAAGCCAACTCACTGGCATTAAACTTCGAAAAGAGTCACTATATGCAATTCAGAACCTGTAAGAGGTTTCCACCCAGCATATGGATAAAATACGAAGAAGAGCAGATAGAAGAGGTTGACAGTCTTAAATTCCTGGGATTACAACTTGATAATAAATTCAGTTGGGAAGAGCACACCACAGAACTGCAGAAACGCCTTAACAAAGCTGTATTTGCAATTCGAGTGTTAGCAGACATAGGCGACATAAAAATGAAAAAGCTTGCATACTTTGCCTACTTTCATTCCATAATATCATATGCTATAATATTTTGGGGTAACTCTTCAAGTCAAACAAAAGTTTTCAGAGTCCAAAAGCGTGTAATACGTATTATTTGTGGAGTAAATTCAAGGACGTCCTGTAGAAACCTCTTCAAAGAACTGTGTATACTAACTACTGCCTCTCAGTATATTTACTCATTAATGAAATTCGTCCTAAATAATATATCTCTTTTTCCAACAGCTCAGTTCATACATACACTACCAGGAACAAAAATGATCTGCACAAGGACTTAAAAGCACTTAATTTAGTTCAAAAAGGGGTCCACTACTCAGGAACACACATCTTCAATAATTTGCCAGTAAACATAAAAAATTTAGTTACAAATAAAGCTCAGTTTAAAAGGAACCTGAAAGACTAACTAGTGGCCAACTCCTTCTACTCCATTGACGAATTTTTTAATAGAAACAAATGACGTATTGTTTATATTCATACTATTAGTATTGTTATTTCAGCTTAAAAAAAATAAATTGACATGTTCCACATCCACGAGGATCTCCTCAGCACGGATCTATGGAACGAAAAACTAATCTGATCTAATCTAATCTAATCTAAGAGTAACACAAGTTCGGAAGAAAATCGATTTTTGAGAAAAAACTTACACCCATTTATTTATTTTCTTTCTATTTAATCGCCCTACTTAATATGTGTGGTTTCGTCTTGATCATATAATTAGCTTTAGTGGTACACCACTGCACAGCACTGGAGTAACTCAATTTGTGTCACATACATAAAGGCATACTGTGTGGCTCCCCTTGCTCATATGGAGAACATTCTGAATTGGAAATATACATTTTAAGTTGTGTAGTTATTTTCATCAAACGGTGCACATGTATAAAAATATATTCATGGGTATCATGTTCGAATGAGTAGAGGGCCAAAACCAGAATACAATGTCGAGTCCTGTAAAAACAGTCCAGTGGTTTGGAAGCTCTTGATTTAATGGCATATGACCTTAGAATTCACTGCACTTGCACTAAGATCGAAATTTTGATCTTTCTTTTCCATTCTCTGTAGCTTCAACTGATCTGTCACCATATATAGTCATAGCCAATTGGAGAGTCTTTATTATTTTGAACACCATTATCTCAGTAAAATCTCAAACACAATGATACATATTTAGACTGGTATAAATTTGAAACAAAATATGACCTAATTTACACAGTGTAGGAGCCTATAAAATCCGCATTATTATACTACTTAACTTTATGGTGAGATTGATTATAAATTCACAATATTTCAAGGCACTCAGAGACACGTATTGCTCAACAATAATCTCTGCCAAACATATGAAGATGAATGGCAGTATTAAAGAGTTCTATGTTACTTCTTGAAGAAAATCTGGAGAATACATTATTTAGATCACATTTATTAATATGTCATAAAATCGTTTTATTATAATGTGTGTTGTTCAGCATACCATTTGATGAGAAGTAAAGCAATGATGAGTTAATATATTTTAGGTGTAAGTAAAAATCTAGTTAATCACCTGCAAATGAAGTAGTTCGGTAAAACTGTGTGATTATAAAAATTTATATACTTTCCACATCTTTCTATAGAAGTAAACTTCCAGAAATGTGAATGATTTGAACTAGTTTGTAGTGTTTCCTTTAACATAATATAAAATTTAAACTTAAGACCTTAATTAATGAAACCACAAATGTTATGTCAGAAGTATTAGAAATTCTGAGATTCTAAAGATCCTCATTTGTGCAAAATAATATCTGGAAAATAGAGAATGCATAACAACCAAATTAATATGAATGATCAAATAATTAGTGTAAAACTGGAAAAAAACAATACTAAATCGAATTAATGGGAAAACTATATGAACATAATGATGGAAAAAGTCAGATTATTATGGTATATTAGTCTTTTAAATTTAAGTAACTTCGTTCATTTCTACATTCAAACTACTTTTCGATAATGCAACAGTTATCAACTTACCTATTTATTATTAATCAATACAAAGATTAATTAATACCAACATGTTTTTGTATTCCTGTTATCCTCTGCCAAACCTCTTTATCCAGTGCATATTCCTTGTCAATGTTGCGGTGTTCCATTACTCCATTTATGTGGTCTGTTCAAGAATGTCATGGTCTTCCATGCTTACGTCTGCTGGGTGGTTTCCATTCATAAACCTTCTTTGGCCACCGATTATCTGGCATTCTCATCATATGTCTGTACCATTTTAATGATTTTCTTTCAATTCTAGCTAACACTGTATCATTTGCCTTCATTCAAGCTCTTACTTCATCATTAGTTTTTCGTTCGATTCTTGATATTCTGGCACTTCTATGCAGCTAATACATTTCCACAGCTATTAGTCTTTTTTTGAGATCCACATTTAATATCCATAGTTCTGATCCATTTCATAGCATTGATTCAACCATTATCTTATCTACTTTTTTCTTATTGCTATAGGAAATATCCTTCTCTCACCAAAAAGAATTCATACACCCTAACACTTTTCTGCTTTGCAGTAGTCTATATTTTACTTCTGTATGGCCCATTCCATTTTTATCAACATCTGCCCTGAGATATTTAAATTTCTCTACCTGTCTCATAACTGCTTTGACATTGATGTGTACTTCAAATTTAGCATCACTATTCACCACCATATACTCTGATTTTGTTAGATTCATTTGTTGTCCCCATCTGTTGTGTTCCTGATATAATCGCCATATCATGAACTCAGAGTCATAAACATCTTGTGCTATAATAACTTTATTATCAGTAAAACTTAATGAAGATATGTGTACATAGTTGACAGTGATTCCCATTGCTCTGCAGCTGTTCATCCAATTTCGGAGAGCCACTTCTACATATAAATTGAACAAGATGGGTGACATACTGCAACTTGTAGCAAACCTTTAGTGACATTAATAGGTTCTGATAACTTCTGACTAGTTCAATCTGTATCACATTATCTCTTTCCATTTCAATAATAATATGTAAGAGGTGATCATCCATACCTATATATTTCATAGCTTCCCACAAATTAGATCTAGGGACCGTATCGTAAGCTTTTGCTAAATCTTCAAAGGTAATGTGTAGCTCCTTCCCTACTGCTATAAATTTCTCCATTAGTCGTTGTAAAATAAATACGTTATCTATACATGATCTGTTTTGCCTAAATCCACTCTGGTCTTCCCCAATATGGTGGCCAACATTTTGTCTAATTTTCTCAAACATTATCTTGCCAAATAAGCGGTTCATTGTACAGTTGACACTAATCCTTCTTTAGCAGTTTGTGTCTCTTCTATTCCCTTTCCTGCAAATAGAAACCATATATGACTTTTTCCATTCTGAGGGAATTGCAATCCTTTTACCACAGTTGTTTCTTCAGATATCTTCCTCCAGATTTCAATAATTCAACAGAAGTGTTTCCTTTACCAGGTGATCAGCCATTCTTTATTTTAATTAATGTACAATGATCCACCTATTAGACTCCCAATTTCTATACATTTTTGTTCCCACAACTTGTTCTTTTCTAATTTAATTCTGTTCCATAATTCGTAATTTGTTATCTGGTAGTTTTGCTTGTCCTGTAGTGATTTACTTGATAACCATTTTTGTAGAGATTTTTCTTTTCCCTAATCAAGATCTTCAGGTCATCAGCCATCAGTGGAGGATCCCATTTACCTAGACTCTTACTGTCAGTCTCTAGTACCTTTAGAGAAATTTTTGTAAGTGTATTTTAATATTTTCATATGCTACTTCAACAATGTCATCTTCTGGAATCGCTTTTAGTTCATTTTCTAATCTATGTTGAAATAAAACACTGATATTGAACTGCTTCAGGAGAAAGAGCTCATACCTTGCCTGCTCTAATTTCTCATGATTGCTGTGGTCATCCACTTGTCCAGTTGTTCATAGTTTTCTGCTAAATGGGTGAGTGAAC
This sequence comes from Schistocerca piceifrons, assembly GCF_021461385.2. Classification (NCBI taxonomy): domain Eukaryota; kingdom Metazoa; phylum Arthropoda; class Insecta; order Orthoptera; family Acrididae; genus Schistocerca; species Schistocerca piceifrons. Next base: position 373,219,847 of record NC_060142.1, read on the forward strand.
TATGCTAAAACTAAGTAGTGATCAGACCCACAGTTTGCTCCCTGCATGACTCTACAGTCCTGAACTACCATTTTTGGCCGCTGCTTGGTAATGATGCAATCAGTTATTGATTTCTGCTGTAACGATGATCTCTCCCATGAATACCTGTCTCTCCTATGTATACCTGTATGTGAATAATGTGTGTTCAGAATTTTCAAGTCATATTGGTTACAGAATTCTGGAAGATTTTCTCCAGACTGTTAATGACATTTTCTCCACGTCTTCCTACTACTGCATCATTTACTTGTGAGCCAACCATTGCATTAAAATCTCTTGCTATTATTACTTCTTGGTGCTTTTTGACTTGGTTGAGTAGATGGTCTAATTTCTGGTAGGAATGGTCTTTGGCTCGCTGTGCTGCATCGTCGTTTGGTGCATTCACCCTTATTATAACGTTTTCAATGCCATATAACTTGATGGTAATAGTTGTGTTGGCAGAAGAGCCAACACCGTGTCACTAGAGGAGGCCAAAATGCAGGCGTTTTAGCTCACGCAGTCTGGCGTGATGAGGGAAGGACTATACTGACGTGAGGTCTGGAACATGACAAGGAATTACAATTCAGAAAGCGGACGTAATTAGTGTGATACTTAACTTTAATCTATTAATGATCAACGTCGCTCTTGACGGTACGTGATTCACAATATTATCAGTTCAGAATACATTCTTGAAGAATATGGCGCCTTGCTAGGTCGTAGCAAATGACGTAGGTGAAGGCTATGCTAAACTGTCGTCTCTGCAAATGAGAGTTTATGTAGTCAGTGAACCATCGCTATCAAAGTCGGCTGTACAACTGGAGCGAGTGCTAGGGAGTCTCTAGACTAGACCTGCCATGTGGCGGCGCTCGGTCTGCAATCACTGATAGTGGCGACACGCGGGTCCGACGTATACTAACGGACCGCGGGCGATTTAAAGGCTACCACCTAGCAAGTGTGGTGTCTGGCGGTGACACAACAATAGTGGCGTTTCTTTCACATAAAAATGCACAGCCCTTGATGTAAGCAATCAGAGCTTTATTAATTAGAATGGAAACACCTGCTTTCTCTCATTTATATTTATCAACTCCAGACCAAAAATGGATGAAATTTCCAAATTTCTCATTCCCTTGTCCCTTCTTTTTGGTTTCTGTCAGAACAATTATGTCCACCTTCAGTCGACTAATTTCATTCTCTATTTCGGTTTGTTTATTTGCCAGATTTTGAACGTTCCAAAGTACCAACTCTCAATGTCCTTTTCCTTGGCAATAATTTTCATGAAGAGTTTCTATCAGATTTCCGATGTTCTGCTTTAGATTCTCGAGCTTATAGAAGGTTCTTTGTGGATAATGAGGGTAATGGGGTGCTGCCTATTGACCCAACCCCCAACTTGAAGGATCGGGATTTGATATCAGGATTTACTCCCCTAGGACGGTTGGCTTCACCACACCTATAGAGACCCTAGATTCTCGAGCTTATAGAAGTTTTTTGTGGATACTGGGGATAATGGGGTGCTGCCCATTGACCCACCCCCAACTTGGCGGATCAGGATTTTATATTAGGGTTTACTCACCTAGGAGGGTTGGCTTCACCACACCTATAGAGACCCCCTCCCCCTTCCCTAGGTGGGACACATTTCGTCTGGTTCCTCCGTTGAGGCCTGTCTGGCTTCAGTGACCCTGCCAGTAGCTGCACTACCACTGACATAGCCCTCAACTTCGCTGGAGCATTCAAACTCTGCTGCCTGTTACTGAAGGTATCTTCAATAAGGCAGTGTCCCTTGGGAGGGTTAACTTACTTAATTTTCAATTACATAATACTAAATTTAATTTGATTGTGTTAGTTGAGTTTTCTATAAGACTTAAATACTACTGAGTGTCTCGATCATTGTAGCTGATGAAGTCCATGTAACTATGTATATTTTTATGAAGCACATATTCACAGTAACCTATCGATTGTTGGCAGAAGATCAAGTGAGTGCATTACTAATCATTGTAGAACTTCAGTGAAAATGCATAGAGAAACAGTATTCAAATTTTGTGAACTGGTGATGAAAGTGTGGTTTCTAGTGGATTACCAGAACTGAAGATACAACGTGCTTCATGTGATTATGCTGATGTGTATATTGATTTTAAAATACTGTCATAGACTGTGCGTTGTTGAGGGAAAAATCTGACGTTTACAAGGACATGGTCCTAATGCTCTCTACTCTTCCAAATAATTTGTTACTATTCTATACACTTTCGTACTGGAAATCTTCATATTTCATTAACCTAATGCATTGGTTGCACTACAGTAATTCATAAACATTTTTGATCTGAATATAAAGATTTTATAATGATGTAATGTTGCTTGTAGGTTTGTTCTAGCATTTAAAGATAAATTTTATTCCTGGAATAGTTATAGCACTGCATGAGATTCGTAATACTCTAGAATTACTTTAAACATTGTTACATTATTTGAATTATTTGTTATTTCTAAATCACTATATGAAATATACTCTAACATATACTCAAACACTTTCAAGTTATGGTCTAACCTGGGTTAGCATTTGTGAAGTACACATTTTTGAGTCATTTTGATTTGTATAGCTCTTGTTGCCTTGTTTCCTATAGTGTAGCCCTCTCACTGGCAGTAATTATTCTTCATTTATCCATAAGTGATAACTAGGATAGTGAAAAATATTCGAATTATTACTGAAACTTATCATTGTATACTACAATTAGTGATGTAAATCATACATCCTTAATCATGAATCTCTAATTTCTAATAATTTTCCTTTGATAGAAATTAAGGTATTTGCTACTGGTCAATTTTGCTTCTCTCCTCGTGACCTCATATTTATACAGTTTCTAATAAGTGTCATTTATTACTGATAGTTGTTTCGTAAAATACATGTCAGTTATAGCTATTGTCAAAATGATGCATAGTTCAACTTGAAAATATTTCGAGTACTATGCACTCGGTCTTCTTCAAGTTCAGTACCACATTAGCATAATGGTACATAGATGAAGGTGTACCAACCAGTTTAATGTTGATATTGACTGATTCATAGAAAACATAAATGTTTTCCATTTCTTGTAAGGACATCAGTACCAGTTGTCACCTGTACAAAAAAAAGGCTGTTTGAGTTACTTTTTGTTTCTGTCACTGAAATGTAAATTTTCTTTCTTTTTTTTTAAAATAAAATAAAGTGTTTTCATGGTCCCCCAGAGATACTACCTACACTTTTAAAAAGCTTATTGAAGCTATCGTATTTTATTATCTAGTCTCTTATTGCCTACTGTTGGACATATATAACATATTTCTATTTTTAAAATATTATAGTTGCTGTACAACATAAGTTATATAATCTGGGATATGTTTCAAATTCCCCATAGCAGAAAACGAAATCATAGATCAGTACTTCGGTCACAAGCATCGAATCCAAGAGAAATAAATACTAACCGCGAAGGCCTACGTTATATGACGGCTGAATGTACCTGGGTGTCCTAGAAGTGTTTCACTGATTACAAACATTCATAAGGCATAAACTTTGAGAGACACTGAAGTCTTTGTGTACATTCATTCTTACTGTTACTTTATTTGTTACAGGGCAAGTGATGCTACAATACAGAAATCGGACACCATTTGCAAACAACACACACACAAATCAGAAGAAGGTCCCACGTTACCCCTGGTACCACGGAATAATCACCTAAGCCAGTCTAGAGACACTTCCAGATGACATACCATAATAGACCGTTAGAGGCAACCCTAAGCTGAACGTGTGGTGTGATCTTATGCACAACAAATTGTATGACCTCCTTTGCTTCATATTAACGACAATCACAGTGAATATCTATCTTGGTATATTGCAGTTATTTGTTGTGGCACAGATTCAAGATTTTCCAGGCTTGATTTTGCAACATGATGGTGCGTCACCTCATTGGAGTTTAGATGTTCGTGGCGATTTGGATAAAAATTTTCGGGAAAATAGATTGGGCGTGGCGGTCCCATCAGCTGGCCTCCTCAGTCACCGGACAGAGCACTATTGGACATCGGGTTATGTCAAGGACCAGATTTACCTAACACCAGTTAATGGCATGGCAGCATTACGGAGCAGAATTACTGACGTCATAAAATCCATTTCCCACGAAACGTTGACCAATTGGAATATCGCCTGGATATTCTTCGGGCAACGAAAGGAACACGCGTCGAAATTAATTAAGTGTGTATGTTCGTACACAAAAACGTGAATGTGTTAGCCACACTTCAAGATAAAAGATGTGTGTCTACATATATGTCATATATTCTGCCTTATGCTTGTTTGTAATCAGGGGAAGACTTCCGAGACACCTTGTACTCTATTTTACGTAATTATGAAATACAGTTTTGTCACACCTGCAGCATTTAACTGCAAACTGCTTTCCTGGATTTCACTAGTAGTTCTCTGCTTACAAAATCTACGTTTTATAACCAGTATTAACAGTGAAAGGCATTTTCACGTTATGTGGGTCGTAACCCATTAAGGAAATGATGCTCTAAATTAGGTTACATAGTGGATATAATAGTGGACAAGTCAAAGATTGTGTGTCGGATTATTCTATCATCATCTTGTTTAGGTTCACTGAAATCATTTTAGCGGAATACTAGTAAGGTCCTAATATGACTGGTTTTCTCACCTTTTCATACAAAACTTAGGTTGCAGTAACGTTGACATAACGTTAAATTTCAAACTTCATCACTTCTTCTGAAAATACTTTCAAACATGGTTTCATACGGTGTTGGATGATGGACAGTTGCTGCTTTCTAAATGATTCGAGTGCCTGTTTTTTTTTTTTTTTTTGTATTCTTCTACGGTAACATGATAAAAGTTTTCTTCGGCTTGTCATAGAGTCACCGCAGAGGCCCAGTCACTGCAGTCGCCGCCAACTACAGGTCACTGCACGCTGAGAACGCAGTGTCTTTCCGTAATATGCTTACCTCGTGTTTAACCTATCAGTCTGTTGTTTCATCTTAGACTGCCGAATTTAGCATCACCATTTTACTATTACGCACGATCTACAATTTCACTGCAGAAGACTAATAATTTTCAGATTTTTGTGGAGGATGTCAATTTTACCTTTTCGTCAAATAACGAAAACCAAATCCACCATTCAATGGCAAACCTTATGTGACTCTGGCGCAGCAATGTTTAAGTTTGAAACGGAGAACAAATATTATTTCTAGTACTGACAGCATAAACTGCGTTGTTGATTTGAAATATATTTTACAGCAGGTTTCGCTAACGGGTAAGTACATTGGGAAGCTTAATTCATCTATATCTACGTGAATACTCTGCTGCTCACATCAAAGTCCCTGGCAGGGGGTTCAATGAACCACCTTCAAGCTGTCTCTCTACCGTTCCACTCTCGAACGGCAGACGAGAAAAACTAGCACTAAAATTTTGCTGTGGTAGCTCTGATTTCTCTTATCGTGATGATCATTTCTCCCTCTGTAGATGGGTGCCAACAGAATGTTTCCGCAATCGGAGGAGAAAACTAGTGATTGAAATTGCATGAGAAGATCCCATCGCAAAGAGAAACGACTTTGTTTTAATGATTGCCACTCCAATTCAAGTATCATGTGTGTGGCACTCTCTCCACAATTTCGCGATAATACAAAACGAGCTGCCCTTCTTTGAACTTTTTCGATGTCATCCGTGAGTCCCGCTTGATGCGGATCCTATACAGCACAGCAATACTCCAGAATAGGGAGGACATCCTGTTCCTTGAACGTGCTTCTATAGGACGTTACTGAGTTAAAACCACAAAAAGTTAGTATCACATGCGTTTGAACTCGGAAAACTTACCTTGGCTTCATCATTTACCTCAAATTCGTTCTGTATGACACTGTGGAATGAAAATAAAGGAAGTAAATAATTTATTTATTTTTATAGTATGTGTTTCTAAGAAGAACCACTTTGTAAATAAATATTTGTTCAGGCGTTTCAACGCTTGTATTGTAATCCTAAAAATGTAACACCGTTAAAAATTTCTGTACGGTTTTGTCATTTTCCATACATATGCTTTGAGGATCCCAAGTTCTGAACTCAGTATAGTGTGTTATTTTTGTGTCTTCTGTTGTGACTGTGTACATCCCAGCTCGCTTGAAAATGACTTTTTTACCAACAGTACAAACTATCAATGAGTAAATGCGTTGGGAAGCAAGTGTATGATTTCCAGCATACCTAAAAAGCCTTCCGCAAGACGTACGATTATCTGCTTTACGTAATATTCTTACTCTTCGCTTCTGCTGAACAAACACTTTACTTAGGTGCACTGCCGCAGCAGATAATTCCCGAACACAACGGATATACGCAAAATAAGCAAACACTCTTGTCTTTGGGTCAACACAATGGAAGATGTTTCCAACGGTACAGTATGCTGAACTGAGCTTGTTTATAAGTTCATTAAAGTGTTGACTCCATTTTAAAGTCTTGTCCAGCTGGACAACAAGGAATTTTACTCATAGTGCTTCATGTAGTATATGACGATTAATTTATGCTTCTGATATTGTTGCGAATTGCATGATGATTAATAGCTTAGTACAGGACCGTTCCCTATTGACACTCTTTCTTTCCTGTCAGAGAGGAACGATGTGAACTATAGTGTGGCATTTCCTGTTATGCCATCATGGAACATGCGGCTCATAACTCTGAAGTGCTTACTTCAGATCGGTCTCTTATTATTCTGCCTGTGACCGAAACGCCTCATAAATACGAGGTTTGGAACTTTAATAGTGGCAACTATTTATTTACAACTCGTACAAAATAGGTACGTTTTTCAAAGTTTTACTGACCCTCAAAGTAGTCACTAGCATTGTGCAGAACCCGTTGTCAGCGATGTGGAAGTCGTAGGATACGCTAGGCAGTGACAATTGTGTTGACAGTTCGAGCGGCGCGGTCTATTGCCCGACGAATTCGCAGCAGTTCTGAAGCGACTGCCGTGAAGTGTTTCCTTCAGTTTAGAAATCGAGTTGATCTCACTATGGCTTAAGTAAGGAGAGGGCACTAGGTTGTACAGCACTTAGCAGCCCCATCAGTCAAACAAATCAGTAACAGCTTGCAGTGTACGTGCTTGAGCATTGTCCTGCAAAATGATGGTCAGATATTGCAGAAAGCGTCATCACTTCTGTGTCTGTGCTGTTCATTTTTGGAACACAACCTACGACCAGCAGAGAGACAGTGGTGATGACACTTACTGCAGTACATGACCATCATTTTGCAGGACAATGCTCAAGCACGTACGGTGCAAGCTGTTACTGATTCGTTTAATTGATGGGGCTGCTAAGTGCTGTACCACCTACTGCACTCCCCTGACTTAAGCAATCGTGAGTTCTACTCGCTTTCTAAACTGAAATAAACACTTCATTCGCTTCAGAATTGCTGCGGATTCGTCGGGCAATAGACCGCGCCGCTCGAACTGTCAACACAACTGGCACTGCTAAGAGTGCCCTACGACTTCCACATCGCTGGAAACGGGTTATACACGATGCTGGTCACTACTTTAAAGGTCAGAAAAAGTTTGAAACACGTATCTATTTTGTACGAGCTGTAAATATGTAGTTGCCACTATTAAAGTTCCAACCCTCGTATGTAGTGTTGTGCAACGGGAATTTCTGTTGTTAGAAGTCGAACTACACTAGGGTGATTTATGAATGACGTTTCCACATAAATGATGCCAACAGTATTTTATCTTCGGCTTGTGAATTTACGCCTAATCTACTTCCCCCATACAATCAGTCCAACACTGCATTCCGTTTTTCTTTCCACAATTGATACGAAAAGGAAAGTAAAAAATTGTGCAATGGCCAGCGATCTGTAATGACGAATTTGAAATTAATTGACCAGTCTATTACCAAATGATTCACCGAACTTTGTGTTAGATCGATAGTCGATGTTCTTTGTTTCCGTTATATAAGCGGGAAGCGATTTCATGGACGGCGGGCTGTTAGCCTTGCCGCTGCCCCTTACGCTTTACGTAAGCGCTTCTTACTCGTTGCAGCCTAAACCTTGCACTGAGGTCGAAAATAAGGACAAAAGGCGCTTTTTTAGAGTGGATAATTCCTAGGAGATCTCTAACCGCATAGCAGAAAAACAAAAAATACATTGCGGCGGTCGGCACATGCTTTGTAGAGGTTTATTGAAGAATGACTGTTTTCTTAGTTTCCTTCCTTAAATAGATTTTTATGATAATCGACGCCTTGACAAATATCTATTTGATTCCATAATGAGAGGTAAACTATTTCTTTCATTTCTGCATCATATTATGACGTTATTTTGCAACGTATTCATTTGTGACACGGTTGTTAATAAGAGTATAACTAGGTTAACACAAGGTTAGTTTGTATTTAATATCAGACATTTCTTCGTAGCAAGGACTGCACGAGACGTTCCTGGCCGATACTGTCACCGATGATGTTCCCCTTATTACTGTTTTCATGAAAAGGTGCAATGTACATAAAAGATACTTACCGTCAACGGTGTTCTAAAACCATAAATTAAGTGGGTGGCCAAGTTTGAGAAGTTATTATACAGCTTCCATGAGCAAAGACACCTAGGGTGCCAAAAATAAACGATTATAGCCCACGACTGCAGACAGAATTATAAGGAAAATATTTTGAAGAGGACAGCATATAGATCAATATGTGTTTATACTTAATTATTCCGAAACACGAGAATTATGTCTATTGTAAACTTAACGATTTCTTTTGTATATGAAACGGCAAAAACTCCCATTATTTAAAATTACAATTGAAGAAAACTCATTTTCAGTAACCACCACTTTACAAGATATTTTAAACATTTCTGTGCGTAATAACATTTCTATAAGTTTCCTTAAGCTTTGCGCGACGCGTCTGGTGCATTTCTTTACATAATCAGCTCAATACGTCAAAATCTGTCACTGGAAAGACTTTTTGTTTCTTACAGTTCTGTTCAACTATACTTTGTGGAATTTTCCGAACTGAAAATTCGAAATTAAGCTTGTTTGCTCCATTTTTCCATAGATTCCACATAAGTATGACACACCAACCAGTTCGCCCTTGAAAGTTGAGGTGAGGGATCTCTTTTACCGTACCACTGCCTGACTGCCGTACGCACACACCAGTGTCATTCGTTTTAAATAAAATATCTTATGTACGGAGCCACTACTGAAACTACTTAAAGCTGATTGAGTACCAGATATGCACATCTTATGCTAGCCGCATTGCTGAATCAACCATTTTCAAATCTCATGTTCATCTAGGAACTTTCGAAGAGTGAATCGTTCCTAGCTGTGAAAGAGCGCAAGTCTTTCCGATTCGTAACAAGGGTAAGAGAATGGATACACAAAATTGCAGACCAGCAACTCTGTGCCCTCTGTTGCAAGATTACATAGTATACCTTAAAATCCAACGTCATTACAGTCCTCAAGGAAAAGAAACCTCATTCAGCCAACTGACACAAATTTAGAACACTCTTTGTGTAAAACCCAGCTCGCGTTTCTATCAAACTCTCGCAAACCATTATATATTATAAATGGAGGCAAATTTATATGTACATGTAAACCACTGAACTCATTTCAACCAAACGTGGTACACATATCACTTACTGTCTGTAAATCATCGCTATGGGGGTTAGAACCACCTGCCTAACAAAGGGGTGGGGGTGAGAAAGCAACGTAGCCCACGACACGCTACTACCTATACCCAATATTAGAGAATGAAAGCACTTAGAGACCTGCAACCAACTTTACACATAATTTCCAACCTTCACGAATCTGTACCACGTTGACGAGCGCCACAAAATGAAAGGAAAAAAGTTTATCGCCAACTACATTTCGATGTTTAAGTAGTAAAACTGCATTTGGAGCATGACTTCTTGATTAATTTCTTCGTTACTGCTAACTGTGTTCACGACACATTTTGAAGAAAATATTCAGATATACAACTAAATCTACCAGAAAAGTCTGTCATTGTACCACACACAGTTCAGGGAATATGATGTCATAAAGACTAAGATGAGCGAAAAACTAGCGCATTATGCCAGACATTTAAACTTATTACTTCAATGCCACTAACCCTTTTAAAAATATCTTTCGCAGACGGTATACACATCTGTCCCTCAATGTACCTATCAAAATATATCGTTATACGATGTTGACTCTGAAATTATTGGTATATTAGAGCACCAATTAAATAATTTGACAATCCAGAGACTTCCTTTACCAGGATACAGATTAGCTGGCTGATTTTGAAGCAGTTCCTTGCGAGGTGGGGGAGTGGATATTTACTTAAAAAAAAGTATTTCATTTGAGTCCATAGACGCATCATGACACTGCTCTGAACAGATATTTGAATGTTGTACAGAGTCAGTTGAATTTAGTGGAACTAAACTTCTAATTGTTGTTATTGATACGTCCCCTAACTCCGACTTCAGAGCATTTCTGCTCAACCTAGGGAGGGTCCTTGATTCACTTTGTAGGAAATACCAGAAATTATTTATATGTGGTGACTTAAATATTAATTTTGTGTATGATGGTGCAAGAAAAAGAACGATGATATATCTCATAAATTCATATGATCTGATGCAGACTGTGTTTTTTCCAACTAAGTTGCTGGGGAACAGAAGCACAGCCACAGACAATATTTTTATTCATTCTTCGTTACTAAATGGGCATCCTGTCAATGAAAGGGTGAATGGCCTTTCACACTGTGATGCACAAATTTTAACACTAAAAGGCTTTAGTACTCAAACAAATGTCATATTTAATTACAAACTACGTAAACAAGTTAATCCAACAGCAATAGAGAGTTTTTTAAACTCTGTCAACGAACAAGAGTGGCAGGATGTTTATAGTGCCGATAACAGAGATGCTAAATATAATGCTTTCCTTAACACATTTCTCATGCTTTCCATTAGAGCGTTCTAAACGGGTAATAAAAGTAATAGGCAGCCCTGGTGGCTGACTATTGGGATAGGGATATCTTGTGGATCAAAGCGGCAATTATATCAAAATGTCAGAAGTAGTCACAATAAAGCCACAGTAGGCCATTACAAACAGTACTGTAAGGTGCTTAAAGATGTCATTAGGAAGGCAAAGAGTATGTGGTATGCTAAAGGAATAGCTAATTCACAGAATAAAATTAAAACCACATAGTCAGTTGCGAAGGAAGTGTCTGGTCAGCAGCACAAGGTCGACGATATCAAGTCAGTTCATAGTACAAATATTTCTGTTACTCATATCAGATATATGTGCAATATTTAACAATCATTTTCTGAGCATCGCTGGTGAATTAAATAAAAATTTAGTTTCTACAGGTAATCATACAACTTTCTTGGTAAATGCCTTTCCGAGATTGATGTCTGAAATACTCCTCTGTGATACAGACAAGAGGGAGATTGAGTCAATAGTTAAATCACTGAATACTAAGGACTCTCATGGTTATGACGGAGTGTCTATCAGAATATTAAAGTACTCTGCACCACACGTTAGCCCTGTATTTAGCCATATCTGTAATTTTTCCTTTAGGAATGGTCGGTTTCCTGAACGATTAAAGTACTCTGTAGCAAAGCCGCTTTATAAAAAGTGAGAAAGGGATAATGCAGATAGTTTTAGACCTATTTCTATGCCATTAGTGTTTGCAGATGTTATTGAAAAGTCTGTATATGCAAGGATAATTGATAATTTAATATCACACGATTTGCTATCAAATGTACAGTTCGGATTTAGAAGTCGTTTAACAACTTAAAATGCTATAATCTCTCTTCTCTCTGAGGAACTGGATGGGTTAAACAAAAGATTTCGAACGATTGGCATATTTTTTGATTTAACTAAGGCATTTGATTGTGTTGATTACTAAATATTGCTCCAGATGTCGGACCATAACGGAATGGAGGGAGTAGCTCACAATTGGTTCTCCTCTTTACGGTAGCAACAGACAGCAAAAGATCATTATTCACAATGTTGATAATGGCTGTGATGTGCGGTCTAAGTGGGGTAGAGTCAAGTGGGGCGTGCTCAAGGGATCAGTAATGGGGCCACTCCTGTTCCTTATTTATATAAATGATATGCCCTCTACTATTACAGGTAACACTAAAATATTTCTGTTTGCTGATGACACTAGCTTGGTAGTAAAGGATCTTGTGTGTAACATTGGCTTGTTTTCAAATAGTGCTGTACATGACCTAAGTTCATAGCTTGTAGAAAATAAACTAACGCTAAATCACAGTAAGACTCAGGTACTACAGTTTCAAACACACAATTCAATAAAACCTGACGATTAAATTTCACAGAAGGGGCATATAATTAGTTCAAATCTCTAGGTGTTCAGATAGACAGTAAGCTGTTGTGGAAAGCTACGGTCAGGATCTTGTTCAAAGACTTAATACCCAATTTTTACTATTCGAACGGCATCTGAAGTGAGTGATCACTCGACACGAAAGTTAGTCTACTTTGCTTATTGTCATGGCATTGTGTTTTGGGTTAACTCTTCCCACTTTAAAAGGATAGCTTTGCTCAGAAACGGGCGGTTCGGGCAGTAAGTGGTCTAAGTTCACGAACGTCTTGTCGACCCCTGTTTACGAGTCTGAGTAATTTGACATTGGCCTCTCTCTCTCTCTCTCTCTCTCTCTCTCTCTATATATATATATATATATATATATATATATATATATATATATATATATATATATATATATTCCTTACTGTTATTTCTTGTTAACAATATTAGCTTATTCCCAAGAATAAGCAGCTTTCCCTCAGTTAGTACTCGGCAGAAATCAAACCTGTATTTGGATCGGACTTCCTTAGCTCTTGTGCAGAAAGGCGTGCAGTGTACTGCTGCATCAATTTTCAATAAGCTACCACTCGAATTCAAAAATCTTAGCTGTAATCCACGCTCTTTCAAATCCAAACTGAAGACTTTCAACATGGGCCACTCCTTCTATTCTGTCGAGGAGTTTCTTGAAAAATTAAGCTGATTCTAGCTGCGTTGTTGATTGAGTTTACGTAAACTTATGGACTGACTTTTTTCAGGTTCATGTACTGACACGTTCCATGACCTTGGCGATTTGCTCCTCAATTTGGTCTTCCGGAACTTGACGTGTAAATGAAACTAAATAAATGAAAATAAAAACACATTCTTCGGGTGAGACGTCCTCAAACACTGAGTTGCGTGAGAAACCTCCGTATCATGTACGACGTTTTAATTTCTTACTTCTTTACTAATAACTCCATCCATAACGCATTTCGTAGACAGCAGCCATGTGTACCGCCGGATGTACGTATAGAATTATATCATCGTATAGCGCATAGTTCAGGTGATACGACATCATAAACATTGATTTGTGTGTAAAAGAAACTGCAGGACGAAACTCGTTAGAGATACAGGTGACACATGTCTGCATACACGTGTGAAATAAATTAAACATACGTGAAATATATTTGACAAGTATAGACGCGAGCAAAGCTGTGGATAAAAAGCTCATCCTAAACCCTGGTACGAGTTCAGTCATATTTGGTACACAGTTACAATTCCGGGGAAGGGCGAGGGGTAAAAACCACCAGCCTACTACTGAGGTGAGAGTGATAACCTGGAGAGAGAAAGGAGTAGGAGGAGACGGACAAACAGCGAGGGGGAAGGAGGAGATAAGCGCAGATAGGGGATAGTAGCAATGGAGGGACGTACTAAACTAAACTCCATCCGAACAGGCCTTGAAAGGCCCAACGGTACCGACCGGACGTCGTGTCATCCTCAGCCCACAGGCGTCACTGGATGCGGATATGGAGAGGCATGTAGTAAGCGCACCGCTCTCCCGGCCGCGTGTCAGTTTACAAGACAGGAGCCGATACATCTCAATCAAGTAGCTCCTCAGTTTGCCTTACAAGGCCTGAGTGCAACCCGCTTCCCAACAGTGCTCGGCATACCAGATGGTCACCCATCCGACTGCTAGCCTAGCGCGACAGCGCTTAACTTCAATGGAAATGGTCAGAGAGAGGGAAGAGACGGACAGAGACAGGAGCAGGAAGAGATAGGCAGAGAGATGGGGGGGACGACATGAGCATACAGGGGGGTTAGGAGGAAATGGATGTAGAATGGGACGAGAAAGATATGGAATCAGAGAAGGAAGGAGGAGACAAACAGAGGGGAAGGTGTAGATAGACAGAGGTGGAGGAGCAAATTGATGAAGAGAGGGGAGGATTGGATGGACAGAGAGAGTTTGAGGATGATATGGACAGATATGGGTGTGGAGAAGGTGGGCAGAGAGAGGAGGTGGAGGAGATCTGCGCCGTTAGGCTGTATCAAGTTCTTCTTCAGTCTTCTTCATTGCTCGATGTTTAGATCTCTCTGCTGGGATCTTCTTCAGGTTTCCACTAGTTTCCTGGGTGGATGAATTGCCACTGTATCGATTATCGACTGACAGATAAGCTACAGTCATACGGCTTATGTTTTAGTTATGTAACTGACCCAGTTAATTTATTACAGATGTAACAACTCAATAGTACTTACAGCCGAATGTCAAGGAAAAACAATTGGTTGATCTTGATTTATTGTTCTTATTGCCGTAGTTTATAGTGCCCGGCCAAATTAACTAAAATCACATCGAGAGTGGCGCCAGGAACTGCAATAATACTGCTAATGTTTTCAATATACGATATATAACTGACTTAAAAATTATGGTCCGCAGCAGTCTCGGATTAATTCACTAGTAAGTATTTCATCTTGGTGTACTTAATGGTAGCTCGCTCTAAAATTTTCTAAAAATCCAAGATAATCCAGGTAAACGTATTTCTGAATTTACCAGTTAGAAGTATCAAGGAATAATGCTGTCATACGTTAGAAAATTAAACCAGTAGTTGAAATTGACTATAGAGAATGTGGATAGGAGACCTTTTTGGGAGAATTGTGGGAGTGTGCAGAGCTTCTGTTACGGAGAAGACAATATTTGAATTCTTTATAAAATTTACCTGATAACAAATAACGAAAAAATCAATGACGCACTGCTCATATACGGTCTTTACAGATTTCGATTCGCTGATCACGAATTCCACAATTAAAGTTATCTCTTATCTCAGGGTAACAAGTATACTGGGACCTTATGTTTCTCCTTTATTGCTACCGTATCAGTAAGATATATACATTAATTGAACTTGCTTAATATATTGGCGCCTCTTCATTGCCTTCGTCATGTGGATGGTGTCTGGAGCATTTCTATGTATTCTCCATCAGAAATCAGCCAACACAACAGTAAGCCACCGTGATGTGTCCCGCTGGTCCATGAGAAAAAAGATGTCCTCGTCAAACCGATCGCTGAGAACACATAGATGTAGGAGTAAGAGAAGTGCATCTTCAGGGCTGTATAGGAGCCAGTGAACTTATGAGCATGAATGAATTCGTCCACAAGGTCCCTATAATTTTCAGGTCTCCTGTTCCCGAGAATGATATTGTCACTTTACGTAAACAATGCCACGCATGCACGTGACCATAGGTTAGAGTGGAGTCAAAGTACGTGTCCCCGAACAGTTGATGGATGTGTAGATCAATAAATATCTGTATTGTGATCTTTTCTGTACTGAGTTGTGAAAACGTCTTACACAAATACAGAAATGCTGCTTCATTCCTGTGCACAGCCTTAACAGATGCTGTCATTAGTCTCAATAATCGAGCGAGGTGGCGCAGTGGTTAGCACACATGACTCGCGTTCTGGAGGACAACGTTTCAAACTCGCATCCGGCCACCCAGATTGGGTTTTCCGTAATTTATCTCAATCACTACATACAAATGCTGCGATGGTCCTTTTGAAAGAGCATGGCCGATTTCCTTCCCTGTCCCTGACACTATCTGAGCTTGTGGTCCGTCACTAATTACCTCGTTGTCGACGTTTTCTTTTTTTTTTTCTTTTTCTTTCAACTTAATGAGCAATGGTGGAAGGACAATTCCGTTCAGATTCACTAGCGGTCGTGCGGCAATATTTTTTAACCCAAGCTATTCGAGGAGGTCGTTCCCTCTAGCGCCACTGTCCGAATCACACAGGTAGCAGCAATACTTAACGTAACCTCCTGGTACATCTACAAACAACACAATGACTTTTAAAACTCCACATGGCAGCCATTGATACTTATTGTAATTAACACACGTTACAATGGATTTCAATTTGGTATACCTTTCCTTCCGGTCACGAAAACTATACCCAGGAAAGCCATGTGCTGATCACATGCCCATCCATGTCCGCATCCAGTGACGCTTATCGGCCGAGAATGACACGGCGGTCGGTCTGTATTGTTGGATCTTCTTAGGTCTGTTCAGACGGAGGAGGAGGAATAACTTTCCTTGCCTAAGGCAGCATATCTGACAGGGATGCATGGCTTTTCATTAGTAGTTTGTAACATACTGCCTTCAAAGCTGTATTTGAGCCATCTATGAAGAGTCTCCACTAATCTGGCTTGTATTTAACGCTCAGGTCTTCCAACAAACTGTCAATGTCACTGCAGAATGCATTGTCGCCTCCATTACGGATATGACAGTCAGGCTCTTTTATGACGTCCCGAAACTCGTACTGTGTCAGCGAGAGGATATCACTGTTGCAATACTGAGACTTTGGAAAATCTAAATCCCTAATCAGATCAGTTAGCTTACTCTTTGTGATTTTGTGTTGTTCTTCAGATGCAGATGTGGATGTAAATATATGGTCAGTGTCAGTGGCGGATGATTGCACTTTTTCCGGCTGTGTATGTCGGTTCAGCATCATCGCTGCCACTGCTTGATGGTGTTACATGTGGAAGAACAGGAGCCGCCAATACTTCGCTATGGGCCACATGGCAAATGATGGATGAGATGCCACGGTATTTAATACTCCTCCTCCTCTTAGTGTTGAATCCTTTTCTTACGAGAGATACTACATAAAAGAAGCAGTGCGATGCATAATTTATTTGTTCACGCCCAATAGCATGCACACCAAACATGGAGACGTTTTACCACATATCCAAATATTTACCGTAGACAGACACGACGTGCAACATACTTGTGCAGCCTTCGCACACATATAACAACACAATTCTACAATTTCAACGTATGATCTCGTCCGCAGCTCGTGGTCTAGTGGCTAGCGTTGCTGCCTCTGGACCACAGGGTCCCAGGTTCGATTCCCTGCTTGGTTGGGGATTTTATCTGCCCGGGGACTGGATGTTTGTGTTGTCCTCATCATTTCATCATCGTCATCATTCGTCACACTGGTTAAACTGGACTGTGTACAAAAATTGGGCTGTGTAAACATTGGGACTTTGTACGGACGCTGATGACCCCGCATTTGAGCATCAAACAAACAAAACATCATCAACACATCATCTCACATACTTTCTCTGCCAACCTTCACGAGACTCGCTTCAGTAACAAGTGAACTAACGCAGCACAGGAGCACGTAGCCCTGACAAATGACAATTAAAATCGCGTCTGTTATCTGCATTCGACAATGCTTACTTGACTGTATCGTGTCCACATGAAACATGGGTAAGTCAGTGTTGCAAAATTGTGCTGCAGGTATCTATGTCAATCACTTACAGCAGAGGAACCTCTGTAATAATTTCTTTGTACACAGCTCTTGTAATGCCCATAAGTGTGACTGCGGAACGTAAACACCTTATTTACTTGTAACTCTGAGACAGAAATCAATTTTAAACTTGATATTCGTGTTCTTCGCATCTCAATCTATAAAGCGCGGGTACTTTCATTTCCGTAAAAACTAAAAAATGAAAGTTTGTGGAACAGGGTTATCAGAGAATTTTAACAAGTATCGTTCGAAAACGGCAACTTTGTTCTCCGGAAACCCTGTTGTGTCAGTTAAGGGAAACGTTAATCGAGGTAAGCAGTAGAGTACCATTGCAACTACCATATTACATGTCGCGAAAGGACCATGTCCATAAGTTTAGAGTAATTGTGGCACTTACGGAGGGATACAAACAGACATTTATTCTCCGTTCAGTCACAAGTCGAACAGGACAAAAAGTGTGTAGCACTAATAAAAAGTACCATCACTTATCCAGTGCAAGGTAGTTCGGACAAACGTCCCACACGTTTTGCATCAGCCCTTTTTTCAAAAAAGGTGTGATTGTTTTCCGATAAAGCTTATTACGGAATCAACGTCCACAAACACAAGTTATCCAAATTTGCACTCAAGTTCTTCACCATGGGAAGCACCACTGTGCTTTGAAACAAAAATAACCCTTGAAACTTCCTGGCAGATTAAAACTGCGTGCCCGACCGAGACTCGAACTCGGGACCTTTGCCTTTCGCGGGCAAGTGCTCTATCATCTGAGCTACCGAAGCACGACTCACGCCCGGTACTCACAGCCTTACTTCTGCCAGTATCTCGTCTCCTACCTTCCAAACTTTACAGAAGCTCTCCTGCCTTCCTTGCAGAACTAGCGCTCCTGAAAGAAAGGATATGGCGGAGACATGGCTTAGCCACAGCCTGGGGGCACGCAGTTTTAATCTGCCAGGAAGTTTCATATCAGCGCACACTCCGCTGCAGAGTGAAAATCTCATTCTGGAAAAATAACCCTTGTCAAAATGTGGTGCGATACGTAGCTTCCGAGGAAAAATGTGGTGTATCGTCGATGTGTCCATGTTGCAGAACTAAACTCCACGTTCAGAAAAGAAAAAGTATAAAAATCGTAATTAGTGCAGGTTATAGACTTGTAACATTGGACTTCCTTGTTTAACAATGAGAAATCTTTGAAAACTACAACAGAAACCAACCTGTCACTGTGTCTGAGTTGACAGCACTCCTCCAGGCAGCAATGACGGCTGTCGGTGGTGGATCCCGAAGCGGATTGCTAATGCCACGTGGCGCAGTTTTCCCATTGTGACGAATAGCAATCATAAAAATGTATTCCCGTCCATGAAAACCAATATCAAATCGTTGCAAATATTCGGGACAATAAATAGATTAGGCTTCACGAGGCATAGCCTGCAGCTTAGCAGAACTGGGAAGGGAAGACCGATACAACTAACTCATAAAAGCGGATATCTGGTCACTCTGCCTAAAACTTGTCATGGGTAGGAGAAGACGGTCTCCGAAATATCAGCTACTGAAGTAACTGGGCTTAACAACAGCAAAAAACGATCATTTTGTTTCTGTATGATTATCCCCTGGTATTGTGGACACATTCCAATAAATTACCAGAACATCTAGATAAAGTCTCAAAGACAAAAGCCAACATAATTTTGTGTGGAGACATAAACGAAAACAAATATAATAACTGAAACCAGTAGCACCATCATAAATATCTTTTATAGTTTTGGTGTGTCTCTGTTGGTCAATGGTGCAATAAATGTTACTACAATGACTGCACCATCAATCGACTGCTTAGCCACAAATACGGACAAGGAAAAGTGAGATATAGCCGTGAAAGATGTTTGACTAGTAGGCCATATGTGCCAAATAATAACAGTAAACTGGGTATGGATTAATTTCATAAAATGCATGCCTACAAAACACTTTATCATGCATCAAAATACAAGATTTTTAATAAGATCTCACATGTCAGAGTTGGGATGAAGTATATAGAGGAAACAATGCAAATGCGAAATTCTCTCAGTTCTCAACATTATTCAAAATAAACTTTACAGATACGTTGACAAAAGCACTCAAATCATAATCAGTATCTCACAAAAACTGACAGATTACAGCAGGTATAAATAAAATATCCTCCTATATCTTTAAGTACGTCATTTGCATGAAAAAGTGTCATGATAAGCCGGAATTCTTAAACTAGTATAAAAGGTTTTTTTTTTTTTCACCAGTCTCCTGCGGCCCACCACGAATTCCTCTCCAGAGGTCCTGTGGAATCCTCTACATTTCTGAGTAGCACTTGCAACTTAGGTCCTCGATTAGCTGCTGGATGTATTCCAATCTCTGTTTTCCTCTACAGCTGAGACACACTACAGCCCCCTCTACCTCATGGCAGTGTTTTCCACATATTCCTGTCCTCGCCGATTTTCCGAAGAACCTCCTCAATCCTTACTTACCAGTCCACCCAATTTTTAACATCTCAGATATTTCCATTCTCTTCTTTTCCGGTTTTCCCACAGTCCATGCTTCACTACGATACGTAGATTCTCAGAAATTTCTTCCTCAAATTAAGGGTTAGTTTGATACTAGCAATGTCATTTCTTCAATACTAGCCTTCTTGTTATGTGCTCCTTGTTCTCTCGATCGTGGGTTGTATTGTGGCCTAGGTAGCAGAATTCCTTACTTTACCTAGTACGTGATCATCAGTCCTCATAAGTTTCTTGCTGTTTTCATTCCAGCTACTTCACATTACTTTCGCCTGTCCTCGATTTACTCACAATCCACATTGTGTACTCACTAGACCGTTAATTCCATTCAACAAATCCTGTAATTATTCTTCACTTTACTAAGGACGGCAATATGATCAGTGAATCTTGATATCACTTCACATTTTAATTCCACTCTTGAAGCTTTCTTTTATTTACATCACTGCTTCTTAAGTTTACATATTGAACAGGTGCGGCGAAAGACAACATCTCTGTCTTACAGGCTTTTTAATCCGAGCACTTCGTTCTTGATCTTCCATTCTTATTGTTCCCTGTCGGCTCTAGTACATATTGTATATTACTTTTCTTTGTCTACACTTTACCCCTATTTTTGTCAGAATTTACAATATCTTGCACGATTTTATATTGTCGAATGCTTTGTCCAGGTTGACAAATTCGATGAACGTGACTTTATTTTTCTTTAGTCGTACTCCCATTATCAACCGCAACATCAGAATTGCCTCTCTGGTGCGTTTAGCCCTCCTAAAGTCAAACTGATCGTCATCCAACACATTCTCAATTTTCTTTTCCATTCTTCTGCATATTACTCTTGTCAGCGACTTGGATTCATGAGCTGTTAAGCTGATTGTGCGAAGATAATCGCACTTATCGGCTCTTGTAGTTTTCGGAAATGTGCGGATGACGTTTTTCTCGAATGTCAGATAGTAAGATACACTCCTAGACTCATACATTCTATACATCAGCGTGAAAAATCCTTTTGTTGCCACTTCGTCCAATGGTTTTAGAAATTCAGATGGAATATTATCTATCGCTTCTTCCTTATGTGCTTTTAGGTCTTACAAAGCGCTTCTAAATTCTGATTCTAATACTGGATCCCCTACCGCTTCCCTGTCGATTCCCGCTTCTTTTTCTATCACGTCATCAGAAAATTCCTCCCTCTCAATGTACTCTTTCCACCTATCCACTCTCTCCTCTGCATTTAAAAATCTTAACGTTACCGTCTTTCTTTTAAATTTATCGAAGCTAGTTTTGACTTTCCTGAATGCTTAGGTCAGCCATTCCGGCAGTCACTTCTGTTTCAATTTCTTCACATTTTTCAAGTAACCATTTGGCCTTACCTTCCTTGCAGTACGTATTTGTTTCATTCCATGGTTTTTCTGTACTCCTAATTTTCTTCAACGTTGTTTCATTCTTCTTCCATCAAACAACTGAAGTATTTCTTGTGTTATTCATGGTGTCTTCATAGCTACGTTCATTGTATCTATGTTTTTCTTTCCAACTTCTGAGATTCACCTTTTTAGAGACGTCCATTCCTCTTTTACTGAACTGCCTATTGAACTACTCTTTATCGCAGTATCGCTAGCGTCAGAGAACTTCAATCGTATCTCTTCATTTCTTATTACTTCCGTATCCCACTTCTCTTGAATAGTCTCTTTAACCTCAGCCTACCCTTGTGATCTGAATCTATATCTGCTCCTCGGTACGTCTTATAACCCAGTATCTGTAATCTTTTCCAGACCATGGCGTAACCTATATTAAATCTTTCCGTTTCTCCCAGCCTTTTCCCATTATACCTCCTCCTCTCGTGATTCTTTAATAGAGTATTTGCTATTACTAGCTGATATTTATTACAAGATGTAATTACTCGTTCTCTCTTTTCATTCCTTGTACCAAGCCCACATTTTCCCATCACTCCTTCTTCTACTCCTTCACTTACAATAGTATTCCAATCTCTCACAACTTTTAGATTTTCATCTCCCTTTACGTACTGTATTACCCTTTCAGCTTCCTGATATACTTTCTCTATCTCTTTCTGTGATTGCTCATTTTACAGTTGTCCACTCCTCTTCAACTGAACTGCATACTCTGTTGTTCTTTGTAGCAGTATCCGCTTCCTTAGTGACCTTGAAATGCATCTAGTATTTCTTCAGTACTTCTGTATCCCACTTACTTCCACAATGGACCTTTTGGATAGTTCTCATTAACTTCAGTCTACTTTTCATCATTAGTAAATTATGATCTAAGCCTATCCTGCACCTGGGTACTCCTTAAAATCCTATATATGATTTCCGTATCTCTGTTTGACCATGATATAAAGAAGCTGGAACCTTCATACTGTTATGGGTCTTTTCTGAGACCTCTTCTTCTTAGGATTCTTGAAAAGAGTATTCGCGACATCCATGTCAAATTTATTGCAGAACGCTATTAGCCTTTCCTCTTTCCCTCCCGTTACCCCATCACCTATTTCTTCCCCCACAACCGCGTTCCGATCCTTCATGACTGTTAGATTATTAACTCCCTTTACATACAGAATTATCCCTGATATACCTTCATATACTATCTCTATCTCTTCATCTTCTGCATGCGACGTCGGTATTTATACCTGAACTACCATTGACGATGTTGGTTTTCTGTCGATTTTGATAAGAAGTAAGTGAGAACTCTGAACCCCTGTCCGCTCCTCCACTCTATGACGTTGGTTGAGTGAGGTTGATTTCTTGTGACGGAAGTCTTCGGCCACCGTTGCTGATGATTTTGATTCATAAGGTAAGCAGTTGTACCGTTCGAAATCAGGACCGAGATTACTAAGCAAATACGCTACTCTTAAACCATAAGGGTATCATGGATACAAAATGATTTGTAGGAACTGCAGATAGCTGCAAAAATTAGTTAATGACAATATAATATAAAATGCAGGGAATAAAGGCAAAGCGGTTTGGAATATCGATGAAATAATAAATGACCCACACTACCTAACGAACTATGTGATAAGTATTTTTTCAAGAATTGCAGTGAAAGTACAGAAAAAAATTCCAAGAAGAAATATAACACCTCTGTAGCAACCCAGTGTGAGTGGGGCTGCTACAGTCTAGAGATGGTGGAGTGCTGGAGTGTTGAGGTGGAGATGCTAGCCAGTTAGTTTGTTAGTTAGTTAGTTATGCGTTCCATGGATCAATAGCATGGAAAAACGGTTATGATGTGTAACGTGTCAAATGCACAAGAAATGTGCACAGGAAACAAGGCATTTTTTTACATTATAATGTTATACCTAAATATTTCTATTACCTATCCCAGTCCCTTAAATGGCACAAAATGCATATATTATATCCCCAGATTTATTTGCTCATATTCAAGAATTCATCTATGGTACAGGAGTTGTCAAGGAGGTATGATTTCAATTTGTTGTTGAAACTATTACTGCTGTCTGTCAGACATTTTATTTCATCTGGTAATTCATCAAAAAGTTTTATAGCAGTGTATTTTACCCATTTCTGTGCCAAAGATAGGTTAAGTAAAGGATAGTGTAGGTCTTTCTTTTTTCTGGTATTGTAATCATGAATGTCGCTGTTGATTTGAAACTGGTTCATGTTGTTGAGAAAACATTTCATTACTGAGTAAATGTGCTGTGAAGCAGTTGTAAGAATTCCTAACCTTTTAAACAGATACCTACAAGATGTGCGACTATGAACCCCGCACATTATTCTAACTACTTTCTTTTGAGCAGTGACTACCTTTTGCCTAAGTGTTGAGTTGCCCTAGAATATTATTCCGGATGACGTCACAGAGTGGAAGTATGCAAAGTATGTTAGCTTACTAATTTCTACATCCTAAAAATTGGCAATTATTCTGATTGCAAAATTTGCTGAACCTAGTCGCTTTAGGGGATCCAAAATACGACTCTTCCAATTAAGATTCTCATCTATATGTACACCCAAAAACTTAGTATGCTCTACCCTGGCTACTGACTTCTTTTGGTGTGTTATGTTTATTGAAGAAATCATACTTTTTGCAGCAGAAAATTGGATGTACTGTGTTTTTTCAAAGTTCAGAGCAAGTCCATTCGCATAAAATCAATTAATAACTTTTCCAAAGACATTATTTGTATCATTTTCTATCGGACTTTCTTTTACTGGATTAATAATTATGCTTGTATCATCAGCAAACAGTGTCAGTTCAGCATTTCGTTTCACATAAGAGGATAGGTCATTCACATATACACTCCTGGAAATGGAAAAAAGAACACATTGACACCGGTGTGTCAGACCCACCATACTTGCTCCGGACACTGCGAGAGGGCTGTACAAGCAATGATCACACGCACGGCACAGCGGACACACCAGGAACCGCGGTGTTGGCCGTCGAATGGCGCTAGCTGCGCAGCATTTGTGCACCGCCGCCGTCAGTGTCAGCCAGTTTGCCGTGGCATACGGAGCTCCATCGCAGTCTTTAACACTGGTAGCATGCCGCGACAGCGTGGACGTGAACCGTATGTGCAGTTGACGGACTTTGAGCGAGGGCGTATAGTGGGCATGCGGGAGGCCGTGTGGACGTACCGCCGAATTGCTCAACACGTGGGGCGTGAGGTCTCCACAGTACATCGATGTTGTCGCCAGTGGTCGGCGGAAGGTGCACGTGCCCGTCGACCTGGGACCGGACTGCAGCGAAGCACGGATGCACGCCAAGACCGTAGGATCCTACGCAGTGCCGTAGGGGACCGCACCGCCACTTCCCAGCAAATTAGGGACACTGTTGCTCCTGGGGTATCGGCGAGGACCATTCGCAACCGTCTCCATGAAGCTGGGCTACGGTCCCGCACACCGTTAGGCCGTCTTCCGCTCACGCCCCAACGTCGTGCAGCCCGCCTCCAGTGGTGTCGCGACAGGCGTGAATGGAGGGACGAATGGAGACGTGTCGTCTTCAGCGATGAGAGTCGCTTCTGCCTTGGTGCCAATGATGGTCGTATGCGTGTTTGGCGCCGTGCAGGTGAGCGCCACAATCAGGACTGCATACGACCGAGGCACACAGGGCCAACACCCGGCATCATGGTGTGGGGAGCGATCTCCTACACTGGCCGTACACCACTGGTGATCGTCGAGGGGACACTGAATAGTGCACGGTACATCCAAACCGTCATCGAACCCATCGTTCTACCATTCCTAGACCGGCAAGGGAACTTGCTGTTCCAACAGGACAATGCACGTCCGCATGTATCCTGTGCCACCCAACGTGCTCTAGAAGCTGTAAGTCAACTACCCTGGCCAGCAAGATCTCCGGATCTGTCCCCCATTGAGCATGTTTGGGATTGGATGAAGCGTCGTCTCACGCGGTCTGCACGTCCAGCACGAACGCTGGTCCAACTGAGGCGCCAGGTGGAAATGGCATGGCAAGCCGTTCCACAGGACTACATCCAGCATCTCTACGATTGTCTCCATGGGAGAATAGCAGCCTGCATTTCTGCGAAAGGTGGATATACACTGTACTAGTGCCGACATTGTGCATGCTCTGTTGCCTGTGTCTATGTGCCTGTGGTTCTGTCAGTGTCATCATGTGATGTATCTGACCCCAGGGATGTGTCAATAAAGTTTCCCCTTCCTGGGACAATGAATTCACGGTGTTCTTATTTCAATTTCCAGGAGTGTATTAAGAACAGAAGGGGACCCACGGTCGAACCTTGTGGAACACCTAATGTAATTTCACCCCATTTAGATGAGGTGGCAAACTCCTTTCAATCACTTGAAGCAGATAAAGAGACTTCTTGCTTCCTGTTCTGTGACTTAAACCACTCATATGCCGTTCCATTTATACCACGGAACTGTTTTCTCTAACATAATGTCATGGTTCACACAGTCAAGTGCTTTGGATAAGTCACAGAATATTCCTACTGGTGACATTTTACTATTTAAAGGCTCTATTATGTGGACAGTGAAATTGTATATTGCTGTCTCAGTGGAACAGCATTTCTGAAATCCGAACATTGATTTACTAAGTATCCCATTACTGTTGAGATGGCTAACCACTCTTGAGTACATTACTTTCTCAAAGATTTTTGAAAATCCTGTAAGCAAGGATACTCGCCAGTAATTATTGTCATCTGTGGTTTCCCCCTTTTTGTAGAGAGGCCTGACAATGGCGTATTTTAACCGGTCTGGAAAAATACACTGAGTCAGCGATGCATTACATATGTGACTCAAAACTTCGACTGTAATTGCTCCACACTGTTTTAATAACTTGTTAGAGATGTCATCTACTCCAACAGAACATTTATTTTTCAAAGATATAATAATTTTCCTTATTTCACAAGAAGTTGATGGATGAAACTTAATCTGAGTAAAATTTTTCAAAACTGACTCTTCCATGTACTGCCTGGCTTTTTCTTTTCAACTATTCTCACCAATTTTTTCTCCTACACTTAAGAAGTGATTGTTAAATACATTGGCTACCTGTGTACTGTTGGTTAAGACAGTCTCATTCTGTTCAACAGCAATACTACCTACCCCAGTGGTTACTTTTCCTGTCTCCCTTCTACCAACATTCCATATTGATTTGATTTTATTGCTATAGTTGTTAATTTCTTCTCTAACATAAATATTTCTTGATTTCCTTACAACTTTTCTTAGTATGTTACAATAATTTTTATGGTGTAAAACAACTTCTGAATTTTTACTAGTTGTTGCTGCCTCATACAGTTTTCTTTTTCTTTCTGAAGACACTTTAATACCTGAGTAATCCAAGGTTTTTGGTGTTACATTTAGTAATTTTCTTTGGAAAACGATGTTCAAAAAGAGATAAAAATTTATCATGAAATATGCTGCATTTATCATTAGCATTTGGCTCATTATATACATCTTCCCAGTTTACATTTCCTAAACTTTCTCTGACGTGATCTATAGATACCAGGTTGAGCACCCTCACACTTTTACTTAATGCTTTCTGAAGTGTACGCCCTGTTAGGTTTTGTATGTTAATCAGTTGTGCATCATGGTCAGATAATCCATTTACCACAGGGAAAGTATGTGTTTGTTCTACATCCTCTTACTGTACAAATACATTATCTGTTAGAGTACTACTGTCCTGAGCTATACGTGTAGGGAAATTGATCACTGATTCTAAGTTATATGTTGTTAACAACACTTCTAGTTCACTTTTGCTATCAGAATTGCTTAGAAAGTTAACACTGACATCACCACAGTTCAGTAACTTCTTTTTGTCTGACAGACAGCATAATACAAAGTCAAACCTTTTTATGAATAGCTCCCAATCTCCTAGTGGAGTCCTGTACACTGTTGCTAATATCAACACAACATTATCTAGCTGAAGTTCACATGCACAAACCTCAAAGTGCTGATCAACACAAAACTTGCTTACTTCAACAGTTCTGTATTTATGTCCTTGTTTTATGAAAATGGCAAGTCCTCCATTATCCATACTAGATCTACAAGTGTAAGATGCTAAATTATACCCATTTATATTCACGTTTTCCATCCCCACAGTTACATGGTGCTCAGACAGACAAAGTGTATCAATCTTATTCTTATGTTTGAGATCATCTAAACACATTATCAGCTCATCTACCTTATTTTGTATTCGCCTGATATTTTAGTGAAGCAAGTTGATACCGCCCTTAACCTTGTCCCTATTTGCTGTGCATGAAGTTTTTCTTCTATTTTCCTTGGTTGTTGTCTGTCTGGAATTTGGCTTTAACCTAAGAAGCCTGTCTGCCTGGTCCCAATAAACACAGGGATCACCCTCTGCTAATAGAGAAGCTCACTTATCTTTCCCCTTCCTATTAAGGTGCAGGCCATGTGTAGTGTAGCCCCACCTACCGATAGCATCAACTGGAACAACACTCATGTGATACTTTGCCGGTGCCTGGAGCATCCCGTTCACCTCAGTGTTAACACGCCTTACACCCAGGGCTGATCATGGCGCTGAAAGACCTCCACAAACCCCACATTCGTGTGCCCAGTTTCTGTTCCTATTTTATCCAGGTCACTCCTAATACTATATCTTCGACTCATAGCCAGGCTGTTTCCTGCTCCCCCAACTATAATTACCTGATCTTCCTTCTCAGAGTCCTTGCATAGGTGACGTAAGTTTTCTGTCACCTGGCTAAGGCTAGCACTTGGTTTTACAAAACTTGTGACCTGGTACTCTGTCCCTAATTTCTCCTGAACATGTTGGCCCACACCCCTCCCATGATTGCTACCTATAAGCAGAATGTTTCCTATTCTGGTTTGATCCCGACCTGTCTAGTATTCCGCTTCAACCTACATTCAACTACATCTGAATGAGGCCCTTCCTTCACTACTTCAGACAGCAAGCCAAACTGATTTGCTAACTGAATTTCAGAAGTTTTATCAATTGTTTCCCTTTCTCGCCCTTTCCTTGCTACCTTTTCCCAGCGCCCAGAGTCGATTTCCTCCCTTATCTTACATAATTCCAAATTCGCGATTTCTAATTCAGCCTTATGGGCATAAATCTTTGCCTCCTCTTCCGCTATTTTTCTGTCCTTTCTACATAACCTACACTGCCATGGAAGTGCCTCATTATGTACCCTCGCTTCCTCTTCGCTGCACTCGCCCCAATGAAACCACAACCTACAGTCTATATAGAACACCCCCTCTTTCGAATTTCTACGGCAACCACCACACGTGGTTTGATAGTAAAACGTGACACAAAAGCAGAAAGTAAGTTCAACAACACAGTAGTTTCGTAACCTGTACTAATACGTAACTAAACACTAATGTAAACAAACTTATAAACTTCCTTCAGAAACTTTTTATTAACCACACAAATTCTGGATGAGAGACACGAATTCATTTAACTCTGAAGCGCTAAGTTTAGTCAAAAACAAATATCTCAGCTCGTATGTAATCAAACACGTGACTGCCGGCCTTTACGAAATACTTCCTTTTCGATATAATTACGTTTAGAAAAGCGAAACCTTCAATAGACAGATTACATAAGAAGTAACTGCACTAGTCTAAAATGTAATATTAACTAAATTAGTTCTTATTTCAATATTAATCGCTTAGCTTAGTGAGAGCTTCGTACACGGGCGTCCGCCTGGCTGCAGGGCTGCAGGGCCAGTGGCAGTTAGGAAAACTCAACTGCGAAATAAAACATCTCCAGTCTTGCTCTACTATGATGGAAGCGAAGCGATGCTGATAACAGTAATTTTAAAGTGAGTGAGAAAACAAGAGAACTCCGTGGAGAGAAAATACATAAAACCTTCAAGGAAATTTACAACTTGCCAAAATGCAATAAAGAGACATTGGACATAAATAAAATAAAAGCCGTCACTTTCAGATTGACATTGTTAAATTACGTGCAAACAGCACCTCTATAGGTAACACACATAAATTTTCTGTATATGTTTATTGATTCTTAGTTGAAGGGGAGGGAACACACAAAGATATTTGAAAACAGAGTGTCATCATCATGTTAATCCCTTGGAGTCCTGTCACCAATGTATAACAGCCACTGTCCTTTAGTCACATGTTATTCACATGTACACTCATTTTTTAAATAGGGAATTCTTATCTGGCGGACAAATTCACAAAAGATGAACACATTTTCAAACTACAGGAAAGGGACATAAGAATATAACCAAAGATGGAGTGGAGCTTATTGAAGACATTTGTTCAAAGCACTAGAGTTTTAACTGCACCTTGCGGGTAAATTTAATCAGTTATACAAATCAAAAATAAAATTGAAAACTACTACAAAAAAGAATTTGTCCTTGGCCATGGAACAAGATCGAAGCTCAACTTACACACCGCCAGAAAAAAATTAATACACCTGGAAATATAATGTTGGTTTTGGTCCGATGACGGCAGACGCTACCTGGGGGACAGTAGATGTACTGAAAATGGTTTCATAGTCGTCCGCCAACAGCGTTGTGGTATAGCTACCAGAGCGCTATGTGTGTCTACCTTGTAATAGCGAATACTCACAGCCGGGAGACTCAACTGGGTACAAACATGTGAAGCAAGCAGTCAACCAGGGCATGGATACGAAGTCATCCTTCCCACATCTAGAGCTGAGCAGATTGGAAAGAGGTCACATTGTGGCGGGATGCTCCTTTCGGAAAATTGACGCCCAAGTTAGACGTGCTGCGTCAGCTGGGCAACGATGCTGACATCAGTGGTCACGTAAACATCCTCACATCCACAGACGAGATTCTGGACGTCCAATCAGCATAGACGCCCTACAGGATCGTTTTATTCTAAGGACAGCTGTGGCAGATCGTACAGCTACCACAGCACAGACGTGTCAACACGAACTGTCACAAACCTGTCATAAGCAGTAGGACTAGTGTCACAAACATCTCTGGTCCGTCTTCCACTAACGTCACAGGATCGACGTACACGGCTCGATTGATGCAATGAAAGCAAATTTTACCTGGACGCAAGTGATGGCCGTTTTCGCGTACGACGTATACCTGGTGAGCTTTGTCTCGTAGCGGTTTGTCTCCTCGAGCGCATTCGTCCAAAACCAATAGACCCCAACCAAGCCTTATTGTCTGGGGTGCGATAAGTTACAACTCACGCGCACATTTTGTGTTTCTGGAAGGGACGCTGACTAGCGCTCAGTACATGCAGAAGTTTGTTAGACCCGCTCTTTTGCCACTCCTACAACAGGAAGAAGATGTGTTGATCCACTGCCGGCGATATTCAACGTGCTCAGCAGGACGTGCAGCAACTTCTCTGGGCATCTCGAGCCTCGGACGTGTCTCCAAATGAGTACGTGTAGGTACGATGAATCGAGGCATTTGAGATGTGGTGCTACAGACGAATGTTGAAAATTAGGTGGACTGATAAGGTAAGGAATGAGGAGGTTCTGTGCAGAATCGGAGAGGAAAGGAATATGTGGAAGACACTGACAATGAGAAGGCACAGGATGATAAGACATCTGTTAAGACATTAGGGAATGACTTCCGTGGTACTAGAGGGAGCTGTAGAAAGCAAAAACTGTAGAGGCAGACAGAAATTGGAATACATCCACGAAATAATCGAGGACTTCGGTTGCAAGTGTTACTCTGAGATGAACAGGTTAGCACAGGAGAGGAATTCGTGGCGGGCCGCATCATACCAGAAGACTGATAACCTCTCCCCCCCAAGAAAAAAGGTGCGGTGGGACAAGAAGTGGCTCGTGCGACTCGTCAACCAACAACTCTTACAGACTTACTCCAACAGGACAAGGAGGCATGGCATAACGTATCCCAGGACGGTATTCACCATCAGTATGATCGACTGGTTGCTGGAGTCACCAACTGCATTGTCGTCCGTGGGGCCTACGCCAGGTATTAATATGAGTGTTTCAGCATGGGTCAATCCCTGGAACCTCTGAACCGCTTGTGATATTGATCTGTAAATGTAGTCATTTCGTGTAGTTAGTATGCACTGTTGCATCAATGAATCTGGAAATGTCTAAAATGGTCTAACAGTTTTTTTTTCTGGCAGTTTGCTTGATAAAGAAGAATAAATATAAAACTCCAAACTTCATTTTCTACCAATAAATATAACTATACAATAAATTAACTACGGAAGTTAAAAAGATTACTAAGCAATACATTCTTGCACTGAAGTACTTCTTAGGTAACACGGGCAAGGGATTCAATAAAAAGTATGTTACACAAATAATAATAACGATAATAAAACACATACCAAATCACATGAGACTTTCACATTACATTATTCCCTTCTTTTTTCCTCTTTCTTGGTAAAACTTAGCCCCAAAGATATTCAGTGTATAATGCTACCACCCTATCCTTTTTTGATCTCTACATCTCAATCGTTATAGAGGGATGGTGGTTCAGTTTTTCAGGCCAGCGAATGAGAAGCTGCAATACACAAAATGGAAATCTTATATCGCTACTATGGACCTGATAGCAACTGGTAGTGGGTAGTGTTACATTAAAAAACAATGTGTATATGGTGTGTGTAGTGTACGTAGTGACTAGGAGTGAGAAATGAATGAACAATGTAGCAGTAAGCTTTTACATTACTACGTAATTTGTTTGTAAAACAGTATTGTGCACTAGGAATAAGCCGAATGAGTTGACACTGTTTTAAACCATCTGGCCCTGATTTGGCAGGATGGAGGCTCCACCGCTGATCTGTTTTGACTGAAGCTTTCTGTAACTTCTCCAAATTACTTCTGGCAAATGCCAGTATGGTTCACACAACAAGGCAGCCACTGACTGCCGTCCCATCCTTGTCAAACTAGACCTGCGGTGGTGTAAATATCTGTATATGTGAATTAAGTTACACTTGTTGTTTTTAAATGTCCAGTATCGTCATAATCGTGATTTACTGATTAATAAAACTACAACAGCAACAACTACTACTACTACTATTACTACTATAGTACTACTTTCAGTGTTTTTCATGCTTCTATGAGTACAATAATATGGAAATTTCTGTTGTATCGTAACTTTATGTGACACAGATTAAGACGATAGATAGTAAATTTAGCTTACTATGCCTAAAACAATTCGTATGTATTAGTAAAAAAATTTGCAATGGGAAACATAAAAATATAAACGTTGAAATTGGTAAGCTCAAATCCGAAGTTATGATGGTTGTAACTGTAATGGTATCATTGCACTACGACAGCAAGTTACCCATGGACCTCTTAAGAAGTGCAGTTATATTAAAATACACTGACATCGCATGCTTTTTCAGAGGTTCTTTCACAAACAAAGGATTGTCTGACACTTTGGAAAGATAATTTTTGTCTTAAAATACATTAATAATTTTAGGAATGCGCTCCTGCTGCAAGGTACTCGGTCTCTGTAAAGTCGGGTTCTAGACCTCTTTTCCACTGGTTACTCACACCTTGTCCTCTTCTCCGAAAAGAAAGCCTGGTACCGAATATCTAATATAAGTAACATATAGCTTTTATAGTCCACAAACATTATGCTATCAAGCTTTCAGCAAGCCATCATAATGACGAAGGGATAAAGCAACGTTCCAATGGCGATAATATTCTGGATTCTGTGCTGTACAACAGACTCAGTAACGGGGTGCGATGTGTTTGGCTGTCAGAGACATTTGAATTAATAAACGATTAATGGACCAGTGACCGATAGAAATCAGCTAAACGTAACTAAGGGATCACAAAAATGAAGGTATACAATGAATTCTACAGATCGGCCATTCAGTCTAGAGAGTATTGTGAAATTTTGTTTTTAAATGTAAACATTTTGGTTATTTCGAAACATTTTACCACTTCAGTTTTCAACTGTGATGTTCAAGTACAATTCTTCGTGGTCTACGATCCAGGTAGGAGTGCCGCCTCAGCAGAGGTGCTTCGTGCCTGTAAAAAAAAAAAAAAAAAATAAATAAAAAAAACCGTATACGCCGCTTTTGAACTACCAATGAGGGGCATCGGATAGAAATCACTTGTTGGTTTTAGGCTGTAGACGGAACATCGGTCCGACAGTGACCTCTCTCTGTCTCTGGCTTTCAGCTAGTAATAACGTAAACTACCTCCTTTCTTTATTGCTCAGTCTTCGTTCTGACGCCAAAGTCACAGCTTTTCATGATCTTCTTTACTGACTAATGTTTTAAAATTGCGAGTCAGATCTACTCAGTTGTATTCCATTCACCAGAATATAAGAAGTGGACTTAAAAATTATTTTATTCAACCGAATTCTCTTCAGATCCTAGATATTCTTCTATCTGAGCCAGCACTCTCCCATTTGGACAAAAATTGACCTCTGAAGTGGGATTCCCTACATTTAAGTCTGTAAAGAAGGCCAAAATTTTCGTGGCATCAAAAGCTAGCTGCTCTAGTTGAGAAGTCCATTGTCGCTGGGGTCAGACCGTTCCGCTGGCACCGCCATGCCATCGTCTCCACTGCCGTCGCCAGTAACCACAAAAAGCGGCTGCTCGCAGCTCAGCCACGCAGTTTCTACGAGCCTTAACAGTCTGTTCCTTTTCTCTGGGGCAGCTAGTGTCTCGTCCCATCGATGCTAACTAAAACTCGAGCTGGCTGCTGTGGGTGTCGCTAAAGCGAGGTTTTAGAGCTGCTGACCCCCCGAGCCATGGTGTCGGATGTGGATCACCTAGCAATATCATCCTATAGGCGTATTACAGTTGGCAAAGTTTCCGTCCACTGTCTATAGAGGTCGTGTAGGATCCGCCACACCCAACAGAGGACGCCAGCGGCTCAGTACAACGAGCGTTCTCAGCACCACAGTATAGGGTGGTTGGCGGCTGCGACTCAACCTACTCACCCTTGGAGCCACATCGCTACATGAAGCTAGACGTACACCACCTGGTCGTGGTGCCATCACCATCGTTGTTCCTGTTGTAATAGTTGGGTTCTTATTCCTGATGCATTATTTGTATTGAGTCCTCGTACATTTGGAGAAATAAAAGTTAAGTAACTTATCTATTTGCTGTGCTACTTGTTCACTAATTAGTTCTGCTCCTGTCCAGCTCTCCTACAACGACAGTTCTCGCAACTCTCTTACCATAGTGTATGAAACCATGCATCGGAGGTAGGATAACAATCAGAGAAGTGAACAACTAATTTACGTTGAATGCACTTTTTAGGTACAAGTCCGAATGGCGGGCTTGTAACAGTCTCTTATGCCCATGACAATTTTTTTTCTGTACGTCTCTTGCCATTAATTTTAGCGCATGAAGTGCCTACCACCCACCTGCATATGGAAGAAA
This sequence comes from Schistocerca piceifrons, assembly GCF_021461385.2. Lineage (NCBI taxonomy): Eukaryota > Metazoa > Arthropoda > Insecta > Orthoptera > Acrididae > Schistocerca > Schistocerca piceifrons. Next base: position 373,254,631 of record NC_060142.1, read on the forward strand.
GTACAGACAGACAGTAGCGTTCCGCTATTACGTAAACTTGAGGAGACTTATGCCAATGCTTGGTTCCTTGAATGAACTTGTTAACTTGTTACTTGTTGTTCAAACATATTTTTTTGCTATACTGAAGCGTTTCAGGCGCAGTCCAACATCAGAACTTCTGCCAAGTAAACGTACAGAGCCATGAGCAAAAGCGAAATTGCTGAAAACCACTAAGACTAAAAATATAGCGTGTTACAACAAATGTTCAAAAAGTGACATAAAAAATAGGTAAATCTTTATGCAAAGTACGGTCATGTGAGTCAGTCCGCAACATCAGTACTCAGCTGATGGAGAGATGGCGTTACAGAACTTAACTACCAGAAACTACCAGAGAAGAGACAGTACTGGCACATTGACACTGTTTGCGCTGACATAAATAAATGAACAACTTCATGATGAAATTAAAAACAGAACAGAAGTAGGAATCGAAATGTAAACATGAACCTAAATGTACGTTATAATAAACAAGTGTATACCTATCAGTGGATAATACATATAACGTTTAATTAGGGCCAGTAGGTAAGGGGAAGGAAGGGCAACATGTGAGAGAAAGAGATGGAAGAGATAATGAAGTGGTAAATTAACGGACCGCTCACAATACAAAAATCATACAAATAACCAAAACATAAAGCAATCAGACTATTTTGAGCGCTAAATGACAACCCAAAAACACGGTCGTAGGAAGGAAAGGAAACTGCCATGAGAATAATTATATTTATTACATAAGAGATGTAATTGAATATTCAAAACATAAATGAAGTTTATGTTACTGAGTGGGCCAGTAACCAATGTATCCATTTACAGTTAACACTAAACATCGTTACATGACGAACTACAAATGCGGTACAAGCTTAAGCAAGAATTCACTTAGTGCTAAAAACACCATTCAACAAAGCATAATATTAAAGACTATAAGAATATAAAAATGTGTAATTCAGAAAAATTAGTAACTTTAGAGCCTAGTCAGGCTTAGCAATCACATAACACAGGAGAAAATGTTACAAATGCAACGGGACTACTCGAAAAGGGTGCAATAACGTAATATCTTGTCCCATGAAGTGACAACAGGATATGCAACGATCAGTTGACATACATGACCAGCCAAGTGACAACACTATAAATGACACTAACATAGTTGAACAACAGACAGTAAAATATTCTTTGTCTTTAAAAACACATAAGCATACTTTTCTTAAAAAGAAAGAGACTGAAACAGAAAAGGCAAAACTTGAGCATCCTTTCAGCAAATAGTAGGAAAATAAAATGCTCCCTTATACATAAAATAAAATGTGTGTAAAATAAATCAAATCGGGCTGAGCCGACCAAAGTACGTGATATAAGAATAAATTCATGGGAGGTTAGGTTCCGAAGTATTTTTAAACATTGTTGGTAAATTTAGTTACATGTCTCGAGTGGAGTAGGAGAAACAGTACAGAACATATGCCTGTTAAAAACAGACACATGGTATCAATAAAAAGTACATGAATGAGACAGGACTAACATTTCACACAAACATATTTACAGAAAATTACATATAAATAATAAGACTATCTTTGTTATAAAGCCTTAACTGAACATTATATATGGAGTAAAACAAAATCACTCCAAGTTTAAAAAAGAAGTAGAACTGATTGATCCCAGTAGACACTTTTATCCTTGTTAGAGGAGCCTCATGCTTTAAGATGGTTAAGCGCAAAGAAAAATTATGCATAAATTACAACCATACGGCCATATCAGAACATAGCCCAGAAGGCCCTGACGTCATAAGAAAAACAAAGAAAGGAAGGAAGGTGCTTCAACTTCCAAATAGTTCCTCATATACCGTACAAGGGACGAAGGGATGTATAAGGAATAGGTGACGAGCATATAGATAGCCTGCTGTAATAATTAGACATATTAGCCTTTAATAAGTGAAGCCTACCAAAGTGTGGGAATGAGCGACAACGGAGGAAATGGGTTAGGTGCAATGAAAACCACCCGCATGAAGAGTAAAGAAACACGCACTAAATTAAAGTGCTACCGCGCCAAGTCAAAGTTAAATTAAGCAGTGGTGCTTGATGGGAATCGGTATATCCAGAAAGTTAAATACAAATGAGTGTAAGGTGCAAATAGAGTAGGGGAGGTCATCAAGGGGAAAGGAAACACTACAATGTTGGTAACTCATCAAACGCATTAAAAAACCACTACCGACAGGCACCTGTTTGTTGATTTATAACTGCAGAGGGATTCGTTGAATGATGGACATAAATTTTCAGTTCTTCAACATTATAAAGATCCCGTCTCTTAGGGTCAACAAGAAAAACTTTCTTACTCTCATCCATAGGAAGCATAACATGGCTTTCATCTTTAAATATTATCCAAGAGCGGTATTACTTTTACATATATGCATTCTATACCTGCTGATAAGAACTTGGAACTGAGGGAACAGCTGCAGGGAACACAAACACCACCATTTGATCGAAAATTAGACATAAGCATTCAGTCAGTTAGATACCCTGAAAAGTCCTCCTTCCTTCTGTTACTTTCATTCCGTTGTTCTCCGGAAAACATCTGAAAATGTCGGCACATTTTTCGAATCATGCGCGATTTTGGCCGACTCTGTTATTGACCTGATGGGTGTTAATTAAATGTTGCGCATTTGAAAACGACAAGAGAGGCAAATTCCATGTATATTCAGCAAAATGATAGTGGAATGTCGGAAGTTTTCACATATTGGGAAGGGACCATCCGACTGATACTCCGACAAAAAGAATGTGAGTATTAACATTGACAAACTGTCCACCTTGTCAGTGGACTTATATCCTGGGATCGAACTAATGGATAAACGCGCTTCTTGAAGAATCAGGGGCGATAAATGTGACCGTACCCATTAAGGGGAGAAACTCACAAATTGGCGGAGAATTTAAGATAGCTCCACACTTGTAGTCATTATGGTGGCCAATTGTAGGCGTTGTAAGCCCTGCAGACACTCAGTCGATAGGTGTCGTGGCCCCTGCTGTTCTCACTGTGGAGAGATAGCTAGCTCGCTTGAATGATTTTGTAACCTTTCGAGACTAGGCAAAATAAACGCCGAGGACGATTTAGAGTAGGTATGGGCAACAGTAGGTATGGATCGGGAAATCGAGCGAAGCTGGCGTAGACGACGTTTCGAGCTTACGATAAAATTCGTTGGCTCTTTTCCTGATCAAGGGTAATCTGAGGTGACGAATGTAGCTATGAGAGGCAACATAAAAGGGTAACGCGTAAAGATACTAATGTGAGCTTAATACTTTCAGGCCATGGCGGTAAGCAGACATTGAAGCCATCTCACTGTCGCATCAGTGGATTGGGTACATTAACTATTAGTCTGGAACATGTCATACCAATATGGACATTAATAAAGCAAAACATACCCGTAATATGAGATGGACATGCTTAGGAAAACAGGACAATGCGTGAGTAACCAGTGGAAAAGAAGCCTAGAAACCCGAGTTAATAGAGACCAAAATGGTACTGAAACAGAGGATGACAGACCAAAGGCCGAAATACTAAATGTCTTTTTCCAAAGCTGTTCCACAGAGGAAGACTGAACTGTAGTTCCTTCTCTAGATTGTCGCAGAGATGGCAGAATGGTAGATATCGAAATAGATGACAGAGGGACAGAAAAACAATTAAAATCGTTCAAAAGAGGAAAGGCCGCTGGACCTGATGGGATACCAGTTCGATTTTACACAGAGTACGCGAAGGAGCTTGCCCCCTTCTTGCAGCGGTGTACCGTAGGTCGCTATAAGAGCGTAGCGTTCCAAAGGATTGGAAAGGGTACGGGTCATCCCGGTTTTCAAGAAGGGACGTCGAATAGACGTGCAGAACTATAGACCTATATCTCTAACGCCGATCAGTTGTAGAATTTTGGAACACGCATTATGTTCGAGTATAATGACTTTTCTGGAGACTACACTGTAGGAATCAGCATGGGTTTCGAGAAAGACGATCGTGTGAAACCCAGCTCGCGCTATTCGTCCACGATACTCAGAGGGCCATAGACATGGGTTCCAGGTAGATGCCGTGTTTCTTGACTTCCGCAAAGCGTTTGATACAGCTCCCCCAGTCGTTTAATGAACAAAGTAGAGCATATGGACTATCAGACCAATTGTGTGATTGGAATGAAGGGTTCCTAGATAACAGAACGCAGCATGTCAATGGAGAGAAGTCTCCCGAAGTAAGAGTGATTTCAGGTGTGCCGCAGGGGAGTGTCGTAGGACCGTTGCTATTCACAATATACATAAATGACCTTGTGGATAACATCGGAAGTTCACTGAGGCTTTTTGCGGATGGTGCTGTGGTGTATCGAGAGGTTGTAACAATGGAAAATTGTACTGAAATACGGGAGGATCTGCAGTGAATTGACGCATGGTGCTGGGAATGGCAACTGAATCTCAAAGTAGACAAGTTAATGTGCTGCGAATACATAGAAAGATTACATCCTTTATCAGTTAGCTACAATATAGCAGGTCAGCAACTGGAAGCAGTTAATTCCATAAATTATCTGGGAGTAGGCATTAGGAGTGATTTAAAATGGAATGATCATATAAAGTTGATCGTCGTTAAAGCAGATGCCAGACTGAGATCCATGGGAAGAATCCTAAGGAAATGCAATCCGAAAACAAAGGAAGTATGTTACAGTACACTTGTTCGCCCACTGCTTGAATATTGCTCAGCAGTGTGGGATCCGTATCAGATAGGGTTGATAGAAGATATAGAGAAGATCCAACGCAGAGCAGCTCGCTTCGTTACAGGATCATTTAGTAATCGCGAAAGCGTTACGGCGATGACAGATAAACTCCAGTGGAAGACTCTGCAGAAAAGATGCTCAGTAGCTCGGTACGTGCATTTGTTGAAGTTTCGAGAATATACCTTCACCGAGAAGTCAAGCAGTATATTGCTCCCTCCTACGTATATCTCGCGAGGAGACCATATGGATAAAATCAGAGAGATTTGATCCCACACAGAGACATACCGACAATCTTCCTTTCCACGAACAATACGAGACTGGAATAGAAGGGAGAACCGCTAGAGGTACTCAAAGTACCCTCCGCCACACATCGTCAGGTGGATTGTGGAGTATGGATGTAGATGTATGTGTAGTAGATGTAGACCGAGCACCTTACAGTAGGAGCGCATTCTTAAAATTATGCATGGTGGAATGGGGAGAGTTCTGCGGGTAGCGAAGAGATTGAAGGATCTTTCTGATCGATCCACTCACTAGATGCGAAGTATTAGACTGCAGCCGAGTACAAGAGGAAACAAGCAGTTGCCGAACCGTAGGCATTACCTGAGAAATATGTGTTACCACGTGATTACATTACTTTGGAACACAAGGAGTAACTATTCCATATGGAACAGTAGTGGGCAGTCAACAAGAAATACCGTTTTAAGGATTGTGGAGGGCTCATAGTTGTGTTAGCAAAAACGGGAAGCGACAAGTGAAGAATCGAAAAAGGTTACCTAACCGGCAAGCGTAGTCGAGGGCGTGCTGAAATGTAATGCCTACGAAATTTTAAAGCGAAAATTTTTAAAACTTTTTAAATAAAACAAACTTTATTAAAACCCAGCTGAGGGAGCAGTTAATGCGTTTGGATCCGGACAGAAACTTCCTTTATCCAGTATTCACAAAATTCTTGTGGCTTTTTGAGAAAAGACAGTATTCATAGGTTATTTCCAGTCGTAGAGGGAAGCATTTAACAGCAGTTAGATGCAAGGTTGATAGAGTCTCCCTCTACGGGCTTACTGTTAGAACGCCTAAGTATTCTTCTATACGCCCTTCCACCCACCCACCCCCCACCCCCTAACCTCCATCCCCTACCCAAATCATGTTCAGCTTATGGCAACATCAATGTGACGCTTCTTCGGGGTGAAGAACGTCAACTGCAAAACTATTGAACTGTGTACCCATTTTGCAGGATTCTCACCAGACAGAAGTTCTTCATCCCTCACAGGCCATCGCACAAGTAATTAATAACAGGCTGCAATTACACTGTATTACCGATGTCCATGTATTAGGACAACGATATCTTGATTTAACTCTGACAAGGGCCAGTTAACGAAAATGTTCAGCGAACCAGATCATCACGATGCTAGACGTTAGAATACTGCTATCTCACTGAGCAACATCACTTGCTGCAAACAACCAAAGCGCCCGCGGCCAGAATCACTTGCGGTTGACACCCTACAAGATAATCTGTTTGCCAATACTCAGTAAACCAGTGTAGTAACTACATCAACGTGCAACTTTATGAAAACCTAGATCACATTGTTAGCCCTTACTTGTCGATAGTACTGAGCGAACTTAAAGCATTAACAGGGCGCTAACAGTGGCAAAGGCCTTGCTCTACTACAATTACTCTATCCCATTACACAACAACTCTGCTCGATCATTACGCTGCTTCTAAGGTTCAGATGACTAATAAAATAACACTACCGTGAAAGTATGGCTATGCTTAACTTGTTCCAACTGCGAGTTTGAGAGTTATCAACTGTATATTTCCCTGTACCCTGGGACGCTTTACATAAGCATGCGACGCAGCGTATTCACATTTTACTGTTTGTCAGCAAAGACCATCAGCTACAACCTGTAACGCCGTGAGACGCCTTGCAGTGCTGCACCTCTTAAGGCAGAAACTTCATTTGTTCTAACTTGGTTTTCCAGACTGGAACCGGTTTTTGCGAAATTGCCTTTTTACTAGCGGGAACTTCCGCGCCCACTTGTCCACCTATAGTAACGGTTGTTCAGGATCCAATTTTTACTGTGATCGTAAGAGTTGGTTGTATAGCGACCCGAATCATTGTCTGCGACGATTGTTTGCTATGATGCTGCTCTTATTGTTGATTTTTATCGATTCATGCTATCTGGCAGCGAGTTACTTTTCAGTTTCTCTCCGTGTAACATGATCTCATCCGCTACCAAGCTCTGAGCCCACTAGGGTAGCCACTCGGCGTAAGTCCAGCCTCACTTTTGCTTTATCTCCCGGATTTACAGTTCGATATAAGTCACCATAAGAACATGCCTATTTTGTCAAACATTGCGGACGCCCAGATTCTCCTATTGCTCCTATCAATCGATCAACTAACGGCCCGTGAGAAGAGGCAGATCAGCCTACATCGCACTGTGTTGCATATTGTTGACGTAAATCAACAAAAATTATTTTCACTATCCTGCTCCCGCTCTCTGTTTCTTCATTGTTCACCATACTCCAGTTATGGGCGACTGCGGGATTTTTATGTAAACAAGGGTGTTGTAAACACATTTTCGCCATACGCAGGAGGTCTTTGCAAAGTTCGTTCCTGTAGTACTTATCGCGAATACGGCTTGTGTAAAGCTTAATCTGTAACATTAAACTTTGCTACTAGTGTCAAATATTAGGCCATGATAATTCTTGATCACATCTGATGTAACTGTTATACGGTGTAAACAGGGAACTGACATCTCAAAGAGTCTTAGTAGTTAAGATAATTTCCGGTAGCTGAAACACCTATTCATTGTATAGTGAACGAGGCTCCACGTTGCAGTTATGAAGTTCGGGACTGCGACTGGTCCATGAACTGTAAAAAGAGTTGTTACCTTTACACCTTTTATTTAGGCTGCCAGTTTCGACTCCTCAATAGAGTCATCTTCAGGCCCTGTGGCAGGGAACCAATATTTGCGCCTGTTTCCGCAGAAGTCTTCACGAGAGATGCATGCTCTCCACACAGTAACAACAACTGTCCCATCTGTTACATGTGTAAGGAGCAAACTCTGCTCGTGAAGTCTTCTACTGAAACCATGCTCAAATACTGATTCCCTGACATACATGTACGACTGGATGCTTCTTGTTGTTCATGCTACAGGGCCTGAACATACTCTATTGAGGAGTCGAAATAAAAATCTATAAAAACAGCGGCTGCTGAAATATCATTTTTTCAGTTGTTTAATGTTATACAAATTTGTCAGGTCACTGTAAGCATGGGTTCTACTTGCTATTTTTTAATAACGTTGTTGATAGTCTCTGATATGCATCTAATTACAGAACTTGTTTTCATCAGAAGGCCGAGATTTAATTGCGATTACATCTTTTAATAACTAATGGGCTCAGTTAGTTGCCTGTAAATCAAGTTTCAATAACTTTACTATAAAATTACACTACTGTTGTAACGTTTTGCTACTTAAGTTAGGATTTTACCTGTAACATACCAGCCTAATTGCTATCACTCTTCCACATTGAAATTTTCCTTCTAAGATTATTTTCTTGAGTTTGTTACTTGTATTACAGTCATTCTGAGCATAGGGTTTGGTTACAATGGGTCCTTAAGAATTAACTGCTTCCTCTATTTAATGATAAGTTTATGAGAAAATAAATTGTCATTTTACTTTACATTTTTATGAAATCACTGAATTTAATTTCACTTTTGGGGGTTACGACTTTAAAGAATTTTTGTAATTCACGCAATAGATTGGCATTATCAGTGCAGTTTTACGTTTATACATTGATACTGGTTTGTATAGCCCTCAACACTTAGAGATTTGAGTAAAAATAGCTGTTAGAATTTGAAATGAACATTTGCAGGGCTTAACATCAGTACTTAAAGGCCGTTTTGATGTACAACATTTTCCTCAACTCTTTCTTTCATGCTCGTCGAACAAGTGTCCCGCGAGGCTAACCTCACCTGTCGCTCGCGTTGTTCTTTTACCTTGGACGGCCGACATTACCACCTTACCTCCTCACCCATCATCTGAGCGTCTGTTGAGTATTTTTTTGAGACAGTCAACAAAAAATTAAGAACATAAAGTATTATACAGAATTTTTGTAAGCCCATCTGGCGAACCCAGCCACATAGGCTTCTGTTACCCCTAGCTTTAAGCCCCCAAAACGGGTCACCTCTCCATTACAAGTGGGCCTACGAAAAGGAGAAGTAATGTGCAGGCCGAGCAGGCTGCTTAGCGGAAAAAGCAACTTTTTATTGTTGTTTCCAGTTCTTGCCTCATTAAATTTTTATTTGTGACGTTAAAGTATAATTCGTTGTGACTGTAATGTATCCTTCATAGAATGTATGTGTAACAACGTAAGTGAACTTTATTCCTCCGAAAGATATTTATTCCGAGGTGAGACACATCACAGTTACCCCAGCTGGATCATATCAAAAACATGAATAATAAGAATTCTAATGTTAATTGATATTAAGACTCCTACTAGGTGAAAGACGGCTCCATTACCTGCTACTTTCTGATTTGTTTTAGGTGCAGAGGAAAAGCCCAGTGACGGTGAACCGTGATTGAATGAAGTATAATGGTGCATATGATTTGCATTACACAGAAACATTATTAAGACTTCGTAATAACAAATATAGATTGGAAAGTTCAATTTATAAAACGCGCGTGTGTATATGGTGGGGCACTGTTGGACGACAATCGACTCGTCACAAAACCAATGGTTTCTCGTCGCAGTGAAATAGCTAAAAGACAAAGATTCCGTACACATCATTAGTAAAGGAATATGGATCAATGTCTCTAAGTAAAAACATAAATCAGCTCAGATAACAATTATTATGACCAAAATTACTGAGAGCAAGGAAATGCTTCCTTACATGGAGACAGTGGTGAAGCGGAAGCTAACAAGAAAGAGACTTTAAGTGCCTCAGTTATTTTGAAAAAATATGAAACACGAAATTACAGAAGCGATGCTATCATTTGCAACGATACAGATTACAATATTACCCCTGACATACGAACATATATTAATCTGTTACAATTCCTTGTAGAATAGATAAGACAATGTGTGTTACATCCATACGTGGAATTCGGAAAAGCAAAGTGAAAGCACAAAAAGCTTATGCTCCAAGCTGAGCAGAATACATTCTTGTAACTCGCGATTCGTTCAAAACCAGCTTACATTTCTTAGACTAATATTTATATCGCTTTGATAGTACGAATACTAAGTCAATTTCATGTTGCTACCTTGTAGTAACATCACATACCAACATTTACAAAAGATTATCAGTCAAACCACTTTCTTCCTGTGCTAACCTTTCCCTCACTGCTTATAAAAATACTGCGAAACTACAGCTATACACTATGCAGCTAATTACCTAACACCCGAAAATATCACAATAGACTGTTTACACTGTGAAGAGTCAAGTCATATAAATACATTAGCGTCTTCATTGTCTTTTCTGAACACTAATAAGCTAATCTCCTTGGGATACTATGATCTCATTTTAACCTAGAAACCAGAAGTTTTCTTTTTAATATGATCCTAAGTCAAGGTATTGCTTCATTAGTCATCACAGCAGTTAGATTCTCTGTTTGAAAGTAATGTTCATCCACTATTGAAACTAATGCTGCAGTGTCTTTTGGTTTACTCTTCTCATACCTACTATCTACATACTTATCATCCGTCAACAGTTGTTGGTATGGTCTAGACAGTACAGAGCCTAAGAACTAATTCATTCAACGTATATAATCAGTAAGTAAGAGTCAACATCATCTAGCTACTACATCTTAAACTTTCTCATCCTAATGAGTGCCGAAGTATTGATAGTATTAATCTCATAGTATTCCTTCAGTCCACATATATATTTTTCTTATATATGGCTCTAACGTTTCTTCTGACAAAGCCTGTTAAGCCAGTTGCAGATTACAGTTAATGGTCGCACTGAAATGTATAAAACGTCACATATTACAGTATGTAAATGAGATCAATTATTTACGCAAGTATCTCTTAAGATTCCGGTAGACACACAGTCCCTAAATTAGTTTTATCATAGGCCACGACATAACTTCCTTTGTGTGGAATTCTCGCTATTTCATGAGGATTTGTATACAAAAGTTACCATTTACAATTGGTTTTGCAAAGAAGGGAAGAAGTCAGCTAAGTTTCTAACAGAATCCATTCTCTTTTCTCAAATTTTTGCAATTGTCGAAATCTTTCATCGTAACTGAGCTTTCTCAAGCGTGCCTCCTTGCCCAGTGAGACAAAGGCCTTTCTTCCCTTCTTCCCAGGAATACTCTGCGTGGACGTGGAAGCGGATATGTCTGTTCATTCCCTTTTTTCGTATTACTTATGAGTTCAGCCAGATAAAGCGTGTGTTATACAGTGTCAATCTGCCCACTGCCAGTTCTAAAAGCTTTAAATATTCTATTCATTTTGTTTAATTACTGTATAGACAGATTTTGATGAAATCGTTACGTGCTCGAAAGATATGTTCAGTGGGATGTCCCTGAAGATGAAGAATCTGTTTAACGCCATATTAATGCTTCATAAGTGAAGTTAAATGCGTTATCTGACAGCATGGCAGCAGGCTTGCCAAGTGTTGGTACATAGCTCTAAACTAATATTTTAATGAATGTTCCTGCTCCAGGAGACACCCACCATACAATTTAACATACATTGAGAAAATATCACTCTGTCTCCAGCTGTGGACAAAGGTCATGCAACATCAATTGGGTCGGCCTGTAGTGGTTTTTTTGGTATGATATTATCTAACTTTGCACGACATCATTTGTCTACGAGTTTTGCTTTTAGACATATAAGATGTGTTTTAATTAATGTTTCATCCATCATCTCAGCAATAACAATACAAATTGATCTTTCTGTTACACTTAAATGCACCATAATGATCTCACACATTAAGTGTGTACCATAACAATGCATGTCCACATGAAATAGAATGTAAACACATCATGCGTCAGATCGTGTATCGCGTCTGCAGAAGAGCGCATCATTCTATATTTTGTAATTATTTTAGCTATCTTATAGGATTTTGTGAACTTAGTGTTTTTAACTTCATACTGGCGCTGCTCGAAATTCTTCAAATCGCCATATTTCTACGCTTACCTAAGTAACATTGGTGGCAAATACTGTCTCTCGTGAGTAAGACACAGTAATCAGTGATTTGTTCTACAAGTTCTGCATGTGCTGTTAAACCTCCTTGTAATCGTGGCAGAGCGTCTGCCGCTATGCTAGATATTCCAAGATGTGGATTGCTGCAAAACAGTACTCCTGTAAAAACAGTGACAACGCGCTAAGTGCAGGTGTACTAGTTTGCATGACATTAAGAAAGCTTAAAGCCTGCTGATTACAGAAGATATTAATTTTTCATAAATAAAATAATTATTGAACTATTTAATGGTCAACACTACCGCTAGAATTTACAACTCGGTAGTAATATAGGCATGTTCACACTCTGACAATATACGGCCAGCAAAAATAATAACATGAATACCTTGCTTACGATTTTCTTCGCTGACTTGAAATACAGAGCTCGTAAGCCAATAAATGGAGCATCAGTCAATAGGAATAAATCTTTCGTTATATCTCAATGAAATAAAAACCAGAATTATCTTTTATTGCATCAAAATTCTTTTGCAGTTGCTTTTGAACGGCGTCTTCTCCTTCAATAGATTAACAAAGTTGTACTACGTATTTAAAAGTTGGTTTGGCACAAACGGTCGAAAAAATGAACACAAGCCAAAAAGGACTCCTTTTTTATGCTGGGATAAGTAAAAAGTTGGAGAGAAAAACTTAGGTACAAGGAAGGTAACTGTGAGAAAACCGTAGGTAATAGAACAAATGCTTCAGCTGGTCATCGGAAGATGGAAGAACAAAAATGTTTAGTGAAGTTCAGGAATACAGAAATACGAGTCACTTAGGAATGAAAGTGCATGAAAGTTAAGGCGAAATGGCTACGTGAAAAATGTGAAGAAATCTAAAAATAAATTATTGTCAGTAAGGCTGACGCAGCATATAGAAAATCAAAATAACCTACAATAAAATTAAAAGCAAGGGCGGTAACATTAAGATTGCAGTTGTACTTCCACTGTTAAATGCAAAGAAGAGAGCGGATGGTAGAAAAAGTACATTGAGGGGCCCTTATGTGGGGGAAAACTTACCTGATGGCGTCATAGAAGAAGTAAGAGGTGTCGATAGGAAAGAGGAAGCCGAACTAGTACTAGAAACAGAAACTTGAAGAGTTGTTAAGAATGGTTAGACAATATTCCATCGGAATTTCAAAAATCATTAGTAGAAGTGGCAACAAAAGGATTATTCGCATTGGTATGTAGAATATATATGAGACTGGCGATATACCATCAGAATTTCGGAAGAACATCATCCGTCAAGATTGTAAAAAGCGACATGTGTGAGAATGATCGCAAAATCAGCTTAACAGTTCATACATCCAAGTCGCTGACGAGGATAATATACGGAAGAACGGAAAAGAAAATTGAGGATCTCTTAGAATGATAAGTTTGACTTTAGAAAAGGTAAAGGCACCAAGAGGTGATCTGACGTTTCGGCTCATGATCGAAGAAAGACTGAAGACAAACAAGAAACGTTCGTGGGATTTATCGACTGGAAAAAAGCTTTCGACAATGTAAAATGGTGCAGGATGGTCAAAATCCTGAGAAACATAGTGGTAAGGTATAGAGAAAGAGGTGTAATATACAACATGTAAAAAATGAAGACGGAACATTAAGAGTGGAAGACCAAGAACGAAGTGCTCGGATTAAAATGGTATATAGTCTTTCGACCCTGCTGTCTGGTGTTATTCCTGTAGATGAAATTATGTGGTTAAGTAACTTGATTTTCTCCCTCACAAATTTCGACTTTTGCAGTTTGCTGTAATCCCTGTGTAATGACTTTCCTAACAAATCTACAAGCGCTTTCCATGTGTGAATCGCCATTAACAAATCATCAACATATAACTAGCTAAGTATCAGGTAAGGTTGCTGCTTCAGTAGCGATTTTTTCTACTGGCCAACATTCCCCTGCAAGTCGCTTTTGAACAACCTCTGAGGAGTGTAGAAGAGAAACCACGTGTCGGCTTCAGGCTGTAAAGGAAGCATCGGCTCAAATGTGGATGCTCTGATTCCGGCTCTCAGCTAGTATTGACGTGAACTATCTCCCACCTCTCTTTATTTTTCTTTGTTCTGACGCCAAAACGACATCTTCCCATGACCATCGTGACTGGCTAAGGGTCTGACATTCCCACTCTGACGAGCTCCTTTACATTCCATACACCAGAATATAAGAAATGGAGTTTAAAAACCCTACCTTATTTAAGAGATACTCTCTTTAGATGCCCATATCTGGTCCATAAATTATGAGGTTAGTGGAGTACCGTCCTTTATAATCGACCTCGTGGCATCACGCGCTCATGTTGTCTACATAAAGGGACGGGGCGGCGAGGAGCGTGGAAGTATGATCCATGTGCATTCACAGAACCCACGCAGTCCCTTGCATTTTGCTCTTCTCGTACTTTAATTTGAACTCTTCTCGGCGCAAGGCACAATGGACCTTCAAATCAATATTCACAATGTTCTTTCCACGACTAGATTGTGTGTACCATTTATCAAAAATTTGTTAATATTAGTTACACGCAAAAATCCGACTGTGCTAAGATCTTTGTACCCACTTGAGCAAGTTGCCAAACGATCTTTCCACGTCTAAATTGTCCGTAAAGCAACAAATCAGGGAATTTCCAACCCTAAGGACGAGCAGGACGTGGAGCATCTTACCATTCTTGTCTAGTGTGGTTTACAATTGCAGAGTATGAATGGAAACGTTCTAAGTGAAATTTTTCAAAAAACGCGTTTTCGTTGCTATTCTGTTCTTGGTAGTCTGTTATATGTCCCTAGAGTGGGTCCTGATGCCAAACACTGGAGAAAGTGTTTCAGACATACGTTAGTACAAGGCATATGGTCTTCGTGACCAGCTGTGCTTCTCTCTCGATTTCCAAACTGTAAAAGATGTGATAAGTGGTTTTTGCTGACTACAGTTCTACTAGTTAAAAACCTAAAGCAGCATTTCTGTACTTGTATTATAACAAATAAAACGTAGTACCACAGTTGGCATAAAACTTTCTTCGTGCTATTTTATCGGAAACTGATGTTTCTGACATAGTAGCTGTCTACAAAACACAAGTTATCTCTTGTAAATAAGAAAACAACAACCAGTAACTGTAAAAATAGCATTTATTTACACAAATACCACCATTACCGCTCTCAGATATATAGATTCATCTTCAGACAGCTGTTCAAATTCATATTCTTTTGTTGTTGTTTGAATTAATTGTTGTCTGTTCTTAGCAGCTAACAACAAGAAATGTAATACAAATTTGAACAACTTTCTGAAGGTGAATCCTTCGTTTCAAAATCCATAACAGCGTCATTTGTGTAATTGAATAGTGTAGCAGCACCACCGTTTTGGTTAAGGAAAGTTAGTTTTGTGCAATATTCTGAGCACAAGTTACAGCCAGGTATGGGCCGGATTGCAGTAAGTTATGCATACCAACAGTTGCGAAGTGGAATAGAGGCCACAGGACCGTCAAATTGCTGAAAGAGTATACATAGCGGTTTTGCATGTCGCAAATCACAGGCAGGAGGGACCAACTGGCCAACCTAGCATGTTATGAGTACATAAGGCGAATTGGCGCGTATGGCAAAACAGTGGCGCACAGATGCGTATAAATTGGTGCGTCCTTCTAAAACGAGATTCATCCAAGTGTGGCAACTCTCCTGGACGGCGGAAACTGTCACACCACCAGCTACACACAGCAGGGGCACTGGTTCGACCCTCTGAGGCCAATGCGGGGTCTGTAGCCAGCCAGCAGTGGGGCACTCCACGGATCGCTACTGCGGGCAGGCGTCCTGGCTTCCAACACATGCTGGAGGCATCCCGAGGCGAGGACCGCAGATTTGGACGACAGATCCCAGGAGCTTGTTGTCACCATGATCACAGCCACGCCGGCGAGAAGCATGCAGCTGGCCGCCTGCGGCTCACACCGAGCGGCGCTGAGTCGGCAGGGATGCAGACCGCTGAGTCGACTGCCAGCATCCTGATGATGCTGCAACTCTGCTGCTGTACAAGGCCGACTCACAGCAGTGCGTCCACGAGTCACTGAGGCAGCCATTCCACGTCAAGCCGTTTTGCAGACAGTGAAGGGGTGTCCTCAGCATTGCAGGACCCAGTGATGCAGACCAACAGGAATGGGGGCACTGTAACTGGAAACAATAAATCACTTGGAATGCTCGGGCGAGCCTTAATACGGCGCCTTCTACCTCTTCCCGCTACATTTGGTCACCCCGATACATTAGGTGGCAGAAGCTGCCACTACAGTAGCATAAAGAGCAACATTCTTATTGGCATGCAGAAACTTTGAGATTCCTGGTGTGGCACTTTCAACTATTTTAGCAAAGTAATTATTTTATATTTTGATTCCTTATGTTTTGCAGTGATTCAGTTAGCAGCATAATTATGTGGAATAGCATAATTCTGTGGTATCAGAATACCTGCTTACCTGCTCAGGTTTTACTTGCCAAGCAACAAAGTCGAAGAAACGATATTTTCGCTCTTTCGAATTTGCAGACCACGGCACCAACGGATGAGAATTGTTTTTAAATATTGAATAACTGAAGCCAGCTTCGAGCTTGTGGAAGTACTAGATATGCACGACAAAGGCTGGGACCGATTGATTGAGTTAAACGTTACAGTAATTGATTCGTTTCATTAAAAAAACCTTTGTAATGTATTCCAAATCACAAACTAAAAATTTCACTTCAGCTTAAGGGACTAACAGTCAAAAACAAGATTAAAGCATAAAAAAATTGTAAAAACGAAGTTTACAACAATTTTAACTCAACCTCTTTAAAGTTGAAAGGCAGCTTTTCAGCTGTGAAAATCATGCTTGTAAGCCAAATGTTAAAGTTGGTAAAACCAATAGCTACTACTGAACTTCAAAGTGATTAAGGAAGCTGACAAACGACACAGTCTACGCAGTCAAACTTTTGAGAAAGGTAGATCCCCTTTGGTTAAGAATGTCGATGGTTCTCGTTTTGGATCCCAGACAGTCTTGCTCAGATTTGGCTGCTATTTAAGATCCACCTGGTTCCGTTACGCATGAGCACATGCTTAGTGAATCAACTGTTCAAGGAGATTTCTGGCTTGCAGCCAGTCGTCGTAAACTACAATACACGATATTTCGGCTGGACAGCTGCCAGCCATCTTCATGCGAGCCGAATGAGGACTGACGAAGACGTTCTCCACTCCGTCTTATACAGTGCGCTGATGGTACTGCCGCGCGTGCGTTGAAATCGCGGACACAGAAGGACCGACCACACCGCCCAGAGGAAGCGCCCTCGCTGGTGGAACTGCAAGACTCAGCTGCCTTCGGTATTGTCGCTCGCGCAGCTATCGAAGTCTTCTGACGTCTTCGTCTAGAACAAATTTCGGAGACGACGGGAATCCACGCGTTATTCAGTTGGTAACCACTGTCACGGCCCATTAGATTTTCCGCAATACGTATTCCAAAGGATTCTTTGACAATGGAGTCCCAAAAGGTTGTTACTATGGCCAAAATCGAGGTTTTGTAATATTCCATTGAATGTCCGTTGGAAATACAATGTTCCGCAACTGCAGAGTTCTGGGTTGAAGTACGCGAGTGCAACGTTGATGTTCTGTACAACGCTCTTCCACTGTACGCATTGTCTGTCGTATATCGGCCATACCACATTGACACGGTATTTTATAAATTCCCGCCTTCCGCAGTAACAAATCATCCTTCACCGGTCCCAGCACATCCGAAATCTTAGGAGGTGTATGAGAAACCACTTCCACATGAAAATTAAGAATTCTCGATATTTTGAAGGAGATATTTCCAAAGAAAGGAAGAAAAGCCAGGGGCTTGGTTGGTGCGTTCTCCTCTTTATCCACTTCCCAGTTCCTGGCTTTAGTTGAGAAATCCCTGTTAATTTGCCCGGTCGAGTATCCATTGTCTCTGAACGCCGTCCTTAAATGTGCAAGTTCCTTAGGCAAATCCTCTGCATCCTACACCGTATGTGCCCTGTGCACAAGGGTTTTAAGCACATGGTTTGGGATGGGTGACGGCAACTTGAAGAATGCAGATACAAATCAGCGTGAGTGGGTTTACGATAAACAGAATGTCCCACCGAGCCGTCACTCTTCCGTTTAACCAAAACACCCAGGAATGGAAGGCAATCATCTTTCTATAGTCCCAAAGTAAATTCCAATATTCTCATGGATGGAGTTAAGAAGATGAAAAATGCCATAACTTTTCTTCTCCGTGAGGCCACACTATGAAAGTATCATCGACTTATCTCCAAAAAACAGTTGGTTTACAAACCGCTGATTCAAGTGCTCTTTCCTCAAAAAAAGTTAGCCACCAGAGGAGACAGAGGGCTGCCCATGGCGACACCGTCAGGTTCTTCAAAATATTCCTGGTTAAACATAAAATAGAGGAAGGAGCATGTCGAAACAAAGCAGTGATGTCCGATTCAAACTGTTGACCAATTAGCGTCAAGGAATCCGCAAGAGGTACTTTTGTGAATAGGGAAACTACATCAAAACTCACTAGAAGATCCGAACTACTTAAGTGGAGAGCCCCCAGTCTGTTGGTAAGATCAGTGACCTTTCCGGCAAAATTTAATATTTTTCCCAGCCCAATCCAGAATCAAACCAACATTGGCTATAAAATCAGCTCCAAAATACAACTGATTGATAAATTCTCTACCGCCTTATACGAAACTTCAACGTGATTTGAAAGCCCCCTATACATTCAAATCTGATTTATTTGTGGCTGTATAATGTGTGGTATCAAACTTTAACTATCCCCATTTACAAACTCCCGGAATAGCAACAAACCATTTGTAATCGACTGCAGGCACAGTAGTGCCCAAGTCAAGCAATCTGCATACTGGCTCGTTATGTAATGAAGCAGAAGCAAATGGCAAAGGTGTTGTTTCGTTTTTCTTTAATGGCTGTTATTAATGTAGCATTTCTGATCCTTAAGTGTCATAACTGTTGCATTCAGCCCTTTTCATACCACAAATTTCCACTTTTCATGCCCTGCTTCCCCACAGACCCAAGAAGCTAATTTTTGGTAGGCTTTCTCTTTGTAACCTTGTAAACTGACAATTCTGTCCTTCCTTCCTCTGTCGAAAAGTTTCCCTCTACTTCCATTGTGACAAGCCTACCCTGTCCCGAATCCACCAATTCAAGAGACTAAATTTCGCGGACTATGTCTACAGCCACACAAGCGTTTCTCCCCCTCACGTTTGCTCCGAAATTCACACCGACAATACACATAGTCTGTCCTATTTGCATGGGAGTTAGATTAGATTAGTTTTTCGTTTCATAGATCCATGCTGTGGAGATCCTCGTGGATGTGGAACATGTCAACCATTTTTCTTATTTTATTTTTTTTAGCTGAAATAACAATACTAATAGTATGAATATACACAATACATCATTTGTTTCTATTAAAAAATTCGTCAGTGGAGTAGAAGGAGTTGGCCACTAGTAAGTCTTTCAGGCTCCTTTTAAATTGATCTTTATTTGTAACTAAATTTTTTATGTTTGCTGGCAAATTATTGAAGATGAGTGTTCCTGAGTAGCGGACCCCTTTTTGAACTAAAGTAAGTGCTTTTAAGTCTTTGTGCAGATCATTTTTGTTCCTGGTATCGTATGTATGAACTGGGCTGTTTGTTGGAAAAAGAGATATATTATTTAGGACAAATTTCATTAAGGAGTAAATACACTGAGAGGCAGTGGTTAGTATACCCAGTTCTTTGAAGAGGTTTCTACATGACGCCCGTGAATTTACTCCACAAATAATACGTATTACACGCTTTTGGACTCTGAAAACTTTTGTTTGACTTGAAGAGTTACCCCAAAATATTATACCATATGACATTATGGAATGAAAGTAGGCAAAGTATGCAAGCTTTTTCATTTTTACGTCGCCTATGTCTGCTAACACTCGAATTGCAAATACAGATTCGTTAAGGCGTTTCTGCAGTTTGGTGGTGTGCTCCTCCCAACTGAATTTATTATCAAGTTGTAATGCCAAGATTGTCAAATCCCAAAGTGCAATTCTATCTCGTGGTGAGTTGTGGGGTAGCGATCCTCAATGTCTGAACAATAGCTGTGTAGCAGGTCAAAGCGCTGTGATCGCTGCAGCAGCGTCCTGGCGGCGAATGTCGCAATTCGTGTCTGAATCTCGTCGGAAAACAGCGAACAGCGGGGCAACATCGAGTTTAGCGACAATTCGTCGAATTCGATCCGCATACCGAGAGGCAGGTTTCTAATCGTTCCTCCACAACACCCAGCCCGTGAAGAGAAGACTGTGGGAGAATTTTTGGCCAGCAGACAGATCACAGTTCTGGATCATCCTCCATATTCCACGGATTTGGCCCCAGCCGACTTCTGGTTGTTCCCCTAATTGAAGGTGGTAATGAGAGAACGTCATTACGATGCATACAAGTACACCCATGAAAATTGTACTGCAGTACTAAAGCAAATCAAAGGACTGCAGTGACTGTTTCAAAACACTTTTAAAATGATTCCAGCTGTGTATTAATTTATGGGGAGACTACTTTGAACAAATACATTAATTTTGTGAAAATAATCTATTACTTTTATCTTTCATAGCCACAATCCTAACTGAACTAGGACACACTATATAGATCACTATTTGTTGAAAGGAGTTGTCTGCATTCGTTCTGCATTTTCTCTTCGCTGCTGACCACGTGGCACTGGCCACATATGCGGTGAAACGTACTGCGTTTTTATGATCTATCTGTAAACTGAGGACGCTCTATAGCGTGTTTAAGAAACTATTGCCTGCCTAGCAGCGTAGTTACTTTGAGAGTACAATACTCCTGATCAATAACACTAAGGACGTTCCAGTTTAATGTCAGCACTGTGTAACATTAGGTAAAACAGTACTAGAAATTATATTTATTTATCTATAGCAGTTTAATTACCACAAGTGTTCCGAGATGAATTTTGAGCGCAAGTTTAGCTTTCGATACTTTTATCTAGAGCATCATGCATATAGTGTTTCTCTTAACATACATAGAAATATGTCATGCCTCCAGACTTGTAGTTAGAGTATCCTACATAACATTGCCGAAAATAATTCTTAAAATATATTATGATTAATTAACTATTCTTACTTCCTCATTTTTTCTGCAGATTAAAAGATGCGAGGCACAACATTTTTCTATGGTAGTTGAAAGAAGCCTACCACAGAGAGAATTTAGTATTAATTACATTACAGCCTAAATAACTGTACCAAAACTAAATGTGCATTAAAAATTAACCTCCTAAGCAAACTGCTGTAATAATAAAACTTCCAGAGATAAGTAAATATGATTTCAAACACTGATTTACGTAAGGTTATGCAATATTGACATGAAACTGCAACTTCCTAGGCGTTACTGATGGAGAATAATGTATTCTCGGAGTACGGGAGTGAAAATGCTATCTATTCATGTCCAGGTCCTCTTAAAATTACAGCGTGTTTTCCTTCTACATTGATACATGCATTAAAGGGTGTGTTTCCTTCAGAAATTATTTCTACGACTACGCTAAAAACCAGGTCAAATGACTTAACTGACGTTCTGTAGCATTCGAAAAACTGTCTTCAGTTTTCTGTGTAGATGTACAAACTTTCCATTCGTTGATCTCTCACTTAATATCGGATTAATCCAGTATTTTTTCTCACGCTGTCCTTGTCGATGCGATGAGCGACTGTCGCAGCACATAACGAGAGAACCGCATTCATATTTAATGAAACTCCGCTCATAGTTGGTACTGCACACGGAAAACCTTGTTACAGCTTGCACCGACATAATTGTGACTGGATTTTATTGGGCTTCACACAGCCTAAGAAAAGCATACACATGGTCAGCACAGCGCAAGACAAGGGCCATCCGCTGCGTATAAGACGCGTTCGTGTGCCCATAACGTACCTCATCCATTGGGCTAGAGTTCTGGAGAGACTACTAACTCCTGCTGTCTAGCTACTGTCAGGTGTTAGCCCACAAAAAATATGACGTACCACTTGGTTTCCACTACAACAGACATCCAAAGCTACCACACCAGACACATACACTACTGTCCATTAAAATTGCTACATCAAGAAGAAATGCAGATCATAAACGGGTATTCATTGGACAAATATATTATATTAGAACTGACATGTGATTACATTTACACGCAATTTGGGTGCATAGATACTGAGAAATCAGTACCCAGAACAACCACCTCTGGCCGTAATAACTACCTTGATACGCCTGGGTATTGAGTCAAACAGAGCTTGGATGGCGTGTACAGGTACAGCTACCCATGCAGCTTCAACACGATACCACAGTTCATCAGGAATAGTGACTGGCGTATTGTGATGAGCCAGTTGCTCGGCCACCATTGACCAGACGTTTTCAATTGGCGACACATCTGGAGAATGTGCTGGCCAGGGCAGCAGTCGAACATTTTCTGTATCCAGAAAGGCCCGTACATGACCTGCAACATGCGGTCGTGCATTATCCTGCTGAAATGTAGGGTTTCGCAGGGATCGAATGAAGGGTAGAGCCACGGGTCGTAACACATCTGAAATGTAACGTCCACTGTTCAAAGTGCCGTCAATGCGAACAAGACGTGACCGAGACGTGTAACCAGTGGCACCCCATACCATCAAACCGGGTGATACACCAGTCTGGCGATGACGAATACACGCTACCAATGTGCGTTCACCGCGACGTCGCCAAACACGGATGCCACCATCATGGTGTTGTAAACAGAACCTGGATTCATCCGAAAAAATAACGTTTTGCCATTCGTGCACCCAGGTTAGTCGTTGACTACTCCATCGCAGGCGCTCCTGTCTGTGATGCAGCGTCAAGAGTAACCGCAGCCATGCTCTCCGAGCTGATAGTCCATGCTGCTGCAAACGTCGTCTAACTGTTCGTGCAGATGGTTGTTGTCTTGCAAACGTCCCCATCTGTTGACTCAGGGATCGAGACGTGGCTGCACAATCCGTTACAGCCATGCCAATAAGATGCCTGTCATCTCGACTGCCAGTGATACGAGGCCGTTGGGATCCAGCACGGCGTTCCGTATTACCCTCCTGAACCCACCGATTCCATATTCTGCTAACAGTCATTGTATCTCGATCAACGCGAGCAGCAATGTCGCGAAACGATAAACCGCAATCGTGATAGGCTAGACCTTCATCAAAGTCGGAAACGTGATGGTACGTATTTCTCCTCCTTACACGAGGCATCACAACTACGTTTCACCAGGCAACGGCGGTCAACTGTTGTTTGTGTGTGAGAAATCGGTTGGAAACTTTCTTCATGTCAGCACGTTCTAGGTGTCGCCACCGGCGCCAACCTTGTGTGAATGCTCTGAAAATCTAATGATTTGAATATCACAGCATCTTCTTCCTGTCGGTTAAATTTCACGTCTGTAGCACGTCATCTTCTTGGTGTAGCAATTTTAATGGCTAGCATTGTAAAAAAATACTTAATATACTCCATACAATTTTGTGAACACAAGCAATAATCATTTCAACGTAATGGCGTGCAATTTTCCACATAAGTAATCTAAAACTACAACTATTCTATCTTCAAGATTGCTTTACATTGTGTATGTGGGGACACCTGCAGCGGCAACGTTTGTGACCAGGGAACTCACATGACAGAGTGAGATATCTTTGTGGGACAAGAGAGTGGGAAGTTCGGTTTAGAACCTGTGGCTGCGCGGGTGTATTGTGTGACGTGGTATACTAGTGAAGTATTATCATCTCACCAGTGTGTCATCTTTCCTATCGGTACGTTCCTTGCACCCAGTACAACAGAATCTAGCTCGTTCTGCAGAATTTGTTTTGTCGATCTACCCACTTGAACCAGCAGACTTATCGGTGCTGCTGGAACGGATCAACTGTCACATCAGTAATAAATGGATGAAACCGCCTACCCCAAACAGCTGACCGAAAGTTTTCGTTCACAAAGCACTGTGTAACGGTGAATCTGTAATGCTGTGGGATGACACAATTCCTCCAACGTACTAAGGCCCTTTCAGTGTTATAAAACACCCACAGTTTTGACATTTCACTCAACAGTAAGGTAGTAGTGGTCTCAGTAAATCGTCTTTAATTTACGTGGATTCTTCGAGAACTCACAGCTGCGTGTGGCAAGCACGACGACTCGAGTAGTCAAGCCTTCGATGTAAACACTCCGATAGCGAATTCATGGAATCCAGATATTGATGGTTACAGATACACAAGTATCGATGTATCTGATTGTCTATATAAGGAGTGCACAGTTGTCTGAAGATTATTTCTGACGACGACCATCTAGAGTCTGAATTTCAGCATTTGGAGCATGTGTTCAGGAAAAATGGTTACGGCAAGGGAGAACACTCAAAAGCTTCCAAATGCCACCCACGAAAGACGCCTCGTGAATAGGTGGAAGAAGTCAACCCAGCTGCATTCGCTCCATACTGTGGAGCAACTGCTAGCAAGATAGGACACTTGCTGAAGGGACATGGAATGAGAGTAATGTTCCGGTCCACCTCCAAGATAAGAGATACGTTATGCCCTGTTGAAGACAACACAGATCTTCGAGATCCAGGCTTGTACGGTGTCCCCTACGAATATGGTGGCGTTTATGGAAGTCAAACCACTCTCACTGTTGCTGAGAATTGTGCAGAACATTTACAACATATCAAACAAAGGGAACTTGAGAAGTCGGCCGTGACTGAAGGCTCCCTAGAAAAAGGGCATAAAATACAGTTGGAAAAGACACGAGTTTTTGCTCAGATATCATCAAACTGGAACTACATTATCAAAAAAGCGATAGACATTTGAATAAATAGCAACAATTTTAACAGAGACCAGGGGTACACACATAGCAGGTTATGGGGCAGGTATTGGACATTTGGCGAAAGCAAAGGTGTAGCAAAGCACTGTGTAACAGCGAATATGTAATGCTGTGCGATGACACAATTCGTCCAGCCTACTCAGGCCCTTTCAATGTTATAAAGCACCCACACTTTTGACATTTTACTCCACAGTAAGGTAGCTGTGGTCTCAGTAAAGACACGAAAGTTGTGACGCCACCCCCTCAGCCCATGTGACATCAGTTGGTCCCGCAGCGAGACGGAGCTGCTAAGAGCTACTCAAACTGTCTTCTGCACATGCGTCACTGTGGCCCTCTCTGGAAGGTTTCAGACTATGCCATTATATCTGTGTAAGCAGAACACCGTGCCAGCCCCGGTAGTTAGTGATTTAATACCTGATGACTATAGCACAGACAGCTCTATAGACCTCGAGTGTTTTATGAGAAGTGACGCCGCTTATAAATCAAGAAGATTTTATTGAATCATGTCACCGCGAAAGTCTGTAAAGACGAAAAGTATTATAGTCTCACAAACGTGTCGTCTTTACTGTCAGTACGTTCCCCGCTTCCAGTTGGTGAATCTACCACATGTCCAATCTTTATTAAGTATTAAGCCATTTCTCACATCGTTTATTTTTCTTATGGGTTTCACCAGCTCTAAGAACTTTCACCCCAAGGGGAAATATAGAACCAAAACATAATGTCAACAAACGCACATGTGAGACTTAACTTGAACAGCTGCTTCAAGAGGAACCTACCGGTAATGGCGCTATTTGTGTGAACAAACAGCGTTACTAATTAGCTGGTTGCTATTTTCTTCATTGTAAGAATCAACCTGTATTTTCTACACCACAACAATCTCGAAATGTCAGTTTTCGACAAAATAATTTGCAGCAAGATGGCCAAAGTTACAGAAGAACTGTTACAAGGTGATACAAGTCACAGAGAAACTGCAACAAATCTTCCTCCATATTACAGCGAAACTGTAACAGGTGTTCCCATGTTACAGTGAAGCTACGCATAGCGCGTTGTACACATTTTACGTAATATGCCTCAGAAGATGAGAGTGTGTATGTTGTGAGTGTCAGATACTGGTAGGTGTCAGCTACTGTGAAGTGTCAGCTACAGGGGGAGGGGGGGAGGGGGGGTAGGAAGGGAGGAGGGGAGGGCAGCTTAGGGACTGTCAGATACTGGTGTTGCCAGCTAGAAGAGGTATCAGCTAATGGATGATATAACTGTATTGTACGAACTAACAGCTGCAGAAGCTGACAACCCCAATGATGACACCCCTCACCCCTAGTACTTGACACCCCAAGTACCTAATAATTCTCAGTAGCTGACATCCCCCCCCCTACAGCTGAAACACGCTGCACACACAGAATGTTAGCTTCTGATGATAGAATACTAGTCAAGATCCAGTAACTGTGCAAAGTACTTTCGTAGTTTGTGGCAACTTGATACAGTGCTACATTAAAATGGAAGGCCTCCCTAATCGTTTGGGTCACTTTGAAAGGGTGGCAGTCATCAGTTTTTATCTGAATGAATGTGTACTACTACTGTTTGTTAGGTTATGTCACTGAAGTGATGTTTAGTCACTGTGTGACTGCAGAAAATGACAATTTTTGGAACAATAAGGTGAAGTGGACACCTTATTATTCTTTCTTTCTTTTGCTACTGCTATTATCCCGCATTGTACGCAAGGTCGGCAGGGTTAAGTACGGAGTTGGCATGGTTAATTTGATGGGGTGGCCGGATGCCCTTCCTGCCGCCACCCCATACCCCCCAGGACAGAATTAGTGTACCCCAGCTGTCTGCATCCAGTGTAAACCGTGAAATAGTGAGAATGTGTTTCAGATATCTGCGAGTCGTGTAACTGAAGCGGGACGTGGGGACCAGCGAGATATTCACCTAGTAGGATGTGAAAAACCGCCTAAAAACCACATCCAGGCTGGCCGGCACACTGGCCGTGGTCGGTGGTCGTTAATCCGCCGGGCGGATTCGATCCGGGGCCAGCGCGCCTACCCGAGTCCAGGAAGCAGCGCGATAGCGCTCTCGGCTACCCTGGCTGGTAAGTAGACACCCTAGTATGGGGTCACCATAATATTTGATTGACTTTGATGTTACTTTTAGAAACGGGATTTTGAACAATATACACATAGGAATAGTATATTTTACTTTGGTAATGCTTGCCAACGAGTGCAGCACGTTAGATCAGTGGTGGTGCTCCTATGTATTTTGCAATAGCGTAGAACACATTTTTGTTTTTTTATTTATTTTGATTACTTTAATGTTTAGTATTGATCTGTGGTATGAAGACTGACCTACTATCGTCTACTCATATTCCTTTAGTAGTGTCAGTAGCCAACCCAGGTGTATTTTAATAAATCCAGGAAATAAGACATGAAAAATACTGAATTTGGAGGTCCATTATATTTGTAAAGTGTGCTACAACAGTTGAACTTTGGCACTCAGCAAGTGCTGCCTAAACTATTAAGTTTTATCAGTGGTGCCAATACACAATTTATGCACGTTTTTTTAAATCGTACACATGGATTGTTATGGCAGTAGTGCCGCATGTGTTATATGATCGAAATCTTATACACTTTGAGAAATAATACGATTTCATTTTGATACACGTTTGAATTTTCATTCAGAATGAAAGATTTGCAATTGTACTTGGATATTATGATAAGCAATGTGTTTGTGTGTGTGTGTGTGTGTGTGTGTGTGTGTGTGTGTGTGTGTGTGTCTTTCCACCATCGTCTTTGGTCATATTCTATAGTACAAAAGTCGGACAAAAATACGGAAACACCAAAATTCCTGCGTTTTAGAATGTAAACGCTGATGCTGACTAAGCCTGCAGGTAGCGCTGCAGTACGGCCATGAACAGCACTTCTGCAGTGTCCTCAATTCATTGCCAGTGTCAGTCGTGGTCAGAATAGTATTCTGTGTAGTTATGAGAGAATTATGTCGGAGGCAAGTGAATTTGAACACGAGCCTACTATTGGTACTCATCTGGTGGGTAATCAAAGGAGCCGAAATATTTTCAGTTTCAAGGGGCACCATATCGAAGACATATACTGAATACAGGGAAAGATGTAATACATCATCTGCTAATTCGCAACGTGGACGAAAGAGTGTGTTGAGTGATCGGACAGAAGGTTGTGAGGAAAAGTAAGAAGAGGACAGCTGAAAATATCGCTGTTTAACTGAATGCCAAACTTGCGAACCTTGTGGACTCGAAAACAACACTAAGTGATCTCCATAAGCAGGGAATTACAGAGCAAGCTGGAACTCAAAAATTCTCAACAGTGATGCAGTTGCTTGTAACAGGAAAACGTGGTGCTGAGTCCATAAAACACGGTTCTTGGAACGATGGGAGAAAGCTGTTTGGTTGGTAGGGTCTTCTTTTACAATTTACAGCTTGTGGTCGAGAAGCAAGAGAGAAATGTGTTGGGGTTCAATGATGATTCGGACATACATATCATTGTATGCCATAGTCCCCATAGTTATTCTGCAGGGCGGCATTACTGACAAGGGTTATGTGATAGTTTTGTCTGATCAGATCCGTCAACAACAACATTGTGCGCAATTTCCTTTCCATCCCTGTTCATTAGAAACATGTCCTCCTCCTCTCATGACATCGACGACGGGACACTGAACCCTAAGTGCTCACGTTTCACCGTGTTGTCTTATCAGATTCTCCTTCACAGAGTGCCACAACGACACAATGTATTACCGTTGATTACGAATTTCCGTTAACTTATTGATCCTATAAATATGCTCTACATTCCTAATTTCATTAAGCATTTTATCATCTGATTCTGTCCATGAAGGGAAAGCTTAAGACACGTACCTAGATTTAAAACGTGGTATAATTTCAGTTTAACTCTAAATTTCAGGAATGTTAATATATCCCTGGTGTCGTTAGTGTACACCTATTAAGCATTTCTACAGCACTCCGCAGATCTATGCACATGCGGACATAATATTCCTGCACTTATAGCACCTATAAAGCTTGGAACGAGTATAATTAACTAAAGCAAATCGTTCTTTTACTATAAGAGCAATGTTTCGTGATGTTTTACACATATTAGACCTTTACAAAACTGATGTACGTTGGATAATGTTAAGAGATTTACTGTTTGCACTTTATATTACCAATGGTTATACGAGGAAACTAACATAAACTTTCATAATCGTTTCCATATAAAATCGTTCTGAGGCCATTATCTGTAACTTAAGATATGCACTTACCATCGGACAAAGAGATTACTGGAATCGCATTATTAGATGTGATAATAATAAAAATGAAGAAACGGCGGGGACAGAGAATGAAATGTGTATTCCTTCTGCTAAATGCAGTCATAATTCAGATCTTTGTTGGTTCGAGTTCCTTTATACCTCCTGCGTGTAGTTCATGCCATTCAGTTGTTAACACCTTTTTTTAAAAGTTTTTTGTATTTGCAACTGTTTCATTTATAAGTGCTCTGCTTCTAATGACTCATGGTGTTCAAACGTTCACAAATAAAGAAGTCACAGCTGCAACTGTCACTACCGCGCAGGATCGCTCTACTTGATTGCATACTGAGCAAGGAGAAGCAAACAGTACGAGCAGCTACTTGCATAACAACTTATTGCGCTGTGTCCACTGACTAGCCGCGAGAATAACATGTGGCACATAGTTTGCTTCTATGGGTGAAGCAAATAACACTTTCCGTTTCCAACGTGCTAAACGTGGGATAAATACTACATTTCAGCTTCAGCAATCAGCAAAACAAGTTGCATGGGCTGTAGGCGTACGTCCAGTCAGAGCTGTTATAACTGTAGTGGTGGCAAGTCCCGTTTGTTGTCTATCAGCTCTGAGCATTCATTTTCCTTCTAGGAACTGTTCAATTTTTTTGTTAGATGGGGCATACTTCTTTGGGCAATACCGTCCTGGTCAGCTATGCCACTCTCCTTTCTTTCATTTATATCTCATGTGCGCAATACTCCAGGGTGGTTCAAAATCACGTTACCACACAAATTAGATTAATCTGTGCCTATTAACAAAGTAATAAACGCGTACAATATTCTACCATGGCATATTAATTTAATTTTATCATTCAGGCTATTCATATATGAGTAGTAGCATTTTACTCTTGTAAAGGTGAGATTCCATAATAGCTGACCGTTTTATATTGCAGCAAAGATGAGTTGTAGCAAGCCTGACGGAACTGTATGGTTCACCTACTGTCATCCGACGAATTTTTCAGAATCGAATTTCGTGTGAACCACCAAGTCATTTCTTAATTTATCATAAGTTTGTGGAAACTGGATTAGTACCAGGCAACAATCAAGAAAATTCAAAATGTCCAAGATGAAGAACATCTGAAATGAACGTTGCAGCCGAGCAGCAAGGTTTAGTGCAGAGTCCTTCTCAGCCAACCAGACGATGGTTTAATACAGGAATCTCCAATACAACGTGTGGTGTATGTTGAAATACGACATGCGATGCAACCATACAGCCAAATAAAATGGTACACCTGCCTGATATCGTGTAGGGCCCCAGCGGGCACGCAGAATTGCCCAACACGACGTGCCATGGACTCCACTAACGTTGAAGTAGTGCTGGAGGGAACTGAAACCGCGAATCCTGCAGGGCTGTCCACAGATCCGTAAGACTACGAAGGGATGATCTCTTGTGAACAGCACGTTGCATGACATCCCAGATATGCTTAATAATGTTCATGTCTGGGGAGTCTGGTGCCCAGCGGAAGTGTTTAAACGCTCTGTAGCAATCTGGACTTGCGGGTTGTCGCATTGTCCTGCTGGAATTGCCGAAGTTCGTCGCAATACAGAGTGGACATGAATGGATGTAGGTGATCAGACAGGATGCTTACTTACGTGTCACTTGTCAGAGTAGTATCTAGACATTTCAGGGGTCCCATATCACTCCAATTGCACACGCCCCACGCCATTACAGCCCCCTGCCGACATTCAGGGTTCATGGATTCATACCTGTACGCGTCCATCCACTCGATACAATTTGAAACGAGACTCGTCCGACCGGGTAACATGTTTCCAGTCATCAGCAGTCCAATGTCGGTGTCGACGGGCCCAGGCGAGGCGCAAGGCTTTGTGTCGTGCAGGCGTTAATGATACACAAGCGGGCCTTCGGCTCCGAAAGTCCATATTGATAATGTTTCTTTGAATGGTTCGCACGCTCACTCTTGTTGATGGCCTAGCATTGAAATCTGCAGCAGTTTGCGGAAGGATTGAACTTTTGTCACGTTGAATGATTCTCTTCAGTCATCGTTGGTCCAGTTCTTTAAGCATCTTTTTCCTGCCGCAGCAATGTCGGAGATTTGATGTTTTGCCTGATTCCTTTTATTCGCGGTACACTCCTGAAATGATCATACTGGAGAATCCCCACTTCATCGCTACCTCGGAGATGCTGCGTCCCATCGCTCGTGCTCCGACTGTAACACCACGTTTAAACCCACTTAAATCTTTATAACCTGCCATTGCAGCAGTAGTAATCGATCTAACAACTGCGCAAGACACTTGTTGTCTTATATAGACACAAGTTGTGTGGTAAAATAGCCGAGTATCGAACTGCTCAAAATACGGATCGCGCTGCGACATTTATAGCACATTTCCAGAAAATCTGTAAGAAGTGCGCCCATTGGCACCAAACAGTAGTACTGTGATGGGTCCTGATCGGCTCCTTTGCATCAAGTACAATAGGTTGTGGCGGAGGAGGTTGCGGGGGGGAGGGGGGGGGGGAGGGGGGGGGGGCCTCAGTTCGATGGAGTACTCTAAATTTTGGAGCGAAAACAATGGACCTTCCAACAGTGACTGGGCAGCGTCTACGTATCATGTCTTTTGATGCCCAAACAGAGCACACAAAAATATCGACCTCAGTTATTCTCTGGAGATAGCAGGGTCGCCGGCCGCTGTAGCTGAGCGATTCTAGGCGCTTCAGTCCAGAACCGTGCTGCTACTACGGTCGCAGTTTCGAATCCTGCCTCGGGCATGAATGTGCATGATGTCCTTAGATAAGTTAGGTTTAAGCAGTTTTAAGTCTAGGGGCTGATGACCTCAGATGTTAAGTCCCACAGTGCTTAGAGGCAATTGAACCATTTTTGATAGCAGGGTGAGCATAGTGCCTTCCTGTTAGTGCTAGAAGAGGCTCAGGCTCTGATAACAAAATCGTGAAGTAGATCATAGTCTTACTTCTCCAAAACCTCCCCAGCGTCCAGCGGCACTTTTCCCTTCCTAATGAGCTTCAGTGACCGCCTCCGGCTGACAAATAGGACGCAGAGACCACAATGGAAGAACACATTCGACCTTCCTTCTTGTAAATGCACCTAGTAAACTCTAAATAACATTTACCACTAAACAGTACCAAAAACATAGCATTGTCAGTAGGTGAATGCCAGCAGTTTCTCTGTGGACTAAAGCATGTATCAGTCACTGACCTTCTCTATACCTGCTGCCTGGGATTCTCCTCACGTCTCCCCACAGCTCTCCTGCTCCTGAAACAATCATATGACTCAATTAGCAAGTTTTGCAACTATGGACAACATTACCCCCGCACATGATAGTCCAGTCTTGAAGTAATGCAATGAATAGGTCTTAGAATGAATTCGACTGTGTAACCGAGCAAAATATATTGTAAACTGGCTTTGATTTGAGGTCTTAGTTCAGATTATTTATCCTTAAATCAAACCACTCTAAGTTTTCACGGGAAAAGTTAAAAGCAAATCGTGGCGTAGTCTAACTTGTTTCTCATTATCTTACTCAAATCTTGTTACCCCAAAATTGTAGATTTAACAAACCTTCTGTCTGTCCAGATGATTGTATAAGTGAGATATGCGCTATCCATACTAAGTTCAGAGAGGGTGGTGTGATCAAAATTAAATAATACGTTCCGGCAATACGGGCTGATGAACGTTCGAAAGTGACACAGAGGAAGACACAGTTCTTAGCATAAGCATGGTCAAGATATGCTCATCGCACTATTGGAATATCCTCAAAACAACTTGGCAAATACCCCAGGCTGTAATTCGCAGCTGGCGGTAAACCAAAATAAAATCTGATAATAACACCTGCAAAGCGATCACTAACCACGCAGAACACAACATCTCTAAGTCATCCTCATGCCACAAACAAAAGTCAGCTTTCACATCACAAGACGATTCACTACATCCTTTGGAATTTTAAACAACTAGAACAAAGTACTTGTTTCCTCAAAGAAAGATGTACCACCTCACAAATAAACTTATTACACATAACATGGACAGAAAGCCAAAATAAAATGAGGTAGCGCACCGTGAGAAAGATACAGTTTTACAGAACGGATACCTAACAGTCTCGATGTTTCTGAAACAGGAAAGAGTCACAGGTATGGTCAGGATCCGTCGACGATTCTCTCTTACTGTAACGTAACTTTCATTATTTACAACAGGATAATTGCTTCAAGTGATTTTGAGACCAGGTAACATGAACATACTGATGCTCATGTTTAAAATTAAAATGTTTTTTGCGAGATTCTCTAGTTACAGTGCCTTACGCATCATTCTGTACCCGGTTTTCCCCAAAAGGCACAAATACATTCACAGAGTGTAGAAACCGGAAGTGTTATATAAGCGTTACATAAAAAGACTTAAAACTGAACAGAAACAAGAACTTTACAAAATTTACTATCAATGATGGGACACATTGCTACTTCATCTTTGCGCATCTCAACCAACAGGTCGTTTTTCGCCTTGTCGTATCGGACATACAGTGTAGACTTAGCTGCTCTCTGCCATCATTTTCTGCATATGTCTAGTCATGCTTTCTGGCTCCACTCCAGATCTGCATTCCGAATTTGTGTACCTTCCACTGCTCCATTTTCCTGCTCCCACGGCTGTCCTGCCATGCCATTTCCCTGACAGGATCTTTTGTCCTAGTGTGTAGCTCTCTGACATCGCAAACTAGGCTCTGATTTTGAGGTCGGTTACCGTTGTTGTTATCCCTTCATTATTGTTCATGCACTCCATCTCCTATGAGTTGCCACAATGATACCTTTCCACTGTAACACCTACTCCCTTATCTTCCTGCATATACTCATCAAGATCTGTTGATATTAACCTGAATGCCTCCAGAACACTTTTTTCAACAACGAGCGGGGAATCTTGTTTTCTGTTGACAAGTTGTTAATGTGCAACTTAATCAGCACGCCACCAAATTGGTTCTGTAGCTACAGATTCAGTTCTCTCGCCTGCAAACTTTGAGCTACTGAGAAGTTAGTTCCCTCCACAGTGTCAATCCTGTGTGAAAGTGAGATATTTGTTTCCTCAACTTTATTCAAATTTGACTCAGCCAGGACTAGCTCGGTCCAGTTACTTTCCACTGTTTCTGTTATACTGCTCATCGGTACATCCACTGATTTTAATCGATAGTTGAGTCTTCATGCTAAGTCTGTCATCTTTTCCCAGAATTGTTTCCCACTTGCTTCAGCCATTTTTCTGTGTGCCCCGCTATACTACCTCTCTCCCATGCTTCTGTTCCGCTTCAGCTTTCCCGTCTCTCTCCTACGCTTTCCTGTCTCTCTCTTGCATTTCTTTCCTATTTTCTCCAATTTCCTATCTCTAGGATGCATTTCACTCCTATCTGCTATCTTTTCACTGATTAGGCACACATGTCTCCTGTATTGTTTGTCTGTCTGGTGTCCTGTATTAGCTGGTGTGTTTTGAGATTATTGTGGAATGTGTTTGAAATGTGATTACATATCTCATTGGTAAGAAACGAATAGTGAGTTCATGGACGATACAGTAAGTTTTGCATGTCATTAGAGGGGAAGGACCAGAAGGTCTCGCGTGTGTATTGTGTGCAGTCGTGAGCAACTAAATTGAGACTGGAGCCACTAGTGTCCATTAGATGGTCAGTCCATGGCGTTGTTCTACGACATGTGGTTAATTCCATGCTCTAAACAGAAAACCTGGTTTAAGCTACGGCCGATGTCCATTACATCAGTCACATTTTACCATAAGTTCCTACTGGCGTAGTTTTAGGTCACGTTAATCTCAGTAAAGTTAGTAAGTGAGGACCCTGTCTAAAGTAGCCGTGCGTGTAGTTTAAAGAGCTGCAGCTACTCTGTCTACTAACAAGCAGTAACTTTTATTAGTAACTTGGCAGGTGGATAAATCTTAATTATGTAACTTTTTTATTCTGAACTGTACTCTCAGCAATGTCTGTACGACGTCGTCGCTACTGGCGCCGTGGTGGTCGGGATGGGCGAG
Organism: Schistocerca piceifrons; assembly: GCF_021461385.2. NCBI lineage: Eukaryota > Metazoa > Arthropoda > Insecta > Orthoptera > Acrididae > Schistocerca > Schistocerca piceifrons. The sequence goes on from NC_060142.1 coordinate 373,289,650, forward strand.
TTCTCACATCAAGCAACCACTCCATTCCAAGAATATCGGTCGTTTCAGCTTGGCGTCGGACAGGTACATTTTCTTTCAATGAAATTCGAGTTTGCAAAATTAAATAAAGAAAGGAAAAATAAATGTGTCTGTCAAACAACCCTCAAACGAGACGACCCAGCGCTTCACTCCAAAATTACGTTTCTAGTCACTTCAGTGCTGCTTCTGATCTTTCGCATGATAGTAATGTAAAGGAAATTTACGCTTTTGCTGGTTTCATGTTCTACAGTCCGGAAATATTTTCATGCAAGCTGCCGAGCAAATATGCAAGAGTATAGTGGATGGCTTTGTTATTAACCTGGTAATTTGTTGAGAAAAATTGCTAATCTAAGTGGTAACAAGGCTTATGCACCTTCCTAGCTGTCCTGCCATCTACAAAATTTCTTATTGGAGGTGAAGTAGTTTTGGATAAGATGGGCTGTTACAAAATCTTCAGTTCAGGTATTTTTGGTAACTTACCTTGTTCCATTTAAAAAGGATATCACAACGGTTCCTGCAATCTGAAAGCTGCTGTACTGATTGCTAAGCTCAAGGGAGGAAATGTTCACTGCTGGTCGTACCTGGACATTATAGTTTCTAATTTATGTTTCATCGCGGCTGCTCTTTTACGGCAACTCCGATTTCAAATATGAATAATTTCCAATTATTTAGCATAGATTCCGTCATACTCTACTCTTAGATCTCGTATGTAGTCGTAGGTTCTAAATGACGAATTCTATAAACACACTTGACTCTTAATTGATATGGGTATTCAAACGTTCACTAATATGAGCTCTTACGTGAGACCCCTTTCAGGATGCCTATATTCGCTACTTCGGCCGCTCCAGAGCCATCAGAGTTTTGGTAGTTGCTTGTTGGACAGCACAAAATTACCAGTGCATCGACCCGTCGATGCAGAGTTTTATGGGCAGAGTTTTATGGGCAGAGTTTTATGCAGAATAAACTGCGTTGTGCAAACATTGTACTTTATCTAACTCTTTATTGTTTTGATTTGTGTCTCTTTGAAACTGTGCACCGGAAAGGTGTTGCCTCTAGGGACTTCCGCACGGTCAGACAATAATACAGCTAGCAGTTAGCTACACCATGCTTGTGAGTAGTCCGAATCACACTGCTTCCTGGTGGTGGTGTGTGTGTTATAAATGCAGCTCTGTGGCGAAAGCAGCAGTCAGCAGTTTTGGGTGAGAACATACGAGCTATTCGAAATTTTTCCACCTATCCAGTCTTGCAATCAATTTAAATGTGTGGTATTTCTTTCGAACGGTTACTTTTTGTTAACTCCTTGTGGTAAATTTCTAATGATATGCGCAGAAGAGTTGTTCTCTATCTTGTTGTTGTGAAGAAAGTTCAGAGACCTTTTCTTCCCCTGCACTTGAAACTATATACTGGGTCGTGTCTTGGTCATTCAAATGGCTTCAAATGGCTCTGAGCACTATGGGACTTAACTGTTGTGGTCATCAGTCCCCTAGAACTCAGAACTACTTAAACCTAACTAACCGAAGGACACCACAAACATCCATGCCCAAGGCAGGATTCGAACCTGCGACCGTAGCGGTCGCGCAGTTCCAGACTGTAGCACCTAGAACCACTCGGCCACTCCGGCCGGCTCTTGGTCATTCAATTCCATCATTCTCTTTAGCCATTCAGTGTTTTGCTGTTTATCGTGCACTTAAATCTGAACTTGTATGTTCGTAAAATTTGTCGTTTTACGGTCCTTATCTACCTTGGAAGCCAGATCTTCAATGTTCGTTGCTTATTTGTTTACAACGCAACGTGAATTGTTTAATTACATTTCTGTTACTCTTATTGAATATGAATACATAGAAATCCAAATTGTCACTTTTTTAAATAGCCATTAACTGCTTAAACTGATTTTCTAACCTTTCCAGGCTCCCCTTCAAGTGGTACACACAGAATTTACATGACTATTTCATAGCGTGAAGATGGGTATTGGCTCGCGGCAGTATAGGCAGCTTTGTAAATAGTATCCATGTAGCAGCTTCCTTCGCAATTGCCAGTTGGTTACACACCACTCACGATCAGTGGATAAGAACAGCGCTGGTCGTAGAACTGCGTGTCCAGCGGAAGCAACCACTTCGGATCTCCAGGAAGTACTACCGGCCGCCTCTCTTCCAGTTACGGCAGACGGTCATTTCGTGTGTTCCTGATTTTTCGGAATGACCTACATACGCAGCCGCTATCGCGAAATCAGCAGGGAGCTGCAGAATTTAAACCTGAGCCAACTAGAGTGTCATCATCGAACAGTGGAGCAGTTGTGTGACCTTCAGTCTGTGACAGACAGCGCTGTGCCAAAGACGTAGCCACAAGACGAAGTTGTACTTGGTTTAGATGGTTTCACCTCATGTCAATGTTGACTTAGAACAGCCAATAGTAAAACTAAATGGAGCATCTTTCCATCTCCGTTTTACAGCTGGAAAACTATTACTATCACAAGGAACACCCAAGACTTCGCTTAGGCCATCTAAATTGCATGTAGTGTTGCTTGAAGTCAACTTGTGGGATATCATTCCAAATTTATTGCAGAGTAAACGTGGGTTAACTAATCTTCCAGTGAATTCGTTGTGTTCTGTCAAGCCTTTGTCTGAAAATGAAGAGTTAGATAAAGTACCATGTTTTGCACAGTGTATCTTATTCTGTGTATGGGAACCAGGTGGATGCAGAGTTGTGCCTATCAGTATTGATAACTTTAGATCTGAATATGTACGGCTGTCTCATGGTAGTCTGATAAAGAGTTTGGAAGTAATTAGTGAGAACGAATTGGAAATAGATTTCATGTCACGTTATACAGCAATGGAAAATCTGTCAGTCTGAATACACTGAGGAAGAAAATAGCCCATTTAGAAGGCCAGGACAAGGAGAATTTGAAAGATTGTTAGAAGAATACGTATAGTTATTTGATCCTTGTAGACCATTGCCTGCCATCCCACTAACTTAAAATCATATTCCTACTGGGAAAAAAGCATCTGTCTATAAGAAACTGTATGGGGTCCATCGGCAATTACAGTATGTCATGGAACAATTTATAAACCAACAACTTCAACATGGAATCATAGGCATAAGTAATAGCCTCTGGTCTGCATCCATTTTCACTGTACTGAAGAACTCACTAGATGGCAATAAAGCAAGTAGGCCCTACTTTTTTTAAATATATGGCGGAGCCCCTCCACGCCCACACCAGCATGATGGCCAACACAAAAGTCTACTGCCACTTCCGCATATTTGTTAGTTTTCATTGAGTGAGGTCTCGCAGGATGTGGGTACTGCAATGTTTGCGTATATCTGGTTATGGTTAACCATTAATATGGGCTCATCTGGAGTTAGATTTGGCCGAAAGTTGGACGAAGGGTAGATGTTTGAAGGGTAGAGGAATAAAATTGCCAAGACAGGAATCGAGGGAAGGAAACATTTACGATAGTTGGGTTGGGTTGTAAGGACAGAGTAGATTAGTGACAATATATGAGTTATCTCGAAGACAACAGTCTAGTGACCCAAAAGTCAGCACAGATTCAGAAAGTATCGTTCTTGTGAAACACAACTAGCTATTTAATCGAGGGAAGTAATGAGTGCTATAGACACGGATCTCAAATTACTTCCAAATTACTAGACTTCCAGAAGGCTTTTGACACCGTTTCTTACAAAGGACTTCTAATCAAATTGCGTGCCTTTGGAGTATGACTTCAGCTTTGGAAATGGATTCTTGTATTCCTGTCAGACCGGCCACAGTACATACCAATCAAAGGAAAATCTTCGAGTAAACGGTCTAGGAGCAGCCCTCTTAGATTATCTGTAGATGACTCTGTCATTTATCGCCTATTAAAGTCATCAGAACATAATAACCAATTACAGATTGGTTTATACACAATGTTTGTGTGGTATGAAAAGTAGCAATTGTCTTTGAATAAGAAAAAGTGTGAAGTCATCCACATGTGTACGAAAAGAAGTCCATTAAATTTCGATACCACGACCAGTCATAACAAATTTAAAGGCTGGAAGTTCAATACATAGGAATTACAATTACGAACAATTTAAACTGGAACGTTCTCATCGATAATCTTGTGCTAAAGACGAACGAAAGACTGTGTTTTATTGGCACAGCACATAGAAGATGTAACACGTCTACCAATGAGACTGTCTACACTACACTTGTTAGTCCTCTGTTAACAGTATTGCTGTGTGGTAAGGGGCCCTTACCAGATGGCATTGACGAAAGACACCAAAAAAGTCCAAAGAAGAACAGCTCGTCGTATTATCGAGAAACAGAGGAGAGAGTGTCAAGGATATGGTAAGTACGATGGCGTATTCCGTTGCGGCGAGATCATTTGGCGAAATTTCAATCACCTACTTTCTCCTCTGATTGCGAAAATATTTTACTGTAGCAAACCTGAATAGGGATGAATGACTATCACATTAAAACAAGACATATCAGAGATCTTACAAAAAGTGTACATTTTTCCCACGTCTCGTTAGAGGGAGAACATTATGGAAATTGTCTGAAGGTGATATGAAGAACTTTCTGCCAGGCACTCTTGTGTGAATTGCAGAGTAGTCATGAACATGTAGCTGTAGGTCTGCACTGATTATATTTCATGTCAAACGCAATGATTATTAATATTATTATTATTATTATTATTATTACTTGTTATGAGCAAGGACGTTATAATGGCACACAGAGCACAGAATTACAGGATAAAGGTTATTGATCAGAGGCACCCGATGAGATATTTCTGGATCAGCTTTTCGATTACCTGCTACCATCACTGGAAGCATCTACGTAAATGTCAGTGATTTGCCAATGCAACCTCTGAAAACTTGACTTACTTAAATAATATTGTAGAACCGACGCTGCTCGCCTCCAGAGGTAGATGTTAGCCTCGAAAAACGACCGCATATCCATAGAGCACCTTTTACACCAAGTAAAAAGATATCTTACAGAACATCCATGCCAACAGGTAACATTAGGAACCTCAATTTCAGCTGCCTGGACGATTTTAGTGCTTACTATCACCCTAAGCGGGAAGTTGCCCAAATTCCACCATTTTGAATCTTTAATAGCTTTAATCTATGGATTCAAATTAGTAATAACGGTACCAACGAAAATCAGTTTACCGAAGGACAATGTTAATTGTGATCGAACACTCTGTGTGTGGACAAGTGTTAGCTAGAGAAAATGGAGGATATGAAAACCCGAGTTAACTTAAAAATGTGAAATTAAAATACTTGTAACGAAATTAGTGTTCATATTATAGCAGAATTTTCAGCGGAAATTCGTGGATGGATTTTTTTCTGAGGAGGGCGGAATTGTAATGGAATGCAAAGTAGAGTACAAAGTGGAGCTGAAGATTGAGCCTAGGGCAGTAATTGGGCTACAGTTCGTCATCGTCACTTGCAGTTACCAAACCCCACAACTGTAAACTAACATCAATAAATAAGTCTATTGTCATTTCAGCAGGACGTCGTTCTGTTACACCTGCCTATATCTTAGCAGAAAACCACCGCCCACAACCAGTCACAATGTGATCCCATTATAAGTTCAATAAGAACAAGTCTTTTACCAATGAATTGTAGATACCGCTAAAATGACCCATGTGTGAATCTGGACATTTATTTATGGGATCTCTTTCAATTTTAACCAGCTTTACTTCTTGTAGGAATACGATGCACTATTGTTATTAAACACAATAGCTGCTAACACAGCAGTGATCTGTTATTTTTTAACCCCAGTCTTATGAGGTAGAAAAGGTGTAATATGTCTATGGCGTTATCCTGACAGTAAGCAATATGTGTACCAAGTCTGAAATTTTCCACGCATTCGACAGTTATAACTTACTTGTCACGTCTTTCGGTCCCCAACTAACTGCCTTGTGTGTCCGTTGTTATCACTACAAATACCGCTAAGTCCAAGAACCTCGAATCGAAGGGATTCGACTCTACTATTGCCTTAGTTTTTGCTTAGTTCTTGGTTACTGTTACATTTCAGTTCCTTCCTGACCCCATCCCCATTCGTGGCAGTGCTAAGTGTTTGAACTGTTACTTCCGTCTCTTCCTCAGAGCTTCCATGGATCGTGCCACCTCTAATTCGCGACCATTGCGAATTTCCATATAATCTTAGCGATTTGCGAGACATTACGTGACCCATGATTCAGCCGTTTTAGTCGAAAACGTTCATTGGGAAAAACATACTAATTACATGCCTTTCTAGTATTAGAGTACAAGACAAAGATTACCAGCAGTGGTTTCTCCTGCGAGATAAGGTTGAAATCGTTACTTCTCCTTCATCGCTAACATACGGCTTGTAGCAATACAACTGCCTTCAAAAAGTTTCAGACTTCCGACCAGTAGAATAGTGAATGCAGGTCAGTCTTTTTCTCCTCCTTTTCCTGGGGTTACCCGTGTCTTCACGCGGTCGGCATATTAATCTTTATGTGCCTACGTTTGTGGCAGGGTGTAGCCGCAAGCTGTTCTTGTCGCCCTCCCCCTTCCCCTCTGGCGTCTACCCAATGTAAAAACGTGAAAATGTTTTTGGTTTCCAATACCGTAACTGATGCTGGACGTAGGTACGAGCCCTGTCTCACCTAGTCAGACGTGAGAAATCGCGTAAAAACCACATCGACGTTAATTCGGCGAATGGATTCGAATCGGGGCGGCGCGTCTCCAGAAATCCCGGAAGTTGGGGGCTAACGCTTGCGGTCGTCCGGGCGGATCTTTAATGCACACCGATGCACACCAATGGTTCCTATCAACTACCGAAGATAATTTCCACCAAAAACAAAACGTTTCAATTTCCTTATGGAAAACACAAAATACCACACTTTAAAGTTTCCACAGAATCAATCGTTATTTACTGGCTTCAATGAGACGTCACCAAATCTGTCTCTTTCAATAAACACCGCCGCTACACAGTTGAACTTCAGGCATCTGCTACTGAGAAAATGCACATTCGTTAAAGTGCAACTCTTGCTCAGAAAACTGGGAAAGACTCAATCAGAATCCCACGCCCGGGCACGAGAGGGAACTTCCGAGTCTTATAGGTTCTCCGTATTTGAGAATTTCAACCAGGCCTAGCGACAGAGCTGGAGATAGTTGACGGGAGGGTGTGACATTAAGCGTAAACATGGAACGCTCGGAGACGTTTCAGTGCAACATTGTAAACGCAGAAACTCCTGGCATTTCTTTTTGCAGGCAAGGCGAAGTTGTGACATGTAGCCATAATTCTGAAGCGCATGTAACAATTTCAATCAGACTTACTGTGTGCATGATTTGCTGTCTGGAAAGACGTATTGCTATAGTGAGACACTCCTGGCAAACTTAGAGGTGAAGTGACAGGACAACGTCGCCCATTTATCTGGTTTCCATGAAAAAATTAATATTTATTCCATGTGTATAGACTACGAGTATTAGCATAGTAGCATCATGCTTTCATTCCCAGTGTCGATCATCCAGAACAGTAACAGAAAATGGACAATTCCCTTCAAGACCGGATTCTCGTCAATAAAATCATCCATCTGCGTGTCCGTGATGGAACCGACCTTAAAGGTACAGTTTCAGATAGCCTACATTTGTATGAACTCTAGTGATGTACTATGCTGTGCAAGTGCTTCTCAGTTCTTGCCCCTCCGTTTAATACATCATAAGACAGCCGTTATCGGCAAAGTGTTCATGGAACGACAGAATCTGAGAGGAAGACGTTTAAATACAATTGGCCTTTTGTTCGGTGATTGGTAACTACAGTTAAATGTTACAATCGTCATCGCGCAAATGAAAGTTTTACGTGCCTCCGACATTTCTCTTGCTACATAATGCCACCGATCTGTTAATATCGCAGATTTATATGCAACTGCCGTTTTCTGCCAGACGCGTATTGCGGGTTACTCCGCCTCCCCATTTCAGATCTCTCATTTTTTTCCCCCTGCACTGTCCTGCACGTATGGTAATCGACGAATTTGCCTCTGTTCTTCATATGTTTACTCTGGAAATGATATGTAGCTCTTTCAATTCCAAAACGATTACCATTGCTGCTTCAATTCTGATTTCTAACGATACAGCAAAATTACTGTCACAAGCCACCATATATTTGTTTGCACGTCCTTTATCAGGTGAAATGTGGCATGTGTGTTGTGTTATGACTCTGGACTAACCTGTGGCGTCTGCAGTGATCGCAGGCTTTTTTCCCCTGTCATGTTACAGTACATACAGCACCATACTTCCAAAATAGTGAAGGAAAAATATTTTGTGATAGGTATAGCGTAGTGGTATTTTACTGTAATATGTGATTTCCTGAGCACGCTTAGTACAAGTACGCCGTCTCATATCCTATACTTTTACACATTAAGGGGAGCCGGAGGTGCCTATGCTGCCCATGTTAAAATCACTAAGTTTGAGGAACATTTATGAATAAACTACCAAATAAAAATATTTGAATTTTTTTTTTTACATATAGAGTGGTTTAGTATTGCAGTTATGACAGAGGGATTTTGGAGTATCTTTTCTAGTTTCCTTCCAATTATTTTTTATTAATGACCCAATTTTTTTTACAAATAATTGCTTTATAATTAAACTGAAATGAAACTACTGAATATATTGCCAAATGGCTGTGCTACAATGTAAGTTTGACCACAAGGAGTGCTGTATAAAAATTTCATCTCTCTAACTTGAGTGGATTTTGAGAAAATGTTCCTTATATTCGAAAAATTCTAATTTACAGGAAATGGCTATCAAAGTTGCTCAATACATTCTTGCACTATAGGATGGATTATCAGGGTCTTCTTCTTCATCCTCCAAAAGTTTCCTCTTCTGTCTTCTTTTCTGGCCTGTTGTTCCATCACACGTCACATGCCTTTCTCTTCTTTCTGCTCCTCTTATCCTTTCTCTGTCAATATTTCTTAGTGCTCGTACAGTGTTCACCCCAGCTGTAAATCCTAATGCCTTCAGAACTTCACACTTCACACTGTTACCTTGGTTGCAGGTTGCTATTGCATCATAAATGCCAAAGTGCAGTGTTTTTATGCGTACAAACACCCTTTTAGGAATCACTTTCCAAATCAAATTGTTTACGGTCTCATTAGGATTCTGCGTCTTTCTGTGTAGACATTTGTGTAACAATTCTGGCTGTGCTAAGTCATGAAAAATAGGTTTTATTGCATTTATCACAGCTGCAGGCAAACCGTGTTTGTGATCATAGTCCTCTTTTGCATTATATTTGCACCAGGAATCTTTTTGGCACAGGCTGTGTTGAGGGTATTCATTGGAAGAGGCAGTATGAACGAACAATGCCCACACTGCTTTTCGCATGTCACTAACATTACTAGTATTTTATCTTATAGCATACCCATAGTAACTCGTAGACGTTCAATCACCTCATCAGTAAGCCTGCCTCTCCCTCCTATTGTCTTTCCATCACTGAGCTTACTTGAACCCAAAGTTTGTTTGAGCCTTCAAAGCCGTGCACCCATACGCTTTTGCACATGCCCAATGCATTCCAACTTTTCAGCTACAAAATCATTTCCATATGGTTTCAGTTCCTCTATAGTCTTGAAACCTTTGGAGTCATCATCCCCAAGGTAGTATTTGTACCTAACGTTGTATCTGGGAACTGAACTTTCAAAAATTTGTTTCACTCCATCCACTTCCATTGCTCCACTTGATCCACTAAAATTTGCCTCACAGGTTCCATTGTGCACTCTTTTGATTTTATTTTTGCACCTACAATGTTTTGATAACATTGCAACATCTATCACTTTTGCACTATCACCACAAGTAGCAGTTACAACCCCATTCAGGGATTTATGACCCCTCTTTTGCCAGGAACCATCTAATGCCACTACCAAATCCCTATAACCACCGTTCATTTCTACAGATTCCTCCACTGCTTCCTTCATGGTTTTCAAAGCCACATCTTCAACAGAGGATCCTACCAGTTCACAGTAGTACCCAAATTTGCTTCGAGGCGATGGCAAGTTCATAATACCACAAAACAGTTTACCAGCAGCAGACCCTTTTCCAATGGATCGAAGACCATACACAAGTCGAACATTCACATCAAACACTCTAGATCGTCCATTTTCACCAAATAGACTGGCATTTGAATTGTAGAAAGTCACTTGATACTTGCAACATGCACAGATTATCTTCATCCCACAAGCTAAACCAAAGTGCTTTGTTATCTCTAGTCCCACTCCTACACTTGAACACATTTTGCACAGAACACTTTCTTTCAGCACAGAAGATAATAATCCAATATTCAGTACTTCGTTAATATCATCACTGTCACTAACATATTCACGAAATCTGTCACTTCCACCAGTCAGCTTCTTGTTAGAAGATGTCACAGGGCTATGGCCGGCCATGTGTTGCTTAGCAGAAGAACGCACTGTTTCAGTAATTGTAGTATCGCAACTTGGTATTAGTGTTAATTTTCTTTTCCCTACGTTCTTCATCTTCTTATATACACGGTTACTAAAACGTGGCATCGTAACCAGAACAACGCTTTACACAAGAAGTATAATACTACTAACAACAGGCGCAACACTGAACTAATTCGAAACGGTAAACAGCAAAGAGACGATGTTCCGCGCTCTTAGCGCTTCATTTGTCACAGAAAACAATGTAGACAACCCTTACACACTCGCTGTATGCGTAACATAAGGCGCTGTGTGCGTAACAGGCCGAGAAAATCCCAAGAAGTTCGCCAGGAAGTCACTAGAGGGTGTTAGATGCATTCATCAGCCGCCCATTTCCTCTGCAGGCGTGGGGGAAAATGGTAATAACTCCACTTATAGGGCGAGTAGAACAATAATTCAAAGTTTACATTAAAGAGGAATGTTCCAATTCATATTCGGTAGCAAAAAAAAATCGTAATTTTTTGGATTTGACCACCTCCGGCTCCCCTTAACTAAAAGTATTATATCGTTGTAGATGGTCTATCAGTTGCCTGTTGCCATGTTATTTGTTATGAGCGTTTGTGTGGCGTATACTGAAATAGTCCTAGCTGGTGTATCATCCATATGAGGTAGTCTAATAACAACTGTGGCACGTATGAGAAGGTAAACGGTGTGAATAGATACTACTTTGCTTAGAACGGCGGATAAAGTTACCGATATCAATTTTAGTTAAGAAATCTTGGTCTTCAACTATTTCCAGGCCATATGAACCAAGACGACTGGACTGTTTTTTCACGGAGCCGTATACTTAATCGTAAATGCAATAAGGAGGAACTGTCATACATGGTATGCCCAAACCATGTCTGCGAAGCTATTCGTCGAATATAGGCAACTTCACATTCATAAGGACGTACGTAGTTTCGTAGCTTGTGAAGCTTAGCTAATTTACTATGTTCACTTTCCAAGAAGTGTTACCACACACACACACACACACACACACACACACACACACACAAACAAACAAGCTTGAACGAGTAACACAAGTAGTCACATCCAGCAGCTACGTCAGTCAACTCTTATGTAACACGACTTTTTCCGACATTCTTGACCTGTTCCGGCATCATAGGATTTATTACCATATTTCACACTTGTTCTTCCGTCTGGTTTACATCTACTTGCTGCTTTTTTCCTCTTCTTTCCCTCACACGTGACTCCCTTTAAAGTTTTATCAGAAGAAGCTTTCGCATTAGCACACTTTCAACCACATGTAACCCGATACCATGCTCTGCACATTCATCTATGGTTGCAGTTTCCGAACATTCAATTGGTGCATCACACAACAATTCTTTGCTGTTGGAAGTAAACTAGCTGGTTCTCAGTCAACTTTCTTAAGAGTTCGATGAGTTGTATCTACAAGGTTTTTCAGTTTTCCCGTTTGCAATAAACACACACAAGACGGCCTCTTTAAAAGAAACATTGCGCACAAGCTGAGGTATTTTCCACTCTCTCTTATATCGGGTTGTTCAGATACATTTAGAGATGTCGCAATATTTAAAATCTACCCAGTCGAATCAAGATTACTTTCCAAGGAAACAAGACGTCGTAAGCTCTCTCAGTGCCAAGAACGGCACCAGTATAGCGACAGGCGGCTGCAAGGCGCTTGTGCCGTTGGCGGGCGGGCGGTGGGCTGCGGGCGTCCTTGCAGAACTGGGGAGCGACCTTCTCCAGCACTGCCGTTATCCAGGAAATGTGCCAGTGGCTTCGGTGGAACAAAGAAAGTTTGATCTGCAGCTCACCACTAAACTGGAACAGTAAAAAAGACGTATCCAGCACTGGTTTAACAAACTCTCGTCAGTGACATACACACATCTATCAACAGAAGAACTACCTCCTGCATCTAGAGAACACATCCAGAAATATACTCTAAGCTCTGTTAAGAGATCATAGCTTATTTCTCTGACATTTCATAACGGCCATTCCTTGCAAACCCGTTCTAGGGAAACTTAAATCGCCATGTCTGATCCGGAATTGTTCTTGTTGTTGTTGTGGTCTTCAGTCCTGAGACTGGTTTGATGCAGCTCTCCATGCTACTCTATCCTGTGCAAGCTTCTTCATCTCCCAGTACCTACTGCAACCTACATCCTTCTGAATCTGCTTAGTGTATTCATCTCTTGGTCTCCCTCTACAATTTTTACCCTCCACGCTGCCCTCTAGTACTGAATTGGTGATCCCTTGATGCCTCAGAATATATCCTACCAAACGCTCCCTTCTTCTAGTCAAGTTGTGCCACGAACTCCTTTTCTCCTCCATTCTGTTCAATACCTCCTCATTAGTTATGTGATCTACCCATCTAATCTTCAGCATACTTCTGTAGCACCACATTTCGAAAGCATCTATTCTCTTCTTGTCTGAACTATTTATCGTCCCCGTTTCACTTCCATACATGGCTACACTCCGTACAAATACTTTCAGAAACGACTTCCTGACACTTAAATCTATACTCGATGTTAACAAATTTCTCTTCTTCAGAAACGCTTTCCTTGCCATTGTCAGTCTACATTTTATATCCTCTCTAGTTCGACCATCATCAGTTATTTTGCTCCCCAAATAGCAAAACTCGTTTACTACTTTAAGTGTCTCATTTCCTAATCTAATTCCCTCAGCGTCACCCAACTTAATTCGACTAGAATCTATTATTCTTGTTTTGCTTTTGTTGATGTTCATCTTATACCCTCCTTTCAAGACACTGTCCATTCCGTTCAACTGCTCTTCCAAGTCCTTTGCTGTCTCTGACAGAATTACAATGTCATCGGCGAACCTTGAAGTTTTTATTTCTTCTCCATGGATTTTAATACCTACTCCGAACTTTTCTTTTGTTTCCTATACTGCTTTCTCAATATACAGATTGAATAGCATCGGGGAGAGGCTACAACCCTGTCTCACTCCCTTCCCAAGCACTGCTTCCCTTTCATGTCCCTCGACTCTTATAACTGCCATCTGCTTTCTGTACAGATTGTAAATAGCCTTTCGCTCCCGGTATTTTACCCCTGCTACCTGTAGAATTTTAAAGAGAGTATTTCAGTCAACATTGTCAAAAGCTTTCTCTAAGTCTACAAATGCTAGAAACGTAGGTTTGCCTTTCCTTAATCTTTCTTCTAAGATAAGTCGTAGGGTCAGTATTGCCTCACGTGTTCCAACATTTCTATGGAATCCAAACTGATCTTCCCCGAGGTTGGAATTCTACCAGTTTTTCCATTCATCTGTAAAGAATTCGCGTTAGTATTTTGCAGCTGTGACTTATCCGGAATTGTAACAAGCTTTAATTGGTAAACAGTCGATCTAAGTTGTGACTAACGATAATTTTACCGCAGAGCGAGACGAAGAGCTCAGTCGCCTACAGGCCCTCTTTTACCAGGTGGCTATAATTAAAGGACAGCTAGTCACGGAGGTCCAGTATGGGCTGTTTTTATGCTATGACAGCGAAACCTGATAAATATACTAATGTGGTAACATGAAATCGATTTACACTGAAAAACATTTATTTCCAATTTGGGCCAGCAGGTTCAAAGCTGTCGACGTAACTGGTGCTCTTATTGAAAATACTGAGTAAGGGACGGTTAATAGTAATATTAGCATTATGCCCTTCTCACTCGTTTGACCTCTTCTCCCACGCCCCGTTCCTAATTCATTACATGTGGAAACATTTCTATGCGACTTTTTTTCATTTTCAGCGTCAAATTTGATCCTGGTGGCAAAAATTGGAACTAACTTTTTTCTTTTTCGGTCGTAAATATGTTATGCATTAACGCATCAGAATAATTATTAAGTTTCGCTGTCTTACGATAATTACAGCGCACACTTGACCTCAGTGAGTAGCTGCACTTTAATTATAGCCACCCTATTTGTAGAATCTGATAGAAGTATGACAGGGTGTATTCCAGCACAGGTTTGACTGTTGCCAGATTTCAATGATGTCATCGATGATGTCACTATGCAATGCAGCTGGTCCCCTCCCCTCTCCCCAGCCCTCCGACGCCACTGCCAATTACCAAATGTATCAACTGACAGGAACTTCTAAAATGCTGGGAAATCAAAAATAAGCCAATTGTGCTGAAGGGTTTGAGTCACTTCTGTGAGGTCACAGTGGTACTAAGCTATTTGTATTAAGTACGAAATAGTGGAGCATGCAAAAATCCAAGGGAGGCAAGTGTCCTATTGGTGGGAAATTAAAAAATTCTAAGTAGTTAGACCTGGAGATAGAAACAAAACCGGCATGGTCGCCACATAACTTTTACTACTGGATTTGCCCCAGCCCTGTGGTGTAACAAACCATGATGGTGGACCTGGGCACACAAGCATGCCTGTCATGTCTGCCAAGTCGCTTGCGCTGAGTATATAATTCAGGATGGCGGACCTGGGCATACAATCACAGGTTTTGTGGTTGCCTCACGACGTGTTCAAAATATGAACTTCAAGGAGGCCGCTTGTAAAACTGACAGCACAGTCCCTTGTCAAAACCAGGAACTGAGTTCAAAACGGTGATAACTCACATGTCCGAAGTTAAAAAGTTAACCCTACCGCTTTCATGTCACTAACAAAGTTGGCATGTTTAACCATTTCCCCCGCAACATTTCCAACCCTCTTGTCCTGTTTAAACATTCACCAAATGTGCAGCAGGATAGGAAAGCGAGGTACAGCTTTATTTAACAAATGCCATGCCAGGAGACCCCTTTTATGATCACAAAGTTGATGAGCGCCACTCTGCATTGTGCTATCATCTCCCGTCCTCCATGCACTGCTGCCACGAAGTCCCACAAAACGTGTGGTGGCCAAGCCACACCAATAACCAACTCCACTGAATTCCATGGGGGCAATATTCCCATCTGTCTAAGGAACGTGTCTCAGAAGAGTTTATCACTACTGACAATCCTACCACTGCATTACTGAATTCACAAGTGACTCGGAACTCCTGCAGCCTGCCCAACTGGGAAGTATACTTCACATGATTCTGTCGTCAGTTTAAGACACATCAAGACTCGGAATAGAAGAATACCATATCATGCAGTATGGAATGGAGCCAGATGCCTGTCGCCACATGTTTGCTATTACTAGTTTCAGCAACAGCAACAGAGCTTCCACGAAACCTTAATCTCATCTAACTATGAGGAACCCGAGCCATTGCAAACCTTCGAGGGACTATTGCCACGACACATCAAGTAGCAGTGCAGTTGCATTATAATTTCAAACCTAACCCAGCTCAATTTCTAAATGTACAACAGCTATTACGTACAGTTTGTGACCACCAACAATTCGTGAGAGTATCCATCAACCTCAGCACTGAGTCTGCCCAAACCGATCATACTGATATGAATCTCTTTCCAGTTGTCGGAATGAAGCACTAAAGCACTAAAGCTACACCTCCGACTATTGGAAATCGATGCTGTTTGAAGCAATATGCAGCCCCAAGTCAGCTGCAGAAAGCACAACCGTTCAACTTTCTAGCAAGACACTCAGACGATAGATATTTGAGCTATTTCCAACACTTTCTTGCGATATGCAGCACAGCTATTCATAGCAATATTCGCTTCCAAGCAGACGCCAGAACTCGTACGACTCAAAGTTAGCTTTTTTGTCAGGAATGCGTATTAGTGGCATTATTTCTTTGTAGTCGCACCTTTAAATTTTAGGAACTACTATGAAAATAGCATCTCCACTGTGGCTGTGTTGAAGAACCATCGGTAGATGATAGGCTCTGAGGCAATGATATGCCAATTGTATCAACTGTCCTGCTTAATTACTACAAGGCGTGCAAAGCTACCATATTAATCCTGGTGAAGTAGTAGAAGTGTAGTGCAACAGCGGGGAGGGACAGGGAATTCCTATGTTGTTGGCCCACGAGGGTATTGATTTGCAAATGGTTGGAAGCGACGCATCGGAATAACAAACATGTCATTAACCAGTATAAATACACTGCTGGCCACCGTAAATGCAACACCAAGAAAGACAAGAGGTAGCACAACAAGATTTATTTTGTAGGTAGCATGTTGACCAAGTATCAAATGATTACGTTTACAGACGTCTGTGACATGTGGTTACTGCCAGGATCAGTAGCCAGAGTAGCCGCCATTGTTGGAGATCACCGCTGCCACACGTCTCGGCATTGAGTCAAAGAGACGTTGGATGTGTTCCTGGGGTACAGCAACCCAAGCAGCTTCCACACGTTGCCAAAGATCATCTGGTGTGGCAGCTGGGGATGTAATCTGGGTCACTCGTTGAGCAATCATGGACCACATGTTTTCTATCGGCGAAAGATCCGGAGAGCGAGCCGGCCAGGGAAGCAATTAAATCTGGTTATTGACGAAGAACCTTTGGACAATGCGTGCCACGTGTGGTCGCGCATTATCCTGTTGAAATATGGCTGTGGCCGAGCTCTGAAGGTAAGGAAGGACAACTGGCTCCAGCTCCTCGGATATGTAGCGCCGGTTATTTTAAGTACCGGCAATGCGTACTAGAGGCGTGCGAGAGTAATATCCTATACCGCCCCATACCATAATACCCGGTGCAAGACCAGTGTGGCGGTGCATAATGCAGCTGTCCAGCATCCTCTCTCCACGGTGTCTCCATACTCAAATCCGACCATCGTGGTGCTGCAGACAGAAGTGAGCCTCGTCAGTAAAGACAACGTCATTCCATTCTGCCGTCCACATCCGTCTGTCATCACACCATTGGCGACGGAGACGTCTGTGGTTCTGCGTCAATGGTAGACGAAGCAATGGACGTCTTGCGGACAGACCACACTGCTGTAAACGGCGTCGAATGGTACGCGCAGACACTGGATGATGCGTTACAGACGCAATGTGCTGTGCTATGGTTCGGAATGTCACTGAGCGATCCGCCACTGCCATGTGCACAATTTGCCTATCAGCATGTGCAGTGGTGCACCGAGGTGAATGCGATCGACCACGTCGGTCCGTCGTACCCTCCTGCATCCAACGGTCACATATCCGCATTACAGTTGTTTGGTTTCGTCCAACACGACTAGCGATTTCTCTGTATGATAATCCACTATCTCGGTAAGCCACTATCCTTCCTCTGTCGAACTCGGATACTTGATCAAAAGATGTTCGCCGTTGTCTACGAGGCATAACTGATCGTCTTGTGAAACAACCACAAGGTAAACACACGTGCCGAACGTACACTCGTCGAAATCGCCAAGCCTTAATTGGCGCTATGAGGTGGCGCCACAGGCGCGCGTGATGTGCGTCTGCGCTGAAATTCTAATCAGTTGCATATCTCATCGCTGCAAACCCATGGTGTAAAATTCACTTGAATCGGATGCTTCCTTCAGGGTGTTGCATTTACGGTGGCCAGCAGTGTACTTCTTGATATTAGCAGAGATATGTGCAACCTGGCAGCAATCACTATGACGCGAGGGTTTATGTCAGTCACCACATTATGAGTCAACTAGCGGCTGTCTCCGGACATGGCCATCACCTCTGACGAGATCAGCTGCGAGTGCTATGTCCGCCACAAGTGTACTTGGTGTTGTCCGACAGATAAGCTTCTCCTAGCCTCTCTACAGCAGCAGCCAAATTTATGGCTTGGAGGGCAGTGGTGCGTAGACAGGGCGGTATGGGCTTCCATGCTCAGCCACTTGGGCAAGGGTTCCGTCACATGCCGTTGTCCTCTGCAGGGGCGAGGTCTTCTTCCAGATCCTGACGTCTCCGAGGGAATTCTGGTAGACATACGCGCCACTGGCACTTGTTGCATGCTGTCACAATGTACAAAATGGGATGCACATCGCTGACTGGGCAAAACAAGTGCCAAAAACGTTCGTTACAGACATCACAGCCAGACATGCCATTGGCTGCTGTGTTCCATAGCGGCCGGTGAGGCCTCCACATCAAACACCTGAGTGCACATGACCACAGCGTCACTGCGCTACAAATGTTGCAGCGCAATATGTATAAAAGAGTTTTATCTTTCAGCTGCAGTTTCCCAGCCGCCTGCAGTCAGCAGCACCATCTCCATCCGCACTGCACATCAACGCCTATGCTGTATTGGTTTCTCACCCTAGACCTGCTGTAGTTTGATGTCAGAAGTTGTCGGCTGGCGGCTGGTACCAGAAGCAGAGTCGACCCAATAATGATTTGGGTAGTGAAAGAGTTTCCAATTCATAGGAATCGAAAGTAATTACAATCATTTTTGGGTTTACCAAATTATTACAAAAAAATTGCTGAGTTGATACGACCTGTTATGTAGACATTAAGTGAAGGTGTAAAGTTCGAGTGGACGAATAGATGCTAGGATCCATTCGAGGAATTGAAGAAAATACTGAAAAGGAGTCCAGTGATAGTTTTTGCAGATTTTCGTTTTTTGCTTCCATGTGATACTTCCCATCAGGTGTTCGCGTGTGTTTCGAATTAGGTGGTAAATCGTAAAGAATATCCAGTAGGATATGCTTGACAGTTGAATACGTTATTCATAAAGGAACATATCTGAGGTGGTAATTGAACACGCAGCTTTTAAATGGTTATTAGGACCTCATTCTCTTGCTACTAGGCTCACTATATTGACGCTAAGACTGAGCGAGTTGGAATATGAAGTAGTACACAAACGAGGTAAAAAACACAGGAATATGGATAGTTTGAGCAGAGATGGCGCTAATACAGGTACTGGGTCACAGTTTTGCACATTGGCAAGTGGTGCAACATGTTTATGCTGACTACAAGCTGTATGCAGCACCTGTAGTTTCTTATATGTGACATCCTGTTAAACCTGTTATGTAAGGCAGCAAGTTTGGGGATTCAAATGGCAGCGTAAGCTAAGTGGAAGAAAGAAGAACGAGGTAACCGATGACATACCGTCTAGGCAAGGAGAACTTAGAGCAACGTGTAAGAGAGTGGCAGAAGGCTACCTGTAAAGACGAGAAGGAAGTTGTGAAGCCGTATATAAGAAATTATGTACAAGATGTGCAATGAGCAGATATGAACTCTAAGCTAGTATCACTGTAAATGTTGCCAGAGGGAACTACACATTTTCAAATAATTTAGATGGATATCTTGGGACCAATAACCTGACTCCTGCAGGATACTGTTGGGTGTTATTTTACTGGTCACTTTTATCGGTACATGGAAATGATAGCCATTCCCAGTCATCAAGCAGCAGTAGTGATGCAAGCATTTGTTAAAAACTGGTTGCTTCAATTTGGTGTGTTGGGAACTATAATCATGGTTTGGAAATTAAGGACTAGTCCACTGCATCCACAAACTAAGCTAGGACGAAACCTGTGCATCGTATCATTGGTAGGGCAAAACTTGTGCATCATATCATTGGTAGGATGTTGTGTCAATATTTAAACCCACACCATAAAGACTGGGACACATATTTATTTTATGGCCGCTTATAATTCGAAGGTCCATATTAGTACTGATATATCTGTATCAGGTGGTTTATGGAAGGAATGAGCCTTCACCATTTGACAAGATCAGCCTAAAACGCAGTACAGAGGCTGTTAACCAATTTGCCCAAACATTGAGAGAGGTATGAACGAGTGCGCAGGAGCAAATATTGCAGCCTTTGGACGTCAATAGCTGGTAGGGAATCATATGGTAAAGTTATCACAGTATAGCTTACGACAATGGGTAACGTTATCGAGCTCAAAAAAATTTGTTATCAGGTACTGGGGACCGTATCAGGCAGTTGAAATGTCACCCCCTAACGGCAATCTTCAATTAACGACTCATACAACGATAGTTAATGTTGGATGCGTTGGAGAACGATTGCCTTCCACAAAGAGGAAAGTGAGGGGTAGTAGGAAGAAAGTTGAGAACAAGAACCTCAAGTGACCTGCACATGAGGATAGTTTATTTAGTGTCAAACATGGTGATGTGTATAATTCAGGGTTCAGTTGAACTATAGTAATTGAAGTGCTTCTTCGTTAGTGTCAGGTAGTTGATGTGTTTGGGTAGCAGAATGTGGTTGTCACAGTATTGCTTTTTTGTTTTTGATATATATTATTTAGATAAATATGTATTTCTTTATGTGTTTGCTGGACGACAGACCTTTCAAAACGAAGGAGTGGGAATGACTACAGTTCTCCGTTCTGACGTTGCTACATTCCAGGGGTAGAGATGGTTGTACATTGTTTAATCATCAGGAGGGGAGTATGGACTCGGCAATTACAACCGACTCAGAGCTGAGTGATTTACGTTAGATAAGAGGTTGTAGTTATTAGCAGTCATCGATTGACGCTGGAAGTAACATTAAATGTTGTAAGATGTTACTGGAGCTGCAGAGCTATGCCAGCAGAATCTACCGTTGTACGACAACACAGCAGCAGCAGAGTCTAAGACCGACCATGTGGTGACCTACCTACTCGTCTCTTATAGGGTGCCTAAAGGACGCTGCTTTCTCGGATAGCTATATAACAATTCAAGGAAATCACATTAATCGTTTTTATTGCAATAAAGTAGATCGACAATATCTAACTTTGGATCGCAAGCAATTGGCGACACAGCGCCGGTAGCGGTGGCCGAGCGGTTCTAGGCTCTTCAGTCTGGAACCACGCGGCTGCTACGGTCGCAGGTTCGAATCCTGCCTCGGGCATGGATGTGTGTGATGTCCTTAGATTAATTAGTTTAAGTAGTTCTAAGTATAGGGGACTGAGGACCTCAGCTGTTAAGTGCCTTAGTGTTTACAGCCATTTTGAACCAATTGGCGACACGCAAATAATCAATGTACTTCGCTGAATATACAATGACCATACAAGTAATACACACAAGTTCATATGGGTCACTAATCACGGCCCTTCTAGTACCTCTCTTCTAGTGCGTGGTTTCTAATCCGGGTCTGCTAGTGCGTCTGCTAGTGAGAGTCTTCTACTGTCGGGCCGAGGCTGGCAGGAGCGGCCCTTATATTATCTTCGGATAGAGGCCGCTCCAGTCATGGTGCGGTCCTGGTCAGCGTACTACTGGCTGACGTCGTCTCACAGCCTCCTATACGATTACATTCTTGATCTTCATGCCGGTGCTTATCGTTACCCCGGAAGATTCCTCCCCCCCTCCCCCACCCCACCCCATCCCAATAGCGACGGACCGACATCGTATAGGGAGTGCGACAACGGCATGGGGGGGGGGGGGGGCAGGAGTGTAGGCGCATCACTGGACAGGAAGCTGTGGCTGCAGGGTCGCCAAGCTTCCAGTTGTACCCCACAATCCGGCCTTCTCTCGCGCGAAACGTCCCCCAGAAAACGATCGCAAGGGCATGCAGACACCTCCTGATGCCATGAACCAGATGAAGGCAACGCCTGCTGCGGCGTGGGCGGGTCCAGCTCCATCGGTAGATCGAGAGGAGGTGGAGGAGGCGAAGGCTCTGTCTTCGTGGGGTCGTCCCGCGGTGTCGTGATGACACCCTCTAGCGGCTGCTGTGGTCGCGCTGTCCTCTGGATACGTGAATCTGGAGGAAGAGACACTGAAAGATTATCGTGCACATGTCAGAGGCAAAGTTGATTTTGATGGCGCCGCTGCAAGCCATCTGGACCTGAAATAAGATACATGCAAGCGCCAAGTCGACGGACGATCTCGCCACGCACCCATTGTCTGCTCCGCTAAAAACCCAGTAAAAGACAATATCACGCAGCGCGAAGTGATACTTGCGGCATTCCTTCGGCGCCGGATGCTGAGGAGGGTGGAGCAGGTGCAGCAGTGTCCGATGGCGGTGGCCGTGAAGCAATTCAGCCGGCGATAGTTCATCTCGTAGATGTAACGATAGGAGGCGAGAAACAGTTGCATTGCTTGATCCCTGGTGTATGTGGAGCGATGTTTGGTCACCTGCCGCTTGACTGTGCACTAATTTGATGCTGTATGCCGTTGCGTTTACAGAATGTTTCAAACTCATTTGACGTGAACAGAGAGCCGTTGTCTGACACTATGACCTCAGGTAAACCTTCGAGAAAAAACAGAGGACAACACATGAATTGTGCTACGTGACGTTGTCGAGTTCATCGACACAGCAAAAGGAAATTTGCTATACGAGCCAACCACAATCAACCAACGAGTATTCCAAAAGAGCACCGCAAAGTATATGTGCACGCATTGCCATTGTGATTGCGACTTAGGCCATGCAGAGATCTTCTTGTGGCAGAGCAGACTGATTTTCCGCACATGTATGACACTGTGACGTCATCTGTTCTATTTGGGTGTCCATACCCTGCCAAGTACAGTGTTAAAGCACTAACTGTTTCGTACGAACAATCTCTGAGTGTCACTTTTTAAGGAAATGCAACACTTCCTTTTGCAAAGTTTTAGGGATCAACACACGTCACTGACCATTGTCATTTTGAAGGCTATGCCGACGGGCAAAGTATCGGCCATCGGCCCACTACAGAGTTCTTTATGCTACGCAAGGAACGAGGCCAAGATATGCAAATGTATGTTAGCAAAATGTTCAAATCTGAATCAGCTTCCATGGCGTGTGCAATTTTCCTGTAGTTCAGCGGAAAAGATTGAAGTAATTCAGTATCGTGAGCATCGAAGTGACAACAAGATGCAGGAGAAGCGTCAGAGTCTGTATCACGGCCAATCGGAAGACGTGAAAGTGCGTCCGCATTACGATGTTGAGCCGTCGGTCGATACACAGCCCGGCCGCTATGGCCGAGCGGTTCTAGGCGCTTTAGTCTGGAACGAGGCCAAGATGTGCAAATGTATGTTAGCAAAATGTTCAAATCTGAATCAGCTTCCATGGCCTGTGCAATTTTCCTGTAGTTCAGCGGAAAAGATTGAAGTAATTCAGTATCATTGCTCACTGAGCAATGCATCTTTAAGTTTTTCAAAACTACTTGGCACTCATTTATCCAAACAAAGTGGACAGTCTTGTGACGTAAGCTATGTAATGGAGCTGCGATTTGTGCAGCATTCGGTATGAACTGAATATAATCGTTCATATCCCTAAGACTGACTGCAATTCCGTGACACTGCCAGAAACTTGCAAATATCGCATGGCTAACAAATGCGACTGAAGAGGATGTACATCTTGACTGTTTATGACATGACCAAGATACTGCAACTCAGATTTCAAAAAGTCACACTTGTCCAGTCTACTCTTTAGTCCCGCATCAGGTAACATACGAAACAAAGCACGCAAATTTGCAGTACGTTTTTCAGGTGTAGGGCTGCTACGACAATATCGTCCAAACAATTTGAACAGTTTGGCAGTTGTGTAGTCAACTGATCCAAATACCGCTGGAAAATGCCAGGTGCGGAAGCACAGCCAAAAGGCAAACGCAAAAATTTAAACAAGCTCAAATGAGTGTTCATTACACACACTTTTTGAGATTCTTCATCGAGCGGTATTGGGATATACACGTCGCGCAAATCAGTTTTTGAAAAATAGCGTCCAGCGCCTAATCTGTCCTTGAGATCCTCTGGGCGTGGCAATGGATAAGTATCAACCACAGTTTGTGGGTTGACTGTAGACTTAAAGTCAACACAGAGGCGAATGTGACCTGAAGGTTTGGGGAGCAAAACCAGTGGACTTGCCCACTGATTAGCTTGTATGGGCGCAATAGTTCCGCTATCTTGCAATTCCTTAAGTTCTGGCGTGGCTTTGTACCGTAATGCAATGGAAACAGTTCTGGTTTGGCAAAATTTTTGCTGGGCATTGTCTTTCAGAGTAATATGTGCAACAAAATTGTTATCCTTGCCGAAACCTTCAGAAAAGAGTTCCAGGAATTCTTTTAGCAAGCTAGCTACACCGTCTTTGGCATGGGAAATGGAGACACTGACAACACATTTCCTGAATGTTAAAGCCCAACAAATCAAATGAATCAAGACCAATTAAGATCTCACAATCGTGTGAGTGTAGCACTGTAAAAGTCACTGTTCACGTATGCTAGCAACACATGGCAGGCAAGGAGCACTTTATCTTCTGGTAAACCTTGCGGGATGTAAGGTCGTGGTCCATGAAACTCTTCAGCTCCTAACGTTTCGTCCAGTGCTTCGCTGGACATCTTCAGAGGGGTGTTTCTCCTCTGGTGAGTCTTGCCGACTGACGGGTCGGACGTCTGAGAGTGACTTATGTATCGTAGAAAGTGGGCGTGACCAGAGTTACACGTGATATGCAGAGATAACCTTTGTCAGAGATAAAACTTAACTATCGATCGTAATCTTGTCACGGATAAAATTGTCTAGCAATTCTGTAGTGCTACTGTCCAAATATCACTAAGTTTCATGGTCTCTTCTTTTCGATTAAAATTATCCCTATGTTTATATATTTCAATTGCTTCTCTACAAAGCCGTGGGTAATAGTTCGTCGTCGTAGATAAAATTTTTGTTTCGGAAAACTTCACTTGATGATTTCATGGCTGAAAAGCGTGTTCTGCTACAGCCGATTTATCGGTTTTTCCTAATCGGCAAAGACTTCTGTGTTCTTGTAACCGTGTATTTACGCTTCTTTTTGTTGTTCCAACATAAACTTTACCACATGTACACGGAATTTTATATACGCCACTGGCTGATAGAGGAGCGCGTTTATCTTTTACAGACCGAAGAACATGACAAATTTTCTTCGTTGGTCTAAAAACAGGTCAAATAATGTTTACTTAAAATCTTTCCAATCTGATCCGTTACTTTCTTTATAAAAGGGAGAGAGACTGTATTCTTCCATCGTTTTTCGGACTTGTCCTTAAGCTTTTTGTTGTTTGGGTGCAGAATTCTGCTTACTTCTTTCTTTGAGTAGCCATTTCTCTCAAAAGCGTGCTTCAGATGTTTTAATTCGTCGTCTAGATACTCCGGCGTGCAAATCGGTCTGGCTCTGTCAACGAGACTTGTAATCACACCTCTTTTTTGTTTTGGATGGTGGTTAGAGTTTTTATGTAAGTATCTGTCTGTGTGCGTTATTTTTCTAAAAATCTGTTGTTTCAAGCTTCCATCCGTCTGTCTCATAACTAAAACATCCAAAAACGGTATTTTGTTATCATTTTCTCTCTCCATGGTAAACTGGATTCTTGGATTTATATTATTAAGGTAATCAAAAAGTTCGCCTAAGGCTTCTCTACCATGTGGCCAGACCACAAATGTATCGTCTACATACCGATACCAGCGAGATGGTTTCTTATCTGCTTTTTCCAAGGCTGACTGTTCGAATTTCTCCATGTAGAAATTAGCTACTGCAGGACCCAATGGGTTACCCATTGCTACGCCATTAAGTTGTTCGTAAAACTCATTATTCCACTGGAAATGACTGGAAGTAAGACAGTGTCTGAAAAGAGCAGTCAGATCTTCTGGAAAAATATCCGTTATAAAATCCATAACTTCATTAACTGGAATCATAGTAAATAAAGATACTACATCGAAACTTACTAAAATATCTTCAGGAGTCACAATTAAACCTTCAATTTTCTCTATAAAATGACGTGAGTCCTTTATATATGAGTCCGTTTTTCCTAAATATGGTTGTAAGCAAGTTGTTAGATATCTTGCTATTTCGTACGTAGGAGAATTGATAGCACTAACAATCGGTCTCAGAGGAAGGTCCTTCTTATGTACCTTGGGTAGGCCATAGAGTCTAGGACACATAGCTTCAGTCTTCAATAAAGCTCTTTTTTCTTCTTTTTGAATAGAAGTGGCCGATTTTATCAAATTATTTGTTTTCCGTAGTACGCTGGCTGTAGGATCTTTCTTAAGTTTTTTGTATTGCCCTGCCGTTAAAAGATTCAAAATTTTGCTTTGATAATCTTCTGTATTTAAAACGACCGTAGCATTCCCTTTATCAGCAGGAACAATCACTATGTCTTCATCTGCATTTAAATCTCTCAGAGCCTTTCTTTCGCCATTGGTTAAATTACTTTCCAGAGGTTTACTGCGGCATAATACTCTGGTGGTTTCGATCCGGATTGCATTTGCAGTTTCTTTGGGGAAAGTACGTATACCTGCTTCTACATTTGCAATAATATCCTCAACAGGAACTTTCGGAGGTGTTATAGAGTAGTTTCCTCCTTTTGCAAGAACTGAAATTTCGTCTTGGGATAAAACTCTGTCTGACTTGTTAATAACAGTTTCGGACATCACTATATTATTTGTAGATTCTGCATAAGTTGGTAACTTTTCGAACTTCTTCTTATGCCTTCTAGTAGTTGTTTCCATCATGGTTTCCATAGATGGAAATGTAAGGCAATCTATTTTATTCCATAGGGCTCTCTGTATCTTACTAGCAAGGAATAAATGTAACTGCAGTAACTTACGGTCAACAGAATCCATCTCTCGTCTTGTATAATGTATCCTCTCTCGAAGTAGTGCTGCTTCTGTATAATCAAATATCCGATGAACGCAGGCTGTCTGAAACATCCTCTTCAACTTTAGAAAATTCGGTATGGTAGACGAATCCCTACAACGCAACAAGAATGTTAAAGTACAAATTAAATGCGCTCTCTTCTTACGTA
Source organism: Schistocerca piceifrons (assembly GCF_021461385.2). Lineage (NCBI taxonomy): Eukaryota > Metazoa > Arthropoda > Insecta > Orthoptera > Acrididae > Schistocerca > Schistocerca piceifrons. Next base: position 373,316,521 of record NC_060142.1, read on the forward strand.
AAATTTCCAGGCGTCTAACTGATTTTGAGAATTGCTCCCCGTAGAGTCTTCTGATCATACTATGAAGGCTTTCACGACCGGATGACATGTCTTCTGGTAAACCTTTCGGGATGTAAGGTCGTGGTCCATGAAACTCTTCAGCTCCTAACGTTTCGTCCAGTGCTTCGCTGGACATCTTCAGAGGGGTGTTTCTCCTCCGGTGAGTCTTGCCGACTGACGGGTCGGACGTCTGAGAGCGACTTATGTATCGTAGAAAGTGGGCGTGACCAGAGTTACACGTGATATGCAGAGATAACCTTTGTCAGAGACAAAACTTAACTATCGATCGTAATCTTGTCACGGATAAAACTGTCTAGCAATTCTGTAGTGCTACTGTCCAAATATCACTAAGTTTCATGGTCTCTTCTTTTCGATTAAAATTATCCCTATGTTTATATATTTTATCTACGACGACGAAGTATTACCCACGGCTTTGTAGAGAAGCAATTGAAATATATAAACATAGGGATAATTTTAATCGAAAAGAAGAGACCATGAAACTTAGTGATATTTGGACAGTAGCACTACAGAATTGCTAGACAGTTTTATCCGTGACAAGATTACGATCGATAGTTAAGTTTTATCTCTGACAAAGGTTATCTCTGCATATCACGTGTAACTCTGGTCACGCTCACTTTCTACGATACATAAGTCGCTCTCAGACGTCTGACCCGTCAGTCGGCAAGACTCACCGGAGGAGAAACACCCCTCTGAAGATGTCCAGCGAAGCACTGGACGAAACGTTAGGAGCTGAAGAGTTTCATGGACCACGACCTTACATCCCGCAAGGTTTACCAGAAGATATGTCATCCGGTCGTGAAAGCCTTCATACTATGATCAGAAGACTCTACGGGGAGCAATTCTCAAAATCAGTTAGACACCCGGAAATTTTACGTAAGAAGAGAGCGCATTTAATTTGTACTTTAACATTCTTGTTGCGTTGTAGGGATTCGTCTACCATACCGAATTTTCTAAAGTTGAAGAGGATGTTCCAGACAGCCCGCGTTCATCGGATATTTGATTATACAGAAGCAGCACTACTTCGAGAGAGGATACATTATACAAGACGAGAGATGGATTCTGTTGACCGTAAGTTACTGCAGTTACATTTATTCCTTGCTAGTAAGATACAGAGAGCCCTATGGAATAAAATAGATTGCCTTACATTTCCATCTATGGAAACCATGATGGAAACGACCACTAGAAGGCATAAGAAGAAGTTCGAAAAGTTACAAACTTATGCAGAATCTACAAATAATATAGTGATGTCCGAAACTGTTATTAACAAGTCAGACAGAGTTTTATCCCAAGACGAAATTTCAGTTCTTGCAAAAGGAGGAAACTACTGTATAACACCTCCGAAAGTTCCTGTTGAGGATATTATTGCAAATGCAGAAGCAGGTATACGTACTCTCCCCAAAGAAACTGCAAATGCAATCCGGATCGAAACCACCAGAGTATTATGCCGCAGTAAACCTCTGGAAAGTAATTTAACCAATGGCGAAAGAAAGGCTCTGAGAGATTTAAATGCAGATGAAGACATAGTGATTGTTCCTGCTGATAAAGGGAATGCTACGGTCGTTTTAAATACAGAAGATTATCAAAGCAAAATTTTGAATCTTTTAACGGCAGGGCAATACAAAAAACTTAAGAAAGATCCTACAGCCAGCGTACTACGGAAAACAAATAATTTGATAAAATCGGCCACTTCTATTCAAAAAGAAGAAAAAAGAGCTTTATTGAAGACTGAAGCTATGTGTCCTAGACTCTATGGCCTACCCAAAGTACATAAGAAGGACCTTCCTCTGAGACCGATTGTTAGTGCTATCAATTCTCCTACGTACGAAATAGCAAGATATCTAACAACTTGCTTACAACCATATTTAGGAAAAACGGACTCATATATAAAGGACTCACGTCATTTTATAGAGAAAATTGAAGGTTTAATTGTGACTCCTGAAGATATTTTAGTAAGTTTCGATGTAGTATCTTTATTTACTATGATTCCAGTTAATGAAGTTATGGATTTTATAACGGATATTTTTCCAGAAGATTTGACTGCTCTTTTCAGACACTGTCTTACTTCCAGTCATTTCCAGTGGAATAATGAGTTTTACGAACAACGTAATGGCGTAGCAATGGGTAACCCATTGGGTCCTGCAGTAGCTAATTTCTACATGGAGAAATTCGAACAGTCAGAATTGGAAAAAGCAGATAAGAAACCATCTCGCTGGTATCGGTATGTAGACGGTACATTTGTGGTCTGGCCACATGGTAGAGAAGCCTTAGGCGAACTTTTTGATTACCTTAATAATATAAATCCAAGAATCCAGTTTACCATGGAGAGAGAAAATGATAACAAAATACCGTTTTTGGATGTTTTAGTTATGAGACAGACGGATGGAAGCTTGAAACAACAGATTTTTAGAAAAATAACGCACACAGACAGATACTTGCATAAAAACTCTAACCACCATCCAAAACAAAAAAGAGGTGTGATTACAAGTCTCGTTGACAGAGCCAGACCGATTTGCACGCCGGAGTATCTAGACGACGAATTAAAACATCTGAAGCACGCTTTTGAGAGAAATGGCTACTCAAGAAAGAAGTAAGCAGAATTCTGCACCCAAACAACAAAAAGCTTAAGGACAAGTCCGAAAAACGATGGAAGAATACAGTCTCTCTCCCTTTTATAAAGAAAGTAACGGATCAGATTGGAAAGATTTTAAGTAAACATGATATTAGACTTGTTTTTAGACCAACGAAGAAAATTTGTCATGTTCTTCGGTCTGTAAAAGATAAACGCGCTCCTCTATCAGCCAGTGGCGTATATAAAATTCCGTGTACATGTGGTAAAGTTTATGTTGGAACAACAAAAAGAAGCGTAAATACACGGTTACAAGAACACAGAATCCTTTGCCGATTAGGAAAAACAGATAAATCGGCTGTAGCAGAACACGCTTTTCAGCCAGGAAATTATCAAGTGAAGTTTTCCGAAACAAAAATTTTATCTACGACGACGAACTATTACCCACGGCTTTGTAGAGAAGCAATTGAATTATATAAACATAGGGATAATTTTAATCGAAAAGAAGAGACCATGAAACTTAGTGATATTTGGACAGTAGCACTACAGAATTGCTAGACAGTTTTATCCGTGACAAGATTACGATCGATAGTTAAGTTTTATCTCTGACAAAGGTTATCTCTGCATATCACGTGTAACTCTGGTCACGCCCACTTTCTACGATACATAAGTCGCTCTCAGACGTCCGACCCGTCAGTCGGCAAGACTCACCGGAGGAGAAACACCCCTCTGAAGATGTCCAGTGAAGCACTGGACGAAACGTTAGGAGCTGAAGAGTTTCATGGACCACGACCTTACATCCCGCAAGGTTTACCAGAAGATATGTCATCCGGTCGTGAAAGCCTTCATACTATGAAGGAGCACTTTCCAAGAATGGGAATGTCTTGCCTGTTATAAGCCATCAGTTACGTGCTAGTTTTAGACAGGCATAGGGAGCCTAACAGTTCATATGTGTGACGATTTAGAAATGTGATGGAGGCACATGTGTCCAACTGAAATTTCACATGTTTCCCACGAAGATGTAAATGAATAAGAAGTTTGTTTGGTTGCCATATCCTGATGAAACTGCTCGCACACCTCCATTGGTTGATTAGATTTCTGGCTAGCAATACTCAAATGGAAAGTGTTTCACCATTCACCCTTACCCATTAATGCGGAGTGGGGGAGCCTTTTGGGAAGTTTGTAAAGTTTGAAGCAGGGGAAGTATTGCTGATTTCAGAAGATGGGGAACAGCATTATTTTGTGTAATCCCTATTACATCAAACAAGAATGTAAATTCGTAACATGCTAATTGGGAACGACTCTGCAATCATCACGAAACGTTATACAGGGTGAATTAATTAAAATTTGCACCGCAAATATTGCGGAAGTAGAAAGTGCTGTTGATTTGGGGTTGTCACAGAATGGATTCGTTATCAGTCGCTCGTATTTCTAGCTGATCAACAGATTCTGAAAATAGTTAGAAAAAATATTTTTTGTGCAAATAGACACTTTTTACAAATGAAACAATGCCTATTGACATTAACAAACTAAACTTAGATTAAATGTCAGTGGTGTTTGTTGCAGGATTCTAGAACGAGTCGTTTACGAGATATCGTATTTTGAAAAGTTCCCACACTGGCAAATGTACAATAATCTGTGGTAGCACACAATAAAGAAAAACACCAGTGCATACAGTAGTTATTTCGATTCTGAGCAATAATGAGACAAATGACCGCCGCTGCTGGTGGTCATTCTGAACAAGTTGTGTTCATAATAACCACTAGCTGCGGCAATACTTGCTTCGAGCCTGGTATGAAACGATTGCTGTACACATGCTAGTATGGCACTGAAGATGTCCAAGCCGGCTGCATATCATCGCGTGTAGATAATAAGTCTCCCAGGTCTCCCCACAGAGAAAGTCTACAGCTGTCAAATCCCAGGAATGGGCTTACCTAGGTACAGGTCCTCTGTATCCAATCCAACGGTCTTGAAACAATTCGTGAAGACATGCTGTAGTAACTGGTGCACTATGGGCTGGATAGCCATCATGTTGGTGCCACAGGTTCCTCCTAATCTGAACAGGAACGACTTCTAGCATCCTTGGAAAATGATTTGTTAGTAGGCTGCGAAACTTGTGCGCGTTTAGTGTTCTGTCTATGAAAAACGGGCCTGTGAGCTGATCGTTCACCATCCAACACTACACGTTTACACTCCATGGACGCTGACGTACCACCTGGCGAAGCCAAAGGGGATTGTCGACAGACCAATAGTGCATGATTTGGAGGTTTACCTCGCCATGATTGGTAAATGTGGCTTCATTAGCAAATAAGATACTTCTGGAGTATCCTGTCCTAATGCCCATGTAGAGAAGTTAACACCACTCTCATGTTTCCATGCAGCTCTTGATGGAGAGATGTGTGATAGGGACGGAACCTTTATCGATGAATAATACGTTGGACACTTTCGTGACTCATGCCACTTTCTTGTGCGATTCCACTCAAGAAACACACAAATTCACTCTAAGCAAACGCAACAACATCGTACCTAGCAACTATGCAGGTTAATGGCACAAAGAATTGTTGGTGTGGAAACAGCACAATATGCTGTCTCGTAAACAACTGGCAGTAAACTCCCATAATAAACGTTCTAATTTCCCCTATTTTTAGTTTGCTAGTGTCAATAAACATTGTTCCATTAAAAAGTGTATTTTTTGCCAGAAAATACACTTCCTAAGTATTATTGCAATGAGTTTATTGGCTAACAATATGAACACATGACTAACAATCGATTTTGTGAAAACCACACATTAATAGCACTTTCCTGTTTCACAATATTTGCGGTGCAAGTTTTAGCTGATTCACAGAGTATACATATTATTATTTGTTACCATTAACACCACGGAAATGATACAGCAGTGCGACAGAAATCAGCTTACATGTAAAAAAATTTATCTGTGACATTAGTCTACACCCAAGATTCTTTTGTACTTTTCGTTCTTCTTTTCATGGATTCTGAACAGAATATATGTAAGTGTTATGTATATTAGTATTATTATTTGAAATAATAATCATTGTCTGAGGTAAAACAAATTTCATTTCAGTCTTGATCATAATAGCATTCCTTTCCTGAATGGAAAATGAAAAGACAATATTTGGCTATTAGAGATCGCACGTTTGATGATGCAATAGTCAGGCACCTTCAGCACTTTATCGTTAAATGTTCTGTTGCTTAAATTGAACATGCGTTTTCTGCAATATCCGATAAAAACCTTGGTAAGTACTTTTGCGTGTGTGCGGTAATATTGGTTTCTTATGTGGTTAAGTGTCATGCGCACTTCCGATCGTGACTGCACTTTGGACGGTACTACCTGGAACTCACAAAATTTAATACTGGGGATTAACTTAACAGGAGATATTTGAAGTAAAACCATATATTTAAATGATTGCACCATTCTGTTCATCAAAGAAAGTTAGTTACATAGAATGAAGCATTTCCTTTCGATAGTTAATTTAAATTTCGTAAATTTGTTAAAAGCTAACTTCATGAAAGGAACGCTTCAGCTGTCGACCCAGGTGCAAGGTCTCGGTTTAGGGAAACTATTGACTTATTTGTATGTACAACAGTTTTCATGTCACATGAATATAAGTTCATGTTCTATGCAACCTACTGAGACGAGTTATTTGGGAGCTGTAAAATTGAAATAATGAATAATATAACAATAAAATACCACAACGGAAGAAAAAATGAAAATTTTAATAAAATTATTTTTCAAGGATTTGCATATGAAACTCTTTTACAGTACTGAAGGTAAGAAAATCATGGTTTAGGTACTTATCTTCGTGTGCTATAATTTCGTGTCAGCATAATAGGTGATTCATAGTCGGTAGTAATTTTCAAACATTTTTACATGAAAATTGTGATTAGTAATTACGTTAGATAGCGAGCTGATAACTAGAAAAAGACTGGCTTCATCTGCTGCATGAGCAACATGGAGATGCATAGCACGTTTCCTGTTAAAAATTCTGAGTAAGAGTTACTTACTGGTTTACGAACCTCGCTGGAGTGGAAAGTAATTGATCAATTGCCACCAAATAGGGCATAGTAAATACAGGAAAAATGGCACTCATAGAACATATCGGACATAGTGGTCATGAGTCACCAGCCAATGGCAGAAAATTCACTGATCAGGTGATACTTGATCAGGAAACTTCAGCTTGTGAATTGATGAGAATCCGTCTGCGGAATTGTACCAGCACTAGAGGCAATGACGAAGCCCTATTTCAATAATTTATTGGGAAAACCGCGACGAATATTCTCAAACCAAGATGAAGTTATATCTGCTCCGGACTGATTTAAGTCAAACCAAGGCGAATTTACGTTCAAACTGAACAAGCTTCCGTCCAGGCAGGATGCATCAGAATACAGGGTGTTACAAAAAGGTACGGCCAAACTTTCAGGAAACATTCCTCGCACACAAAGAAAGAAAAAATGTTATGTGGACACGTGTCCGGAAAGCTTACTTTCCATGTTAGAGCTCATTTTATTACTTCTCTTCAAATCACATTAATCATGGAATGGAAACACACAGCAACAGAACGTACCAGCGTGACTTCAAACACTTTGTTACAGGAAATGTTCAAAATGTCCTCCCTTAGCGAGGATACATGCATCCATCCTCCGTCGCATGGAATCCCTGATGCAGCACTGGAGAATGGCGTATTGTATCACAGCCGTCCACAATACGAGCACGAAGAGTCTCTACATTGGGTACCGGGGTTACGTAGACAAGAGCTTTCAAATGCCCCCATAAATGAAAGTCAAGAGGGTTGACGCCAGGAGAGCGTGGAGGCCATGGAATTGGTCCGCCTCTACCAATCCATCGGTCACCTAATCTGTTGTTGAGAAGCGTACGAACACTTCGACTGAAATGTGCAGGAGCTCCATCGTGCGTGAACCACATGTTGTGTCGTACTTGTAAAGGCACATGTTCTAGCAGCACAGGTAGAATATCCCGTATGAAATCATGATAACGTGCTCCATTGATTGTAGGTGGAAGAACACACTGACGAAGCTAAAATGAACTCTGACATGGAAATTAAGGGTTTCCGGACACATGTCCACATAACATCTTTTCTTTATTTGTGTGTGAGGAATGTTTCCTGAAAGTCTGGCCGTACCTTTTTGTAACACCCATTCTGGATGTGACTAAAAAGTTAACCAATGCCGTTTGTTCTATGCAGCACTAACAGACTAATTTAAAAGGCACTGTACAGCTGCTATCATAACACGTTAACAGTTTTTCTGCTGAACAGGAGAGGAAAATAAAAGAATGTTTAGAAATTCAGAGTCACCAATTTGCATATGATTTTTCGAGGTGGATTGATGAAAAGGATAATTAAATCAACGAAAAGCTGGACTCTGAACTAAAGGTAGTGCTACAACAAGCAGGTACTGAACCTTTATCACAGGGAGGAGATGTAGGGCAAGTAATCCAAAGGAAATTAAATTAGATTAAAGAAAAGAAACACTTAGTAAAGGTATCCCCAAATTCCATAACGAAATAATTACCAAGATTAATGCAGTAGGAAAGGAATTATCTGCGGTACCAGATGTAGTGCATGATACACCACCCCATAGTCCTAGGGAAGGTGACACATACAATGTCAATAATCAGTTTGAACAAATAAACACAGACGAGATGGAGCACTGCAGCTTGCCTTGTCACCATCATGTAGCGTACAGGACAACAACTGCTCCGACTTTAACGTCGATCTTGCTAGAAGAAATTTTTCTCAAATACAGGCAATTACACTATTGTTCGCTTCATAAAATATCGGCACACCCTGTTCATTACCCAGAACATGGACCGACGAAGAGAAAACATAATTCACGACAGCTTACATTCAAGGAGATCCATCATTATGGGCGACGTAAACCGTCGAATTTTATCAAACGCGCGAGCGATTTGAAAGAACACTCTTGGCAAAATACTGGTCAATATGTGTGCAAGGATGACTGAGAAATGAATTATTTAACTCTGAGGCAAATAATAGCAGGGAGGGTACTTTGCGGAAATAGTTTGAGAGTTACTTGAACAAAACTCTATATTTGGACGAGCTAGTTTCATATCGTGATGAACAAAGAAGTTTAGAAGCCAAATTACCGTATGGTAACAGACAGAAACTCACAAACTATTAAGGAATATTTCATATTAATATAAGAACAAAGTGACCTGATGCGAGAGGACTCGAAGACAGGTAATGGGAATGACATTACACATGGCATAATTGAAACAATCACCAGCACATTAACTGTGTGCCACAGCCAGTATAAAATATCACAACTAAGTGTATACTAGATGGCCACAGTTCTCCGCACTTTGGAATAAGAAGGTGCCAGCGTAGTGGGGTAATAGGTACACTCCTGATCACCAACCAAATAATTCACATAATCATAAGAATACGTGGGACCACAACCATCATAGTAGATGGAATCCTAATACAGCCCCCCCCCCCCCCCCTCCAACACCGAGATGAAATTTTCAACCATGGCAATCATCATATGCCAACTGGCATGACTGCGTCAATCTGGCATAAACAGAATCTAGCAGTAAGAGTAATCGAAGTAGCTGAAGACAGCTGGTTTGGCAAATTAAAGTCAAACCCAATTAACTCATGAATGTTGGTCACGGGACGGAGAGAGAGTAACAGAAAATGAACCTTTAACCTGTTGTCATGCAACGAAGGTACAGGGATTAGAGAGGAACTATGTACTAATTCCGACATATGTGATGAGCAGTGTGGGAAGCGATGTTGTGTTCCCAGTGCGTGTGAAATGCTAGCGTGAGGCATACTATCGTGGAACACTACCTGTTTGAAGAAGAGTCGTGCGTTTGGCTCTGACGTCACAGGCAGACAGGAGGTTCAAGCCTCAAATCAAACGTGTTTCATTATTGGTTGTGAGTTTTCCTCATCTATGCTTGCATCATATCACACCCCTGGTGTTAGAACAACAAAATGACAATTAATGCCACTAAAATTCGTGTGCTCAAGTTGCAAGAAAACAAAATATGCTCTTCTTCGACTTCATGAAGGCTGCAGGCCCACAGGAAAGGAAATTGTCGAATAAAAAAGTCGCAAAGTGTTCGGATACAAGCACAAGTTATTATAAATATGGTAAATGGAAGCGTGAATTGCACGTCCCTTTTAATAAAAAATTTAACTATATGTTGCACTCTATAGATTGAGTTTTTATGAGTAAGGAGGGAAAACATCGACCTCTCGAGTGACACGTGCTTCGTCTATACTAATTATAAGGACACTGTATTGGACTTGATAAGAAAAAAAGCCAAGCATGGCAAATTCTGTCAGAAATTCAAGGTCAAAGCTAATGGGACTAAACCCTAAAAAAAGCAGCCATTCGTCTCATCCAAAAGATACAGATCAAGAACTAATTGTAGTGACATCCATTAAACAGAGTTCATATTAATGAGAAGTGTTCTGAAACCCGAAGTCTAAATCTGTCGCAGCAAGCAGAACTAGTTCGTATGTTAACAAGATACACAAGTATAATTGCTGAATGGCATGGCATTATTAAAGGTTATAAGTACCGCATAGAGATAACACCTCATGTAACATACTGTCATACCAATTTCTCTGCCTGTGATCAAACCAAGATGAAGTCACAAAAGTACACAGAAAAATAATAATAATCAATTTTTTATACATGTTGTACAGTTATCACATAGATATAGAAGTATTTATCTTGCACTAGATTTATTCATGTTTGCAGTACCTAGACGAAGTTCCTAAACTTCAGAAATGAATACCAGTATGTAAATAATGAAAAGTAATTAGTTTATGTTAGCATATATTATGTAAGACACTATCTGTAGAATCTTAATGGAAACTCAAGCCTAACGAGAACCATAAGCCATATGTGTCTCTTAGCAGTCAAATTACTGCTAATAGTACTGGTAAGCCACAAAACAAAAGTTTAATGTAAACTATAATGTATGCTGGGAAGAAATCTTGACCACTCCTGATTTAGACGTTCACCTTACTGAATGAAAGCACTGTCACCTCTTGATAATGTCCATCATAGCATTTGTCTTGCGTTTCGCTTGGGTTTGGACATTGTCCATTTGTCCCCAAATGGAAATGAAATATATTGCATAGATTACAACTTCACTCTTTACATAGCCGGCCGGTGTGGCCGTGCGGTTCTAGGCGCTTCAGTCTGGAACCGCGTGACCGCTACGGTCGCAGGTTCGAATCCTGCCTCGGGCATGGATGTGTGTGACGTCCTTAGGTTAGTTAGGTTTAAGTAGTTCCAAGTTCTAGGGGACTGATGACCACAGATGTTAAGTCCCATAGTGCTCAGAGCCATTTGAACCACTCTTTACAGTATGTACATGTTATGTAATCAAAACAGATTCTCACTTCTAGTCATTTCTGTGACCGTTTTAGTTTGTCTTTGACCTGTAAGCGCACTGCCCTGCTTTACATTTACCCCACTGCCACACCATGCTCTCTGGGCAGAGGAGTGGAAAGAGGGAAAAACAGCGAGCGCGCCGCATTTAAATAGCAGTACAGTCGTACTGCATATTACTTGGTTTGATATTTCACATTTCTCAGCAACATACGTAGATCACAAGAAAAAAAAGTTTTTGGTATTAATTAATAATTGTTGGAACACTGAAAGCATAATACAATTTTTATCTGATACAAACTGCCGGCATACGGACAGACGCAAGCAATTTCAGAGCTCCGCACTCAAGTTGCCACGTAATTGTGACTCAATTAGTTTCATAATCGAAACAAGATCTTTTACACAAATATTTCGGTCGAAATATTGTAGCACTTTTGCAACCACGTTATGGAGACTTGGAAAATCTACCTGAGAAAAGCAATGTAGACGACCTGCACAATTTTAAAGTAAAAATATTTCTAATAGAAACTGGAGTTATCTTGCACGTCAACCAGTTACATCTGCATACGCACAGGGGCGCTTTCAATTGAAATGGCTAATGGTCTCGAGAACAGCTCGAAAACAGATATAAGATTGATATGTCCTCAAAACCTTTATAAAACCATCGTTGTGATTCTAGCAAGACCACAAGTAATTCTTCAAACCAAGCTCTTTCTTTAAAGTCAGTGAGCTAAGGGAACTGGATTGTCTTTCACAAAATGTGTTTCTTCTACAAAGCTACTTTTTTAAATGTATGTCCATCAAATCAGAAAGCAGTTGCCTTACAGTGTCTTACTGTGGTTAGTGTGCAGTCAAAGTTCAATTAAAATACGAAGTCTGCAATCCATCCGAGATGTTCTAATTTTCGTTCCTACACTCTTTTCCCCTTCATAGAGTCAACAATAGCGAGATCCGCATTGAAAAATCGTTCCGGGCATGCCCCCTGACTTATCAAACGCATTTTTCAGTAATACATGAAGTCTCCATACTCTTCATTCATTTCCATTGCAAAATGTAGCAACTGGAATCGGAATAATGGGTGTAACTTCAGAAATTTTACTATTCATACCACCAGTTTCTTCAAGCGCTCTATGCCTGCAAATTTAGCACTGAGTGCTTCTTTATACATGGAACAATGAACCCCGTTGGTCGATGGTTGTATTTTCTTTTTTTTTTTTTTTTTGCCCTTTCATTGTCACCTAAAAGTTAAATTCTTTCCGCATGCTACTATAATGTCGTTACGCAGCAAATAAGCAGTACCCGTCGCTTATGCGAATTGAGAATTCTCATCCGTCTCTTCTGTCATTCCCATTCATTTTTAAGGATTGTGACGATAGGTTGCTAGCAGCCTCATTTCGTGTAAACACCCACTGGACCAGTGAATGTCGTTTATACCACAACGAAATAGTGAAGTGTAAACAGGGCTGACACCACGATTCTACCGAAGTCAGAGAGTTGTGCCGACCGCAAAATGCCGCATCGCAGTACTAAATGAAATGCCACACTGTTTCGGATACTTCTGAGAAAGACCGAACACAGCCGAGCAAAGCTTGCACGCACCCCACACATGCTGTGCGTGTAAAGTTTGGCACGCTGTGACTAGCCCTGGTCTGGAAGAACTGATACCACAAACATGCACGAGCGAGTTCCCTATGAAGTACAGGAAGGACTCCGACCACTGTCTCAAGCACAGTAAAATGTTTATATTGCTCCTCCTGATTGCCGAGATGGTGCGCTAAACGAGAATACCAACAGTGAAAATATGTGGTGGCACGTTTAAATCTTGTCCTACAAAATCCAGTAGTTGACAGTGAAAATACACTAATCATGGTCTGCAGGATATACTACCGATTATTAACAGTGCGATTAGTTTAGACTGTCAAACAAAGTACATAGGTCAATGAACTGTGGACAGGCCTAAGAAAGAACAAAACAGATCGTAGTCCCCACAAAAAACATGAGTTTGTTTGTATATTGTATAATATAAAGTTATTCATATACTGACAAGATTCTCTTCCAGAAAGGCGTAATGTAAGTTTTGTATCATACACCACTAAAAAAACCGCACAGGTGTTTTATGCATCCCTGTTTGATGAGCTGCACAACCAACCTGTTCTGACACTTGTAACCGTTTACCACATCTCAAATGCTTCGATCCTCTTCTGTTCTGGTTTTTCCGTTGTCCATGTCTTACTACCCTACAATACTGTCCTCCAGATATACATTCTCAGAAATTTTATTCCTCAAGTTCAGAACTATGTTTCATACTAGTAGACTTCTTTCGGCCCAGAATGCCTTTTTAGACAGTACTATTCTGTTTTTAATGTCCTCCTTGCTTTGTCCGTCATGGACTTTTTTTTCTACCTAGGTAACAGAATCCCTTGATTTTGTCTACTTTTTGATCCCCAACTGCAATGTGAAGTTTCTCGCAGCTCTCATTTCTGCTACTTCTCACAACTTCGGTCTTTCTTCGATTTACCCTCAATCTATATTCTCTATTCATTAGAATATTAATTCCATTCAACACATCCAGCCATTTCTCTTCACTTTCACTGACGATAGCAGTGACATCACGGAATCTTATCATTGCTATCCATTCACCCTGGATTTTAATCTCTCTGTTTAACCTTCTTTTAATTTCCCTCAATGTTTCTTCGACGTATAGATTCAACAGTAGGGGCGAAGGACTACATGCCTGTCTTACACAGTTTTCAACGAGAGCACATCGTTCTTGGACTTCATCTCTTATTGTTCCTTCTTGGTTCTTTCACATTCACTATGTGATCAAAAGTATCCGACCACCTGGCTGAAAATGACTTACAAGTTCGTGGAGTCCTCTATCGGTAATGTTAGACCTCAGTATGGTGTTCGCCCACCCTTAGCCTTGAAGACAGCTTCCACTCTCGGAAGCATATGTTTAATCAGCTCCTGGAAGGTTTCTTGGGGAATGGTAGCCCACTCTTCACTGAGTGCTGCACTGAGGAGAGGTATCGATGTCAGTCGTTGAGGCCTGGCACGAAGTCGGCGTTCCAAAACATCCCGAAGGTGTTATATAGGATTCAGGTTAGGACTCCTTGCAGGCCAGTCCGTTACAGGGGTGTCATTGTAGTGTAACCACTCAGCCACAGGCAGTGCATTATGAACAGTGCTCGATCGTGTTGAAAGATGCAATCGCCAGCCCCCAATTGATTTTCAACAGTGGGAACCAAGAAGGTGCTTAAAACGTCAATGTAGGTCTGTAATATGATGGTGCTACACAAAACAACAAGGGGTGCAAGCCCCCTCCATGAAAAACACGACCATGCCATAAAACCACCGCCTCCGAATTTTACTGTTGGTACTACACACGTTGGCAGATGACGTTCACCGCGCTATCGCCATACCCACACCCTGTCATCGGATCGCCACGTTGTGTACCGTGATTCGTCACTCCACACAATGTTTTTCCACCGTTCAATGTTTACGCTCCTTACAGCAAGCGAGGGGTCATTTCGCATTTACCGGCGTGGTGTGTCGCTTATGAGCAGCCTCTCGACCATGAAATTCAAGTTTTCTCACCTCTCGCCTAACTGTCAAACTACTTGCAGTTGATCCTGATGCAGTTTGGAACTCCTGTGTGATGGCCGGATAGATGTCTGCCTATTACACATTACAATCCTCTTCACGAGTCAGCGGTCTCCGTCAGTCAATAGACGAGGTCGGCCTGTACGCTTTTGTGCTGTACGTGTCCCTTCACGTTTCCACTTCACTATTACACCGAAAACAGTGCACCTAGGTGTGTTTACGGTTGTGGAAATCTCGCTTACAGACGTATGACACAAGTGAAAAAAATGGTTCAAATGGCTATGAGCACTATGTGACTTCTGAGGTCATCAGTCGCCTAGAACTTAGGACTAATTAAACCTAATTAACCTAAGGACACCACACACATCCATGCCCGAGGCAGGATTCGAACCTGCGACCGTAGCAGTCGCTCGGCTACAGACTGTAGCGCCTAGAACCGTACGGCCACTACGGCCGGCGACACAAGTGACACCCAATCACCTGACAACGTTCGAAGTCCGTGAGTCAGTTCCGCGGAGCACCCTTTTCTGCTCTCTCACGATGTCTAGTGATTACTGAGGTCGCTGATATGGAGTACCTGACAGTAGGTGTAAGCACAATGCACCTAATATGAAAAACGTATATTTTTGGGGGTGTCCGGATACTTTTTATCACGTAGTGTAATGTGTATTACCAGCCTTTCCCTATTGTTTTCAGAATTTCGGACTTCTTGCAGCATTTTATAACGTCGAATGCTTTTTCCAGGTCGACAAATCCTACAAATGTGTTGATTTTCCTTTAGTCTTGCTTCCATTATCAACCGCAATGTCAGACTTGCCTCTCTGGTGCCTTTACCTTTCCTAAATCCAAACTGATCGTCATCTAACACACTCTCAATTTTCTTTTCCATTCTTTTGTTTATTATTCTTGTCAGCAAGTTAGATGCATTAGCTGTTAAACTGACTATGCGATAATTCTAGCACTTGTCGGCTTTTGTTATCTTCGGAATTGTGGATGATGTTCTTCCGAAAGTCTGATGACATATCACCCGTCTTTTACACTCTACACACCAACGCGAATAGTCGTTTTGTTACCACGTCCCCCAATGATTTTAGAAATTCCAATGGAACATTATCTATGCCTTCTGCATTACTGGATCTTAAGTCTTCCAAAGCTCTTTCAAATTCTGATTCTAGTACTGAATCAACTATATCTTCCCTATCGACTCCTGTTTCTTCTTCCATCACGTCATCAGACAAGTGTTTCCCATTATCTATGCCTTCTGCCTTACTGGATCTTAAGTCTTCCAAAGCTCTTTCAAATTCTGATTCTAGTACTGAATCAACTATATCTTCCCTATCGACTCCTGTTTCTTCTTCCATCACGTCATCAGACAAGTGTTTCCCATTATCTATGCCTTCTGCCTTACTGGATCTTAAGTCTTCCAAAGCTCTTTCAAATTCTGATTCTAGTACTGAATCAACTATATCTTCCCTATCGACTCCTGTTTCTTCTTCCATCACGTCATCAGACAAGTGTTTCCTCTCATAGAGACATTCAAAGCACTCTTTCCACATATCCGCTCCCTCTTTGCATTTAACAATGGAAAACCGTTGAACTCTTTAATGTCACCGCTCTGCCTTTTAATTTCACCGAAGGTTGTTTTGGTTTCCTTGTAAACTGAATCCGTCCTGCCGACAATCGTTTCTTTTTCGATTTCTTCAAATTTTCTTGCAACCATTTTGCCTTAGTTTCCCTGCACTTAATATTTCTTTCATTCCTAAGTGGCTTGCATTTCTGTATTCCTCAATTTCCCTGAACATTTTTGTACTTCCTTCTTCCGTCGATGAACTGAAGTTTTCCATGGTTTCTTCGCAGGTGTCTTCCTTGTACCTATTGTTTTATTTGAAACTTCTGAGATTGCCCACTTTAAAAATAGCCTTTCTCTTCACCAGTACTTCCTACTGAGTTGTTCATCATCACAGTGTCTATAGGCTCAAAGAACTTCAAACGAGTCTTTTCATTTCCTAGTACTCCCATTTCCCGTGTCTTCGGCAAGAGATTCTTCCTGCCTAGTCTCTTAAACTTACTCTGCTCTTCATCATTACTATATTGTGATCTATACATGCTCCTGGGTACGACTTACAATCCAATATTTGATTTCGGAATCTCTGCTTGACCGTATCTCCCGGCCGTTTCCAAGTGTGGCTCCTCCTCTTGTGATTTGAACAGAGTATTCGCTGTTACTAACTGATATTTACTGCAGATATCAGTTAGTCTGCATTCCACTATTAGATTTTCATCTCCCTTTACGTATTGAATTACCCGTTCAGTATCCTCATATACTATCTCTATCCCTTCATCTTCTGCTTCCGACGTCGGCATGTATGCCTGAACTATTGTGTCGGTGTTCGTTCTCTGTCGATTCTGATGAGAACAACCCCGTCACTGAACTGTTCACAGCGTAACGTTCTTTTAAAAATGTTAAATAATAAAAGCTTTACGATTACGTTGAATGAAGTCTGAACTGTGGAATGGATACAAAACTCGAATTGTCGTGTGGCGTGTTGTAACTGCAAGTGGTGTGTTTACTCTGTGTTACTGTTAGCAAAACTTTGCGAATCGATTGGACAATGCAACTCCCAATACCAATAAAGAAATAGTCAATGCAAAATACATACAGCCCCTTGGGCACTGAATCATGTGGCCTTGTTCAAAACTAGTAAGTATGGTCCATGTGCACATAACAAATAAATTAAATTGTCTTACCTCTAAAGCAGCAACGGAGTAACGAGATATATTCTGGTCTCTCATAAAAGATACGAATATGCTAACTACAGGCTCAGCAGTGTGCAATGCTGGCCGTAATACTTTAAATACACATGAAATTCATTTGACTGATAAAGGAGAACATTTAAGAAAATCCAACTTCTTTGAAAAATATACGACCTGGACTGGGAGGCGGTACCGATTACAGTGAATTACTAACACTCAGTTTTTTAGCAAAAGTATATTGTGAGTTAAGCCTGGCTCTTCAAAAACATCTGACAATTGAAGTTATATTACTCGCAGTTGGTTCACAAACAATGAGGCTGAAACAGCAAGTATTATCTAACTTCATTAATCCAACATAAATGCAAATCATCAAATTACACATAGGCTAAAAATGGTTCAAATGGCTCTGAGCACTATGAGACTCAACATCTGAGGTCATCAGTCCCCTAGACGTAGAACTACTTAAACCTAAGGACATCACACACATCCATGCCCGAGGCAGGATTCGAACCTGCGACCGTAGCAGCAGCGCTGTTCCGGACTAGAGCGCCTAGAACCGCTCGGCCACCGCGAAATTACACATAGCTCTGTTAACAAACCTTAAAAGCATTACAAAAGTGAAATATCTAACTATCCTTTTAATCAAAACCCTTTACGTACATTCTGCGGTTACTCAACAATTACAAATTATCAGTCAACTCATCTATATTAACGCACTGGCAAAAACAGAAATTATGCTTATTTAACACGTTTACCTTGGTTGCATGAAGACTTCTGCTTCCATGTTCAACAATATTGACATACCCACATTCATCTAACTCTCGGTGGCTTCACACAGCACACCCCACAAACTGCCTACTCCATCGTCTTTCCCTCACAGACAGCTGCCTACAACTGTGCGCCCAGCGCTCTCTTACTCTAACGCTGGCAGGACAGTATCTTTGGCTCTGCGGTCGCACACAATCAGCGATCCGCATTATCGAGCCTATCAGAGAAATTCATCCTCTATAGTATACTAGTTTCATTTTCATTTATTAATATTCTTGTCTTATTCTGGTTCCACATACATGTGTGCCCCAGTATACTCTCAACAGTAATTCACTCTCTGCTTTGCTTCCTCATTCAAAACGAATACTATTCCCATTATACCATTTTCTACAGTTATTAATATTACACTATACTCTTCTGACCAGGAATCCTTGTATTCCTACCACTTCACTTCATTGACCCCCAGTAGATCTAGACCGAGCCTTAGCAATTCCCTTTTCAGATTTTCTAGCTTTCCTGCCACGTTCAAACGTACGACATTCAACGCCCTGACTGGTAGAACGCTATCCTTTCGTTGGTTATTGAATGTTTTTCGTATGGTTGCGTCCGCCTTGGCAGTCCCCACCCGCAGATCCGAATGGGGGACGAGTCCGTAATCTTTTGCCAGTGGAGAGATTATCACAACGCTGTTTTCCAGTTACAGGTCATTATGTTCTGTGAATACATGTTTTCATTAATGAACTGGTTGTAATTGCCTTCTGCATCCCCATGCCGTTGATCATTGCTGACTCTTCCGTCCTTAGGGGCAGTTCTCTACACCAAGGGCAAGATGGTTCCCTAAACCTCTATCCGCTCTTCACCTTTTTTGACAAGGCCATTGGCTGAATCAGAATAACTTCTTATGCCGGGAGTTTTCGGCCGCCATTGGTGATGATTTTTATTCAAATTTTGAGCTGTGGCGGGGTTCGAACCCGGGCTCGAGAACGTACTGATTACTATTCAAAGACTCTACCCCTATACCACGTCAAATTCGTTAGGGATTTCATATTTTGAAATTCTTAGTGTCGAAAGTGTGTCGAGAACACCAAATTTCAGACATCATCTCTCACCACGATCAACACAGTCGCCGATGGCCTTCACTTAATGAGCGAGTGCAGCGGCGATTGTGTGCAGTTGTCTGTGCTGACAGACAGGGAACCCTGTTGAAATAACACCTGAAATCAATGTTGGACGTACGATGGACGTATCCTTAGAGACAGTGTGGTGAAATTTGGCGTTAACGGGCTACGGCAACAGACGACCGACGCGAGTGCTTCTGCTAACAGCTCGACTTTGCCTGCAACGCCTCTACTCGTCTCGTGACCATAGCAGTTGGACCGTAAACGACCGTGAAACCGTAGCCCGGTCAGATGAGTCCTGGTGTCATTTGGTAAGAGCTGATGGTAGGGTTCGAGTGTGGCGCAGATCCCACGAAGCCATGAACCTATGTTGTCAACAAGACACTATGGTGCAACCTGGTGAGGGTTGTCTTTAGATGGAATGGTATGCGTAGTTGGTCCAAATGAACTGATCATTGACTATAAATGCTTAAGTTCGGTTACTTGAAGACCATATGCAGTCATCTTCCCAAACAACGATGACAATGCGCCATGTCACCAGGCCACAATTTTTCGCGATTGGTTCGAAGAATATTCTGGACAATTCGCACGAATGATTTAGCCACTCACATCGCACAAGTGTTATGTGACATAATCGAGTAGTCGATTCGTGCACAAAAACCTGCACCATCAACACTTTCGCAATTACGGACGGCTAGAGAAGCAGCATGGCTCAATATTTCTGCAGGGGACTTCCAAAGACGTTTTTAGTCTATGCCACATCGAGCTGCTGCACTACGCAGGGAAAAAGGAGGTCCGACACGATGTTAGGAGGTATGATTTCTGTCACCTCAGTGCGCTGGCATGAACTATGTTTACGAAACAATCATAATATAATACTACTGATTAATGCATTCAGAATCAAAGACACTCTCCAATCATTAAAACGTTTTTACCATAGTAGCTGACAACAAGTTATGAACCGTGTAAACTACGAAAAAGAATCTAGCACAGGAATTATCAAACGAAAGCCACGTATAACCAAATCACAAATATCAGGCGAAATGTACTCATTGTACGATCATATATAAATGGTAACTACAGAAAATGTAAAGTGTGAAGCCCATCCGGATTTTGAGCTCGAGTTTCTCTTGGACAACGGCTAAACAGAGGGGCAAAATGTTAAATTTATTCCCGATAATTGCAAAAACTATCAGGGCAATGTAAATATTTATAACGTATTGTATATTCTAAAAATTGTCAATAACAACCTAAATGGAATATCGGACCAGATTTGTGACTGGATTCAAGACTTCCCTGCAGATAGAATCTGCAGTTCTTTAGCGACCAAAAGCGACAGATGTAAAGGTAATTTCCGGTGTACCTCAGCGAAGTGTGATAGGAGCTTTATTGTTTACAGTGTATATAAACGATCAAGTAGAAAGCGTCGGATGCTATGAGGGACTGTTAGCACGTGATGCGGTTATCTAAAACAAAGCAGCATCGCCAAAAGACAGTATCGATTTGCAGAATGCAGTGAATTGCTGAATGTTGCAGGTCCTTGCATTTGACCGCGAACGTTTGTGGATGTAAAATATTGCTCGTGCCGGGGAAAGAAAGCCGCAAGTGTACAACTACACTATTGATGAGAAATTGCTGGAAATAGTATCTACCGTAAAATATCTAAGAGTAATTGTTCACTGCGACCTTAACTGGCATGAGCACATATAGGAAACAATAGGAAAAGCAGATGAGATTCATACGAAGGATTTTAAGGAATTATAATTCATCCATAAAGGAAGTGGCTTGTAAGGCGCTTGTTCGACCGACTCATGAGAATTTTTTTATAAATATGGGGATATTGCTAGGTAGGACTGACAGAAGAGATAGTGAAGAGCAAACGAAAAGTGGTGCGTTGCAGAGATATTCAACAAACTCCAGTGGCAGATACTGCAAGAGAAGTGTTGTACATTACAGATAGGTTTACTACTGAAATTTCAAAAGAGCACTTCCCGGAAAGAATCGGACAACAAATTACTCCCTCCCACATACATCTCGCATAATGTCCACGACGAGAAAATTCGAGAAATTAGAGCCTAAACAGAGGCTTACCGCCAATCATTCTTCCCACGCACCATTCGCGAGTGGAACAGTATACCGGGGGGGGGGGGGGAACAGTTAGTGGTACCAAAGGTACATTCAGCAACACACCATTAGATGGCTTGCGGAATATGATTTACATGTAGAAATATGAAAGTAAAACGGGTGTTGTAAGTGAGATAATAGTATGTATACCCTTTCCAGGATTCAAGGAGGCAATATGGCGTTATTTTATAGGTAATCTCCCTTACGTCGAACAAGTACATAAATTCATAACAATTCTCATATGTAGCACTCTAATTGGGTACCACTCTGTATTCATTACGAAATAATATCTACATAGTTGCCACCAAGGTTCTCTGGTCTACTACCTGGCCGAGTCGTTGAAGGTAAACTTCCTTCTTTTCTTTTTTTATATACATGATTCGGCGAACAACGGTTCCACCATCATCAAGTGGTGCTGATGGAATGAAGTGTCTGCGGCGTGCTGGCGGTATTTATATCTACCGGTCCAGGGTTCGGGGCCTCGCCGGCCCTCGCCTTGCTCGATGGTGGGGAGGAGTCTGGCTGCGATGGGCTGGGCTAGGGGGGGGAGGGGGACAGTCTCAGATGCCTTTCGCTCGCCGTCACTGTCGCATCTTCCGTTTGGATGTAATATTCTGCTTTAAATGGAGCATAGTATTGGCTCCGATGTCTTGCTCAGTTGGTAGCCCGTGTCCCCGTTGATTAAATTATCAGTTATACGGATTTAAATTACTTTTTTGAAAATGCATTCCCAAAATTTACGGGTGGCAAGACTTTCGTTTTCTAGTAATTCATTATATGACCATGTACAATGCAGTGTTTTGCTGTTGCAGACTTTTTGGGCTGCAGTACTGGACTGTAAGGCGTACCCAGGAGCAGATATACACTCAGATCACAATGTAGTAGTGATGAAGAGTAGGCTGAAGTTCAAGACATTAGTCAGGAAGAAGCAATATGCAAAGAAGTGGGATACGGAAGTACTAAGGAATGACGAGATACAGCAATAAGGAATAGCGCAGTAGGCAGTACAGTTGAAGAGGAATGGACGTCTCTAAAAATGGCCATCACAGAAGTTGAGAAGGAAAACATAGATACAAGGAAGGTAGCTGCGAAGAAACCATGGGTAACAGAAGAAATACTTCAGCTGACTGATGAAAGGAGGAAGTACAAACATGTCCCGGGGAAATCAGGAATACAGAAATACAAGTCGCTGAGGAATGAAATAAATAGGAAGTGCAGGGAAGCTAAGACGAAATGGCTGCAGGAAAAATGTGAAGACATCGAAAAAGATATGATTGTCGGAAGGACAGACTCAGCATACAGGAAAATCAAAACAACCTTTGGGGGCATTAAAACCAACGGTGGTAACATTAAGAGTGCAACGGGAATTCCACTGTTAAATGCAGAGGAGAGAGCAGATAGGAGAAAAGAATACATTGAAAGCCTCTATGAGGGTGAAGATTTGTCTGATGTGATAGAAGAAGAAACAGGAGTCGATTTAGAAGAGATAGGGGATCCAGTATTAGAATCGGAATTTAAAAGAGCTTGGGAGGACTTACGGTCAAATAAGGCAGAAGGGATAGATAACATTCCATCAGAATTTCTAAAATCATTGGGGGAAGTGGCAACAAAACGACTATTCACGTTGGTGCGTAGAATATATGAGTCTGGCGACATACCATCTGACTTTCGGAAAAGCATCATCCACACAATTCCGAAGACGGCAAGAGCTGACAAGTGCGAGAAGCTGCTTACAAGAATAATATACAGAAGAATGGAAAAGAAAATTGAGAATACGCTAGGTGACGATCAGTTTGGCTTTAGGAAAACTAAAGGGACGAGAGAGGCAATTCTGACGTTACGGCTAATAATGGAAGCAAGGCTAAAGAAAAATCAAGACACTTTAATAGGATTTGTCGACCTGGAACAAGCGTTCGACAATATAAAATGGTACAAGCTGTTTGAGATTCTGAAAAAAGTAGGGGTAAGCTATAGGGAGAGACGGGTCATATACAATATGTACAATAACCAAGAGGGAATAATAAGAGTGGACGATCAAGAACGAAGTGCTCGTATTAAGAGGGGTGTAAGACAAGTCTGTAGCCTTTCGACTCTACTCTTCAAACTGTACATCGAGGAAGCAATGATGGAAATAAAAGAAAGGTTCAGGAGTGGAATTAAAATACAAGGTGAAAGGATATCAATTATACGATTCGCTGATGACATTGCTATCCTGAGTGAAAGTGAAGAAGAATTAAATGATCTGCTGAACGGAATTAACAGTATAATGAGTACACAATATGGTTTGGGAGTAAATCGGAGAAAGACGAAGGTAATGAGAAGTAGTAGAAATGAGAACAGCGAGAAACTTAACATCAGGATTTATGGTCACGAAGTCAATGAAGTTAAGGAATTCTGCTACCTAGGCAGTAAAATAACCAATGACGGACGGAGCAAGGAGGACATCAAAAGCAGACTCGCTATTGCAAAAAAGGCATTTCTGGCCAAGAGAAGTCTACTAATATCAAATACCGGCCTAAATTTGAGGAAGAAATTCCTGAGGATGTACGTCTGGAGTACAGCATTGTATGGTAGTGAAACATGGACTGTGGGAAAACCGGAACAGAAGAGAATCGAAGCATTTGAGATGTGGTGCTATAGACGAATGTTGAAAATTAGGTGGACTGATAAGGTAAGGAATGAGGAAGTTCTATGCAGAATCGGAGAGGAAAGGAATATGTGGAAAACACTGATAAGGAGAAGGGACAGGATGATAGGACA
The DNA here is from genome assembly GCF_021461385.2 of Schistocerca piceifrons. Taxonomy (NCBI): domain Eukaryota; kingdom Metazoa; phylum Arthropoda; class Insecta; order Orthoptera; family Acrididae; genus Schistocerca; species Schistocerca piceifrons. The sequence continues at coordinate 373,340,686 of NC_060142.1, forward strand.
TCTGCTAAAACATGAAGGAATGACTTCCTTGGTACTAGAGGGAGCTGTAGAGGGCAAAAACTGTAGAGGAAGACAGAGATTGGAATACGTCAAGCAAATAATTGAGGACGTAGGTTGCAAGTGCTTCTCTGAGATGAAGAGGTTAGCACAGGAAAGGAATTCGTGGCGGGCCGCATCAAACCAGTCAGTAGACTGATGACCAAAAAAAAAAAACGGGATTCTGGCACTTATGTTCTGAACATCGGTCTTGGACTGTGCGGATTTTTTTCACCTGTATATGATTTCCCACGTTCACGTGGAACTTTGTACACCTCCGATTTTTTGAGACCCACGTCGTCTTTCACTGTCCTTAATTGAGCTCGTGTTTTGGATGGCAGGCAGAAAACTGGCATTACCTGGTGTTTTTGCAGTTGTTTGCCAATTTTTGACGATACATTACCAGCAAACGATATGAAAGCGGCCTCCTTATCGTCTTGTTCCGTGTTTGCAGTCTGCGTGTTGTCCTTGGGGATCCTGCTTTGCAGGGCCGTCCGAACCTGTCGGTAGCTGTAGCCATTCTCGTTAAAGACGGAGCTCGAATGCCACAGCTCTTTGCACTGTGTACTAGAGAGCTGAGCACGCTGTACTTCTGCGAGGGTTTGTGGCAGCTGGAGGTTTGGAGTATAATCGGTATGCGGTGGCTTACGGTGTAGGCCTACACTATGGGCAAGCGAACCGTCGAGCCTACGTTGAACTAGGACAAAGAGAAAAGGTAGTTCTCCAGCTTCTTCTGGACGTCACCATGGATGCAATACTGATTTCTGTTGTTTATCGGGTCCAAGTGGACCTTCGACAATTGGATTCGGAAATACACGGGAGAACGTTGGAAGGAGGATAGAGTTCGGGAAAGCCTCCTATCACAGTATACACATCTTGTAATGTTTTAATATAGACGCCAAGCAAGCGATACAGCGATACAATAGAAACCAACCATCGTATAAAAAACTGACACTCCGAGATGGTTTTGTAGTTATCCTCCTTCTCTTACATGGTGCCGAATAGAGTAAGTGGTAAGTAATTTGTTACTATTAGAAATAATAGTCATTGTGCGTCTTAAAACTTCTTTCATTTCAGGTTTGATCATAACAGAATTCCTTTCCAGATAAATGGAATACCAAATGATAATATTTAGCCTTTCAAACCGAGCTTGAAACGGACGTTTGATGACGCACAGTTCAGGCACCTTTAGTACTATCTACATCCACATGAATACTCTGCAGTCACATTTAAGTGCCTGGCAGAGGGTTAATCGAACCACCTTCACAATAGTTATCTATTATTCCAATCTCGTACAGCGTGCGGAAAAAACGATCGCCTATATGTTTCCGTGAGATCATTGATTTCCATTAGTTTATTATGATGATTGTTTCTCCCTACGTCGGTCGGCGTCGACAAAATATTTTCGCATTCTGAGAAGAAAGTTGGTGATTGAAATCTCATGAGAAGATTCCACCGCAACGAAAAACACCTTTGTTTTAATTATGTTCACCCCAAATCTTGCATCATTTCAATGACACTCTCTCCCAATTTCGCGATAATACAAAACGTGCTGCCATTCTTTGAACTTTCTCGTTGTAATCCGTCAGTCCTATCTGGTAAGGATCCCACACCGCGCAGCAATATTCTAAAGAAGACGGAGAAGCGTGGTGTGGGCAGTCTCTTTAGTACATCTTTTACATTTTCTAAGTGTCCTGCAAGTAAAACGCAGTCTTTGGTTAGCCTTGCCCACAACGTTTTCTATGTGTACCTTCCAATGACCTCACACGTTTCGTTATTTAGGGTCAATTGCCAATTTTTGCACCATATAGACACCTTCTTTAAATCTTTTTGCAGTCTGTTTTGATCTTCTGATGACTTTCTTAGTCGATAAACGACAGTATCTTTTGCAAAAAATCTAAGACGGCTTCTCAGATTGAAGGAACAGCAAATGGTCTATAACACTACCTCGGGGAACACCAGAAATCACGTCCGTTTTACGCGATGACTTTCCTTCAGTTACTAGGGAATGTGATGTCTCTGACAGAAAATCACTAATACAGTCACATAACTGGGACGATATTCCATAAGCACGCAATTTGACTACAAGCAGTTTGTGTGGTACAGTGGCAAATCTAGAAGTACGGAATCAATTTGAAATCCCTTGTCAGTAGCAGTCAACACTTCTTGTGTTTCACAAGAACGATATTTTCTAATTCCTTTTTGACTGTGTGTCAATAGATCGTTCTCTTCGAGGTAATTCATAATGTTCGAACAGAATATATGTTCCAAAATCCTACTGCATATCGACGTTATGATATGGTCCTGTAATTTAGCGGATCACTTCTGCACCTTTCTTGAATATTGGTGCGACCTGTGCAACTTTCCTGTCTTTGGATACAGATCTTTCGTCGAGCGAACGGTTATATATGGTTGTTAAGTATGGAGCTACTGTATCAGGAACCTAACTGGTATACAGTATGGTCTGCAAGACTTGTTTTTATTAAGTGATTTAAGTTGCTTCACTTCTCCTAGGATATTTACTTCTACGTTACTCATGTTGGCAACTGTTCTTGGTTCGAATTCTGGAATATATACTTCGCCTTCCTTTGTGAAGGCATTTCGGAAGGCCGTGTTTAGCAGCTCTTCTTTGGCAGCAGTGTCTTCGGTAGTATCTCCATTGCTATCGCGCAGAGAAGGCATTGACTGTGTCTTACCGCTAGCATACTTCACATACTACAAGAATCTCTTTGGATTTTATGCCAGGTTTCGATACAAAGTTTCGTTGTGGAAACTATTATAAGCATCTCGCATTGAACTCCGCGCTAAATTTCGAGCTTATGTAAAAGATCGCCAACCTTGTAGATATTGTTCACTGTTTCTGCAACAGGGTTCTGATCCGTTTTGTGTGTCAATGAGGATCAGCTCCGTTGTTTGTTAATTTATTTGGTATAAATGTCTCAATTTCTGGCGATGCTATTTATTTGAATTCAAGCCACATCTGGTATACACTTCATTGTTAATGAACTATATTTTATTGTTAAAACTGACGAAGTTCGATAATCTTCTTAAAAACTATTTTTACATTTGTGTGGTAATATTGGTTAGATTAGTCGGGGAAGCGTGGTTGAGCGTACTGCTGATTGATATTGCACTTTGGCCTATATTTTCTGGAACTGATAAAATTGAATAAGGAAGACCAACTTCAAAGGAAATATTAGAAGTGAAATTCTGTATTTAAAAAATTCTGCCATTCTGTTCATCAAAGAAAGTCAGTTCCGTAGAGTCACGTAAGTGTTTTCTTTCGATAATTATTTTAAATTTTATAACCGTATGAAAAGGTCACTAAACCATGAAACGTACGCTTCAGGATATTGGTACGAAATGATGTTATCAGGAGAACTTCAGCACCATCAAGGGGAAAGGGTTACAAGCTGCGGGACCAGGGTAATTCAATCCGCCAGTGATACTTACAGTTGTACTGACGTAAGACGAACGGCCAGGTTTGTCCGCGTAACATCCTAGAGCCGCGACCGTAGTTGCCAAGGGGGCCACACTGTGGTTTTATGGAGAACCGTAGCGTAGTGGTGATAACTGCAATTGCTGCGAGCAGGGGAGGCTCACGGTAGCAAGCGATTAGAACTGCAAGGCAATGGATTAATAATTAACAGAGCAAGCTGCCACCTTACGCAGCAACAGTTGCACGGGCCAGATAAGCCGCTGAAGGTGCTCCCAACGATAAATTTGACCTATCTGAATGAAATATCAGATTCTGACGTAATCCTTTCCTTAAATAAGGTAAAAGACAAGCGTCGGAGACGAATTTCGGCACAGTGGATGCTTCAGCATGTGGAGCAATATCGAGAGAGGTAACGACGTAGGTCGAGACTATGACTGTGACAGTAAACGACGCAGTGGTAGCTTTGACTCTGTTTTGTGCAGCCTGTGTCTACCTTAGGTGGATTCTGCTCGTCACTGTGATCCTCCAGTTTTTCAAACTATATAGGGTACAGGGTACAGGGTACAGGAACTTTCCGATAAATGTATGTGCAGTCTGGTAATAAACTAGTGTAAAACTCTGTGCGTATGGCGCCGTGCGTTAATATGTGGGTCTTACTCTGTTGGTAGCTAAATGAAAAGGAGTCGTAACGATGATTGGAAAATACTGTTAATAGTTCTTACATGTTTATATAAGGGGTTTGCGTATTGTTTAGTTAGCAATGAGAGAGGACTTTGGAATTAATAATGTACGAAAGTTGAATTAACGTGGAAGTGCAACAGCCAATAAGATAGACCCGTAAACTTATTGTAGAATCTGTGAACCATGTGGTCCAAGACGCGTAATTCTAAGACGGAAACTGTGAATAACATGTGTTCATGTGCGTGGTGTCTTTTGTTACAGACCGCTCACAGGCAGAGACCCGGGAGTCGGGTCCAGAAGGGACTGCCGCTTAATTTTGGGCACTGCTCTGGAAAAAGCAGCCCCTCAACGGCTGCGTAGAAAACCATGAGCAGTCGATGGAAGCTGAGGCTCTGGTAAGCCAATTTGATCAACAGGCCTGTTTACCTTCCATGACTCGGGCTGTGTCATGTCCTGAAATCCGGACGACGTAGCAGAAGTGCAGTGCAACAGAGGGATTGGGCCGGGGCGTTTGGACATCTCTAAGTCACAAGGGTGTTGATTCATGCGTGGCTGGAAGGCTGTATCAGCGTAACAAACGTGTCATTAGACGGAATAAACACGTCCTGTTTTAGGAAAAATTTGCGCAGACTTGCAACACCCAAGATGACGCGACGACCCAGGTTATGGGCAAAACAGCGCCTCTTTGATTCAATACCGAGGCATGTAGCAGTGGTTATAGGCAGCAATAGCGGCGTCAATACTGATTTCATTATCTTCCTCACTTCACATGGAGCTGTATTTTTAATTATGTAATCTTTTGTGTCCCAGATCAATTTGGCCGTGACATCTCCGGTCCTTTTTGGTATCCCATTGTGGATGGTCATCGGTGTGCATTCTCAGAAAATTCTTCCTCAAGTTAAGGCCTATTTTTGATGCCACTAGACTTCTCTTGCGGAAAATTGCTGTCTTTGCCTGCACTGGTCTGATACTTACGTACTCCTTGCTTCGTCCATTACAGGGTATTCCGCTTCCAAGCTAACTAAGTTCCTTAAATTCGCTTTTTGATTATCAGTTTCGATATTAAATTTCTCGCTATTTTCATTTCTGCTACTCCTCATTGTTGTGTACGAATTTGTACAAAACGGTAAGGTGAGATGGACAACAGAGTGGTGTGCCAACTGACGTCGCAGGAAAGATTTACAGGAGCAGAATTACTTCTACATCTACATCTACATTTATACTCCGCAAGCCACCCAACGGTGTGTGGCGGAGGGCACTTTACGTGCCACCGCCATTACCTCCCTTTCCTGTTCCAGTCGCGAATGGTTCGCGGGAAGAACGACTGCCGGAAAGCCTCCGTGCGCGCTCGAATCTCTCTAATTTTACATTCGTGATCTCCTCTGGAGGTATAAGTAGGGGGAAGCAATATATTCGATACCTCATTCAGAAACGCACCCTCTCGAAACCTGGACAGCAAGCTACACCGCGATACAGAGCGCCTCTGTTGCAGAGTCTGCCACTTGAGTTTGCTAAACATCTCCGTAACGCTATCACGCTTACCAAATAACTCTGACGAAACGCGCCGCTCTTCTTTGGATCTTCTTTATCTCCTTTGTCAATCCGACCTGGTACGGATCCCACACTGATGAGCAATACTTAAGTATAGGTCGAACGAGTGTTTTGTAAGCCACCTCCTTTGTTGATGGACTACATTATCTAAGGACTCTCCCAATGAATCTCAACCTGGACCCGCCTTACCAACAATTAATTTTATATGATCATTCCACTTCAAATCGTTCCGTACGCATACTCCCAGATATTTTACAGAAGTAGCTGCTACCAGTGTTTGTTCCGCTCTCATATAATCATATAATAAAGGATCCTTCTTTCTATGTATTCGCAATACATTACATTTGTCTATGTTAAGGATCAGTTGCCACTCCCTGCACCAAGTGCCTATCCGCTGCAGATCTTCCTACATTTCGCTGCAATTTTCTAATGCTGCAACTTCTCTGTATACTACATCATCATCCGCGAAAAGCCGCATGGAACTTCCGACACTATCTACTAGGTCATTTACATATATTGTGAAAGGCAATGGTCCCATAACAATCCCCTGTGGCACGCCAGAGGTTACTTTAACGTCTGTAGACGTCTCTCCATTGAGATCAACCTGCTGTGTTCTGTTTGCTAAAAGCTCTTCAATCCAGCCACAAAGCTAGACTGATATTCCGTAGGCTCTTACTTTGTTTGTCAGGCGACAGTGCGTAACTGTATCGAACTGCTTCCGGAAGTCAAGGAAAATGGCATCTACCTGGGAGCCTGTATCTAATATTTTCTGGGTCTCATGAAGAAATAAAGCGAGTTGGGTCTCACACAATCGCTGTTTCCGGAATCCATGTTGATTCCTACAGAGTAGATTTCAAATAATGCGACAAGAAGCAGAGTCCAGATCTCAGCATCAACAAGGAAGAGGCCCTCTGAACTAAGGCACGAACGATCTTGTTGGAGCTGCAACTAGGCCGCGTCTGCACAGTGTCACGTAGTGAAACTAGCTGAGAGTGCGAGAGAGCTGTTGAGAACTGCTGCCAGCCGTCCTATATTGCGGCAGCAAAGGGCGCTCGTGGTCCAGAGCCACTGGAGATACAGCTCAGCAATCACGCAGCATTGGGTTTGCCAGACAACTGATGGCGTCTGATGAAAACTTGCAGTACCGTTGCCTACTTTATGACGCCCAAGGACTGTTATCGATACGTGATGCCACATTCATCACTTGTGTCTTTTCACAATTTAGTCTCTCAATGAGCCTAATTTATTTATGTTTCTGTATTCCTGTCTTTTCCTAAACACTTTTCCGCTTCCTCATTTCGTCGATCAATTGAAGTATATCTTCTGTTACCCAAAGCTCATTTCGAGCTACCTTTGTTGTACCAATGTTCAGTTGTCCAGCATCTCTGATTGCCCTTTTCAAAGATGCCCACACCTCTTGAAGCGAACTGCCTCTTGTGATATTCCTTACTGCTGCATTCAGATCTTTAGCGTACTTCAAATGCATCTGATGCGTAATGTTTCAATATCTCACTTCCTTCCACACTGTTTCTTCCATACGATTCTCTGAAACTTCAGTCTCCTCTACATCATTACTAATTTACGATCTGAGTATATATCTGCTTCTGGGTGTGCGTTACAATCCAATATCTGATTTCGGAATTTCTGTCTGACCATGATGTAATCCAGACGGAGTTTTGCCAAGTCACTGGACACAATACATGTCGAGTGAGGAATCAGTGCAGCAAGATATTCAAGAACTACAGAAGCCATTCATTCGTGGTAGTGCTGCTATTGTCAAAACAAGAGAATACAAAAAAATTGTTCTGCAAGACTGGAAGCATTAATGTCTGAGATTAGTTTGGCGATTGTGAAGTTGGAACAATACATCTTCTCAAATTTGTTTTGAATCTCTCAAATTTTTCCATACATCACTATGGTACAGCAAAATTGTCGCAAATTACACCATGTTAGAGCAAAATTAAATCAAATTCCTCCATACGCCAATATATTACAAAAAAGCACAACAAACTGTCACATATATTGTTATATGTTACAGGACAAATTACCCAATACATCGCCACGTTACAGAGAAATTCACTGCACAGTTGCTAGCTATAGAGTTCCGCAAGTGCTGTAACGTGGACCATGACAGGTCTGGCCAAGTGCATCATCACTGAAATACTGAACACACTGATGTGGGTGGGGTCAATAATAAATACAACGTCGTAGCTTTCAATGTGTCCAGTGCTGTTAGCAAAGTCGTCTAAACTCCAACACCAAGGCATTCAAGATGATCAAATGCAAGATATTAACTTCTCCTACTAGTATTTTCTCACATGTAATGTGACGGTTGTGTGACATAACCTACACTCCCTATGCAGATTTGCCACCAGAAAATAGTTGTAACAATTTTTGTGGCGCTGCAGTCGTCTATTCCTTACAAGTCTTCCACAGACGAGGTGTACTAATCACCTGGTGAACACGACAGGCATACTCTGTACCTTATAGTGAGAGGTTGATTATCATGAAGCCTCAGAGATACACCCGGTAAGATGTCAGACTGAGAAAACTTGTCACACCTCTAAGTATTAACCCACCTCGAAGTTTCGTCTTCTTCTTTTTCTTCTTCTTCTTCTTCTTCTTCTTATTATTATTATTATTATTATTAATTGTGCTTAGGGGTATGTGTGCCTTCCTTTTTCAGAGAAACTAATTGATGCAGCACCTGATATATTTGAGCAGGAATGACTTGTTTCGAGACGCTGAGTTTCCACTGTCTCCACAACTGCACCAATCGTTAAGCCACTAGCATCTGTAACACTTATATCGATTAGGAGCAGGTTTATTTTAAGTAACAGTATATCTGCAGTTTATGAAGTGTGCAGTCTGCGTGTCTGAACTCCTTGATATACAACAAGAAAATTAGGGTTTTGAAATGTATATAAGAAAAGACCAAAAGAATATGTTGAAATTTTTAACTATTGTAATATGAATATGTTTGTGAAAGACGTATGTTTGTTAAAAGCTGGTTCACGCTTAGGTCATTTGTATTTGTAACATATAAATGCTGTAGGGATGTCCCTCAGCAACGAAAGTGGCATGGGGCAATGTAAAAGGTGGGTTTGGAGGTCGAACTGAGCGGCTCCTTTGTGCGAACGACACGCAGTGTGTGGCAAGTCTTAGCACGGTACACCCCGACGGTGCTAAGAGAGGCAATTGGAAGCTGCAGTAGAAGGGTTTTGCCTCGGATGTGGATGTGGTTATTATTTGGTATTCACGGAATAATGGAATGGCTCTAATATGTTGAAAATCCGACGCAAGAAGAGATTTTATAGAGCATTCGCACATCAAGAGTCGTGAGTACAGTTAGCCGCCATTTCGCCTGCTACTAGTCTACGCCAATGCTTAACAGACTTCATACATTGTTACTTACTGTATACTGGCATGTACCAGTTAATTTGTGTGTTGTTTCAGTAATAATCACATAAAACGTCAGTTCGTGTTCGAAACAATACCTTCAATACTGATCACGAACCTACGCAGGGTCCTCACTTAAGTGCTACTAAAACCGAGTATCCTGATTTAAATGAACAATTCTGGCATTCATGTGTTTAAATATGGTTTTTGTCTTAAGCAAAATGAGCAGCAAAATTTAAAGTAAGAGTAAAGTTTGGATGCTTTGTTTATGGACTACTCCAAGTGAAATTGTTAAGGTAGGAAGTTTAAGTACAAAAATTTAACGATCAATCAATACGAAAGCGAAAACCTTAATCATTTGAAAGCTAAAACCATAAAAGTGAAGTTGGATAGGCTTTTGCTAAAGTATGCTTACTTTACTAAAAACATAGATTTGTGAGATTACAGTTCAAGGTTGTGTAAATATTATTGCCTGGAATACCTGCTTCACAGATGATTAAAAGCACAAGTATATATAAATCTTTAATGAACCGATTTGCGGTAGTACTATTAGAAGTGAAGTTATGCACATTTTCAAAAATGGTGTAGGTTTGGTACCCATCATGAATGAGTCCTTTTGAAGTTAATTAAGCCCAGTGTTGTAATTTATTACCTTGCAAAGTAATTTAAGTGAATTATTAGCCTTTAGAGATAGTTTATACTTTTTCAATAATCAAAGAACCTTAGCTAGCGAGACTATATCAGTTTATTGGTCCTCATCATATTCTCCTCCTACTAAGAAAAAATGAACTGTTACTGTTACTAAGGAAAACTGGTATATGCAGAGGAGCTTAAGCAGTGTATTTAAGATATTATTCACCTTTATTTGTGTTATTCATGTCAGTCAAAATACAAGCCCCTCACGTCCAAAATTAGTTCTGCACTTCATGCAGTGATGTTCAGTATTTTGATGAAGTAATGCTATTGATTGTGGCCATCGTTAGTATGAGCTCGGTACAATTTTGCTCCCCATAATTTACTGGTGTGTATGTTATTCGTAACTGCTGCTACACACAGTACAGAGTGCACTGTATCAGTTTGTATCCTGTTTGCTATTCAAAGGGAAATCTCAACAAAATTAACTTCAATAACTAATATTCAATTTTCTTAAATATATGTTTCCAAATTAATGTGCCTAATTACGCTGGTGACTGTCCATATTTTTTCATTCACTTATAATTTTACCACTTCAGTTAACTCTCAATGTTAAGGCCCGTTTGGTTTTATTTTTAACTTCACGAAATTCGAAATTATAGTCCGATACTCCTTTCCATTAGACACACGCATGGTCGAACTTTGAAATCCTCTCAGAGGGTAACATTAGCGAATTTCACAACCCGTTAGTGTTAAATGTGATTTTTCCTGTGTCAGAACTAAAGGTTCAGTTATTAGGGAATAGTTTTACACATTACGCAGTGCACTGACAAATCTAGTGTTAATTTCCACAACGTACAAGCTGAGTCGTGTTACCGAGAACTTGTTGTTATGAGCTTTTCATCAGAATGAGAGTTCAATGAATGGTAAGTTTTAAGAATTCACGATTTATTGACATGAGAGTAGTGCTATTAGTTTATAAATGCTACCAGTTAACGTCAGAATTCAGCACAAAAACTGCAAAGTTCAACGGTTACAGTGATACTGGATTGCCTTACAATCTGTGTTGGGAACCATCCAAGAACAATGAAAATATACGGGAACAAGAATACCACACACTTAAGTAACTTCCAGGAACCTACATTCACAAACTTGATGTATGCTAACAATGTCATCCAGCGTATGATGGATGGGCGTATTATGTGGCAGGCTTAGTAGTACCGGTACAGAGTTTTGTTTTATGACAATGTTTGGTATTGTCTTACAGAGCTTACACATCAGTATTTGCTCCGCAGTGTGCTCCATTATGCAGTATGTATGATGCATCATCATCACTGCTGGCCATTGGTATAGTATTACATGCATGTTTCAAATTTTTTGCGTACCAAATATATTAAGCCAAAAAAAAAAACAGTTCACTCAGTTTCAGATATTGTTGCTGCGTTAGAGACTATTATGAACTGTTGTTGTTGGACTGTGCAGCTCATTATTAGAAGATAAAAAATGTGTGTGTCATTTTAGCCCAGCCAGTTAGGGTGAATGGTAACTAAACTTAGGGTAACAGTCTCCCTAACAGCCTGGGCCGTAACGACCACACACGTTTTGCCTCTTCTAAAAATTAACTGCTGAATCCAACACCAAAAGTGAAAATTCATGAACTGTCCTGTATCTCTGACATAGCAATGTCAACTGTAAATGCATGAATTCTTAAATCTCACTCTCTCTGACATTGCAACAGCCGATTTAAGTATCCTCTTATGTAAAATGTGCTAAGTCTCTTCATAATAGTAACAACTGGAGTGTAAAGTCTCTCCACAGATATAGTCTTATGCTTTTGCATGCATTATGGATGGCCTATAAGATCAAGAAATGCCCTACTACATACATACTATGTGGTTCTTTTATGTATTGGTTTTTATACGTTAAGAAAAGTTGGTGTTAGTGTTATTCTGGCTGCTTCTCAACTGAAAATTATTTACGTCAGTGACTCAGTTGTGGTACTTCTCGCAGTTAACTTGCCCGACATGATTTTTTTATATTAAGACACACTACTACTACGATTGCTATAAGGTATTCATTACTTTTAAGACATTGCAGTGCTAAGGAGTTACGCTTAATTTCGTTTAGCGGCATCGATAAAAGTTTCACTGATTCAGAGGAAGAGCCGCTAATCAAAATTCCCCTACATTTACGTTTATTTTTCCTTGTCAAAATTAGCGGATACAAAGATGTTTATTACGACTCTGGGCCGTTATCATTTAGAACAATGGAGCTGACTCTGTGCCAATGTTCCCCTATAAAAGTTAAAATAAAGCATTGAAATACATCGCTTCATGAATATACGAGTTGTTACAGAAAAACTTTAGCGACATTTTTAAGCAGCATTTGGTTATATTCAGGCTAAATATTACGTGAAACTTACACGTTTTCGTGCCTCGTCACAAAACGGCTTCTTACTCTACGAAGAAATAAAAAAAAACGGAGATTGCAATTACATTCGCAGGTCATATAAACTGATCACAGAGTGTTTGTGATTTTTCTGCGATAACTTTTTGTTATGACGTCTGTTTTGGTATATTTTCGAATTAATCAATATAGTTTTCTCACGTTATGTGGCGAACCCAAATATTTCCAATGTTGAGTCTCACTGCTAGACCCGATCACTTCACTTGATTTTTAATGTCTTCAGGCACACTTGTCACTGGCAAGCATAGTTTCAGATTATTCAAGTTATTAAGCAAGTAGAGCTATAACTTACACCTACAGTATTTGATTACAATGTATTTTCAGGTTTAAGATTATTTTGTCAGGGCTTGTGTTTAACTTACTCTTTGCCCTGTGTCTGCACACGAAGGCGAACAGTTAGGAATAACGTATGGCACGATAACAAAAGGCTTATACTCCACCATTCGGGTTACGAGCGTATGGGAAAAAACGGGTCGAAAATAACCCCGCCCGCAGTCTTCGAACTGTTTACTCTCCTGTGATGTCTAATGTTTTTTTCGAATGATAGACGTTTAAACATACATATACACAACAATTATGATAAAACAGTATTTACATCAACATAAAAGAAAAACAGTTCATGTAGAAGTTGGTCATAGTGCAAATTATTTTAGGAAGGTTTTCATTTCCACTGGTTAAGAGTGTCCATGACACGTCTAGTCTGTAACAAGTTATATATAGTTTCACATATAAGTCAAAAGTCTTTGTCAGTTTAGCAATATTAGCGAAAGAATTGACGTTTATGATGTTTTAGCACATCAAGTTCATTTGACTTTACACTCATGAGCAAAATGTTCCATGTTTTCTCAATTACTTTCGTAAAGTGTTCATGTCAAATCGTCGCGACGGCAGTTGACGACGGTGTCTGCGAGTATTCAGCGCAGGGCAGCGGCATAGAACGACAAGGCGCACGGAAAGCTGGTTCGACGACCGATGTATGACATCCGCCAACAAGTGAGTGCCTGGCGCCGATCAGCTGAGCGGTCCACAACTGCTACGCGCCCGCTCGCCACTCACGCGGCGTGAAAAGTAACCCGCCGAGCATTAGATTTCTCACCACTACTGCTACAAAATACACTGGCTGTAAGGGAAACGTTATTAGGCCATACGCTCCTCAGTCACACGTGCATTTGTGTCGGTAGTATGTTGGTCGAGAACAAACAATAACAGTACTTCACTTGGGATTTTTGCTTTTTCAGGTCACTCTTTTACTTTAACGTAAGTAGTGATTCATAATACAAGTGTTCAGTATGATTTTCCTGTACGTCACTCTGGTGGGCGTCCGTACAAGTTTATTCGTTCTGACACTTTCACATTGCTCCACTATCACTCGTGCCACTGAAAGCGTTCACTTGGGATTTTAGCTAGCGTTTGGCGTTTTCTTAACCACACAATTTCCATTAACTACGATGTATAGGTTCACAGTCTTGCAGTAAACACCACTGTTTCTGGTTATGCACAGTTCAGTGGAACTATAACAACCATATAGCACTTTACTTATTACAGTTCAGCAGTACTTGACGGGTATTTCCGTTTACTTTATTACTGCTGCACGTTGGTACAGTTTATCAATGTTTTGCCTAGCTGTAACACCGACAATCTGTTTCACTCTTTATTTATTTAAAGTTTGTACCGTGTAACTTCTTTCCTCATGTCACTATCTGAGTGTCCGGAAAATTACTTCACATTAAAGGCACATTAAGCACATTTTGATCCTTTTCATTAAAAATATATACACATTTACATTCGATATTGCATTTTTCGTCGGCTTTACCGACAGTAATTTAGTCAGTAATATGCTTTGTCTATTACAAAATTATGATGTTCTTTGCCAAATCCTATTATTCATGAAGTATCAGCCATTTGGCCGCTCTGATATAGTGAATTCATTAAATTTTGTTCATAATATTATCATTCAACACAGAATAATTCGACTAACGTAGATTGCTCGCTTGGATGTGAGAGTGCAGTCACAAGTACTTCTAGCTGGTATTCGCGCTAAATCCATAAAGCTGTACTGTCAATGAAATGAGAAATATGAACGATCTGGTCCAAAGAATGAGCATTATCAAAATTTCAGTGGGACAAATTTTCGGGCGCACGCAATGTGCTCAGTGTTAGTATGTCATTTATGGACACGTACGTCCGATACATTTGCTAATGTGTTAATTCACGTACATACATGATGCACACATTCAATTCAACTCATTCAAGACTACACATACTTACACACTAGACAAGACAAGAAAATTTACCCACAAAAATGATCAAAGCACACATAAATCACAAAAGGACATATTCAGACTAACCTAAATTTGTTGAAAGTATGCTTGCTTATCAGGTACGACTCTATTTACAATTTTCCCTTCCTACCGCCGGTTCTTTCGATCAGGAGACAGAATAGTCGCGTGGCAGAACGTATCGTGAGCTCTGACTTGCATGTTGTACTCATACCCTGTGATAATACCAGGTCTTTCTGTAATCACATCGGCAAATTGATTAAGCAACTGTGTCAGTTCACTTTGTTGCTGGTCATTCAAATATGTGGATTCGGCTACCTTTTCGAAAATATTTTGCTTAATGTTCCGTGACTCCTGCACCCAGGCATCTTCGATATCATTTTTCACTCTCTACTGAGAGCACTACGCTAACGTGCCGACCAGAGTTCAAATGGTTCAAATGCCTCTGAGCATTATGGGACTCAACTTCTCAGGTCATTGGTCCCCTAGAACTTAGAACTAGTTAAACCTAACCAACCTAAGGACATCACACACATCCATGCCCGAGGCAGGATTCGAACCTGCGACCGTAGCGGTCTCGCGGTTCCAGACTGCAGCGCCTATAACCGCACGGCCACTTCGGCCGGCGACCAGAGTTCGTGCACGCATCTGGCGTCCTGATTAACATTAATCCGATCTGCTTATCACGGTGTATTAATGCGCAGACGCCCCACACCAGTCAATTTTCGCCTTCATTTCACGGAGAGCATCTAAACCCAGGATACAGGGTATGGCGAGATTTCTAACTACCAGGAATGAGCTTGTAAATCCTTCTTTTTCCAGTGTTAGCTCTACCTGAACCTGGTTTTTTATTAACTACCCCTTCCCTCGTAGGGCTCCTACCACACTACAGTTTACCACTGGCAAGTTTCCTGATCTCTTCCACACGACGGAACAATTGTTCATCTATCACGAATGTGCTGGCACCGGTGTCCAGAGTCACTGTTATTAAAATATCGTTAATTTTAGACTGTTGGGCAGCCTGTATTAATTCCACGTCATCCGTACTTCACTGTTGCGGTTCAGTTATTAGCTCGTCCTTTACATGCTGGCCGTCATTGTACCTCAGCATACGTACGTTTACATGCCGCGCGCCCCCTACCCCTCCACTGCCGACAGACTAGAAGGGGCCTCAGCGGTCGGCCGGTGTTTGACGGCCTGTCTCCCGCTTCAGCTGTCTCATCTGTGACGTCCACAATCCTCACGCTCTTGTTTTGAGCGCAAGACTGACTCTGTGGTACATACACTTGGGCATTGGGGTTAGGTGGATGCGGCGGTGGCGGTGGCATGGGTATAACGTTTACGTGATAGATCGGTACATTATTACTTGACATTTGACTTTAGGCTTTCCAGTTTGCAGGCCCTGAGCGTTGCCAGCGGTCGTTGGCAGTGCATGTTCTCATCTGGGAGAGGTTTCTGTTACCCCCTCTTTCACCTCTCCTTTTACGGCTGTATTATTCATTATAACTAGGTCGTGAATATTGGTTTTCTTCCGCATGTTTAGGATGCCAGTTACACGGCTGTTGGTTATATCCTGCTTGCCTTTTATTGTACGCTTCACTATTTGAAGAGTCATTATTTTTCTCGAACCCTTTCTTTCTTATGCTGTTACTGTTCGACTGTCGCTATTTATTGTTGTTTTGATTACTCCCCGCTTTGACATATTCGTTTCGTCGTGCATCTTCTTGGATTAAAACCAAAGAATCTGGTTCATTCCAATAGCGTGTCTTATTAATATACTTCTCAAAATAATTTCTTAAATTCCCCTGACGGAGCTTGAACAGTTCGGGGTTGTAGACCTGTTTTCTTTAACGTTCTCGTACAAATCGGGGCCAGAAACTTCCAAGAAATTGGTTTTCAAAAGCAGAAACCGACGAGCACTGTTACGGGCGTTTTAGTGCCCACAGCGCTGCATCTCCTGTTATTAAAGATGTGACAAACTGAATCTTTTCCTCTCTGTCCATGAGAGAGGCAAAACGTTTTTAAAAGTTTTATAAAGGTGACAGGATGCGCAACCTTTTTCTCATCATTGTATATCTGGAACTATGTTTTATCAACGATTCCTCAAGTTTTACTTGAGCAAGGGTTGGTAATACGCCTGAATCCACGGCACCAACAATGCCCGTAAAATTATGTGGAGTCTGGCTTGGCTGACTCTCGTAGACAAATTTCTCGTCACGGCGGATATTAACTGGAAAGTTGCGATATCGTTCGTTTTTTTCTGTGGCGCATCTTCCACCTCATTTCACGAATATCTCGCTGGTAACGTGTGATGTGATGGCTGGATTGATTTTTAACCGGCCCATAGCTTTGGAGATACGGTCGTGGATGCGTTGGTCGAAGTTTATGCCAGGTCATTAACCGTACGGCTGATGACCTTTTCTTGCCCTTCGAGAACGGCATGAGTATTGTCTAGTTTATTTATTCTAGCGTCAAGGTCAGTTATTTTTCTGGACATCTTTGATTTGTTGTACAAGTTCCGAAACTTGATGTGTTATCACATCCATCTCCTGCGACAGATGTGAGAAGATAGCCTTGTGTCATTCCTCTAAAAGGTCGTTTAATTTTTGAACAAGAAGGGCATTACTGATTTTCTATCTTTCCTCACGTTCGTTACGTTTTCATGGTTACACGTCTTTCACCTGACGTAATAGTGCTTGTTCGCGTTGTCTGTCCCGGATATATAATTGTGCTAACAACATATGCAAGAAAATCTGGACTAGGACCTGCTGCTACTGATGCACCATTAGCTGTTGCTGTGACATCAGTCTTCGTTTCTGGCCTAATTTCATGAACATGTTTGCTCACTAGAGCTTGTTCAGTATTTTCAGTAAAATCATGGGATTTTGGTATCTTTTCTAGTTCCTTTCGAGGAATTTGCGAACGGGTGTACTCCGATGGGTCAGTTATTTGGAGCTCGTGGACTTTATTGTCCATTTCTGTATTAGACAGAGCCTCACTCTCCGTACGTTTCTCTTTACGTCGCCTACCCATGCTTATTCCATGACAACATACACAAGACACACAAGAAATATAACACACACGTTAAGTGAAATTGTCTCATAATATACTAAAAAAGAAACACACAACAATTAGAAATTTCTACTTAAATTCACCTATTGTTAGTTATGTAAGATTATGTAACGGTAAGACAGAGATTCAGGAACCAGGTTTTAAATTGTAAGACATATCCAGGGACAGATGTGGACTCTGACCACAATCTATAGGTTATGAACTGTAGATTAAAACTGAAGAAACTGCAGAAAGGTGGGAATTTAAGGAGTTGGGGCCTGGATAAACTGAAAGAACCAGAGGTTGTAGAGAGCTTCAGGGAGAGCATTAGGGAACGATTGACAAGAACGGGGGAAAGAAATACAGTAGAAGAAGAATGGGTAGCTTTGAGGGATGAAGTAGTGAAGGCAGCAGACGATCAAGTAGGTAAAAAGACGAGGGCTGGTAGAAATCGTTGGGTAACAGAAGAAATATTGAATTTAATTGATGAAAGGAGAAAATGTAAAAATGCAGTAAATGATGCAGGCAAAAAGGAATACAAACGTCTCAAAAATGAGATCGACAGGAAGTGCAGAACTACTAAGCAGGGATGGCTAGAGGACAAATGTAACGATGTAGAGGCTTATCTCACTAGGGGTAAGATAGATACTGCCTACAGGAAAATTAAAGAGACCTTTGGAGAAAAGAGAACCATTTCCTTGAATATCAACCCAGTTCTAAGCAAAGAAGGGAAAGCAGAAAGGTGGAAGGAGCATATAGAGACCCTATACAAGGGCGATGTTCTTGAGGACAATATTGTAGAAATGGAAGACAATGTAGATGTAAATGAAATAGGAGATATGATACTGCGTGAAGAGTTTGACAGAGCACTGAAAGACGTAAGCCGAAACAAGGACCTGGGAGTAGACAACATTCCACTAAACTACTGATAGCCTTGGGAGAGCGAGCCATGACAAAACTCTTCCATCTGGTGAGCAAGATGTATGAGACATGCAAAATACCCTCAACTTCAAAAAGAATATAATAATTCCAATCCCAAAGAAAGCAGGTGTTGACAGATGTGAAAACTATCGAACTATCAGTTTAATAAGCCACGGCTGCAAAATACTAACACGAATTCTTTACAGACGAAAAAGTAGTAGATGCCGACCTCGGGGAAGATCAGTTTGGATTCCGTAGAAATGTTGGAACACGTGAGGCAGTACTGACCCTACGACTTATCTTATAAAATAGATTAAGGAAAGACAAACCTACGTTTCTAGCATTTGCAGACTTAGAGAAAGCTTTAGACAGTGTTGACTGGAATACTCTCTTTCAATTTCTGAGGGTGGTAGGGGTAAAATACAGGGAGTGAAAGACTATTAACAATTTGTACAGAAAGCAGATGGCAGTTATAAGAGTCGAGGGACATGAAAGGGAAGCAGTGGTTGGGAAGGGAGTGAGACAGGGTTGTAGCCTATCCCCGATGTTATTCAATATGTATATTGAGCAAGCAGTAAAGGAAACAAAAGAAAAATTCGGAGTAGGAATTAAAATCCATGGAGAAGAAATAAAAACTTTGAGGTTCGCCGACGACATTATAAGTCTGTCACAGACAGCGAAGGACCCGGAAGAGCAGGTGAACGGAATGGACAGTGTCTTGAAAGGAGGATATAAGATGAACATCAACAAAAGCAAAACGAGGATAATGGAATTTAGTCGAGTTAAATCGGGTGATACTGCCGGGGATAGATCAGGAAATGAGACACTTAAAGTAGTAAACGAGTTTTGCTATTTGGGGAGCAAAATAACTGATGATGGTCGAACTAGAGAGGATATAAAATGTAGACTGGCAATGGCAAGGAAAGCGTTTCTGAAGAAGAGAAATTTGTTAACATCGAGTATAGATTTAAGTGTCAGGAAGTCGTTTCTGAAAGTATTTGTATGGAGTGTAGCCATGTATGGAAGTGAAAAGTGGACGATAAATAGTTCAGACAAGAAGAGAATAGAAGCTTTCGAAATGTGGTGCTACAGAAGAATGCTGAAGATTAGATGGGTAGATCACATAACTAATGAGGAGGTATTGAATAGAATTGGGGAGAAGAGAAATTTGTGGCACAGCTTGACTAGAAGAAGAGATCGGTAGGTAGGGCATATTCTGAGGCATCAAGGGATCACCCATTTAGTATTGGAGGGCAGCGTGGAGAATAAAAATCGTAGAGGGAGACCAAGAGATGAATACACTAAACAGATTCAGAAGGATGTAGGTTGCAGTAGGTGCTGGGAGATGAAGAACCTTGCACAGGAGAGCTGCGTCAAACCAGTCTCTGGACTAAAGACCACAACAATAACAGTCTATCATTAACTAAAATTCTTTCAAATTGTCGCAAAACTTGACTCTGTACGTGAATTGAGGTAGTACACCTATACAGGTTTTCCTGCAAATGCAGTGCAATTTTACCTACACTAAGTTGTTAATTATCAAAAACACTGCAAAATTCTCATGTGATCTATGCCCTGAAGTTGACTTTGTGTACACTTTAGTTTAAATTACTTTACACTAAATCTAGCAAGCAAATTCGTATGAAATTTGCCCTATACGTTCAGTCTATGTCAGACACTCAAATTGAACACTACCATTCAGTACTTTTAGTAAATGAATCGGTTTGACTTCACTGCAAGAATATGCAAATGTAAATTCAGTAAAATAGGTGCACAATTTAAAAATTTTTACTGTGCAGAGTGCCTGGCCCGCTGCCTCATTTATGTCTTGTCGTCCACCAGCCAGCAGCTCTTGTATCTGAACTCTTACCTTTTGTAGTTTTGGTTTATTGTTCTAGTTATTTGTATTTTTCTCGAAGCTGCAGCCCAAGGATCGGTTCCTGGAGCCACTTCTCACACATTGATAGGTTGCTTGTAGGATTTTGATGGAAGTGATACAAGAAACAGTTTATTTTTAGAACGTTAAAATATGCACCACCTAAAATTTCTACATACACAAAATATACATTCTAAATTTAACCATAACTACGTGCAGATATATATCTGTCTGCACACCGTTTTCGGATATATTTATGTAAGTGGTCCGAGCTGCACGCTTTGGGCTCCAGTTGTGGTGGTGCTTCATGTACCTCCACAACTGGTATATTTATGTAAATCGGCTGTTTGTGTCCCAGGCTTTGGGAGCCACTGTGGTGGATCTCTTATGTATTGGTTTTTGTTTGTTATGAAAAGTTGGAATTAGTGTTATTCTGGCTGCTTCACAACTGAAAATCAAATACGTCAGTGACACAGTTGTGGTACCCCTCGCGGTTACTTTTCCCGACACGATGTTTTTATAAGAAAAGACACCACCAGTAGCCAGCATAATACTTGTGGCTGTATTTAAAATTTCTAATGATTATTGCAAAGTGTGCTTTACTATTGCGACAATGCTTGCTAAGAAGATTTTCGTAATTTCGTTAAGCGGAGATCGAAAAGAGTTTGCTGGACTTACTTTACTTAAATATGATTCAATATTGGAAAAACTGATTACTTTTAGTGTTTCAAGGAAAGAACTGCTAGTCAGTCGAATTCTCCTAAATTTAGATTTATTTTTTCTTCTCAAAATTATCAGATAATAACATATTTATTACGACTCTGGGCCGTTATCATTTAGAACAATGGCGCTGACCTCTGCACCAATGTTCCCCCTATAAAATTTACATAAAGTATTGAAATATATCACTTCATGAATATAGTAGTTGTTACAGAAAAACATTAGCAGCAGTTTTATGTAATATTCGATTTTATTTAGGCTAAATATTACATGAAACCTACACGTTTTCGTGCCTCGTCACAAAATGGTTTCTTACACTACGAAGAAACAAGAGGGAAATAAGTGCAATTCTTCAGCAAGAAGAACAGAGATTGCAGTTACATTCGCAGATCATATTAATTGATTACAGAGTATTTGTAATTTTTCTGTGATGATACTTATTTCGTTATGACGTCAGTTTTGGTATATTTGCGAATTTATTCAATATAGTTTTCATCACGTTATGTGACGTACCGCCACCTTACATATCCCATATATGATCAACTACTCATTCAAACTTAAAATTCTGTATGCTCCTACCCCTCAGTAAATGTTTTCAGTTCCTCCTTG
This sequence comes from Schistocerca piceifrons, assembly GCF_021461385.2. Taxonomy (NCBI): domain Eukaryota; kingdom Metazoa; phylum Arthropoda; class Insecta; order Orthoptera; family Acrididae; genus Schistocerca; species Schistocerca piceifrons. The sequence goes on from NC_060142.1 coordinate 373,362,347, forward strand.
TAATACTACTCGACCGTTTCTCAACATACATAACTGAACATGCAAATCATTCTCGTCGTTTTGGTTGCCCTTATTCCTTAAGTAATGATGCATAGGTATTTTATTCCAAATGTTGGTGGTTTGGTGCAATGAAACACAGAGATAGAGAGTCATTCAGCACTAATAATTATTTGTTTCAAGATATTTGGGTGTAACGTCCAATATGTGTACATTCTGCTCCACTGGCCAACCATAATGCTGTGGTATCGTACAATTTGCAACCCCAGTAAAACAAGCGTAGAAATTCGTAACAAATACTTTTTCTGAAGTAAATTATACTGCACGAAATACTGCAACCAGCCACAAGTATTTTTGAAATGCTTTTGTTGTGCCATTAATAGCTTTGGACCTGATCCCTTCGTCAGATTCCCTTCAGTTAATTGATCAGTATGGACCGTAAAAGAAAATTAGGTCTGTGGCTTATAATATGTAAAGGAAGGCTTTTGAGGAAGACACAAATGGAAAACTTGCAAAGAAATCAACGCTACCATCTGTCAATGGGCTCAGCCACGAAACTAGTGAGGTCCAATAAAATCATTTCAAAAGAACGTATGGCTGGAAGCCGTGTTTTCTACAGTGTAATTTACGAAAACAGCTGTGGTGTTCTGTAACTAAACAGGGTAAAATTATTTTTCGAAAGCGTTTCGATGACTAACTCCGTTTTGCATTGTTCTTTGGTATTCCACAACATATATTGTGTGGCAGTCTAGCGATTTAGCCAGCGTTGAACTTGCAGTTATTTGTGCAGTGTTCTGGCACAGCTGAGACCATTTATAAACTTATAGCACTAAATTGTATTTTTTTCAAAAATTACAATTACGTCCAACTCTCTCTGTAATGACTCGCCCTTAACGACACATTTACTGTCACTCGCGTTCAGCTCATTCGGTGTGGTGAAAAACCACATTAATCAGTGCATTATGAAACCCTAGTAGCTCGTCTGGTGGTACAGGCGGTGGAAATAGTTGAAACTCAAAATCAGTTCAGTGTTCTGCTTCGATATATCTGGGGCTGCATTAAGTAGTTCGTCTGGAAACAGTTCTGCATGCTGTTGCAGAATATCACACAGTAAGAGAGCGTTTGCAAGTTCAGTTGATTTCTGCAGCAATACATCAGGGAGCCATTGTGGTGAGAGAGAAATCAGTGAGAATCATGAAAACACTTATTCCCAAACACACGATGAATAATAACAATAATAAGCTTTGAAATGTGTTAATACACTGTCCGAAAAAACAGCAGTACCAAAAATAATTAATATAGAGTAATGAAATTTCGGGAATACATTTGTCTAGGTAACATACTTCAGTAATTAACATTGCAAGACCACGGGTTAACGTAAGTGCGAGATAAGCCATTGCAAATGCGAAATGCTGTTACATTAATAACGGGTGTAGCCGCCAGAACGCTGAATGCAAGCATGCAAACGTGCATGCATTGTGCCGTGTAGGCGGCGCATGTCAATATGTTGGATGGAGTTGCATGCCTATTGCACTTGGTTGGTCAGTATAAGGACGGCCAATGCTGGTTGTAGATGACACTGGAGTTGTCATCCGATGATGCCACATGTGAGCGCTATTGGAGACAGATCTCAACTCGTTATCGCGGATGTGCTGGCAATCACAGATCCAACACCTGCACACAAACACAGCCAAACCCGCGACGCTGTGCCAACTGCAGTGGGCCCCATGCGGTCAATTTCAGGCAGTGCAGTGCATACAAACAGGCGCTGAAGCGTAAGCAAGACAAGAATAGGGTACAGTACGACATTCCACGCCCAAGGCCAGCGCCGAACCCAGTAAGGAACGGCGTAACGTTTGCCACGGTTGCACGCCCTGGCGGAACGGCACAGGCCGCGGAACCTCAGCGCCCTTCACACACACTCGAAACAACCGCTGCAACAGCTACACAACAGCCACAGACAACACCTGAAAACCAACTAGCATCGGTTCCAACACCTGTGCCCCCAAACAACACGACCCCACTCCCGTAAGTCACGTGCTGCGAAGAAACGCACACTATACAGGAAAACACACCCACACAAGAACCGCCAGAGCCCCAAGCCCAGAGGAGGAATAGACGTACACGTAAACACAGGGTGTGGAACACCAAATCACCTCAACAGGCCACCCAGCAACAACAGACCGATAACACACAGGAAAACAGTCAACAACACATTGGACTGTAATCCACACTACCATCCCCCTCACCACAGAAGTAACACAGGCGCCACAACCTCTGTCACAAAACATAAACGCAAATGCCACTACTGACAACACACCAATACCCGCACAAGCGGCCGCCAAGTCTACAACAGCACCTCAGGCTGCCACACCCAACACATCACCTGGGGGAATACTGGAAACACTATTCCCTCGACACACGACCGTTCAAATCCTTACCAAGGTGCTGACGGCCGTCACTACACTCATCGCCCAGCTCATGAACGCCGAACCCTGGCTATACTGGGCTGTCATATACACTGCCATCACAACACTCTTTCACACTCTTACATGAATAACATACCACACCCGCCGGCCGCGGTGGTCTAGCGGTTCTAGGCGCGCAGTCCGGAACCGCGCGACTGCTACGGTCGCAGGTTCGAATCCTGCCTCGGGCATGGATGTGTGTGATGTTCTTAGGTTAGTTAGGTTTAAGTAGTTCTAAGTTCTAGGGGACTGATGACCACAGTAGTTAAGTCCCATAGTGCTCAGACCCGTTTGAGCCATACCACACCCGGCCCGTAACGCAAACCCGCACACACTATCACAGATCCTGTTCTGGAATGCAGACTCGATCCACAACAAAAGGGCAGAATCTGCCGCGTTCATGGAGCGCAAGGGAATCCTTGTCGCTCTACTGAGCGAGACTAAGCTTAAACCGCACAAACAATTAAATTTTCCTGGCTACTGCGTCTATTGTACCGACCTACCGGGCGACGCCGTTGCAGGTGGAACTGCAATCGTCATACACAAAGACATTGAGCACCCAAACATAGAGCTCCCGGAACTGGAAAAAATCGAGGCTACGGCCGTCAGAGTCAAGTTCAACGGAGCCTACACCACACTGATATCGGTACACAACTGTCCTGTAGGCAGTTCAACACGCGATATCAGCACACTACTCAACATCTCACTGTGAGTAATAGTCGCTGGAGATCTGAACGCAAAACACCCAGAATGGAATTCACGCATACGAAATCCCAACGGCAAAAAACTGTATGAACATTCACTAGGCAGAAACTACATTATACTAGCGCCGACTGAACCGACGCACATTCTCTATCAGAGGGGACACAGGCCAGACGTGTCAGATATGGCCCTCATCAAGGGTATTACATCGACACTCAACGCTGGCGTTGAAAACGATCTGCCCTCAAACCACCAACCTATAATACTATACATTGAGGAAACACTGCAGCACATGGAACAACGCAGGATGTTGGACTACGGGCGTGCGAATTGGGCATTGTTCAAGGAAACGCTCGATAGCCACATCCCACCCATACACGAAATTAACGAAACAGCACAAATTGACAAGGCAGTAGAAACCCTCACTAACGCCGTCCAGGACTCAATGGCAGACACCATACCTGATCGCACCTCACAACAACACAGTGCGGCCCTGCCCCAGGAAATCCTGAGCCTAATCTCAATGAGGAATCGCCTCAGGAGACAATGGCAGCGCACCAGGCGTCAGTACTTCAAACGGCACATTAATAGGCTACGGGGCATTATACTCGATAAAATACAAACACATAGAACACAACAGTGGAACCAAAAACTCGAAGGTCTGGACACCGCGCGACCTGGCGTGTGGCAACTAGCCCAACACTTCACCAGGGAGAAAATATATACCCCAACGCTTCAAGGGCCTGACGGACTTGCATACTCAGCGGAAGAGAAAGCAGAACGAATGGCCCGCACACTCGCAGCGTCATTCACACCGAACCTGGTACCATCAGATCCAACGTTCACACTTGCTACTGACCAGGAGGTTACACGCATTTTAGCCCAACCATCGCGCGACGACATTCGACATGCTAGCACAGCCGAGGTCTCCTGGGCTATAATGCATTCCGCTGCTAGGAAAGCCCCTGGTCATGATGGCATTCAAAACCGTGTCCTCCAGGAGTTCACCGATAAAGCTACTGAGTACCTAACACATATAACGAATGCCATACTAAAACACCAACTCTTCCCCGCCTTTGGGAAGACAGCCAAGATCCTGATGTTCAGGAAGCCGGGGAAATACCACAGCCTCCCACAAAATTACCGACCCATCAGCCTTCTGAGTTCGCTCAGTAAGATTGTTGAGAAGGTGATTCTCAAACGCATCACTAGGCACTGCATAAGAAATGACATCCTGAGACCGGAGCAATTCGGCTTCAGGAATGACCACTCCACAACACAACAACTCTTATGGGTCGTTGAACATATAAGACATGGCTTAAACAGAAACAAAGCAACAGGTGTGGTGTTCCTGTACATTGAAAAGGCTTTCGACCGTCTATGGCACAACGGCCTCATTCGCAAACTCAGCGACGCGGGATTCCCCGACAGGCTGGTGCGTCTAATACACTCATACCTCACAGACAGGAGTTTCAACACTGACGTGATGGGAAAACAATCAACACGACGCGGTATACACGCGGAAGTACCCCAGGGAAGCATCTTAGGGCCGCTAATGTTTAACTTCTACATAAACGATCTCCCAACCACACACAGCACAACGATGGCAATCTATGCGGATGACACAGCCATCCTCGCGCAAGATTGGAAACCATCAAACATTACGTCACGCTTACAGACTGCACTCAGAGTGGTTGAGTCTTGGTTGGAGAAATGGCGTGTTAGAGTAAACGTCGACAAGTGCGAAGCCGTTCTGTTCACTAGAAGACCGAAGCAACTGCGCAAACACCGATACTGCAGACTAATAACTCTACATGCACGCCCAATACGTTTCCGGGAGAAAGTCAAATACCTCGGTGTCTGGCTGGACCGGAAATTACTCTGGGGGGACCACATAAAACACATGACCAACCGAGCAAGCGCGAGACTCAAACAGCTCTACCCTATGCTCAACAGGCGTAGCACACTGAACAGAAGGGTGTCGAGGTCCATGTACATGACACTTATATGACACTTATTCGACCCCTGATGACGTAAGCAGCTCCTGTTTGGGGATACGACACGCCTGCGCCGTCTGCAGCTCATACAAAACAAAGTACTCAAAATCATAAGCAATGCTCCACGATACACACGCATCGCGGACCTTCACCGGGAATACCGACTTGAGACTCTCACGGAGGTAATCCACAAACTCACCACAAGACTATACAGAAACTCCAGACATTCGCAGAACCCGTTTATTCTGAATCTGGAGAACTACGACCACAACCATAGATGGAAACATAAAAGACCAAAAGACATACTTGTAAGAACCTAACATCTATGGCCAATCACACGCAAACACAACGGTACAGGTGAGCCCCTGTTAATCAGACGCCATTACTGGATATCCAGCTGGAACACACTGCCGAATAACTGGCACCACGCAGGGGAGCCGTACCGTACGCTGCATGCAGACAAGTTCCACACACCCCTCACAGAGTGAGATGATCTATGGCCGATCTCCCACTACTATATAACGATCTTGATTGTTCCAGGAATGTAGCGGCTGCAGCAACTGGGATACATCGCCATCGCTTGCCCCGGTAATGATGCATGATACCCATACTAACAAACCCAACCTTGCATGAACTATGGCAGCTAGTAAGCCACTACTGCTCTTACTACCCATCTCACTGTTGCAGAGGTTTTTTTCCCACGGCACGAGCCTTGGCACTTTTTTTCCTCTGCTCTTCAAATTGCTACCCTCACTCGCGTTTCGTCCACTATCTATCACCTGATGGACCGTGTTAATGCGCAATCTTGCCCAGACGCACGCATAACATCACAGCCCAGCATCGTGTGATCCCAGACGCACGCATAACATCACAGCCCAGCATCGTGTGATTCACTTATTAGATAACTAACATGTTGACGGAGGTGACAGTAGAACTTTTGGTCTGGTCACCACGTTGGTGGGGCGTGGAGGGGCCCCATCTCTATACCTGGTGATCAAGCAGGCCGAGGCAACATGTCGGCACTCTGTAGATCACGTTGGGTTAAAACAGTGGTGTGTGGGAGAGCGTTATCCTGTGGGAAATCACTCTCTGAAATGCTGTTCTTGGGTGACAGCAGGGCAGGTCGAATCACCAATCCGGTGCGTACCGTTTTGCAGTCACTGTGTATGGGCTCATCACGAGAGTGCTTCTACTGTCATACAAAAACGCATCCCAGACCCTAACTCCAGGTGCACGTCCACTACGTCTAGCAAGTTGACAGATTGGTTGCACGCCGTCAAGGGCAGTCCTTGTAACCAACATACAGCCATCGCTGGAGCCGAGGCAGAACCAGCTTTCATCAGGAAACACCCTGCCCTCCAACCCTGCTCTCCAATGAGCTCTTACTTGACAAAACTGAAGTCGCAAACGGGGGTGGTTTGGGGAAGGTGGAATGCACGCTAAAGGGCTTCTGGCTCGCAGGTGTCCTTGAAGTAATCGCTTTGCAACAATTCGTTGTGTCACTGTGGCCTCAACTCTTGCTCAAATTGCTGCTGCAGATGCAGTAAGATGCGCCAGAGCCGTACGTTGAACACGATGGTCTTACATCTCGGTAGAGGCACGCGGTCGTCCGGAGCCCGTTCTTCTTGCGACTGTCCATTCTCGTGGTCACCACTCCCATCAAGCAAGTACTGTGGCTTCATTTCTGTCAAGTCTTTCTGCAATAGTGCAGAAGGAACATCCAACTTCTTCTAGCTATATTACATTACCTCGTTCAAGTTTCAGACTCAGTGAGGTTTTGATAAGGGTGTCGTTATCGCTTTTAAGAAATTCCTGACTACCTTTAGCTCACCACGTCCAATCTCAAAGGTAACTAACGCTCACGACTGTTACAGCATATATTTAAAGCAAACCTGATTTTCGTCCTCATAGCAAAGTAACTGATCATGGTCGAAGTAGAGAGGACATAGAATGTAGACTGGCAATGGCAAGGAAAGCGTTTCGGAAGAAGAGAAATTTGTTAACGCCGAGTATAGATTTAAGTTTCTGAAAGTATTTGTATGGAGTGTAGCCATGTATGGAAGTGAAACGTGGGCGCTAAATAGTTTGGACAAGATGAGAATAGAAGCATTCGAAATGTGGTGCTACAGAAGAATGCTGAAGATTAGATGGGTAGATCATATAACCAATGAGGAGGTACTGAATAGAACTGGAGAGAAGAGAAATTTGTGGCACACCTTGACTAGAAGAAGCGATCGGTTGGTAGGGCATATTATGAGGCATCAAGGGATCACCAATTTAGTATTGGAGGGCAGCTTGGAGGACAAAAATTGTAGAAGGAGACCAAGAGATGAATACAGTAAACAAATTCAGTTGGATGTAGGCTGCAGTAGGTTCTGAGAGATGAAGAAGCTTGCGCAGGATATAGTAGCATGGAGAGCTGTATCAAACCAGTCTCTGGACTGAAGACCACAACAAAAACAACAACAGCACCACTATTATGGGAATGGTGCTAAATATGTATAGACATCATCCTTCAGATGTAGAAACATGCCTACCAGCTTTCGTTTACGTCGCACAACTACTTTTTGGCGTTGCAAATTATTTCTGCTCCATTGTATTTACATATGTGTTACACTCATCTCATTGTGACATCCCTCTGAGTGGATGCCTAACGATTCGTGGTATAAAGGGTGTCAAATCCACCAGCTGACTAGTAAGCCTGGACTTCGGAAGAGTGGTTGGGTAGGCGACTGCAGCAACACGGAAACTGGAATAATTATTTTGGGTGGTGAGTTGAATAGGGAAAGCATGTCGCTCACACAACCACTACACTACATACCGGCAGCGGAAACCTGTAGTACAAGTGACCATCCTGTATTTATCGAACTAGTACTCTATACTTAATACAAGTAACGTACATTCAGTGTGAGGGCATGGAAAAATCGACAAAAGAAGTGAACCGTCTTCAACACCTAGAATTCTCTACTTCCAGCCTCCTGGATTCTATGCCTAGCACAAGTGACACTTTTCCAATGTTACGTCAGGGATAAATCCAATAGGACAAGTGAAATACGACTATTATGTGGACTGAACCAGCCACGGAATGTTTGTGAGCGAGAAACGGACCACCCAACTGCTACATCCTATGCTCTCAAGCAAAAAGCCTGGCAGGAGTTAGAGATAAAAGATACATGGTAATGGCATTGAACAGTTACCCACTGCATCTATTAGATCGCTCCCCCCACCCCCTCCTCCACAACTGGCTGATAAGTTTGTGAGGGAACTGAACTTGTACACACCTACTGTGGCCCACTCCATAGCTCTCGCAGAACGCTGGAACTTGGAGGTCTTCTGCAAATTTTGGTTACTTGCTAGAATTTTTTTACTGTTTGATAGACTCACATATTCAGTTTCAGGCCTGAATTACATTTCCCCTGGTAATGTTAAGTTTAAAGTTGGAAAATATGTACTGTTTCAACCTCAAAAACATGTCAAAGTTGACTCAGACATTCGTGGTTCTAGAGCTGAGGAAGCATTCTCTTTGTACCCACCTGGTCTCTCAACAGCAGAACTACCACGAAAATATGCTTTCTGTAGTTCTTGGCCATCTTTTTTCCTTGACACATTTCACTGGACGTATATTGCACCTACATGTCACCTTCACAGCATAGGTGGCTAACATTCAGCTTTCACACAATCCTAAATTTAGTTATTCGTCCTATTTTACATTTAGAAGATGAGATTTTCTCCATGAACACCACTTGCTGCTGTAACACTAGACACACTAGATTTAGCAGATATGCGACATTACTTTCCTAATGCGGTTTATTAACGTCATACCAGTGTTATCAGATGTACTGACAGCTGCAGGGGCATGTTTATGCCTAACATGTAACCATGAATTGCGTTTCAGACGCTCAGTATAGCCATCTTTGGTTCTGCACTTACCAAAATTGGACTTGGGGAATTCCAGCTCAATTCTTGAATTTCCTGCCTTTTTTTATTTTTATATTTTTTCTATTCCAATGTTTAAAAGTGATGGAGAAACTACATTTAACTATTTAACGTTCTCTCCTTTCCTAAACTGGTAATCTTACGAAAATCGATAGCACAGATTTCCACAAAAGTATTTTACAAACTTTGCTGTCATCACAAAATTCACTGATTCCAAAAAATATCCGCTGATTTCGATTTAAATTAGCAGTTTCTCTCTGTTTAATTATAACAAGGACATTTTGTTACCGATATTATGTAACATGCCCATAATTTGCTATAATTTCTCTATATCATGTATGGGATGTAGTGGCATCTAGCACCTTTGGTGTGAGATAATAGGTTAGCACTATCAGTCCACTGCATTTATTAGTTCCTCAACATAATACCACAATGTGAGTAACATATAGTTTAAATGGCTAATGATTAACATATGTACTGTCCATCTTCCCACATAACATAAAATATTCAAATCCCAAACTTCGTCCAAAATATTTCAGAGTAGCCTTCACAAAATTAGAGTACTCATGACCTCAAGTAATTATAATCCGATTATTACCGGAAATACTTCAAAGTCTAACTACAGTTAAATGTACTGAATTGTATCATACTCGTAGAATTTCTCCAGCTCTGTATGCATTGTCGTTTCACCACTCATCTCTTGACACTCACATTAACGAACGTGTGGAACTTTGGCCAACAAAAGCCTTCCCACACAAGCAACCTTGTTGAAGGAACCACCGCTGGCTTCGTCAGAAATCATTTAGAAATCTTGTGAAAACATTTTATCACCATATCTGACAAGTAACACATAGCCTGTGTTGTGAAGTGCTTCCAAATGTGGGTACAGCACCAACAGTTATCTACCATCACAAACCTCCTGCACTTGTAGTCGTGAATCTGGTATATCTAGCCAAACGAGACTTCCAGCAGTTAAAAGGGCTACTCTGCCATATCTAAAACTTGTAGGAAGAAGACTTTCAAGCTACCTTCTGTCAACCTACAAACTGTGACCCTAGAAAAATATACTGTGTGATACAGACCACTGGAAAACGGTATTAAGTGTCCGAAATCATGAAGAGTTCACGCTCCCTCCCAATGGTATCTACATTCTAAGCAAGAAAATCCCTCAGATCTAATCCTGTGAGGTCTACCTAACAACCTGTCAATCGACTGTTATCACGAAAACCTTTCGCCATTACGGGAACAGACTTTGCATTCCCATTATCCACCACGTAAGTCAGCGCTATCAAGAAATGGTACCTCGCTCTCCACGACCGACGAGAAATTACTGTTGTACTAATCATACCTAAAGCGATAGTCATTGTTAGTTTATGAAAAGTACTGTCATTTATAAAAAGAAAGGTGTTCGTTTATTGTGGTCCCTACATATTTACTGGACAGGAGTTTCATCCCCTCGCTGTTCCCTCGAGTTCTGCGATACTCCCATACTCTTTGACAATCAGTATGCATTGTCAGCATGTGGGACCGACGAACTGGAACCTGACTATGGCTACACCTGCAAAACTTATTAACTATACAAACTGTATTACAATATGGGTGAGAGTTGAAACTCGAAATTCGTCTATTTAGTAAGGTGAGTGAATGCACTGTCTGATGTTGTGCCACATAGTGCAAGCATTGTCCAACTCTAAAACTGATGCCAGATTATTTATGAAATAGTGTAGCCTTAGAAATGTGACCGCATTGCTGTAAGAAGTGTCATTACAGCAGCCACTGTCAGAGTCATCGTGAACCATGCATCTCATAGACACACTTGTGAGTTCACGGAAGTTCTGGTGCTGAACTATTAATAGAGAGCATAAAGTTAGGTATCTATTAATGTTTTAAACTGCATGGCATAGCATTGCACAGCTGCAAGTTTCGACATATTTGGCACTGGTGAAAGCAGAATATGGGGTTTTCTAGGTCACTCGGCCCACACATCTTGACTGTTGGAGTGGACCAGCATGCACACACTATTCAGGATGCTGGGTGGCACTCCGGTATGTTGTTGGTGGTGGCACAGTGCAGCAGAATACTCACAAGCTTTGTGACTGCAGAAGAGGCATCCCGGCATGGCATTTGTTTAAATGCAGATGCAACCTCACATTCCTACCCCACTACACATATCGTAAATGTTTGCGCAGCACAACTGAAAGGGGGCGGGGGGGGGGGGGAGGAGCGGGGCGGGAGGCATGGAATGGAGTAAAATATTTAAACATGCAAGTTGTGTCAGTGAACTGCGACATCATTTTAAGTTGAGGCCTTGGATTTGACAAATTGCCTGTCACATCAGGGGAAACCAAGTGACCATCTTGGTTCAAAATGGTTCAAATGGCTCTGAGCACTATACGACTTAACTTCTGAGGTCACCAGTCACCTAGAACTTAGAACTAATTAAACGTAACTAACCTAAGGACATCACACACATCCATGCCCGAGGCAGGATTCGAACCTGCGACCGTAGCGGTCGCTCGGTTCCAGACTGTAGCGCTTTGAACCGCTCGGCCACACCGGCCGGCTACCATCTTGGTTTTTTACAAATTGTGATCTTGGGTTCAGTACGTAGCACAAGTGATCCAGTAGCCAAGCAGACTGTACTCGTACACCCGCATCTGCTACCTTGGATTTTGACATCATACATCTGGGAAAAACCCGACAGGACAAGTGACCAGGGATCCTTTCAGGTTTTGCTTGTATCTCCAGGTCCACCATCTTGGATTTTTTTATTTTCCTGCCAACAAAACAATCTCTCATCCAGGATTTTTTAGTTTCTTGTCGTACAAGTGGTCTACTTCTATCATGACATCTTAGAGTGGGGTGAAAGCCTGCAGTATAATTGGGCTCTTTGAATTTCCAACCAATTTAGAATTTCCCAATATTTTATATATAGAGGGTAATTATGCTGTGACACCAGAATGATAGTGGTAGGAAGGGGGAATCTGGCATGTTACATGGTGATGTCATCGATGATGTCATTGGAAATCAGGCAACAGTACTGCCTGTGCTGGAACATTCGCAGCCCCACAACTCAGTAGCAGCTTGTGCAAAATTTTACCCATGTGCTACTTACGAGGGTCGTAATCGTACTAAATTAATTACATTACTTTTATGTATACAAATTGAACTACTTAAATAAATTTACTTTATAATTAGTAGCTTGCAGTTGTGAGGAATAAGATAAAATGAAAAAAGGTTTCATAACATCAGGAACCAGATCCAGGTCGACGAGTTGCCAGTCTGTGCATTAGACCAATCGGCGGAGGTGTGTTAGTGACAGAGGATGCTCCCAAATCTACCTTATTTTACGTGTAAATCTTTAGAGAGCTTTTGTGTTTCCCTGCAGCACACTCAGGCGAAACGTTCTGTGAAATTGAAAATTGCGCCAGTCCACTTCTACCCGCATAGTTTTATTTTCTATATATATTTTTTATACACTCCTGGAAATGGAAAAAAGAACACATTGACACCGGTGTGTCAGACCCACCATACTTGCTCCGGACACTGCGAGAGGGCTGTACAAGCAATGATCACACGCACGGCACAGCGGACACACCAGGAACCGCGGTGTTGGCCGTCGAATGGCGCTAGCTGCGCAGCATTTGTGCACTGCAGCCGTCAGTGTCAGCCAGTTTGCCGTGGCATACGGAGCTCCATCGCAGTCTTTAACACTGGTAGCATGACGCGACAGCGTGGACGTTAACAGTATGTGCAGTTGACGGACTTTGAGCGAGGGCGTATAGTGGGCATGCGGGAGGCCGGGTGGACGTACCGCCGAATTGCTCAACACGTGGGGCGTGAGGTCTCCACAGTACATCGATATTGTCGCCAGTGGTCGGCGGAAGGTGCACGTGCCCGTCGCCCAGGGACCGGACCGCAGCGACGCACGGATGCACGCCAAGACCGTAGGATCCTACGCAGTGCCGTAGGGGACCGCACCGCCACTTCCCAGCAAATTAGGGACACTGTTGCTCCTGGGGTATCGGCGAGGACCATTCGCAACAGTCTCCATGAAGCTGGGCTACGGTCCCCCACACCGTTAGGCCGTCTTCCGCTCACGCCCCAACATCGTGCAGCCCGCCTCCAGTGGTGTCGCGACAGGCGTGAATGGAGGGACGAATGGAGACGTGTCGTCTTCAGCGATGAGAGTCGCTTCTGCCTTGGTGCCAATGATGGTCGTATGCGTGTTTGGCGCCGTGCAGGTGAGCGCCACAATCAGGACTGCATACGACCGAGGCACACAGGGCCAACACCCGGCATCATGGTGTGGGGAGCGATCTCCTACACTGGCCGTACACCACTGGTGATCGTCGAGGGGACACTGAATAGTGCACGGTACATCCAAACCGTCATCGAACCCATCGTTCTACCATTCCTAGACCGGCAAGGGAACTTGCTGTTCCAACAGGACAATGCACGTCCGCATGTATCCCGTGCCACCCAACGTGCTCTAGAAGGTGTAAGTCAACTACCCTGGCCAGCAAGATCTCCGGATCTGTCCCCCATTGAGCATGTTTGGGACTGGATGAAGCGTCGTCTCACGCGGTCTGCACGTCCAGCACAAATGCTGGTCCAAGAGGCGCCAGGTGGAAATGGCATGGCAAGCCGTTCCGCAGGACTACATCCAGCATCTCTACGATCGTCTCCATGGGAGAATAGCAGCCTGCATTGCTGCGAAAGGTGCATATACACTGTACTAGTGCCGACATTGTGCATGCTCTGTTGCCTGTGTCTATGTGCCTGTGGTTCTGTCAGTGTGATCATGTGATGTATCTGACCCCAGGAATGTGTCAATAAAGTTTCCCCTTCCTGGGACAATGAATTCACTTTGTTCTTATTTCAATTTCCAGGAGTGTATATTCAATATTTTATGTATATTTTTGACAACGGAATAAATGACTATTCGTAAATCAACAAACGTACTTTCAATTCCGTAATCTGTGGCAAACGATTGACTTGAGATTAAATATTTGCGTAGAAAATGATCTGCCCTTCCTAAAATCACCTTGATATTTACCAAATTTACTCTCCAGTGTTATTCCTACTCTGCTTAGTGCAATCTTAGGAAATTTTATATGCAACAGATTACAAAGAAATTCCTCTGTAGTTGTTAACATCTTGTTTATCGCCTTGCTTACTTACTGGCTGTATCAAGGCCACTTTCTATTCCCTTGTGTTTTTCACTTTTTCAGATCTTCTCTAAGATTAATTTTAGCTCATTTTTTATTTTTGGTAGAGACCATTTCAAAAGTTCTGCTGTAGTAGAGTAGAGTTTCTCGTTCCAGCCCTTTCTGTTGATAGGTTTGCCGCGCGGAGTGGCCTCGCGGTTTAAGGCGTCATGTCAGGAACTGCGCGGCCCCTCCCGCCCGAGGTTCGAGTTCTCCCTCGGGCATGGGTATGTGTGTGCGTGTGTGTGTGTGTGTGTGTGTGTGTGTGTGTGTGTGTGTTTTGTTCTTAGCATAAGTTAGTTTAAATAGTTTCTAGGGGCCTATGACCTCGGCAGAGGAATTCACACACATTTGAACATTCGTCGTCAGGTTTATTTTTGAAGTGGTTCTACGTAACTCCCTAAATCTCGCATTCTCCTCCGAAGAGCCACCGATAAAGGGCCTTTTTAGCAGATCACCTGCATAAAACACGTCCATACTAAATCCCCCCATAAACTCGCTTTTTTTACCACCACCTAGCTTACAGCCTTTTGAATTTCAAGGGTATAATTCGTAACTTAACTGGATGTATCAATTTTATGTATACAAATTGAATTTTTCAAATGTGTTTAAATTTTATAATTAAATGTTTCACATAGTGAGAACTCAAAGAAAATGAAAAAAAAAGGAAACATTAGTAACAACAAAAATCAAATGTGGGTCTGTGTATTAAACCACTCATTCCGGTACAGTTTCAACATTGGTTCCTCATAAATCCCTCGTGTTGTACGCTACTCGCAGTTTCAAAGAAACGTACTGACCTTCTGCTGTTATCAGCGTAGCATTCGTACTGCTGGAAGGGATGATGCCACATCACAACATGCTTAATCGAAAACAGACAGCTGTGTTCCTTGTCTGAGGTGACCTTAGCGCATCTAACCATTTCAGCACTCGGCACTGGTTTCTGGAGAGAGCGAAACAAAACACGTTGTCGTCCGTTTTAATTGGATACCAGCAGGCATTCTAAGCGGAAAATTGTAACGTTAGTGTGATTTTCGGCTTGCATTCGAAGAGAAATGGCGTGATCTTAGTGGGCTTTTTACAGCTCGCATTCGAAGAGAAACAATTAAAATCTCTCAAAAGAGGAAAGGCCGCTGGACCTGATGGGATACCAGTTCGATTTTACACAGAGTACTCGAAGGAACTTGCCCCCTTCTTACAGCGGTGTACCGTAGGTCTCTAGAAGAGCGTAGCGTTCCAAAGGATTGGAAAAGGGTACAGGTCATCTCCGTTTTCAAGAAGGGACGTCGAACAGATGTGCAGAACTATAGACCTATATCTCTAACGTCGACCAGTTGTAGAACTTGGAACACGTATTATGTTCGAGTATAATGACTTTTCTGGAGACTAGAAATCTGTAGGAATCAGCATGGGTTTCGAAAAAGACGATAGTGTGAAACCCAGCTCACGCTATTCGTCCACGAGACTCAGAAGGTCATAGACACGGGTTCCCAGGTAGACGCCGTGCTTCTTCCGCAAGGCGTTCGATACAGTTCCCCACAGTCGTTTAATGAACAAAGTAAGAGCATATGGACTATCAGACCAATTGTGTGATTGGATTGAAGAGTTCCTAGAAACCAGAACGCAGCATGTCATTCTCAATGGAGAGAAGTCTTCCGAAGTAAGAGTGATTTCAGGTGTGCCGCAGGGGAGTGTCGTAGGTCCGCTGCTATTCACATTATACATAAATGACCTTGTGGATGACATTGGAAGTTCACTGAGGCTTTTTGCGGATGATATTGTGGTATATCGAGAGGTTGTAACAATGGAAAATTGTACTGAAATGTAGGAGGATCTGCAGCGAATTGACGGGTGGTGCAGGGAATGGCAATTGAATTTCGATGTAGACAAGTGTAATGTGCTGCGAATACATAGGAAGAAAGATCCCTTATCATTTAGCTACAATACAGCTGGTCAGCTACTGGAAGCAGTTAATTCCATACATTATCTGGGAGTAGGCATTAGGAGTGATTTAAAAGGGAATGACCATGTAGAATTAATCGTCGGTAAAGCAGCTGCCAGACTTAGATTCATTGGAAGAATCCTAAGGCAATGCAGTCCGAAAACAAAAGAAGTAGGTTACAGTACGCTTGAATACTGCTCAGCAGTGTGGGATCCGTACCAGATAGGGTTGATAGAAGAGATAGAGAAGATCTAACGGAGAGCAGCGCGCTTCGTTACAGGATCATTTAGTAATCGCGAAAGCGTTACGGAGATGATAGATAAACTGCAGTGGAAGACTCTGCACGAGAGACGCTCAGTAGCTCGGTACGGGCTTTTGTTGAAGTTTCGAGAACATACCTTCACCGAGGAGTCAAGCAGTATATTGTTCCCTCCTACGTATATCTCGCGAAGAGACCATGAGGATAAACTCAGAGAGATTAGAGCCAATACAGAGGCATTCCGACAATCCTTCTTTCCACGAACAATACGAGACTGGAATAGAAGGGAGAACCGATAGAGGTACTCAAGGTACCTTCCGCCACACACTGTCAGGTGGCTTGCGGACTATGGATGTAGATGTAGATGTAGATGTAGAACTGACTTTGCAACATCAACGGAAACAGCATTGCTGTGCTGGTGCTGCGAACGGCTGAAAGGAAGGGAAAACTGCAGCTTTGATTTTTTTCAAGGGAATGCAGCTTCACTGTATGTTTAAATGACGATAGTGTTCTCTTTAATAAAATATTCCGGAGGTAAAGTAGTCCCTGATTCGGATCTCCGGTGGGGACTAGTCAGGACGTAGTTATCAGGAGAAACAAATCTGGCTTTCTACGGATCGGAGAGTGGAATCTCAGATCCCTTAATCGGACAGGTAGGTTAGGAAATTTAAAAGGGAAATGGATAGGTTTAAGGGTGATGTAGTGGGAGTTAGTGAAGTTTGGTGACAGGAGGAACAAGACTTCAGGTGAGGAGAATATAGGGTTATAAATACAAAATCAAATATGGGTAATGCAGCAAAAGGTTTAATAATGAATAAGAAAAGTAGGAACGCAGATAAGCTAGTATGGACAGCATAGTAAACACATTATTGTAACCAATGTAGACACGAAGCCCACGCCTACCACCGTTCGCCGGCCGTTGTGGCCGTGCGGTTCTAGGCACTATAGTCTGGAACCGAGCGACCGCTACGGTCGCAGGTTCGAATCCTGCCTCGGGCATGGATGTGTGCGATGTCCTTAGGTTAGTTAGGTTTTATTAGTTCTAAGTTCTAGGCGACTGATGACCTCAGAAGTTAAGTCGCATAGTGCTCAGAGCCATTTGAACCGCCTACCACCGTAGCACAAGTTTATATGCCAACTAGATCCGCAGATAATGAAGATATTGAAAAAATGTAAGATGTGATAAAAGAAATTATTCAGATAGTTGTTGTTGTTGTTGTTGTGGTCTTCAGTCCTGAGACTGGTTTGATGCAGCTCTCCATGCTACTCTATCCTGTGCAAGCTTCTTCATCTCCCAGTACGTACTGCAGCCTACATCCTTCTGAATCTGCTTAGTGTTTTCATCTTTTCGTCTCCCTCTACAATTTTTACCCTCCGCGTTGCCCTCCAATACTAAATTGGTGATCCCTTGATGCCTCATAACATGTCCTACCAACCGATCCCTTCTTCTGGTCAAGTTGTGCCACAAACTCCTCTTCTCCCCAATCCTATTCAATACCTCCTCATTAGCTATGTGATCTACCCATCTAATCTTCAGCAATCTTCTGTAGCACCACATTTCGAAAGCTTCTATTCTCTTCTTGTCCAAACCATTTATTCAGATAGTTAAAGGAGACGAAAATGTTATGGGGGATTGGACATCCATGGTAGGAAAAGGAAGAGAAAGAAAAGTAATAGGTGAGTAGGGATAAGGAATGAAAGGGAGCCACCTGGTAGAATTTTGCACAGAACATAACTTAATCATAACTAAAACTTGGTTTAAGAATCAAGAAACAAGGTTGTATACGTGGAAGAGGCCTGGAGGCACCGGTAGGTATTCAAAAATTCAAATGGCTCCAAGCACTATGGGACTTAACATCTGAGGTCATCAGTCCCCTAGATTTAGAGCTACTTAAACCTAACTAACAAAAGGACATCACATACATCCATGGCCGAGACAGGATTCGACCAGCAACCGTAGCAGCAGTTCGGTTCCGGACTGAAGCGCTAGAACCGCTCGGGCACAGCGGTCGGACCGGAAGGTTTCAGATTGATTATATTATGGTGAGACAGAGGTTTAGGAACCAGGTTTTAAAATGTAAGACACTTGCAGGGGCAGATGTGGGATCTGAACGCAATTTATTGAATATGACCTGCAGACTGATGCTGAAGAAACTGTGGAAAGGTAGGAATTTAAGAAGATGGACCATGGATAAACTGAAAGAACCAGAGGTTGTAGAGAGTTTCAACAGGAGCATTACGGAACGACTGATAAGAACAGGGGAAATGAATACAGTAGAAGAAGAATGGTTAGCTCTGAGAGATGAGAGAGTGAAGGCAGCAGAGGATCAAGTAGGTAAAAGACATGGGCTAGTAAAAATTGCTGGGTAACACAAGAGATACTGAATTTAATTGATGACAGGAGAAAATTTAAAAATGCAGTAAATGAAGCAGGCGAAAAGGAATACTAACGTCTGAAAAATAAGATCGACGGGAAGTGCAAAATGGCTAAGCAGGAATGGCTAGAGGACAAATATAAGGATGTAGAAGCATATATCACTAGGGTTAAGATAGATGCCGCCTACAGGAAAATTAAAGAGGCCTTTGGAGAACAAGTATCACCTGTATGAATATCAAGAGCTCAGATGGAACACCAGTCATAAGCAAAGAAGGGAAAGCAGAAAAATGGAAGGTGTGTGTAGAGGGTCTATACAAGGGTGATGTACTTGAGGGCAGTGTTATGGAAATGTAAGGAACGCGGATGAACATGAGATGCGAGACATGATACCGCGTGAAGAATTTGACAGAGCACGGAAAGACGTAAGTCGAAAGAAGGATCTGGGAGTAGATAACATTCCACTAAACTACTGATAGCCTTGGGAGAGCGAGCCATGACAAAACTCATCCATCTGGTGAGCAAGATGTATAAGACATGCAAAATACCCTCAGACTTCAAGAAGAATAGAATAATTCCAATTCCATGAAATCAGATGCTAACAGGTGTGAAAATTACCGAACTACAAGTTTAATAAATCACGGTTGAAAAATGCTAACACGAATTCTTCACAGGGAAAAGGAGAAACTGGTAGAAGACAACCTCGGGGAAGATCAGTTTGGATTCCGTAGAAATGTAGGAACACTCGAGGCAATACTGACCCTAAGACTTCTCATAGAAAATAGGTTAAGGAAAGGCAAACCTACGTTTATTACATTTGTAGACTTAGAGAAAGCTTTTGACACTGCTGACTGGTACACTTTCTTTCAAATTCTGAAGGTGTTAAGGGTAAAACATAGGGAGCGAAAGGCTACTTACAGTTTGTACAGAAACCAAATGTCAGTTATAAGAGTCGAGGGAAGTAGTGGTTGAGAAGGGAGTGAGATAGGGTTGCAGCCTAGCCCCCATGTTTTCAGTCGGTATATTGAGCAAGCAGTACAGGAAACAAAAGAAAAATGTGGGGTATGAATTAAACTGCAGGTAGAAGAAATAAAAACCTTGAGGTTTGCCGATGACACTGTAATTCTATCAGAAACAGCAAAGGACTTGGAAGAGCGGTTGAACGGAATGGACAGTGTCTTGAAAGGACGATATAAGATGAACATTAACAAATGCAAAACGAGGGTAATGGAATGTAGTCGAATTAAATCAGGTGAAACGGAGGGAATTAGATTAGGGAATGAGACACTTAAAGTAGCTTTGCTATTGGGGAGCAAAATAACTTTTGATGGTCGAGGTAGAGATGACATAAAATGTGGACTGGCGAAGGCAAGGAAAGTGTTTCTGAAGAAATAAAATTTGTTAACATCGAGTATAGATTTAAGTGTCAGGTAGTCTTTTTTTAACGTTTTTGTATGGAATGTAGCCATGTACAGAAGTGAAAAATGGAGGATAAACAGTTTAGACCAGAAGAGAACAGAAGCTTTTGAAATATGTTGCTACAGAAGAATGCTGAAGATTAGATGGATAGATCACGTAACTAATGAGGAGGTACTGAATAGAATTGGAGAGAAGAGTAATTTGTGTCACAACTTGACTAGAAGGAGGGATCGATTGGTAGCACACGTTCTGAGGCATCAAGAGATCACCAATTTAGAAACGTTGTGAGTGAAGGCGTTGTTTAATTCATACCTCCACCTTAACTTCATGAGTTGCAGATAATTGATTTTCTTTTTAACATATTTTGAGTTTTATCTATTATTCATAATACTGTAGAGCCTGTTAGCAGGAGTTATGATTCCTACCTGCATATTATCATGAAACACTGTGCTTCTGACTGCCTTTCCATTGGAAAAAGAGTCACTGTACATCTTTTTGGCCTGGTGTAACGGAACGTGTCTGTAAAGACCGTTTCATTAGCATTATTAAGACAGAAAATCTCTGTACATACGATTCGCACATTACACATTGAATCATCTGTTCGAATGATTAACGATCATCTGAAAAAAGGATATTCAAAGTCAGCCACCTCCTTCCAGTCTTATCAGTTCGATGATTTTTGTGATATGAGAATGATAAAACGTGTTGGTTCGAAAGTACTGGTCTAAACCGGGGTTAAGTACGTGGGATGTAAGGTTTCCGAAGTTTGAAGCTAGTTTCTTATACAGGTGTGTGAAGGAGGTTGATCAGTCGCCATCAAAAAACCGTTATTTTAGTAAGTACGTTAAACCTTCTCCAAATAAAGAAAACCCCATTAAACACATCTGCAGACTACCCTGGGACATGGAAATGGACACTTTCATTTGAGCCCTTAGGTTGTAAATATGTAAGATTGCTCTCGTAACATTCTTGCTAGTTATTAACAAAAGAAATTCGAATATTTATTTCTCAGCTCTGAATGTAACGTAACCTATTTCCTTTCAACAGTGCTATAGGAAGTGTTTGCATTTCAGTTGACTTATATTACATTTAAATGTCTTGCATGCTGAATAGTTTAGTTTATTCAGCTACGTTCTGTCTCAAGAAAGGCCACGTGCTATCAGTAACTGCAACATTCAGGTTTCAACTCCTGGTTCTGCTCTCATTTGTGAGCGTAGATTATCGTGTGGTATGTATAATGGGCAAATAATTGGTTCAGTCATTAAGAAATAATCAGAATTATAATACAAAAACCCACCCATACATTTCATCAAGCTTCTGACTGGTTAAATGCAGACCTCCACGAATTCCTCACACGTGCCAACATCTTTATCTCAGATTAGCAATAGGAACCTACATCCTGGATGTATTCCAGTTTTCCTCTACAGTTCTTGTCCTCTACCGCTGCCTCCAGTACGATGCAGGCTATCCCCTCATTTCTTAACACATGTCCTACCATCCGGTCCATTCTTTTTGTCGGTGGTCTCCTTATATCCCTTTCCTCGCCGATTCCTTATCAGTCTACATAATTTTTAACATTCTTCTGTAACGCCACATCTCAAATGCTTCGATTCTCTTCTTTTTTCGTTTCCACAGTCCATGTTTCATTATTACACAATGCTGTGCTCCATACATACATTCCTAGAAATTTATTCCTCAAATTAAGGGCTATGTTTGATATTAACAGACTTCTCTCCGTTACGAATGCCTTTTTTGACAATGCAAGTCTGCATTTCACGTCATAAGCGGTATACCACACCCCCACAAAACACTGCGGTGTTAAGAGAGAAGCGGGTCATGTCATGTTTAAGGCTGGTACTGAAGAGGTGCAGGACACAATCACACACACTCCTTGCTCAGTCCGTCGTAAGTTATTGTACTACCTACACAGCAGGATTCCTTATCTTCTTCTACTTCGTGATCTTTATTCCTGATGTTAAGTTTCTCGCTGTTCTGATTTCTGCTACTTCTCATTACTTTCGTCTTTCTTTGATTTACTCTCTATTCATATTCTGTACTCAATAGACTGTTCATTCCATTCAACAGATCGTATAATTCTTCTTGTCTTTCACTGAGGACAGCAATGTCATCAGCGAGTCTTATCATTGATACCATTTCACCTCAAATTTTAATTCAACTGTTGAACCTTTCTTTTATTTCTGTCATTGCTTCTTCAATGCAAAGGCTGAACAGTAGGGATGGAAGACTACAATCTTGCCCTGCAACATTTTTAATCCAAGCTCTTCGATCTTGGTCTTCCACACTTATTGTTCTTTCTTGGCTCTTGATCATATTGTATATTACTCGAATTTTCCCAGTAGCTTATCCATATTTCTCTCAGAATTCCGAGGATCTTGCATCATTTGACACTGTCGAATTCTATTTCCTGGTCGAAAAAATCCTTTGATCGTCATTATCATTATTTATTTACACAATTATTTTCCGGATACGCAGCAATTATAAGCGTCTATTTCAAAATAGAAGCTTGCTTGTAAAATACAGTCGTCGACCTGTACACTTAAGAGCAATTGATAGGGAGACCTTGTGGCATGCTCTCCATGAGACATCAAAGGCATTAGGGTGCTATCCTCGGCGATAACCGTTCAGCTGGTGTCTTCGAATGAAGCAGCGTGTCCGCGCTGGCTCACGGTGCAGACTTCGGAGTAAGGTGATGTGTGCCCACTTGCTTTCTCTCTCCCACAGGTATCCTCATGTCCTTTGAGTCTCCTACAAATCACTTTCATAAACTTCGTAAATTTCCCGTACCTGAGCTTGGGAAACGCTGGAAACTAAACATAAACAAACATATCAGAAAAGAAGGAAAAATTTAAGAGGACATGAAAGCATTGCCGTCGGTGCAGCTAGGAACAAGTCTGCAATCATAACGAAGCTAATAGTTCGTACCCCAGCACATTCTGGAGTGATTTATTTCCTCATCTGACGTCCTTTTATGAAGCCATCGGAGAAGGAACTGTGACATATTTTGCTACAGGGCTTTGAAATTTTAAGTGCTCAATATAGGCAGAGTCGCTGTGCTTTCAGATCATCCACACTTATTAGCAAGGTATCCGTCTCACGAATGGTATCCATCCATTACATATTACGTCAGTTCAGCTGTGACGTATCATCCGAGGATGTTGGGTCCGTTTGCTTCTCATCACGATCGAGGACGAGATAAGCAACATGGCTGAGATTGTAACCCTCATAATCGACGTTTAATGTGTACACCATCATTAACGCTAGTCACTGTCAACAGCCTAAATATCAATCTCATTAACCGGGAAGCTTTATTCTCAACTTCATTTGTAATTCTTTTTAATGAATATTACAAATGTTTCTCCTAATAATAAGTACAAAGTTATGAACAGTCAACTGCTCAACTTAACATAGACCATCCCCATTCAATTTTATACTCTATAAATTCTGAAATTTCATGCAATTACAGTAACTTGTTGCACGAGACACTCTTAGCCAATAAACAATTATCATCTATTTCATTATTAAATGCATTTGCTTATCATTGTCCCTCACTCCTTTCCCGACACACTACTGCCGCACAATATATTATGGTTGAGTTCGTTACATTCTTTCTTTTATTACAGTTCCGAATGTATAAATTTGAAGTCAGTAAATATTCTTGAGAAAAATCGAATCGCAGACGGTGTATAAGCTTGCGCAAATCTGCAGAAATGCTAGTCAGTCTCATTAATTGGCAGCTTTATTATCTTCTTCATGTGTAATCGTTTGTAATGTATGTTACAAATTGTCTCGATGAAGAAGTGAAGTGCAATAACGAGAAAATTCTAAGGTATCTTGTTAGCAATGGGAATAATTAGAGACACTGGTAAGGATGTTAAAGTAAAATATCCAAACAGCATCCAATAACAGCATGAACAATCAAGCGAATAACAGGCAGCATAACTCACGTCCGTCAGCTGTATTTGATCCTCGTGTTGGCCTTGCATCCGCCTTTATATGTGTCAATGTGGAAGAATTTTCGGTGATGTATTGAATTTGACACCTGTGGCAGTCACTTCCTGGAATTCCAAGGAGACTTTGGTACCAGTTTCATACCTTTAAACACATTATGTTTGGAATGACAAGGGACGTGTGGTGTCTTCAGTGGTGGTGGTGGTGTTGCCTGTGATGCTAATAGGTGAGTGACGCCTAATAGTGGGATCAAGTCTAAAGACGATCCCAGTGGTGGTTGTAGTGAGATGGCCGCACCCTCTCCAGGTGACAATGTCGAGGCTTCTAAATGTAGCAGCCGTTCCGTCCCTACATTTGGACATTCGCCTAAGTGCCTTAAAAATTCAGATTGTGTTGAGAGAGGCGGTGGTCCAAAACGCAGGTGCCCCTCAACTGCTGGCGCTGATCCAACCCTTGCCACTGTAGCTTTCACTTTGTCCGTGCTTTACACTACTCACCTGTATCTCCAGTAGCGTCGTCACTGCCGCAATCGCTAGTCGCGTGGTCACCAGTATCCAGCTTACGGCCTTAGAGGGGGAGCCAGAATGATTGTGCGTGGGCAACACATCCCGCTTCTGACTTTGGAGGCAGTGAAGGAAGACTCCTGTCTTCAGATAACACTGGTGTAGGTCGTCTTCCTACAGTCGAGTGGATACTGTGTGAAAGGTATTCCGTAAGTTTTTCAGCACCACGTCGCAGTTTACTTTTTGGGAGCTATACTGTAATGTTTTATGGAATCTGTATAGGTAATGATACAACGACGTGACTCTTCTTTGAATGCTAGACAACGATACAAAAGTCGTTCATTTGATCTATGAGTCACGTTAAATGTCTGTAAAGTTTCTCCTACTTTCTTACCAAGTCATTTCGCAGAAATGCTCCTTCCTCACACAGTGTGAAATTCTTCCAACGTCGTTTCATAGCCATTTTGTTGTATCTCTTCTTTTCATGGACTGTGTCTCCTAGATTTACAATACTCCTTCCTATGAAGCACGAAGGTTTCTGTGGAGTTGTTTCTGTGGAGTTACAGAGCCGAAGAGCACCCAACGGATAGCATACCAGCCGCAGAGTTCTATCTGGTAAGTACGTAGGTCATCCTTTTCTTTTCTAATCACCAGTACCGTGTTCAGAAAGGCCCTTAGAATGCACGTTCATTGGTTGTTGATAGCCGATTAGCAATTTTTTAATCACGCATCATTTTTCACTTGATATAGCACTACAGAATTTAACACATATGGTTTTTCACGTAGATTTTGCCTATAACTTTTAATCATTTAGAATTTTCCTAGCTATTGAACATTGTTTTCTCAAGAGTACATTACTATATACCATAAATATCACAATAACTACAGCAAAAAGTAATATTTTACACCACTACCTACAGCTGTACATTTAAGAACTATGTTTCTATCTTAAAGGTAAGCCCAGGTTTCCCCATCCCGTGTGTAACGTCTGCGTGCCATAAGAAGATTCTGGAGGCCACAGAAGAATTATCAGACCCATTTTCACCCACTGTATTTATTACAGAATATACAAATTTCTAGGAAGTTTAGTACACGAGACTACATACTACACAGTGTAGAAAGAACAGATAGGTTACACTTACAAGGAAGTATTAAACTATCTCAACATGAAGTCACTTTTCCAGGACAGAACGCCTAAATGCACCCCCCAGCACATGAAAACTAGGCAGATGCAGGGGAGGAAGGTTAGGTTAGCGTATTTTATTTATTTTGGTTGGAAAACTGAAATAAAGATGGGTCTTAATTACGTAATTAATCACAAAAGTCGGTCATAAATACAAGACTATATATATATATAGCGCTACAAAAAGAGTCGCTAAAGTCTCAATACAGCTCAAAAATTGACGACGCCATACGAATGGCGTTATCTTGTTGGGAAACAAATTTAAAAATATCCCTCTACTTTAAAAATACATCTCGAAACTAGTGACAGATATACTCAAACTCCACCCTGTATCTACATGTTGGCAGGAAAAAGACTCGGGTAGAAACGACTAATTCTTCTTTTTTTGTGGGAATTGTGTTCAACTGATGAGATGCTGGTGTTTGACAGAGAAGTTTAACAAGTGTGTTACCTGTAAGCATGAAGCTTAGGACTATATATTGCCGTTCGAAGTCAGAGTTCGCTACAGACGCCTCCCCCTGCATTGCTCGACAATCATCCTGCAGCCTAAGTAATTGAGGCCAATACATACTACCACAACTGATGGAAAATGTTTCATTGTTCCAAATACCCATCGAAATTGTCGTGACAAAAACCAGCACTTGTAGTCAGTGGATCGCACGTACTGGGGAAAATCGTCATCCCAAGAAATTGCATCAGGAGGCAGGAGCGGCAGTTGCAGCTATGTACTCCACATGTACCCTCAATCACACTTCACTCATCAGTCATGCTTATTGTCAGTAGTAGTAGCTTTTTACGGATGCGGCAATGTTTCACCAGGATACAGAATGGGGAAAAATGATATTAATGTTTTCGGTAGCTGATACATTGCCCTGGCAGCACGAAAATACATACGAAGAAGCAGCAACCTCTTATGAGGGAGTAAGCACCACAGTCAATGGCCAAAGGAGATTTAACAGTCTTACTGCTGTTTACAGTAGCATCATCAAGGTTCTGGTAGCATCCCCCTTGGGCACAAAAAAGACCCTGTCTGATGTTAGGTAGTTTTGTTCAAGTTCAGGATAATATAGCAATTCCGTCCTAACACCACATCTCTTGAGTACACCCCCCTCACAGTATTAAAGATGATATATGTGGCATCGCTTCACTCTCCTACAGAACATTCTAGAGAATGGTTTAAGTCTGATCAACGTATTTATTCTTCTCCTCAATACTTAAGACATAACTTTGCTTGTGAGAACCAACCATAACTCAGTAATATCTATATTTGACTGCATGTGTTAGCACACAGTTATGGACTAAGATACATATGTTTCGCCTGCTTTAACATAGTGCCTCAGTGTAATACTTATGTCGCCTCTGTTGAAGTATGTGTTACGATACCAACGTAGTTTACTGGGGGAGGGTTAAAACTGAGTGGAGCTAGAACATAATTTTTAAGCTTTTCTCGGTCTTGGGTGTCTGCGCACCCCCAAACCACCTCAGCTCTCCGTATTTCATGGTAATTTTTCTCTAATTTTATGCATTCTCAGTCAGTTTACGTAATATTGCAAGTTTTTCGCAATGTTACATATTTAGTCGTATTTCCCTCAATTTCAGCTATTTCCCATCAATTTTTCGTAATTACACCAGGTTTTCCTCGATTTTTACCGATTTTATACCATTTTTTTATATTTTTTCCATAGTTTTCCGTTTGTAAATGGTCATATTGCAGTCATATACCTACGTTGTTTGATTTTAATGCGGATATTTGCGTGTCCTATACACCGGCCTAGTAACAAATGCTAAGAATTCATCTCTTCCCGATGACCTACATGCATGCATATTTGACAGGAAAGATCATGAAAAGTATAGTAACACTCGCCTCGTAACTAGTTGAGACTCATCGAGTGGTGCAGATTGGAAACTTGCAGTCTGGAAACAAATCCGTGTATTGCTACGATACATCAGACAGTTTGTCTGAGACTCATGTAGCGATGCACTTGATGGAAACTCAAAATCTGTCACAGTTCTACACGGCCATTTGACTTCCACCCTACCGTATAGGGGTCATCAACAGGAAGTTGACACCTGTACAGAGTTGATTTCTTCTGATGCTCTGATAAATTTTCACCGTAAGTGTATGCTCTTATTGGTTAACAGATGAGTCTCGCTACTTATGTTTACACCTTCCAACTCTAATACGTCCCCATAACCGTGTCAGAACAGCTACAAACTGTAGATTGCGCTTTTTTATGCCAGTAATGAGTTATTCGTCAGTTGACAGTGTGTCGACTGCACTTAGCATCCTCGAATGTGAGAGTTTCCCTACTCCATACCTACAGAGTGCGCACTACCGGCAACGTAATTTATAGACGAATAGTGAGTACGTTATACATTCGAACAGGAACCGTTCGCCACTGACAGCTCCACACTTATGTATATTGAGACTATGCATGCATGTTACCAATCGCAGAGTCTCTATTGCAACCGATTGTACGTCATTTTAGACAGGGTCACGGCCTCACAAATAGCGAAAACTCTTCGCAAAACGATTTTGTAAGGGATGTAAGCACATTTAAATTCATGCTGCTAAAGAGCATAAAATCATCGCTGCAAGTTATATTACCGGTATTTTTTAACAATATGGTCTACATTCTCCAGTAATAACAATAAACCAAGTCGTCAGTTGCGCCTCTCGCACTCTCTTTTATACTTAAAGATCCACGATGACAGCACATTATCGCCTCAATTCGCCTACTGTGTGTGCTTGAGGTCCTTTGCAAGAATGTAGACAGTCTCTATTGACGATTATTCTTATGTACGAGATAGAGCAGATAATTAGTCGGGCGGTAAAGTATGTCAATGTCCTCGAATGCACCCAGTCACCCACAACCAAATAGTCTACATATGGATTGCATTTGCTCTACTTTCCGTTTGTCTATGCCCATGCGTGTGTTGCGGATGGATCCCATGATCCAGAGTAGGTCTGAGTTAATGTTAGAAGTGGATCCATCCCGTCTTATATCCGGAACGGTGTCTAGATATGGATCCACAGTGCTCTACGTCCGGGACAGGGTTCGAAGGTAGATCCACCATAAATTATATCTGGAACAGTGTGTAGGTGATGATTCGCAATGCTGTACGTCTGGAATATGTTTCGAAGTTGGATCCACCAGCGAAAGGACTAGGTCGGGTTTATTTGTAGGCATCCATGACACACACATAGACATAAACAAACAGAAAGTAAAACAAATGCAATGAATCTGTAGAATAATTGGTTGTTAATGACTGGATGCATTCGAGTACAGTGCTACACCTTACCATCCGTCCGCAGCTCGTAGTCATGCGGTAGCGTTCTCGCTTCCCGCGGCCGGGTTCCCGGGTTCGATTTCCGGCGGGGTCAGGGATTTTTCTGCCTCGTGATGACTGGGTGTTGAGTGCTGTCCTTAGGTTAGTTAGGTTTAAGTAGTTCTAAGTTCTAGGGGACTGATGACCATAGATGTTAAGTCCCATAGTGCTCAGAGCCATTTTTAGCCTTACCGTCCGACTAGTGTACTGTAGTACCCTGTATATAAGAATAGTTCTCACGAAGGACTGTCTGCATCCTTCCAACGGACATCTAGCACACAAAATAGCTGAATTGGGATGATCATGTCCCAACATCGTGGATCCCCTAGAGTATAGAAGGAAGTGTGGCAGGCGCGGCAGGATGCCCTGGTTTGTTGTCATTGCTGGAGAATCCAGACAATATTATTACGAAATATCAGTAACATAAATTGCATCAAAGATGTTAAACCCTTTAACAAGATGAATTTAAATGTGCTTACATCCCCCACAAAATCGTTTGGCGAAGAGTTTTTCGCTATTTGCGGGGCTGTAGCACTGTCTAAAATAACGTACAAATGGTTGAAATCAAGACTTTGCAGTTGGTAATATGCTTGCGTAGTTTCTATATGTATGTGTGGAGAGCTGTCGGCGGCGGAAAGTTGCTTATAATTTAAATTTATTACTAACTGTTTAGATGTTTACACACTTTTACCTATTCTTCCAGGCCTCGTGTGTTCAGACATTCATTGGACAATCTTTTTCATATATTTGTGTGGGTACAGGCCTTTGATCTGTCTCAGTTTGGGATACTATAACAAATAGCATGCTGAACGCAGAATTTCCACTAACAAGAAATGTCCTGAATATAATATTTCCCACTTTATGTTCATTCTTTTAACTTCACTAGATTTTTGATGTGTCTGTAACAGCATCTGATCTCCTCTTTGGAAGGTGCAAGACCAGGCTAAATACTTGCACTTCGCCTATTTTGTGCTTGTTCATTCAAAATAATTGCAGCTTGTTTTCTTTTCTCTTTAAGTGAAGGTTCGTATAGTGGTATACGTGGCAAAGGTCCATTTTGCCATAACATTAGTTCGGTAGGCCTAAATCTGGTAGATGGGTGTGATAAATTATTAACTATGTATTGAACTGGAGCACTGCGAGCTGCCTATTTCAGTATCTAAGTCCTAAGAAAGTGATTAAATTCTTTAAATTAAGTGCTACTGGACTTGCTTCTCGACGAAAAGAGCCTACTACAATATATTGTACTTGTTGTTCTTGGAGAAAGGTTTTCCATTTGGGATTTGTAAAATATGATATGTTGCTGGTCAATATGACATTCGGTTTACCTATAGTAGGAAAATAGTCCTCTGTTATCCTCTTAATAATTATGTAAGTTACAATGGTTCTCGTAGCATATATATACACATATTTTGTGAAGATATCGCATATAGCGATCAGATTTTTTACACCTTCCTTTCCTCGAAGAAAGGGTCCAGCTGTGTCAAGTGACACTAATTCTAATGGTTATTTTCAGTGATAGGATGTAACTCATTCAGATGACATCTATTCGAGTACTTGATCTATTGGCATATGATACAAGTTTTTACTACTCATTGAATCTATCAGTGCAAATTTAGAAAGTAACAATAGATCATAATCTCCTCACTGCACTTTTTTATTCCATAATGACCCTACATGTGGCTTGTAAACATAATAAAATTCGTTACATAATCATTAGGTATGCGGATGCACTAGTGGGTTGATTCTGGCGCTCGTTGGTGAAATAGCACACCTTTGTATATTGTATAGTACTTACCTATACTATTTCCATGTTCAGTATGTCTTTTACATTCCTCCAACAATTATCCTTTTCTTTAAACTGCATTCCTCGATGCACTTTAAGTAATATGGTCAATAGTTTACATAGCAACATTGATAACCTTACTAATTACGAAAGGCAAATTAATGAATTACCTGAATAAATACAATATTTTAAGCGAATCACAGCTGACTCAGTTTTTCAGGATAGCAAATGGGCCGTTGTGGTACAGAAAATAGCCCAAGGATCACCAGTGTGTGTGTGTGTGTGTGTGTGTGTGTGTGTGTGTGTGTATGCAGTGAGTGAAGTGTTATGAAATAATGTGTGTATAGTGTGTGTAGTGATTGGTAGTGACATGTGAGTGAACAATGTGGCATTACATTATTTAATAAGTTATTTGTAAAAAAAGTATTGTATACCAGGAGTAAATCTAATGATTGTCTCTAAGTAGAAGTCTGTAAATATATGTGTATACGATTTAGCTTATTTTAAATTGGTCTAAGTTTGTAAATACTTTGACATGTCCTATATCCTTGTAAAAAGAGATCTACAGATGAATAAAGCTACTACTACTACTACTACTACTACTACTATCTGATGTGGGAATATATCCTTATTTGGCACACTAGTTCATATAGTCGTTTACACGCCAAAGATTTTGTACCACTTAACATAACACACACTTTAACTGAATATCATTAATTACTAAACTCTCCAACAAAACATCTAAGAAATTCAAACCACACAATATCAGCACCATTGTGTGGTACAGCTTCTTTTGCGTTGTGGAAGGGATATTGATATTGTGTGTACAGCCCACATCTGCAAGGAAATAATCCTTTTATTCCGGACAGGCTTAGGTTTTGCTGTAGCAGTAGCTCCTTGTGTCGAATCTATGTACTACTTTTCAAAGCTGAGACTACAGCTAACATCTGCTGAGTAAACTAAAAGACAAAATATTGGGGAATACACAAAATTAATGTTTACCACAATTATCTTTGTTGATGTAAAGTTTTCTGTCTAAATTTAGGTGTTTCATAAAATATTAATTGCTTCACTGAAGTAATATTAGGTGTAGTTTAAATTTTTCAATGTGCAGAGGCCTCCAATAGTATGAATAAAAAATTCTGCTAGACAAACTCAAATGTTATGGCGTTGGAGGCTTCCCCATTGCATGAAGGGAGCCATATCTCAATAACAGAAAACAGGGCGTCACGGAGTCATGGCGTTAGTGAATGATACCACTCGATAAGACCAAATTCACTGCGAGAAAACATCAAATATTGTGTCCTGCAAGATTAACTGATTGAATCGTTTCTGTTTTTGACTGATGACACTTTAATATTTTCTTGTGATACAACTAATAAAGAGCGCAAACACATGTCCAGCATGATATAAAAATCAGTGGGCACAGACTGTACTACATCTGTGTGATTTCTTGGCATCCAGAAACATTAAACTGATGTAGTACCTAAGTGTGGTTACCTTAGCTAGAAAGCTCACTTCTGACTTTTTCAGCCAGAAATCCCTCTATTATGCTACCGCTCAGATGGTACTATGCTTAGTTTGCTAATTTTCATTTACCACTGTTCTACGGAGTGATCTTCGGGGGGTAATGCAGCTATTGTCAACAATTTATTTGTCGTACAAATATAGACAGTATACATTATGTGATCAAAATTATCCGGACACCACCAAAAACATACTTTTATCATATTAGGTGCATTCTGCTGCCGCCTACTGCCAGGTACTCCATATCAATGACCTCAGTAGTCATTAGATGTCTTGAGAGAGCAGAATGGGGCGCTCCGTGGAACTCACCGACTTCGAACTTGGTCTGGTGATTGGGTGTCACTTGTGTCATACGTCTGTAAGCGAGATTTCCACACTCCTAAACTTCCCTAGGTCCACTGTTACCGATGTGATAGTGAAGTGGAAACGTGAAGGCACTCGTACAGCACAACAGTGTACAAGTCGACCTCGTCTGTTGACTGACAGAGACCGCCGAAATCAAATGGCTCTGAGAACTATGGGACTTAACTTCTGAGGTCATCAGTCTCCTAGAACTTAGAACTACTTAAACCTAACTAACCTAAGGACATCACACACATCCATGCCCAAGGCAGGATTCGCACCTGCGAGCGCAGCGGCCGCGCGGCTCCAGACTGTAGCTCCTAGAACCGCTCGGCCACTCCGGCCGACAGAGACCGCCGACAGTTGAAGAGGGGCGTAATGTGTAATAGTCAGACATCTATCCAGACCATCACACAGGTATTCCAAACTGCATCAGGATCCACAGCAAGTACTATGACAGTTAGGTGGGAAGTGAAAAACCTTGGATTTCATGACCGAGCGGCTACTCATAAGCCACACATCACGCCGGTAAATACCAAACGATGCCTCACTTGGTGTAAGGAGCGAAAACATTGGACTATTGGCCAGAGGAAAAAGTTGTGTGGGTTGACGAATCACGATACACAATGTGGCGATCCGATGGCGAATGCCCGGTGAATTCATCTGCCAGCGTGTAGTACCAACAGTGAAATTCGGAGGCGGTCGTGCTATGGTGTGGTCATGTTTTTCATGGAGGGGGCTTGTTATTTTCCATGGCACCATCACAGCACAGGCCTACATTGATGTTTTAAGCACATTCTTGCTTCCCACTATTGAAGAGCAATTTGGGGATGGCGATTGCATCTTTCAACACGATCGAGCATCTGTTCATATTTCTCGGCCTGTGGCTGAGTGGTTACACAAAAATAACATCCCTGTAACGGACTGGCCTGCAAGGAGTCCTAACCTGAATCCTATAGAAAACTTTTGGGATGTTTCGGAACGCCGACTTTGTGCCAGGATTCACCGACCGATATCGATACCTCTCCTCAGTGCAGCACTCAGTGAAGAATGAGCTGCCATGCCTCAAGAAACCTTACAGCACCTGACTGAACGTGTGCTTCCGAGAGTGGAAGTTGTTATCAAGGCTAAGGGTGAGTCAACACCATACTGAATTCCAGCATTCGGATGGAGGGCGCCACGAACTTTTGATCACATAGTATCTCAAAGAACATTTTAAACCAGAGGCTTCGATGGCGACTATATTTAGTAATATTTGTGTCAATTAATTCAATCCAATACAAGATTTTCTACTGTTTACGAAGGGAAAGAATAGCAAAGAAGAGCCGATCTATGTACACGGTCTTCCAAGCTATTTGCTCTAAAAACGTAATCTGTCTGGTCTTTCTCTCCTGCTCGAAACCAGAGCAACCTTTATTCCGTGCCGGATGTCAATCTGAGTAGTTGCTAATGAAAAGACGTTAAGCATTTCATTAAAGTAAATTATTTATTACATCCTAAGATAACGTAGTAGATTCTGACGTCGTTTTAATGTTAGACATGCTTGGAACTCATTCATATCTTATTACAGTGGTTCAGTTTATGGTTGATTTTTAAATTTTTTCTTTAAATGGGTGGTAACCGTTATTTAGCAGATACACGGAGAATAAAACTTTTATGCACAATGAAAACGATCCACGTGGAGAGACTGGTAAATCTTGCTCCATGAATCACTTGTTCGTGTGCGTTATAAATAAGTAAATATATTTATTTCCTTCACGAAATAACGTAAATGGAACATCTTAACAAGACGCTACCAAAATGATACTTCAGTCGTTCCATGCCTGTGAGATTTATACCATATATATAGAAAACTGGACGGCCATTGAAGGGAGTTGTGAGAAAAAAGGAGAGGACGAAAGTTCTACAGTTCATGTCGGAGGTGAATGTCGCACATGTGAATCACGTCAGAAAAAAAAAAAAAATCAGCGTAAACTGAGAAGTTATGAAAGCTCATCGAAGACATGAGTGTTAAGATGTCAGTATGTTGGCAACATAGTGAAGACAACTCCTACGAAGAGAGGTAAAAGAATAACGTCCTATCGTAATAGTGGGAATCGTCAAACACGTTAATGAAAGGTTTTACTGTACAATGCCCCAAGGCCCGATGTTCCATTTGTGCCCGTGAATTCTCTGTGCTTCATGGTGATGAATCAGATCTTAAGCAACATGCTAGACCTGACGGCCATAAAGGAAATACAAGATCAGAAAATAAAACGAAAAATCTGGGTTCGTATTTTTCTAATCAAGTGATCTCTCAAGCACAGAAATATAAAGTGAAGTGTTGTATTTCACACCGTAAAACGTAACCACAGTTACGTCTACAGTGATTGTTCGAATAAACTGATATCTCTCGTTTTTCTGGATTCCAGTGTTGTCAAGTGCTTCGTGTGGAAGAAGGAAGGGAGAAAGTTCGGTGCAAGATATATAGGTTCCGAAGTCTCTAAAAGGTGCTATGAACGCATTCGTTTCTAAAAACTGTTTCTACGCAACTGCGACAGATTCCAGCAGTAAAAGTAACAGTAAAAAGTTTCCTCTCTACGTAAGATACTTCACAGCTACAAGTGGTGTTCAGAACAATTTACTGGACTTTTACGAAAATGCCAATGGCACCGCAAGTTCAAGTCATGGGGTCTAGTGTAGCAGGGGATACAACCCGTCGGCTTTGAACAATGACGTCACAAGTCGCCAGAGAGCATGTATTACAAAGATGAAAGAGCTGAGGAGAATGTTGAGAAACAAAGGAATGCGAGAGAGATGAACTTTATGTCACATATGTAAGGGCCAGTAGTATTTTCACGTTAACGATATCGCGTGTTTGTATCTTAGTATTTCTCCGCAAAATACAATGGAAAGAAATGAATGAAATTACTAGCAAAGAATACATCACGTTACATGTATGTCAGTTGTATCTCGAAAGTCTTTCGAACTGTATTGCTTAAGTGCAGTACGGGATACAAGTTCAGCGTAGTCGATTTCTTAGTTTCAACTAGCATTGCTGTCCTGTTGTTCACTTGAACTATGTATCCCCTGCTTCACTAAACCACAAATGAAACCCGATACAAATTAAAAGATCATTCGAAGTGTGTTGCTTAAGTACAGTCCGGAATACGAGTTTGTCGTAAGGCGATTTCTTCGTTTTCACTAGCATTACTGTCCTGTTCTTCACCTGAACGATGTATCCTCCGCTTCAGTAAACCCTAAGTGTAACACGGGATACAAATTGTAGATGTGCTGTTTATTTCGTCTCCGCTATTACAAACAGAAAGTAGTATCAGTTTATTCTATCTCGTGAGTTTTTTTTTAAAGCCAAAAAACACTTATCAGCTACTGAAGCATCTGTATCTTAGGATCAGTTTATTCTATCCCGTGAGATTTTTTTTTTTAAGCCAAAAAACACCCACCTCCCCAGGAGTCGGAACTCCCGTACCCTTTAGAAGATACAGATGCTTCAGTAGCTGATAAGTGTTTTTTGGCTTTAAAAAAAAACTCACGAGATAGAATAAACTGGTCCTAAGATACAGATGCTTCAGTAGCTGATAAGTGTTTTTTGGCTATAAAAAAAAAAATCTCACGAGATAGAATAAACTGATCCTACTTACGAATAGGTGGAAATACACGTACGTTACATTTGCAACCTGTTTCATTTTATATCTTTTGATTGTTTATTTAACCTTTGTGTTTCACTTGTCTTTTGCTGTTATATTTTAGTTTAGTTTTTTATTGATTGCTTAATAAAGTAGGATCAGTTTATTCTATCTCGTGAGATTTTTTTTTAAAAAAACCAAAAAACACTTATCAGCTACTGAAGCATCTGTATCTAATATCAAGCGATCGCTTTTAGATTCACATTCAATTATTTTAATGATAGCGCTTATTAGAACACAGAACTGCTTTATTATCTATGCCTCGAAGTGAAGACTTACTATCTATGACTAAGGAATGACGTCATTGTTCAAAGAAGACTTGTTGTATCCCCTGTTACGCTAGACCCAAGTCATGTGTGTGTCATTAAGGTAGCTAAAGAAAACATCCGAGATTTAGACAAGATTACTGCCTATACTGTAGATAACCTTAATGTCAATCACGGTAAACACAATTCTGTTTTTAAGTGTCTTCATGATGCACGTATCAGAATTGTGAAATTCATTTGCTTAATTCATGTTTACGGTAATACAAGGAAGCGTAGAAGTAATTCCATGATATAGAAATAAAAAATGTTATTCTGAAAATAGATAGTCATTTTTCCATGTCTGAGAAGCACCACGAAGATTTGAAGAAATATTTGGAGTTTGTAGATGTGAATGAGGATGTTGAGACACGCTACAACCCGCTGGCTTTCCTTATAACGTGCAGTAGAAAGAGTAATCCCCAACTGCTCTGCCGTTAATGGCTACTTCAAATTGCTGGGAGGGGATTGTTCCAAAGTTTGGAACAAGTACCATATTTTGATTCAGAAGATGAACTAAAGTATGTATTGCTAGAAATCTACTATTCTTCAGCGATGTATCAAAGATTTTTGTTCACAGCATCAAGATCTTAGAAGGATACACTGTCTCTATGGTTGAAGCGTATGAAGAAATATACTTACTGAAGAGAAAACTGGAACAAAGGAAGGAAGATCAGTTCTTCGAACTGTAGTTAAAATGCCATGAAAGCTCTATTTCCATCAGAAAGAACCAAACTGGAGAGACGTTGTATCTAAAAGCGTTACACTATCTTAAAAACCGTGCGATTTCTGAGGACCGTTTTGCAGCGAAACTAATATATATTTTGTTGAACATATTTTCTCCTTATGTCCAAAAATGGTCAGACAGTAGAAAAAGGTGTTCAGTAGATGTGATTAAAATTGAACTACTACGCTACTGGCCTTTAAAATTGCTACACCACGAAGATGACGTGCTACAGACGCGAAATTTAACCGACAGGAAGAATATGCTGTGATATGAAAATGATTAGCTTTTCAGAGCATTCACACGAGGGTGGCGCCTGTGGCGACACCTACAACGTGCTGACATGAGGAAAGTTTCCAATCGATTTCTCATACACAAACAGCAGTTGACCGGCAGTGCCTGGTGAAACGTTGTTGTGATTCCATGTGTAAGGAGGAGAAACGCGTGCCTATCGCAATTGCGGTTTATCGTATCGTGACATTGTGGCTCGCATTGATCGAGATCCAATGACTGTTAGCAGAATATGGAATCGGTGGATCCAGGAGGGTAATACGGAACGCCGTGCTGGATCCCAACGGCCTCGTATCACTAGCAGTCGAGATGACAGGCATCTTATCCGCATGGCTGTAACGGATCGTGCAGCCACGTCTCGATCCCTGAGTCAACAGGTGGGGACGTTTGCAAGACAACAACCATCTGGAATAACAGTTCGACGACGTTTGCAGCAGCATGGACTATCAGCTCGGAGACTATCGCTGCGGTTACCCTTGACGCTGCGTCAGAGACAGGAGCGCCTGCGATGGTGTACTCAACGACCAACCTGGGTGCATGAATGGCAAAACGTCATTTCTTCGGATGAACCCAGATTCTGTTTACAGCATCATGATGGTTGCATCCGTGTTTGGCGACATCGTGGTGAATGCACATTGGAAGTGTGTATTCGTCATTGCCATACTGGCGTATCACCCAGCGTGATGGTATGGGGTGCCATTGGTTATACGTCTTGGTCACCTCTTGTTCGCATTGACGACACTATGAACAGAGGACGTTACATTTCAGATTTCTTACGACCCGTGGCTCTGCCCTTCATTCGATCCTTGTGAAACCCTACATTTCAGCAGTGTAATGCACGACCGCATGTTGCAGGTCCTGTACGGACCTTTCTGGATACAGATAGTGTTCGACTGCTGCCCCGGCCAGCACATTCTCCAGATCTCTCACCAACTGAAAACGTCTGGTCAATGGTGGCCGAGCAACTGGCTCGTCACAATACGCCAGTCACTACTCTTGATGAACTGTGGAATCGTGTTAAAGCTGCTTGGACAGCTGTACCTGTACAATGCCCAGGCGTATCAAGGGCGTTATTACGGCCAGAGGTGGTTGTTCTGGGTACTGATTTCTCAGGATCTACGCACACAAATTGCGTGAAAATGTAATCACATGTCAGTTCTAGTATAATATATTTCTACAATGAGTACCCGTTTATCATCTGCATTTCTGCTTGTTGTAGCAATTTCAATGGTTAGTAGTTTAATTAGTGTAAACATGAACATATCTTGTAGAGAGTACGATTTCATGATAAGTTAGATAGCGCAATTTTAAATTCAGCTAGGTCAAATGTGAAGTAAAGATGGAAAAGTAAGGTAGTTCTCTTCATGTTTTTTCTGCATGTTGTTGTCATACGTGGCGCAGTATAGTGTATGTGCCGTTAAGAGGGTGTAAGTTACTTTCTTTTGCGAATTTCAATTATCAACTCATTCAGTTAATGGAACTAATTATAATGTAATTGAAACTGGTATGTAACGTTTGATTTCCAAGTATTTGTGAATTATTCCTCATATTTGTGAAAAATCTCGTATTTTTGGATAAATGTTGCTCATTTCTTATCTGAAAAAGTGGCAACCCTAGTGGTAATGAGATGTTGAGTTCAGGAAGAGGAAGAGGTGTTAGTATTGTGCTATGCGAAGCTTCGGGGTAAGTACTTCTATAAAGGAAGAAAGAAGGAAAAAACATAAAGTGAAGGTGTTATGTGGAGTGTTGGATATTTTATAAATATTATTATTATTATTATTATTATTATTATTATTATTTATTTGTATAACATTTTTTATCAAACCCCTACTCTGTTTTGGCTAAGTAATCCTTCAATGTATAAAATGTATTGCATAACAGGTACTTTTTAGCTGCTTTTTTAAATAAGCGTATTTTTGCAATTTCTTTAATCTTTTTTGGTAATTTATTGTACAGTTTTATTCCTTGGTAGAAAATGCTGTTTTGAGTGTTATGATTATTTTGTCTTGGTAAATATACGTTAAATCTATCTGTTGTTGCATGGTCATGGACAGAGCTGTTTGTGTAGTAGTTATCAATGTTATTTTCGATGTGTACAACTGACTGGTAAATGTAGTCACATGGGTGAATTAAAATTCCCAGTGTTTTGAACAGATCTTTACAATGAGCTCGACTAGTATTTTTGGGCATTATTCTTATGGCTCTTTTCTGGAGTCTGAAAGTTGTGTTCATATTTTGTGCATTTGCTCCTCAAAAAAGAATGCCATAGCGAAGAACTGAGTGTACATATGAATAATATGTAACTAAAAGACACTGCATGTTACACACTGATGATAGGATTCTAAGGGCACAACATGCTGATGACATTCTGTTCGCAAATACTTTCGTGTGTTCATACCACTTCAACTGCGAATCAATATTCATTCCTAGAAATTTTGCATTTTTTACACAGTCTACAGAGGTGCCATCTACATTTAATTTAACATTGTCATTTTCCCTCTTCAAACTGAAATTCATGGAATTAGATTTCTTTATGGTCAATGCCATTTTATTATTTATTGACCAATCATAAACTTCCTTGAGAGTTTCATTTGCTTTCTTGGCATGGAGTTCTCTTGTTTTCTCAGTGACTATAATATTGCTGTCATCAGTGAGGAAGATTTTTTCACCATGAATAACACTACAGGGAAAGTCATTGATATATATCAGGAACAGTATTGGTCCTAATATGCTACCATGCAGAACCCCTATATTAATGTATTTTGGTTCTGATAAGTGTTTTACTAAATGTTTAGATCTATTTGAAGTATGTGTTATCTCTACTCTTTGTACCCTATCTGTTAGGTATGATCGAAACCAGTCATTAGCCACCCCTCTTATTCCTAATGCTTCTAATTTATTTAATAGAATCTTGTGGTCGACTGAATCAAACGCCTTAGAAAGATCCAAAAGTGTGCCTGTGACACACTCATCTTTATCAAGAGCATCAAGTACAACTTTTGTGAATTCTACTATGGCTGACTCCGTATTTTTGCCACTTCGGAAACCAAACTGTGATTTTCTTAAAAGATTTCATTTATTCAGGAAATTCATTAATCTGTCTTTCATAATTGCTTCTATAAGTGGTGGTGAAACTTGGACTGTACGAAAAGCGGAACAGAAGATACTGAAGCATTTGAAATGTGGTGCTACAGAAGGATGTTGAATATTAGATTCACTGATAAGGTAAGGAGTGAGGAGATTCTGCGCGAAAGAAACATAAGGGAAATACTGACAAGACGAAGGGATGGGATGGTAGGACGACTGTTAAAACATTAGGGAATAACTTCCATGGTACTAGACAGAAGTGTATAGAGTAAAATCTGTAGAGAAAGAGAGGGATTGGAATATATCCAGCAAGTAACTGAGGACGTTGGTTGCAGGTGCTACTCTGAGATGAAGAGGTTTTACACAGGGTAGAAATTCGTGGTGGGCCACATCAAACCAACAAGACTGATGACACACTGAATGATGGCCCACATCATCCCAGTCTCTAGGACTCGTTGCGTGTGCAGGTCTGTACTTTAGCAGTGATGGTGTGTCACCCATGGCTTTTTGGACGCTGCTCCAGCAATGTGCCGAGAGTCACCAGGCCGACTCTTGACACAAATTCTCCTTGGCATCTGGTATTCGACAATAAGTCAGTTGTGACCACTCTGATGAAATCACGTCTTAATAGAGGATGCATTCTCATATAGTGTGCTCTTGACTTCCTTCTCCACAGCCGCTTTCGTTTGTTTCTCTTCATCTTATCCGTGGTATATGGATCACAGTCCAATGGAAGGTGGGACACTGATCCTTAAGAGTTCAGGTATGACCATCGCCTTTGTGATGACATTTGGAAGAGGTTGTAGGTTCGCTATTCATTTTTCAGCAGCATCACACCTGATACCGCCCTGAGGTTGTCTCTTTATGCAGCGCTGAGCTCCGGGTTCCGTGACGGAATGGCGCCTTGCGCATGAAAAGGAAATGAAAGAGACAGCGCATGCACTGGACGGGGAGAATGCTGCTACGGACCAGGACGTAGGTGGAATGACGCCATGTGAAGGTAGTACGCAGGACGGGGCAATTTTCAAAAGGCGGCTTGCTGTTCGGTGTATAAGGAAGGCTTCCTAGAGGAATTCACAGAGATTGTCAGTGGTGGAGGTGTGTCTTGGGGCGATCCAGAAAGTGTGAGTACTGTCTATTCCTGTTGCTCATCTACAGGTGCGTCAGCACATATGGATATCTGTTTCAGAAATGGTGAGCATTGTTGTTAAGTTGTGCTCCAAATTTCTTGACAGTGTGATAACTGGACATCAGTAATGTGTGGTTGTGAATCGACCTGCTAAATTACTTTGCTGACATTCCATCCTTGCCAGTAGTTAAAGTGTGCTAAGTCTGAGTTGCGACCTATTGCAGCTTATTAATGATTTAGACCTCTAAAGGCGGTTCTTTATCGAAGTCCATTCAGTGGCATTGTTCGTTAAGTTTTTAAAGGTGCAGCGCTTTTCACCACATCTCTGAATACTGTCTCGATTTTTTCAAAGAAGTTTAATGCTAGTTGTAGAGTAAGCTGTTTGCTTTTGTGCCATGAATGATTGCATTTCTCGGGTAAAGAATGCTCACATTTGTAGAGACAAGAAACTCGCCACTGGCAGAATTAACTGTGAAGCATTTCTTTTCATGCACTTGGCAGCTGTAATTAATGTCCACATTTGAGGCAAAGTCTAAGTGCAAGACATTTGAATATGCAACCCTCCAGTAATTTTAACTGTGAGTAGTGGATCAAAGACACCTTCAGCGAATTTTGTTAGTGCAAATTGCCTACATTAGGGACAGATATGCACTCAGGGGCAAACCCATTGTTCTCCTTTGATTGAAAGGTCATTAACCTATTGTTCTCCTTTGATTGACAGGTCTTTAACCTATCGTTCTGCTAAGAGAATCTTTCCTTTTCACTGACAGGTCCTTAACGTATTCTTCTGCTAACAGGATCCTTCCTTTTGATTGACAGGTCCTTAACCTATTGTTCCCACAGCCCTGCCCACCACCTGACCCCTTAGAAAAACTCCAATCCACGTCCTCCCCCTCGCTACTACAGGTACATTTTCAGGTCCTGCAGATTGGAATAGGGTCTCCCACTCTCATTAGTGACTACCAAAAAAATCAATCACTTAATGAACCTCTCCCCATCTGATAAAACCCTTCCCTCCCCTACACTTTCACCACCCCCTTCAACTTCCCCCTCCCCTCAGCCCTCCCTTCCACCTCACCTTCCTCAAAAAATGGCAGTAAGTTCAAAATTTGGTGGGAATAAAAAGGT
The DNA here is from genome assembly GCF_021461385.2 of Schistocerca piceifrons. Classification (NCBI taxonomy): domain Eukaryota; kingdom Metazoa; phylum Arthropoda; class Insecta; order Orthoptera; family Acrididae; genus Schistocerca; species Schistocerca piceifrons. Next base: position 373,405,638 of record NC_060142.1, read on the forward strand.
CAGTCGGGTTACCACCACTAACCTAAGCCGCTCCCCTACCCCTCACTGCCCCCAAAAATGGCAGAAAGCTCAAATTTTGCAGGAGAAAAAGGTCAACTGGGTACCTCCACTAACCTAAGTCATCTGACCGCCACCTCTTCCTTGGAATTGGTGGGGAAAGAACTCAGCCTGTGCTGGATAGGATGGATGTAAGCCTTTATTTTACAGGCAGCCTTTATTTAAACAATTTGAGGCAGTAGCTCCATCCAGTGTGTTCACCATGAGGTCTATAGTCCAACTGACCTAGTACATAGTACCGCCACCAGAGGGCGCTTTCATCCCATGGCGGTCTGGGGGAATAATGGCGGGAAAATGACTACGCCTGCGCTGGGCTGCTGGAGAGAGGAACGAGTGTATTTTATTTATTTGGGAATAATTTATTTAGTCATGGATTACTCATAGTGCTCTAACGTGTGTGGTGTCACAAACACAGCCTACAGACCTGGAAACAAGTCGTTATCTACCAAAATAATGCAATACACAGCATACAGACCTGCAAACTACGTGTAAATCACCAAAATAATGCAGTACACTTATGTACAGACACTAAAACAACTCGTAAATTGTCAAAATAATGCTTGTATAATGCCTTGCAAACACGCTTGCTAATTGTAAACTGTCGAAATAATGCGTTGCACAGCCTACAGACGAGCAAACTAAGAATAAGTCACCAAAATATTGCAGTACACTGATGTGCAGACATGAAAACAACTCATAAATTTTCAAAATAACGCATGTAAACCGCATTGCAGACACGCTCACTAATTCTAAGCTGTAAAAATAATCCAGTACATAGCCTACAGACCTGCAAACGACTCATAAATCACCAAAATATTGCATATATAATGCTCTGCCAACATGCTCACAACTCTTAAACAGCTGAAAATAATGTAGTGCGCAAACACCCAGTGCACATAAAGAACACTTTCGAACCATCGCCAACAACGACGTATTAGCAACCAGTTCCAATATGTTCACCACTGCTGGCATGATACATCTCTACCTGCGGATACTGACGTCACACGGCTATCTAAATAAGAGACAAGTCGACTTCTCGGAAATTGTGAAGCGTTGCAGTAATAGTAAATGGTTGCTTTTGTAGAAGCTTTCGTGATGTCTCAGCTGGTCTGCATGGAAATTCTTCTCCTAACAGTACCTGTTTACGAAAATACCACAGAATAATGCTGAATGCATTCCTCCTGATGGTCCTAACGTGGCACGTCGTCCATCACGTGGTACCCTTCGTGGAAATCGTTATGCCCTGCTTTCAAGAAACATCTCCAAAATGCAGACGTTCTCACTGATATATATATATGTACTGGCATAAGGGATTTCTAGTAAATGAATGGGGCATTATGCTTGGCTCTTACTGAATTTACCCCCCAAATTACGGATGCTGCCTGTGTGGGAGCACTGTCCACCTTTTTCTTCCTGCAGACTAGATTTTCAGAGGCAAAACTATTTTGTACAGATCGCCATACTGCGCTGACTGTTAAACCATACAAGAGTGACTTACAATTCGTTAAGTAGAGAAAGACTCTTACTAAATTACCCGGTTCTTCCAGTGAAAGAAGCTTGAATATTAGGGCGTGAAACCTATCTCCAAACCAGTAATATATCACCGTGTAAAGTATTGATGTAGTAAACAGACAATTCGTATCCTGCGCCGTACAAAATCGACTCTTTTGCATCATTCATGTAGCTATCGACCGCCAGACAGTCGTCAATACACTGCAAAGACAGGCAGCAACATATACACTCCTCGTAGCACTAGATTTTTTCAGGGAGGTCAGGTGGTCACATCAAAAAAGTTCAAAGAAGGGTGACTCTTTTTATATTATAGCGAAATAGGGGAGATAGTGCCACAGACAAAACGAAGGATGAAACCAGAATTTGCAACTCCATCATGCCACCACTAGGTATTTCTCTAGTATTTGTAACACACTCTGTCTCGATGGCATGTCAGAGATTCTGCGATATATCCACTGGGTTATAGGCGAAGGTTGATTGAGAAGGATCACAAACAGTAGATGGTGTGCTGATTGACATCATAAAAAATGTACACTAGCTTTACAGATCTCTAGTGCTATGCTTTCTGGTGGATATGATATCTGGGATTTGGAATCAAGTCTTTCAATTCAACCACATAACTGCATTAGATATATGGAGATGTCCTTTAATGATTACCGCCACTAGCGAATCATATTTATGGCACTCTCATATCCTGAAACGAGTCTCCTTTTTCGATTATCAGCTACAGTAAAATTTTAGATAGTCCCTATGTACCTTGAAACTGGTGCTATTTAGGCAGCTTTGTGCATGTGATCGTTCCGATATAAGTAGGAACTGAGCAGAAGTCGAAGGGAGCTGTATCTACCACCTTCTGCAACCCATGTAGAAACAGAATGACATGAGTTAGTGTGACAGGACCGTGTTTTGACCATTCAGTGGAAATGGGAACAAGTAGTTGTGGCTCTGCCAACAGTGTACAGTGTGTAAGGTCAGCGCAAAATGAGGCCTGCTCTTGTAACACTAGATAATATAAAAAACAGTACAGGAACTGGGAGAAGGACGAGGATTTTGTTACTGCAGTGTGGTGCATCCCCAAACTACATATAGATACTGCAGTCCAAAGCAGATCCGCATCCCTCAGGCCCCACCCACATCTATCATCCCAACATGCTACCATCATTATTCAGTACCATTAAACAGAGAAAAATAAAGAATTACAAAAGTTCCACTAACTTCATTCAATAGAGAACTCCATATGATTTTTACTGCATCTCTCTCCTCCCATACGTCAAAAACAAATACCGTGTGCATGCAGGCATCGAGCACATGTGACATTCCTATTAAATTTACAGGAATTGATCCATTGCACGGACCAGTGTAAAGTTGTGTCTCCTGTACTGCAGCAGGATGACCATATCCCACAAACTATACTGTAAGCCGCCAGAGAGGTCCCTGTGACCCTGTGTTGTTGTTTGAAACATTGTTCCTTCTACTGTAACACTCTTCGTACACTACCACGCATTTGTTTTTTCCACCATGACTTCGATGTCTTTGGCAGGTTCTAAACTGACATTAACACGTTCTGATTCATTGCTTCTCACAGAAAACTAGATGTCATAAGGTGTAAATAATGTTGTTACCGTTGATACCATAACACACCACACACACTGGATGATTTTAAATAAAACACACAATTACAACTTTAAAAACTGGAAGAGTATGGTGGCATTGTGTTGCTTTTCCAAATTGCAGTCCGAAGGTGATTGGCGACCTCATCTGTCACAGTGACATAATAGCTGCTGGCTCCACATCCCATTTCGACTGACACTATGTGGAAACCAACAGCGTACCAGCGAATTGATGGGATGGAAAATACACCATCGATGTACTTGAATAATAAGCATCACAGTATACTGAGAACAACTTTAGCAGTTACACTGTCTTTTATTTAAAATCATCCAGTGTGTGTGGTGTGTTATGGTATCAACGGAAACAACATGATTTACACCATTTGACGTCTAGTTTTCTGTGAGAATCAATGGATCAGAACATGTTAATGTCAGTTTAGAACCTGCCAAAGACATCGAAGTCGTGGTGAAAAAAACAAATGCGTGGTAGTGTACAAAGAGTGTTACAGTAGAAGAAACAATGTTTCAAACAACAACACAGGGTCACAGGGACCTCTCTGGCGGCTTACAGTATAGTTTGTGGGATACGGTCATCCTGCTGCAGTACAGGAGACACAACTTTACACTGGTCCGTGCAATGGATCAATTCCTGTAAATTTAATAGGAATGTCACATGTGCTCGATGCCTGCATGCACACGGTATTTGTTTTTGACGTATGGGAGGAGAGAGATGCAGTAAAAATCTTATGGAGTTCTCTATCGGATGAAGTTAGTGGAACTTTTGTAGTTCTCTATTTGGAGACGCACCACACTGCAGTAGCAAAATCCTCGTCCTTCTCCCAGTTCCTGTACTGTTTTTTATATTATCTAGTGTTACAAGAGCAGGCTTCGTTTTGCGCTGACTTTACACACCGTACATTGTTGGCAGAGCCACGACTACTTGTTCCCATTTCCACTGAATGGTCAAAACACGGTCCTGTCACACTAACTCATGTCATTCTGTTTCTACATGGGTTGCAGAAGGTGGTAGATACAGCTCCCTTCGACTTCTGCTCAGTTCCTACTTATATCGGAGCGATCACATGCACAAAGCTGCCTAAATAGCACCAGTTTCAAGGGACATAGGGACTATCTAAAATTTTACTGTAGCTGATAATCGAAAAAGGAGACTCGTTTCAGGATATGAGAGTGCCATAAATATGATTCGCTAGTGGCGGTAATCATTAAAGGACTTCTCCATATATCCAACGCAATTATGTGGTTGAATTGAAAGACTTGAATCCAAATCCCAGACATAATTTCTACTGGAAAGCATAGCACTAGAGATCTGTAAAGCTAGTGTACATTTTTTATGATGTCAATCAGCACACCATCTACTGTTTGTGATCCTTCTCAATCAGCCTTCGCCTAAAACCCAGTGGATATATCGCAGAACCTCCGACAGGGCATCAAGACAGCCTGTGCTACAATTGCTAGAGAAATACCTAGTGGTGGCATGATGGAGTTGCAAATACTGGTTTCATCCCTCGTTCCTTACCAGAATCACTTTCTGAATTCGGTGATCTTTTCAAGAGGTTGCACTGTCGGCGACATATAACCCCATTGTTGGTGTGATAATGTACACTCCGGCGATCAACGTCTATATTCAGTGTCGTGGTATTTGTCTTGAATAACCACTACATTCAGAGGTAATGCAATGCCTCGATTTACAAAGCCAGTATAGCTTTTAACATGGGTACTTGTGTGCACCTGTAGAAGCAAGACTGCTTGTGATAGTACTGTGGTCGTTGCAATTGTGTTTTTTTAACATTTGTCGGTTTGTAATACGACTACGCCACTCTTTCTGAGACATAGTGGTACCACTCGTAAGAAAACTTACGAGACATGTCCACCCATCGCTGATTTTCTCTGAGTATTATCTAATATTGCCAGCAATCAGCTATTGGCGAAGTATTGTACTTAGTAGTAGCGGATGCGTGATAAGTTCGCCTTGAGCATCACGCTTATAAAGTATGTATGTATATATATATATATATATATATATATATATATATATATATATATATGTGTGTGTGTGTGTGTGTGTGTATGTGTTCTGATATGTGCTAATGAAATGACATTGTCAAGTCGTAAGGATGGTATGCATTTGACTTGGAATACTGTGACAGGAAAGGGAAGAGAATGTCAAGATGTAAGAATGGTACAGACATTACTAATACCAGGGCCACAGCCATCAGCAGGATGTATTCACGACACTTTGCTCATTGTCAAAAGTCGTCCAATTGAGACTGCGATCATAATATTTAATTATAAGTACAGTGATAAAATATATGTAGCTGGTGACCTGTGGTGGGAATGATTAACGTTTCTGGCTAACGGTCAGAGCTGTAGGAATGGTGAGACCTGTTGGGAAGCAGGAATGTAGCTGACTTAACTGTGTCGTTCTCTAGACAACTGAATAGCGAACTAATACTCAGTATGTGTTGGAGAGTTTTCGTGATCGCATGGAAATTTGAATTGATTCAATGTGGACGTGTGTTTGCGCTGGTCCATAATTCCCTCCCAAGTAAATTGTCCAGCTGACTGCTTCTGCACATATAGCGCCTTTATTTAGTTGAGAGAACATCGATTGTAGTGTGTGCATCTAGCAGGTGAAATACAGATGGAAGACATGTTTGCTGGTTCTGTAGACAAGAGAAATATCTTAGCTGACTTTGTAAAGTATAAGAATGATTTGGGATCTGTTACATCACCGACATTGGTATTCACGATTGGAAATATCAGTTTATTTTTGTTTAAGTTATCACGTAAAGGTCTTTGCAGAGATGATTAGTTTCTAGATACTCAGTGGTTTACATCACGCTACACCTCGCTAAAGTTTCAGGTTTCTAGAGAAATATTTTTCAATCTATATCTTCGGAATTATACTGTGCAAGCGACACTACTGCTATGCAAGTGTTATTGCTGGGTGCATTCAGGTTTCTAGAGAAATATTTTTCAATCTATATCTTCGGAATTATACTGTGCAAGCGACACTATTGCTATGCAAGTGTTATTGCTGTGTGCTTTATATCGAGACGCATCGTGTAAATGGTATGATGTACAGGCAAATCATGTGAAATTAGATATTTTCTTGTAATCCCAGAGTCAGGAGGTGGTGTAGAAAGCAAGCAAGCATGCAGGTCAGGGCCAGTAACAGTAACATCTTTGTGTCAATGGGAAACGAGCCCATATTTGCACAACAGTTCAGAGAGTGACTTCGGTCCGCTGCGGGCGCTCTGGTCACACATCGAGAGTGGGTGACACCTACACCTACATCTACATGATCACTCTGCTATTCACAATTTAGTGTCTGGCAGAGGGTTCAATGAACCACCATTAAACTGTGTCTACCGTCCCAGTCTCTAATGGTGCTCAGGAAAAACGGGCAGTTGAATTTTTCAGTACAAGCCATGATTTCTCTTATTTTATCATGGTGATCATTTCTCCCTATGTAGGTAGGTGCTAACAGAATGTTTTCGCAATCGGAGGAGAAATCTGGTGATTGAAATTTCATGAGAAGATCCCGTTACAACGAAAAATGCCTTTGTTTTAATGATTACCACTCCAATTCATGTATCATGTCTGTGGCACTATCTCCCCTATTTTGCGATAATACAAAACGAGCCGCCCTTCTTTGAACTTTTCCAATGTGACTGCCTGACCACCCAGGAAATATCTACTGTTGCAAGGAGTATATATGATGCTGTCTGCCTTCGCGGTGTATGTAGAAGTGTCTGGTGTTCGATAGCTATATGAATGATGCAAAAGAGTCGATTTTGTATGGCGCAGGATACGAATTGTATGTTTACTACAGTGGCACAGTATGCAGTGATATATTGTCAGGTTGGAGATCGGTTTCACTCTCTAATATTCAAGCTTCTGTCTTCCCTGGAAGAACAGTATAATTGATTAAGAGTCTATCCATATTCGACGATCTGTAGGTCACTTTTGCATGGTTTAACTTTCAGTGCAAATGGCGATCTGTACAAAATAGTTTTGCAGCTGAAAGTCTTGTCTAGAGGAAGTGGACAGTGCTTCCACACTGGCAGCATCAATAATTTGGCGGGTAAACTCAGTAAGAGCCGAGCATAATGCCCCATTCATTCACAAGACATCCCTTGTGCCAGTACATAGGAGCCTCTATATATCAATGAGAACATTCGCGTTTCTGAGGTGTTTGTTGATAGCAGGCCATAACGATTTCCAGGAAGGGACCATCAGGAGGAATGCATTCAGCTTTATTCTGCGCTATTTTCGTAAACAGGTTCCATTAGGGAAAGAATTTACATGCAAACAAGCTTGGACATCACAAAAGCTCCTACAAAAGCAGCTGTTTACTATTTCCACAACAGTTTAAAATTTCCGAGAGTTCAACTTGGCTCTTAATTAGATAGCCATGTGACATCAGTATCCACAGGTAGAGCGGTATCATGCCAACAATGGTGAACATGTGTGCGCGGCCTGCAGACATAGAAATGTGACGTAAGTAAAACACTTGAAGACTTCTAAATTTATACCCGAAAATAGACACGACTTTCACTTGCTTGCTGTATGTGGCAGCGGCGTGAGAACGATGGCTTGCTCTCTGGCGCTGGCTTGCGTCTGCCTGGCCCTGCAAAGCACATGTGCGCATTGGAAGAGTTCGCTAATATGTCGCGGTTGATGATAGCTCGAATGCATTCTTTATGTGCACTGAGTGTTGTGCACTACATTATTTTTGGCTGCTTAAGAGTTGCGAGTGTATTGGCAGAGCGTTATATATGCATTATTTCCATGCTTTTAGAGTAGTTTGCAGGTCTGTATGCTGTCTACTGCATTATTTCGGTAGTTTATGAGGAGTTTCCAGGTCTGTAGGCTGTGTACTGTGACCCCACGTATGTTAGAACACCATGTGTAATCCATCCCTAAATAAACTGTTCTGAAATAAATAAAGTACACTCCTTCCTCTCTCCAGCAGCCCAGTGCAGGCGTAGTCATTTTCCCGCCATAACTTCCCCACACTGCCATGGGATGAAAGTACCCTCTGGTGGCAGTACTATGTAGTATATCAGTTGGACTCCAGACCTCATGGTGAACACACTGGATGGAGCTACTGCCCCAAATTGTTTAAATAAAGACTGCCTGCAAAATAAAGACTTACATCCATCCTATCCAGTACAGGCTGAGTCCCTACCCCACCAGTTCTAAGGAAGAGGTGGCTGTCTGATGACTTACATTAGTGGAGGTAGCCCAAGTGATCTATTTGCCTGCCATTTTCTCAGGTTAGTGGAGGTGCCCAATTGACACCAAAATTTGAACTTCCTGCCATTTTCTGGGGGAGGTGAGGAGGAGGGGAGGGGAAAGGATTTATCAGATGAGGAGAGGTTAATTGATCAATTTAATTGTTGGTCCACTGCTAATGTGCACTAAGGGAATATGTTAACTGTAGTTGTTTGGTTAGAAGACAAGGTTGTGGGGCCCATATGTATATGTTTTAGCTTTGTGCCTATTAATAGTTATGAGCCTTCAACCTGGTTGGCGTTTCTTTGTTATAGAAAGTGTATTTTCATCTTGTTATGTCCCAGTTCTGTAATGAGACGGCCTGTTTTGGGCTACCTGAGTCTCAGCAGTGCCGACCGCTTGCTGGGCCAGCGTGTATTTGATGTTATTGCAGGGTTTTTAAACTGTGTAATGGATTCACCTTCATTGTTTTGTGAGATATTAAGAGGTTTGCCCATGGTGCTTTTTCTGTGTGTATTTTTTTAACAATGCTTGCTAATTTTGGATTTGAAAATAAATATTAACCTTTGGATCTTTAATATAAAGCATTTGTGTAAAGGTTTAACTAAACAGTATTGGTATTGGCCCCCTGACGTATCTGATGATTACTGTGTTGCCTCATCATAAAGGATTAATTAATTAATTAGTATATGTGTCTTCATATCAGGATGTATTGTTTTAAAGCTGTTAATGACTTGTCGTTTTCTCTGATATATATGCTGTTTCACTTATTTGCTAGACTGCAAGCAATAATTGCTGTGAGAAATAGCATTTTTGTGTTTATTCTGTTCACTCTGTGGTTTCCGCTCTCGGATCCCAATTTCCTCTTAAAGCATTTGAAAATAGTTCCTGCCAAAAGAACAGAATCAGATTGCTTACTTGTTTCCGCTCTATGGCCTGTACTCTGTTGAGGTTCTGAAAATTGTAGTAGTCATTCCTGTTCGATCAGTACACAGCTGTTCTCTTCCGTATTTGTAGGTCACTTGAATGTATTACATGTATCATATAAAGTGCCGAAACTGATACAATTTCTCGTTGCACTCTGTGTATTGTTTGCTCTGGCGTTGCCAGCACCTGTCTGTAAAATTACTTCGTGACACAGACGAATTATTTGTATTGGTGGCTTACAATCGCGTCGAGTTAAGCTCATTATCTTTGCATGAATTTTCTGATCCTCTTGTTCACTTCTTGTATATGAGAGGTGAAGCTGATTCAGTCGTCCCAAAAGCTGCAAAATATCTGGATACAAGCGTTAATCCTCAACGGAGTCTTTCAACAGAAAGTATTTGTGCTAATAACATTACTCCTTGGTGCCAATCGTTGCTAAACACTGATACGAATTATTTAGAGAAGAATGGAATGAGTGGTAGAAGTCCACTTCTGGGAAGATCAGTTTTGGATCTGGAGAAATATAGGCAATGCTGATTCTATGACTTCTCTTAGAAGACAGATTGAAGGAAGGTTAACCTATTTTTATGATTTTCGTAGATTTATAAGAAGCTGTTGACAAAGCTGACTAGAATACATTCTTTCAAATTCTGAAGATGGCAGACATAAAGCACAGTGACTGAAAGTTTATTTAGAAATTGTAAGACAACTAGACTGAAATCGTAGGCAATGAAAGGGAAGCAGTAATCGAGAAGGAACTGGGAGACGGTTGTAGCCTATCAATACATGAACAAACAGTAAAGGGAACCAAGTAAAAAGTAGGAATAAAATTGAGATTCTGGAAGAAGAAATAATGACTTTGATGTTTATTGACGTTACTCTTTTATAGAAGGTAAAGAAGATCAACTCAGCCGAAAGACAATGTCTTGAAAACAGTTTATAAGATGGACATCAACAAAGCAAAACTAGATTGATGGAATGTAGTCGGTTTAAATCGGACGATGCTGAGGAAACCATATTAGGAAATGAGACACAAAAAGTAGTAGATGAGTGTTGCTATTTCGGCAGCAAAGTGACTGATGATGGCCAAAGTAGAGAAGATTAAATATGCAGACTGGTAGTAAAAAGAAAAGGATGTCTCAAAAAGTAAAATTCGTTAATATCGAATATAAATTTAATGCTACAAAGACTTTTCTGAAGGTATTTGTCAGGAATGTAGACATGTGCGGAAGTGAAAGGTTGAAGAAAAGCAGTTCAGAAAAGGAAGAGTAGAATCTTTGGAAATATGGTTTTCCTGGAGAATACCAGACAGATATATCGAATACGTTATGAGGGCGTAATGAACCGAAACGAGGGGAAAATGAATTTCTGGCATAATATGACTAAAAGAAGCTACCCTGAGGCACCAAGGAATCGTCAGTTTGGTAATGGAGAGTTTTCTTATGGGGGACGGGGGATATATGCCGTAGGAAACCAAGTCAGGTAGAAGGTTACGGTTTAATGTCCTGTCGACTACCAGATCATTAGGGCAGAGTGCTTGCCGAAGTACGGAATCATCTCAACACTCTCCCTGAGCAACTTAAAGAAATCACGTAAAACCTAAACCTCGGTTACTGTACTGGGATTTGAAAAGCTGTTGTACCGATCACGAGTCCAATGTCGTAACAGTATGCCACTTCGCTTGATAGAGGAAGCCCGAAGCAGGTCGAAATGGATGTACGTTGCAGAAGTTATGTAACGATCGAGAGACTTGTACGGGGCAGACTATTCTAGAGAGCTGCAGCAAACCATTGGTCCTGCGGAAGACCAAAACAACATCTGCACAACTATACTTCAGACTGAATTTTCATACATTGGTAAGGAATTCAGGATGTACAGAACTGTGATTGAATCTTACATAATACACAGTCTATGTACTTTACAAATTTAGCGGGAGCTACTAATCTTACCCTCGCGTAACAGTACATGGAGAACACGTGCGAGAAAGGAGTACAAGGTAAGACGGTCCGCGTTTTTTTAAAACTGAGTCATGACCTCGGCACGTGCGGGCGGCGGAGGCTGCCGACCCGAAGCGTGGACCGTTTGGCACATTTCTGACAGCGTGCAGAAATAAAGGGAAACTTTCGGCGTACCTTAAAGACACACAGCAGCTTACGTTGTTTCGTAATGTCTCCACCGGCAAGAGTAAACGCAACAGTTCGACTGAACTCGCAGTGAAAGTAGAATCAGTAAATTTCATGTGTCTCGTCGGCAGCGCCTGATAAGGACCACATCCTCGTCGCAGCTGCCAGGTCACAGCTTCACTGGTTACAAGGTCCCCGCTCTTCTCCGTCTACCACCATTTGATGAACTTAAGCACCGTGAATATTTCGACAACCGTAAATGTGTGTTAAACTAGCACAGATATCAGCTGCATTAACTGGTCGTAAAAAGATGCAAACTAAAAGAAACAATATATTTAACCTCCACTTTCGAGGCCTATAACATGCTTCGATAGGACATATCATTAAATGACACTCTTAGTACCTTGAGCCCTGTAGAGCCTTTGTTGCGTTGCAGCCTTATGATACACACTCAGATATTCTGGACTCTGGCTTGGCGTGTTGATAGGTATTAGGTGAAGGTGATTCTGGAATCAACTCTGCACTAATTGAAGGAGTGTGTTTGTGTGTGTTTATGTGTGTGTGTGGTGTGTAAGTGCGCGCGCTGTGAGTACGGTTGCGTGTTTTAGCTATCATTTAGAATGTTTAGGGATTTTGTCTTTCTTTACGTCATAAAAACTTGGAACGGATACTACATTTATATTATCTCTCTGTCCGAAAGCTAGTGACGTAAACAGAGTACCCAGCACGGGTGCAATACGTAATCGATTTCAGTCTTACATTAGTGAAGACAAAGAAAGAGAATAACTAAATTGTGCAACTGACAGCTTTGTTCGACAATAGATTTGATGAAGAATCCTTAAAGAATCAATCGATACAACCGTCGGGGTGTAAACCGTAATCTTCCTTTAACCTTTTTCTATCCGATGGGACTTCAGAGTTCCGTCCGTCATAAAGCAGCGTAGAACTGAATACATGCACTGGCATCCTATGGAGACATTTGTGTAACTCTGCTAGAGCACACAAAACCCCTCAGCTGTGATAGTTCAATATCTATGCCCGCAGTAGACAGAAAAAAGTGACAGACTGTTGTACCAATGTGATGTTCACGTCGTCAAAAGATTTTATGGAGCCCACTTATGTGAAATGATAATGTTGTTAGTATTTTGATGTTTATAATCTAGTTTCATCTTGTTTTAGTTGATGTAAACTGATATTACTAATGCAGTACGTAATAACGCAATCAGTTGCAATTAATTTCCTACTTTTGTTTTGCTCTTAAATTTCCCAATGCACTAGTCTGCTTTTAGTTGTTTGGCTAGTATTCTCCTCAAGTATTAAATCCTTTGGTACAGTTTTTCATAGTTTGTGCAGAAAAGGGTTAAGACCTCTCCTATTCGTTACTAACGAACTTAAGCGTTTTGAAAGCCTGTGATGGAATGGTCTCGTATCTCCCCACCTTATAGTGAAACCAGTTCTCAAACAAATCGAAAAACCCGTCTGATAGGTCTAATGCAAGTAAGTAATGACGTCCTTTTAACGATAATTCGTTAACTTTGTACCAACAGCGATAGATTTAAAGACAGTAACCTAAGGCAAAGGCCTCACTCGCTAAGCCTATTAGGAAATTCAGATACTAAATTTCTGGACTTGTCTTTAAGTTACAAAAATGTCTTTAAAGCTTTAACCATATTCGAACTTTCATTCATAAACAAAGATCTAAAATTTTTATGCTCTTCACGGACACGTTTATTCACTAGAACGTTAGTAAAACTGTACATAACCATTGAATGAAACTAAGAACGGAATACTGAATTTGTTATTAGTGATATATGTCTATATCGAATCATCCAACTGGACTCAGGAAAACGGGTATCAGCAGAAATTTATCCATGTGGCGTTGGAGGGGAATGGACAAAATTTTAAATTTGGTATTTTTGATACAAATAAATTGTTCAGTTTCGACACTCGGTACTCTGTACCCTATATCCCAAGACGGGAAAAGGGGTGCTCCTTTAGCACAACCACTTTTGTGGACGCCTTTGCTCAGGGTAACAAAGATTTTAATTTTACCAATCGAATTTGGGCCTCATATCTTGTCAACCAACAGGAAATTAGTGAAATTTAAAGCAAAATACCTAATCTCTTGCTGTGATTCTTCATATTATCCACTGAGCCTCTGTCATCATCCTAAAGAAGGGCATCTCTTCTGTCTATAGTTCCAACGTAATTATTGTGCAGCATCAAGTATCCAAAGAAGCACAGAAAATTGTAGCTAAATGTATTTTCACGTTATATGAGGGCTATAGCGTGTCCGCAGTGTAGCAGCTTGACGGGATTCATCTCCACCTTTACAACGAAGGCAAAACTCATCGACTTGTGACATCCCCTTTTGTTCATGCTGTTTACATTACTCATAGAAAGCGTCATAAGTAATCAGAAAACGTTCAAGGCTAATAGCTTTCACTGTATAGTACAGAAAACAAAATATTACCTCCACTGCTTTGCCGCAGTGGTAACACCGGTTCCACTCAGATCTCCGAAATTAAGCGTGGTCCGGCTTGGCTACCACGTGGATGGGTCACCGTCCGCATCTGTCCCTTCATATCAGCATCCGGAGGATTACATGGTGGTCGGTCAGTACCGTTGGGCCTTCAAGGCCTATTCGGACAGTATTTGTTTGTTTGTTTTAAAAATCCTGTAATTGTTCAACGATATTTGAACGATGGTGATGTGAATTACGTTAAACGGTACTCAGTCAGTATACTGTACTGACCAAACAGTCTTCGCAATGGAGACGAGAACGACAGCTGACGTATGTCTAATTTTGGAACATTAAGTGCAAGGGTCTGTGCGAAATTTATTGTATTTGCAAACGAAACACATCTTACACATGGCGACAGATGTAAAACGCTGTTTCTTCTCAATGCCTGTACTAACGAGTTGGGATTGTGGTCATTAATTCTTGTTTCCTCACGACTGTCTAATGTTGCTCGCGTCACTTTTAGTACCTACCAGGACTGCTTCTACCACACGAGCCTAAGACATGAAATATGACGAGTAAGATGTTCAGGGAAATACAGGAGTAGAGAAATAGTAGTCACTTGTAACGAAATAAATAGGAAATGGAAGGACGCAAAGGCGAAATGGCTACACGAAAATCGTTAAGAAATCGAAAGAGAAATGATTATCGGTTGGATGTACACAAGTCGAATCAGCCTTCAGTGAAATGAGAAGCAAGGACGGTAACATCAAGAGAGAATGGGAATTCCACTAATAAATGTAGTAGATAGATCTAATAGGTGGAAAGAGTACACTGAAGGCCTCTATGAATGAGATGATGTGCCTGATGAGTGTATATAAGAAGAAACAGTACTTTATTTTACAGGTCCGTCTTGATCACACAAACTTTTACACTCCACTATTAACGGTTTCGGCTACTGCCATCTTCAGATCTGTTACAAACAAAAACAGTGTGAAACCAACTAATTTCAGTTTGCACAAGCTATAAATGGACTGGTGCTACATAAGAAAGATGAAGGGTTTACATGATTAACAACCGTGTATACCAGCCATATATACCGTAAAATAATCTGATGGAGTATCAACGTCAAACTAAACGTGTAGGTACATAGTAAGTGATCAGAATGCGTCTGGAATTTATACAGAGAAACTGAGGCCAGCAGAGGGCACTACATCTAGGGTACATGATTAACAGTATCGTAAATGTAATGGTTAAAATGCGGTACATGTAGTCACTAATTAAAATTACTTCACACGGAAAAACGAGTGTCCAACAATGAAACATGTACTGACCTACTATACAAGGAATTAGATCCATACTTACAATCCATGTAAAAAGCGCAAATACTAGTAATGTGAAGCTCCTAGCCTGGCAAGGTAAAACACACAATAGTAAAAAAGCCAGTATAAAAAGTATAACATTAAAAACACATCCATAAAATGAAATCTTCCAGTCTGAGAGATCAATTACATAATTGTAAGGTAATTAACGATACAGTGACTATTAGTTAGAAGTGAAAGATCATCCGGAGTGTGGTCTGAATGGCGACACGTTGTGGCTTCTCTGTACGACGTTCTTGTTTCCCTGCGGTGGAACTTGCACAGGAAGACCCAGTCTCCTCTTCGCTGACGGCCGGTGCACACGACCGCACGCCAATCCACCGGGGGCGCTCGACGATGCTCAAACTAGTACATTTCTGAATACATCACAATAAGCATTTAGGTTAAACTCGTTGTGTTCATTCAACAGTAAGTCCGGTTGCCGTTTTCTGTCTACATAAATCACCATTTCCTCAAGTAGGTTCAATAACTGTCCCTTTGGCGCCCTATGCAACACTTTCATATTATTCTCTATGTTTCTTACCGAATGTTTTTCTTTGTCCAGATGTGTACCGAAAGCGCTCTTATTTTGGTTCTACGTATGCTCTCTAAAACGAGTCTGACCGATATGAAACTTGTCACAGTCTTGGCACCTGATCGTATGTTCACCAGATTACAAATATTTATTGCTGTTGTTGCCAACATTGTGGCGTAGCCTACAACTAATTGTATTTTTCGTTTGTCTTTTGTACTTTTCTTGTCCTACGGGTGGGAAACTGCCCCTAAAGGCGGAATAATCATCAATGATCAACGGCATGAGGATGCAATGGAGACACGTGAAGTGCATCCACAGGACATGCGGCCTGTAATTGAAGAAGTGTCACGATGATCTCTCCATAGGCAAAAGATTTCGGAATATCCCCCATTCGGATCTCCGGGAGGGGACTGCCAAGTAGGAGGTTACCATGAGAAAAATATCGAATAATCAACGGAAGGATAACGTTCTACTAGTCGGGGTGTGGAATGTCATATACTTGAACCTGGTAGGGAAACTAGAAAATCTGAAAATCGAAATGAAAAAGCTCAATATAGGTGTAGCAGGGGTCACTGAGGTGAAGTGGAAAGAAGTCTAGGATTTCTGGTCAGACGAGTATAGGGTAATATTAACAGCAACAGAAAATGGTGTAATAGGAGTGGAATTCGTTACGAATAGGAAGGTAGGGCAGAGAGAGTGTTTTTATGGATGTGTTTTTAATCATATACTTGTTATAATTGCTTTTATACAATTGTTTGTTTTACCTTACTAGGCTAGGAGTTTCACATTATTAGTGTTTGCACTTTTTACATTGATTTTAAGTATGCATCTAATTCCACGTATAGTAGGTCAGACATGTTTCATTGTTAGACTCTCGTTTTGCCGTGTGAAGTAATTTTAATTAATGACTACGCGTACCGCATTTTAACAATTACATTTGCGAGACTGTTAATCATTTACCCTAGATATAGTGCCCTCTGCTGGCCTCAGTTTCTCTGTATAAATTCCAGACTCATTCCGATCATCACCAGCACTTACTACGTACCTACACGTTTAGTTTGACGTTGATACTATATCAGAATATTTTACGATATGTACGGCTGGTATACATGGTTGTTAATCATGTAAACACTTTATGTTTCTTATGTAGCAACAGGCCTTTAGCAGATTTAGCTTTAGCAAACTGATATTGGTTATACACTGTCTTTGTTTGTAACAGATCTGAAGATGGCGGTAGCCGAAACCGTTAACAGTGAAGTGTAAAATTCTGTGTGATCAAGACTGATCTAACAGATCTTTAGATGGCAGCAGCCGAAACCGGTAACAGTGAAGTGTAAAAGTTTTTGGGATCAAGGCTGACCTGTAAAATAAAGTGTCAAAAATATGATCAAGGACTCATTTTCAGACTTTATGTCTTCAATTGAGAACAAACAGTAGTTGATAAGGAAGAGGTAGAAAATCCAGTACTAGAATTCAGAATTTGAAAGATCTTTGGAAGGCTTAAAATCAAATAAGTCAGAAGAAATAGATAACATTCCACCCGAATTTCTAAAATCAATTTGGGAAGATGGCTATTAACGTTGGTGTGTAGAATGTATGAGAATCTCGATATATCATAAGATTTTCGGAAAAACATCGTCCGCACTATTCCGAAGATTGCCAGAGCCGACAAGTGTTGGAATAATCAGCTAAATAGCTCATTCATCCAGTTTTCTGACAAGAATAATATAGAGAAGAATGGAAAAGAAAATTGAGGATTTGTTAGGTGACAATCAGTCTGGCCTTAGGAAATGTAAAGGCTCAAGAGTGGCACTTCTGGCGTTGTAGTTGATTATGAAAGCAACCATGAAGAAAAATCAACACTCGTTCATTGGATTTGTCAACCTGGAGAAAGCATTCGACAATGTAAAATGCTGTTAAGATGGTCAAAATTCTGAGAAAGATAAGTGGAATCTATAGGCAAAGTACTGTGTTATATAATACGTACAAGACGCAGAAGGCAACAATAAGAGTGGGAGACCATGAATGAAGGGTGTAAGACAGAGATGTACTCTTTAGATTATACTGTTCAATCTTTACATCGAAGAAGCAATGACAGGATAAACGAAAAGTTCAAGAATTGTATTAAAATTCAAGATGAAAGGATAAGAAAGATACGACTCGGTGAAAGTGAAGAAGAATTACAGGATCTGCTGAATGAAATGAAGAGCCTAGTGAGTATAGAATGTGGATTGAGAATAAACTGGTAAAAAACAAAAGTAATGACAAGTAGCAGAAGTCAGAATAGTGAGAAGCTTAACGTAAAAGATGGTAATCACGACGTAGACGAAGATAAGGAATTCTGCTATCTTGGAACCAAAATAACCCGTGTTCGACGATGCAAGGAGGACATGAAAAACAGATTAGCACTAGCGAAAAGGACGTTCTTAGCCACAAGAATCCTACCAGAATCAAACATAGGAATTAACTTGAGGGAGAAATTTCTGATATTGTACATTTGGATCACAGCATTGTATTGTAGTGAAACATGTGGTAAAACCGAAACAGAAGAGAATCGATCTATTTGTGATGTGGTGCTACAGAAGAATGTTGAAAAGAGGTGGACTGATAAGATAAGGAATGAGGACGTTACCCGTAGAATCGGCGAGGAAGTAACATACAGAAAACGTGGGCAAGAAGAAGGGATAGGATAATAGGTCATGTGTTAAGACATCAGGGAATAGCTTAAACGGTATTACAGGGAGTTGTAGTGAGTAAAAGCTGTAGTGGAAGACAAAAATATGAATATATCCAGTAAATAATTGAGGACGTAAGTTTCAAATGCAACTATGAGATGAAAAGTTTTACACAGGAGAGGGTCGCATCAAATCAGTCACATGGCTGATGACTAGAAAAAAAGTAGTAATAATGATGGTTTCCAAAACGGCTAACTTGGATAAAGTGTGACAAGAGTGAAGTGGAAAGTAACGTCGCAGATTTAGTCCTAGGGCTCACTTTAATAAACATTCGTCCATTTCTTGTACTTATCTTTTCATGGCACTCATCTGTGTCGTATAGGCCCAGAAGGCAATGCGCTGTGGCCTCGAGTACAATAGCAGCCACCTGATGCAGCATCTACCATACTGGGAGCTTCTTCAATAGCAACACGATTATCTGGGAATTACTGGCCTTCAAGAAGTTTCATTGGCGTTGCAGTATGCGGTAGCATTTAATACATACGCCTAGCCCAGCTGAGCAAGTTATCGGAACTTCTGGACTATGCATTGAAGAGGACCATGCTTCGATCATTTTGTGGGATCACCGACATTTTACTGATGCCACGAGCTCAGAGCCGACGAGCAAGGGCCGCGCGGGATTAGCCGAGCGGTCTAAGGGCGCTGCAGTCAAGGACTGTGAGGCTGGTTCCGGCGGCGGTTCGAGTCCTCCCTCGGGCATGGATGTGTGTGTTTGTGCTTAGGATAATTTAGGTTAAGTAGTGTGTAAGCTTAGGGACTGATGACCTTAGCAGTTAAGTCCCGTAAGATTCCACACACTTCTGAACAACGAGCAAGGCCTGACGACCAAGCCATCAGGCCGCCTTCACCCCGCTACCGTCTCCACGAGGCCGCCTGTCAGGAATCCTGCCACCGCCTCATGGTCCTCCCACAAGCCAGAGCAGCACCGCAGTCGTCGCTCCAGGGTTCCTCTCCCTATGCAACATCAATGTCTGTCACCTTCTTTGGCGCTGTCCGTCAATATTCCTCGGCCTAAAACCAGGAATCTGTCACGCCATCCTGATTCACTAACGATAGACCACTGGAAAGCACTGGTGGAAAGGGAACTTGCCGTGGCTGCCTATTCGAGAAACGCTTCAGCGGCACGTCCACACTGGCGCGCTTGGATCCAAGGTTCAACTCCCATCGCGTTTTCTCTGTTTACTGCAGGTACGCTACGTCACATCACTTTATGGTTAACAATAAAGAACCTTGACAACATTTGACTGCCCTCATCATCGATGTCTCTACCCACCTCATGCAGCCACCCACCAGCACAATGCATTCTTTCCTACACCTTTACTTTTCGTGACACATGAAGAGCTGTTGGAGGCTGAAACGGTTGAATAGCGGAGGAGGCAATGGGAGTGATTCGGCAGCAATGGTATTCAAAACAGGATTACAAGTAGTTGCTGACTTTAAATTGTATGTGTATGTACTGCTGTTCTTGCTGTTCCTCTCTTTTCGGATGAGATGTATCGTACACGTGTGGTCATAGTAGATGAGCTACTGCGAGTGTAAGTGTATAGCTCTGGGAAGCAATCCAGTACTTCCTGAACGAGGTTGCTCAGAGGTGAGCAGATGATGTTGAGTTATGTGAGACAGTGGAGAAGTTACGGTAAGCTGATGTAAAATTACCTAAGGAGCTTTACAGACTGACGGAGGAGAGAAGGAAATGGTCAATTCCTAACGTACCCCTGCCTTTTCCTGGTGCTTGTACTGCCTCATTGGTATTCCTACTTCCCGACAGAGCTGGGGAAGTTATTTTTTATTTATTTGATAATTTGCATACAGCTGCAAAGTTAGGGAACTGGAAAGGCAAGTGGTTAAGTGTAGCTCGGTTTAAGTTAGGAAGGGATGCTAGAACTTCCGTGATGTGTAAGAAGAAGTTACGGGATGCTCTGTCCTTCGACGACTTACAGGTAGGATTAGTAGTGCGTTACAGAAGAAAGAATACATCTAGATTTCATTGGGAACAGCTTAATGGCATTGTTCAAAACTAAGGGGATTCATCACAAATCTTCGTAGATCGTAAGAGGAAGATCAGAATGAATATGTATGGTCTAGGGTTTCCGGCACGGTCCTTCAGAGTGTTTGGTCAGAGGACTGCCTGCCCTCTGTAATAAAAAAAAAAAAAAAAAAAAACGAGGAAAGGACTCAACGATGAGCTTCACAGGCGTCACGTTACGTCGGCCCAGACCAATTGCAGCGAACAATAACAAAAAAAATGAATAAGAAAGAGAGGGAGTACCGTCTTTGATTAATAACCAAAACGCCTTCGGTCCCGGGTTCGAACCACGCCTACGCTTACATTTTGAATAAAACGCATCTGCAATAGTGGCCGGAAAATTTTCGGCATAAGTAGTAACCCTAATTCAATCAACGTCCTTGCCAATGAGGGTGGAGGAGCGCACAGAGGTTCAGGGAACTCTCTGGCCCTTGGGGTATGAAAATGCCCCTAAAGGTGGAAGAGACAGCAATGATCAACGGCAAGAGAATGCCGAAGGCAATGGAAACCACTGCATTAAAGATACGTAATGTGTATCTACAGAACATGTGGCCTGTAATTGAAAACGTGGCGTGATGATTTCTCCATTGGCAAAAGATTCCGCACTAGTCCCTTAGTTGGTTCTCCAGGAGGAGACCGCCACGTGGGAAGTGAATATGAGGAAAAGGTTTAATAACCACCAACGAAAGAATAGAGTTCTACGAGTCGGAGCGTCGAATTTCAGAAAGTCGAACTGGTAGGGAAACTAAAAAACCTGCAAAGAGAAATGCTAAGGCTCACTCTGGATACAGTGGGGACCAGTGAAGTGAAATGGAAAGAAAACAAGGATTTCTAGTCAGATGAGTATAGGGTAATATCAACAGCAACAGAAAAAGATATAACAGTTGCAGGATTCTGTTTGAACAGGGAGGTACGGCAGAGAGTGAGTTTCTGTGAATAGTCCAGTGAAAGCATTGTTCTCACCAGAATCTACAGCATACCAACACCATTAACGATACTTCAGGTATAAACACGGAAGTCGAAGCAGATGATGAAGAGATGGAGAAACTATATGACGATATTGAACGGGTAATTTATTCTGTAAAGAGAGATGAAAATCTAGTAGTCATGAGGGGTTTGAATGCGGTTGTAGGGGAAAGAGTAGGAGGAAGGGTTACGGGAAAATATGGGCTAGGTACTATGAGTGGGAGAGGAGAAGGACTAATTAAGACCTGCAATAAATTTCAACTGATAATAGGGAATACCCTGTTCAAAAATCACAAGAGAAAGACGAATACTTGAAAAAAGCGGGAGATGCGGAAAGATTTCAGTTAAATTACATCATGGTCAGGCAGAGATTCCGCAATCAGACACTGGTTTGTAATATGTACCCATGATCAGATATAGACTCAGTTTATAGTTTAATTGTGGTGAAGACTAGACTAAAGTTTAAGAGACTTGTCAGGAAGAATCAGCGTGCAATGGAGGAGGATGTGGTAGATCTACGGGATGAAGAGGTCGACTTCAAGCTCTCTGAGCTTATAGATACTGCGATAGTGAATAGGCAGTTCATTTGACAGGACTAGACATACCTAAAAAGAGCAATCAAAAAAGTTGGAGAGTAAAACATAAGCTCAAAAAATGTAGATGCGAAGAAACAGTGGGTAACAGAAGAAATACCTCAGTTCATCAATGAAAGAAGGAAGTACAAAAATGTTAAGGAGACTTCAGTAATAAAGAAACATCTGAAATAAATAGGAAATGAAAGAGAAGTTAAGGCGAAATGGCTGCATGAAAAATGTGAAGAAATCAAAAAAGAAATGACTGTCAGAAGGACTGTCTCAGCATATAAAAGAGTCAAAACAACCTTCTATGAAATTAAAAGCCAAATGGAAACATGGACAATATGCAATATGTACGAGAACCAAGAGGGAACAATAAGAGTGGAAGACGGAGGACGAAGTTCTCACATTAAAAAGGGTATAAGACAGAGATGTAGTCTTTCACACCTACTGTAAAATCTATACGTCGAAGAAGGAATGACGGAAATAAAAGAAAGTTTCGAGAGAGGCATTAAAATTCAAGGTGAAAGGGTGTCAGTGACAATATTAACTGATGATGTTGCTACCCTCTGCGAAAGAGAAGAAGATTTTGCTGATGATGTTGCTATACTGAGTGAAATTGAAGGAGAATTATATAATCGAATGGAATGAACAATCTACTGAGTACAGAATGTTGATTGAGAGTAAATCGAAGAATGACGAAAGTAATGAGAAGGAGCAGAAATGAGAACAGCGAGAAACTTAACAATCTGGATTGGTGATCATAAAGCAGATGAAGTTAATGAAGTCTGCTACCTAGGCAGCAAAATAACCAATGATGGATAGACCAAGGAGGACGTTAAAAGCAGATTAGCACTGGAAATAAGGGCTTTACTCTCCAAGAGAGGTCTACAAATATTAAATATAGACTTTAATTTTAGAAATATTTTTCTCAGAACGTGCGTTTGCAGCACAGGATTGTATGGTAGTTGAACACTGACTCTGAGAAAGCTAAAAAAGAAGAGAATCTAAGTATCTGAGATGTTTTGCTTCAAAAGAATGTTGAAAATTAGCTGAACTGATAAGGTAAGGAATGTAGAGGCTCTTCAAAGAATCGGTGAGGAAAGATATATAAGAAAAGCACTGACAGGAGGAAGTGACAGGATGATAGGACATCTGCTAAGACATCACGTAATAACTTATTCTACAAGAGGGTGCTCTAGGGGGGGGGGGGGGGGGAACAGAGATTGGAACACATTTAGCAGGTAATTGAGGACGTTGGTTGAAAGCGCTACTCTGAGTCGAAGAGAGAAAATCGTGGCGGACCGCATCAAACCAGTCAGAAGACTGATAACTGAAAAAAGAAAAGAGATGACTGAGACTGACACTGGCAATAAAGGAATTTTGCAAGAAGCAGAGCAAAGGGTGCTTGATGAATTTGTGCTGAGTTTATTGGCTGACACGTCGTGTAATGCGTACCTGGAATTACTGAGAATATGCACACGTCATATATTGTGCTGTCACGGTCACTTTCAACAGTATTGTAAGAAGTCACGGTGACAAAGCTGTAAGCAGGCTTGGCACTTCATTCAAGAATATCCGCGCTAGCTTCAGCAGATGCAAGGAAGGTGGACTCAGGATAAAGCTCGTACGTACGTTTAACAGGACAGTGCATGATGTGAGGACAGCGCATTACTTCCAGTACGAATCAATGGCAGACTTTTGTTCGAAATGGTTCAAATGGCTCTGAGCACTACGCGACTTAACTTCTAAGGTCATCGGTCTCCTAGAACTTAGAACTACTTAAACCTAACTAACCTAAGGACATCACACACATCCATGCCCGAGGCAGGATTCGAACCTGCGACCGTAGCGGTCGCACGGTTCCAGACTGTAGCGCCTAGAACCGCTCGGCCACCGTGACCAGCGCAGACTTTTGTATAATCGACTATGTAAGCGGGAGATCGTGCAGGTTCTTATTGGATGTGGGGTCACGGCTAACTGTGGCAAGTCACAGTGTATCTGGTGCAATAAATCTGAACACGCAACGTTGTAGCGTTAAGTGGCGTAGATGTGGGTAGTATTGAAGCACTCAGTTTGGCATTATTGTGTTTCCGAGTGGGTGGAGAGACTTCTGGGCTGACGTGGAAATTCTCTCTAATGTGGGAATAAGCTGCAATGTAATACTTAGGCTAGATTTCCTGATTAAACATCATGCTTAAGTTGAGCTGTAAGACAATCAGTCTAGTTTTAGTGCTGAAAGAAACAAACTGTTGTAAGGCGCGTAGGGAAACCAACTGCATGCCACAATGCCTCTTAGACTCGACTCACGGGATATGATACCAAAAGATATAGGGAACGTGATCCGGTGTAGCTGGTTTGACTGTTAGTTCCTCATGTGTTATTGAACCCTTATCAGAAAATGAGTAATTGGGTCATCAACAAAGTTCTATGACAGAAAATTGACAGAAGTTAGGTAGTGCCCATCATTGTAGACAGTATTGTTTTAGAAGTAATACACTGATAGCTACTTTGGATTTAAATTAATTGAATAGAGATTTCATTACAGAGTACTGGAAATGGAGACAGTCTCTCGATTTATTCGCACTAAGGGGGAAGGTGTCGCATTTAGAAGATGGTTATAGAGAGGATATGGATAAGTTATTAGAGGCATACACGGAATTTTTTAGTCCTACTGGACCATTGCCAGTCACACCACTAATACAGCATAGTATTCCCACTAGAAACGAACAAACTGTATTAAGAAAAATATACCAAGCCCCATACCATCTGCATTAACCAGCATCTCAGAAATGGAATTACAGAAAACAGTTTTTAGTCCTTGGGTATCGCCAATAGTCATTGTTCCAAAAAAAAGTCAGATTGCAGTAAATCTTATAGGTTTTTTATTGACTGAAGATATTTAAATCAGTCGACAGTCATGGATGTTGACCCAATGCTTAACATTATAGAGATCTTGGAGAATTACTGGCACTGCCATTACTTTATCACTATAGATTCGCTAAGAGGGTTCGACCTGTAAGAGGAAGCATTCAGCAATCGACCCAGGACGGCGTTCACAGGTCCTACTGGACAATTTCTGTGCTGTCAGGTGCCATTCAGTTTGAAAAGTGCTCCGCCGATTTGTCAGTCCCTCTTAGATTCGGTACTACAGGGTGTTACAAAAAGGTACGGCTAATCTTTCAGGAAACATTCCTCACACACAAATTAAGAAAAGATGTTATGTGGACTTGTGTCTGGAAACGCTTAATTTCCATGTTAGAGCTCATTTTAGTTTGTTCTTCCACCTACGCTCAATGGAGTACGTTATCATGATTTCATACAGTATACTCTACCTGTGCTGCTAGAACATGTGCCTTTACAAGAACGACACAACATGTGGTTCATGCACGATGGAGCTCCTGTACATTTCAGTCGAAGTGTTCGTACGCTTCTCAACAACTGATTCGGTGACCGATGGATTGGTAGAGGCGGACCAATTCCATGGCCTCCACGCTCTCCTGACCTCAACCCTCTTGACTTTCATTTATGGGGGCGTTTGAAAACTCTTGCCTACGCAACCCCGGTACCAAATGTAGGGACTCTTCGTGCTCGTATTGTGGACGGCTGTGATACAATACGCCATTCTCCATGGTTGCATCAGCGCATCAGGGATTCCATGCGACGGAGGGTGGATGCATGTATCCTCGCTAACGGAGGACATTTTGAGCATTTCCTGTAACAAAGTGTTTGAAGTCACGCTGGTACGTTCTGTTGCTGTGTGTTTCCATTCCATGATAAATGTGATTTGAACAGAAGTAATAAAATGAGCTCTAACATGGAAAGTAAGCATTTCCGCACACATGTCCACATAACATATTTTCTTTCTTTGTGTGTGAGGAATGTTTCCTGAAAGTTTGGCCGTACCTTTTTGTAACACCCTGTATATGGTACGAGACCGACACAATGTATTGTAGAGCTGCTCGACAGCAAACTACCTGTGGTATGTTCATGAGACGTCTTTGAACAATTAAGTGCACAGCAACTGACATTTAGCTTAGGAGAGTGTAATTTCTAATTAAAAGAAGTTAGCTATTTGGGCCATAATGGTATGCAAATTCATCCAAAACTTGTACAAGCGCCTAGCACAGGGAAGGAATTACACATTTTTATACAAGAAATGCATTCGCAGTTGCGAATATGGACTACCATCAGTTGTATAATAGATCTATAACAATGAGAGTTTCTGCCGGATCCGGACTTGAACCCGGATTTCCCGCTTATTGTGAGCAGTCCCATCACCATTAGGCTATCCGAGTACGACCCATGGTCACGCCCAAACTTCAATGTGTCGTCAAGCTTGTGTCTATAGTCTGTACTCGCACATCCGTTGTATATATTCCCCACAGGGGCGAAATTTTACATGAAGGTCGCTTGGCCAATATCGGCAGATACATACGATATTCTAGGGCCTGTGTTATTCCAAATTACAATGCAATGTTCCTTCGAACATGCATGCATGCATGAAGGAACATTGCTTCGTAATTCGAATAACACAGGCACTGTATTATCATATTCGTTTTCATTACAGAAGATTGGTTATAAAATTTTCAGATTTGTAAGATCCCTTACACATTTGTTAAAGAAGGGAGTGAAATTTCAATAGAATCCAGATTGGTAGCAGCCTTTCACTATCACAAGCACTTATACTAAAAAAGTGGTTCAAATGGCTCTGAGCACTATGGGACTTAACATCTATGGTTATCAGTCCCCTAGAACTTAGAACTACTTACACCTATCTAACCTAAGAACATCACACAACACCCAGTCATCACGAGGCAGAGAAAATCCCTGACCCCGCCGGGAATCTAACCCAGGAACCCGGCCGCGGGAAGGCAGAACGCTACTGCACGACCACGAGCTGCGGACGCACTTGTACTATCGTGTGATGCCAGCAATCATGTACTAGGTTGTGTATTGAGCCAAGAAGTAGATAAAATAGTTAGCTTATGCTTCTAGGCCGCTCAATAAAACAGAAAAATATCAGCAACAGAAAAGGAAATGCCCAAGTTAATCTAGGGCAACACCTATTTTCGTTGTTACTTGTATGACAATTTTAGGTGATAAGGGTCACTCAGTATTGAAATGGCTAATTAGTCTTAAATATCCTACAAGTCATATGACCTGTTGGGCTTAATGGCTAAGTGAATTTGATTTTGGGGTTGTACATCAATCAGGAAATCGTATAGTAAAGTACACTGACTGAGTCATAAAATACGTTGTGTAGAATGCATTGGTGTAAATGCAGACGAATGGAGCAAAGTTAAAGCTGGCTTGTTAGCAGTTTGCGAAGCAAGTGTGATCCAGCACTTATGATGTGGGCCTCTACAAACAAATAAAATGTTGTCAGTGGATTATTGGAAATTTTATGAACAAGGCCTTCAGAAAAGCTCGTGATTTCACTTTGGCAGGTGATAGTGGGTGACAAGGCATGAAGTGGAAGGTGTGTAAGTGATATGTGGAGCAGTACGTAAAGAACTGTATCCTTTGTGTGCAGAGAGTGTAGTTGAGTCAATTAATTTCGTTATTTAGGTGACGTGAGGCAAACTGACCATTTCAAATGATCGATAAGGAGATGATGCACAAACACCAGTAGGGAATCACTATATGTAAGCTATAACTGATCATTCCCCGTGTTTGGTGTCCATGATCGCTTCATCAGACCAACAGGCAGAAAAGTAATATGTGACCAAGGCACTAACTGTATTTGATTTTATGAAGGAATTATGTCGACTGTTCCAAATTAAAGAGTAATGGACTAGTGTACCACACCTGCAAGCGAATGGGAGGACTGAGACTGTACACACCTAAAATGGCGAGTTATAATGTGAATAGTCATTGTAATGAGTGGGATGCTCTACTCTATAATATGTAGTAAAACTAAAACTAAACTCCTCCCGAACAGGCCATGAAGGTCCAACGGTACCGACCGGCCGCCGTGTCATCCTCAGCCCATAGGCGTCGCTGGATGCGGATATGGAGGGGCGTGTGGTGAGCACACCACTCTCCTGTATGGGCGGGAGATCTACAGAAACATCAGGCAGCTCGAGTCATTGAGGCTGAAAAGAGGTATGTCAGTTTCCGAGACCGGAGCCGCTACTTCTCAATCAAGTAGCTCCTCAGTTTGCCTCTCAAGGACTGAGTGCACCCCGCTAGCCAACAGCGCTCGGCAGCCCGGACGGTCACCCATCCAAGTTCTAGCCCAGCCCGACAGCGCTTAATTTCGGTGATCTGACGGCAACCGGTGTTACCACTACAACAAGGCTGTTGGTCTATAATATGTGGTAGCAACCTAAAATTCACCATATGAAGTTGCTTTTCGCCAGTACATGCCCTCTACTTTCGAATTACGCAAACTGCCCCCTGATGAAGATCTAGCATATGTTCGAAATTTTGCTGAGACATTACAGTTACCAAGTTAACAAAAGTGGATACAAAACTCTGGAAGGGCGGGAAGGCACCTACAACAGAAAAGTTGAACTGACCACATACAACATTAGGCAATAGTTAATGTTAAATAACACAAGGGAAAACAAAGAAGTACGTTTCACATTACCAAGGACCATATCAGCTAGTTGCTTAATATCAAACTGCAACTTCCGACCTGCACCACATTTGTGCATTTAGGACGGATTTTCCTGCATAAGGGCACCATGTAAGCACTGCCTCAATTTCTGGTAACTCCTTCAGATTGGGTAAGAAAAATTGGTGAGAAAAAAGAGAAAATAAGTAAGGTCAGGCAAGTGAAGCAGGATATCCTTATGGTTACTCCAACCCATTCATACGCCTTGACATCGCGATTGGCCTTGTGTGCTAATTCAAGGCGCCATACGTTAATGAATGATTTGTAGTTTTCATATTAGTTGTTAGAGATATGTGAGTGCCTATGTTTTGGTTACGTTTATGATTTGTTAGTACCGAATCATATAGGGTGTTGCATTTATGAGAGAGGCTCGTTAGTGAGTGCAAATGAGACAGTTTATTTATTGTAAAAAGTTAAAGGAATTTTAGGGGGAAATGTTTATTCGTGGTGTTGTAATGGTCGTGGAACATTAGCTTGTAGGAAAACGCTGATGTTGTGTGGTCCAGTATCTCGGTTATTTTGTTAAATGATTTAGACAAGGTATCGGCATTGAGAGAAGAGTGGCAATTCACTCTCAGTAATGAGATGTTTCAAGACATCCACATGAGCACTACAAGGAATCCACTGAATTTCAGTCACATGATGTGTCACACAGATCTAAAGGCTGCAAAATCAACTAAATTCTTGGTTACTACGGTTACGAGTAACTTAAACTGGAACGATCACATACATAATGTTGTAGGAAAGCAAACCAAAGACTGTGATTCGTTGGCAAAACACGTAGAAAATGCAACGGGTTTACTAAAGATACTGCTTGTCTCCCCTCTTCTTGGGTACTGCTGTGTGGTGTGGAATCCGTATCAGCTAGGATTGATGGAGGACATCGAAGAAGTTCAAAGAAGCGCAGCTCGTATTGTACTGTCGCGAAGTAGGGGAGACAGTGCCATGGATATGATACACGAATTGGCGTGAGAATCATTAAAACGAAAGTGTTTTACGCTGCGGCCGGCCCTTCCCATGAAATTTTATTCACTAACTTTCTCTTCAGAGTGTGAAAATAATTTGTTGGCGCGTACGTACGTTGGGAGAAACAATCATCACAATAAAATAAGAGAAACCAGAGCTCGCAAAGAAAGATGTAATTGTTCGTTTTTCCTGACCACTGTTTGAGAGCGGAACGGTAAAGAAATAGCTTGAAGGTGATTCAATGAACTTTCTGCCAGGCACTTAATTTTGAATCGCCGAGAAATAAAGTAGATGTAGACGTAGATTTGTGCAGATGCGTAAAAGGAAGTGGGTTTCATTCTGCGCGAGTGTGTATGCAGATCTGTATAGCTTTTGGTATTTGGCTTCACGGTTAAAGATTCTTTATTTTTGCATCCCTCCTGGAAGGCGGCGCGTGGGTCTGCTCCTGAAAGCCGGCCGCGGTGGTCTAGCGGTTCTAGGCGCTCAGTCCGGAACCGCGTGACTGCTACGGTCGCAGGTTCGAATCCTGCCTCGGGCATGGATGTGTGTGATGTCCTTAGGTTAGTTAAGTTTAAGTAGTTCTAAGTTCTAGGGGACTGATGACCACAGATGTTAAGTCCCATAGTGCTCAGAGCCATTTTTTGCTCCTGAAAAATTGAAAGGTTGGCCGAATGAAGGAAGCGAGTAGGAGCAGGTGAGGTAAACCACGTCGGTACTGCAAGTAAGTAAAAGTGGTCTACTGGTTCATGAATATAAAGAGAAGCATATATAACTTTTTACAGATGAGCACGCAGATGAGAAGCCTTAGACCCTCGTAAGTAGTGCAAAGTCTCTATATGAAGTGAAGCTGAAGTGAAGTGTCCCGACCGTCTGTTCTTGATCAAATGGGCTGAATCTGGAGCGGAGCTCGTAGATCTGGACAGCGCCGGCTAGAGGGCGCTGTCGTCGGTGTCGGTGTCGTACTCGTAGTGCCAACCTAAGAACTTGCACCTACGCCGTGGCATCGTAGCTATCGATACCACATTTATAACGGCTCATTTTCCTCATTTGGGGTACCATAGGGGCCTGTGATCTAGTGTCCTGAGGTGTCAACTACAAATCGAACTGGAATCTTTCACAAGGCAGAGTCGCATTGACTATTCTCAGTGGCAAACTTGTCAGTCGTCGTTTACACTTGCTATGAACAAGGTCATTTCGATGGTGCTCAGAGATTCCAACTGCAGGGCCAAGGGATGTTGGTTAATGGCACACCATGCGAAAATTCAAACCCTACCGAACTGTTACTTATGACCATCACCGGAAACGCAGCCCCTCAGCGACACAATTTCGCGAATAATACACGGCTGGCGCCGTTTCCCGCTTCCCGTTTTCCACTTCTTCCGATCATGTCAGTCTCCTTTTTTAGTCGCCAGGCATCCATCGCGTACCGCTTCACGGACCTCTATACAACACCTTCCGCTAGTTCGTATATGTTTTTTCGCTGGGGTCCACAGGCACACTTTCTTTGGCCATCGGCTATCATCCATCCTTTCCAAATGTCCATACCATTTTAGGCGTCTCATTTTTATGGTGTCTATTACTGATTTATAGACGCTCATAACCTCTTTTATGTTGATATTTGGTTGCAATACCCCCTGAAGATGCCACAACTTCGTCTCCAAAAGGTCGTCTATAGTGCAAGCAGCATGATTCTCTGACACTTGTTTATTACCCACGTTTCTGCTCTGTACGTAGCAATGTTTTCAAAAACTGAATGTGGTCAGTAAAATTCTTCTGAACTTGGGGTCGCATTGTCAGCTATAAAATTCCGACGTTTCGGCGACTATTGCAAGACGCCTTCCTCAGGGTGTATCGCAGACTGCTGAATGAGTACAAGTTTGGTTACTTATATACTATGGAGGAGTGCTGTCACTGGATATGAGGGTGAGGAGGAAGGGTATAGGCGTTCTTTTATTGGTCTTTGCATTGCGTGTTGCCATTGGCGGAAATAGGCGTTTTCCATTGGAGTTTCCTTTATTGCATCCAATGCCGGCACTCTTCCATAGTATATAAGTAACCAAACTAGTGATCATTCAATAGTTGACAATGCGGCCCCAAACCCAGAAGATTTGTATTGACTGTGACAACTGCCGCGGAAGCCTACGTTTACATTTAACGAACCTGTATGGGCAGGAGATCTACAGAAACATCAAGCAGCTCGAATCATTGAGGCTGAAAAGAGGTAAACTGCTGAATGACCTTACGTTCCTGAAGAGATGCAGGGACACCAATGTTGTCCCAAAATTTTTACGGCTGACGTCCCACATAAAATCGAACAAGGCCAGGAATATCTGTACACAGGCCAGAAAAGCTTTGTGGTGGTAAAGGATCCGCCACATTCGTGGTTGTCTCGACGTGAACAACAGGAAACTATGTGAACTACACCTCTTCCTGAGTGCAAATCTGGAAGAGGAAGATTGGGAGAAGGTCGACAGGTTAACCTTCCAACAAGCCACAAGGTCAAGTGAAAGTACCATCAGCCGCCAGATGACGAAGTTCGACAAATTGCAACTGAAAACAATGGATGTAGGACCGATTCTGGACACGTGACTTTGTGCGAAGCAGCCACACAAATTCTGGTTAAAGAGATGAACTATGCAATCACACCAAAACTAGTTCCGAAAGAAGACATTATCGAATCTGTTGAGGCTTCGGTTCGGCATTTACCACAACCAGAGGCAGAGAAGATCCAGCAGAAACAGTACGAGTCTTGGCTCACACAAAGCCTCCTAAGCGAAACATCAGTAAGAAGGAACGTCATGCCATCAAGGAGCTGAAGGCCAACTCTCAGGTAGTGGTAATACAGGAGGACAAGGGAAATGCCACCGTATAGTTGGACACAGTAGATTACGACAAGCGGATGAAGGATCTTTTGAGTGAATCCATTTGCCATAAACCTAAGGGAGATTCAAATGGCTCTGAGCACTATGCGACTTAACTTCTGAGGTCATAAGTCACCTAGAACTTAGAACTAATTAAACCCAACTAACCTAAGGACACCACACACATCCATGCCCGAGGCAGGATTCGAACCTGTGACCGTAGCGGTCGCTTGACTCCAGACTGTAGCGCCCAGAACCGCACGGTCAATCCGGCCGGCCAAGGGAGATTCAACGGCCAAAATAATGAAATGGCCCAATTGCTGCTGAAGCAAACTAGGATGAATTTTGAAACGGCCCGAAGATTCATTCCACAAGTGCCATATACACGAAAAATATATGATGTACCAAAGGTCCACAAAGAAGCGTTTCATTTACGGCCGACATTGAGTAGTATTAACTCACCGACCTACAAACTAGCGAAAGAATTGGCTCCGAAGCTTAGACGTCTAAGGTACGTCTGAATTATCAATTGATAACATAACTCTGTTCTTCCACTGCTTACGGTAGAAGACAATTTGCTCTAACATAAATGCTGGCGACATATTCCTCCAGGCTCTTTAAACTGATATTCTATTTACCAATGGCTGTATATTCTGAGAAATTTCAGAGTAGTGCTATTCCATGCACTAACAGTAATTAATAATTAACGAGTAGTGAAGTTTTAATGCTAAAGGTCCAAAATAGTATTGGTGGAACCAATGAAGAGCCGATTCAGACTCAAAGAATTGGAGTAAGTTACTATAACACTGAACTTGAAAAATTTCCATGTCCCTGCGACATAGGAGTGAGACAATGAACATTCTGTAAATACGGAAAACGGAAATATGATACCTAAAGATCCAAATCTATGTAGGGCAATTCAGGGTCTAAGGAATTTTATATTTATTAGTGCTTTTGTAACAGCCATTTTCTCAAGCAGGGATCTGGTGGGCTGCATTATCCCTAGGAAGCAGGAAATGTATAGTACAGGCCCAGACGGGAGCCAGTGAAGTATGCAGCAGTACTTGTCTTCAGAATTAACAGGTCTACATTGATCATGCACACACACCCAGTCAACTGAGCAGATCATCACCACAGCTCTGCTATGCATCCATGTTGCCACGTGTCAGTGTCTACCATGGTATTGCCGATACTTTTCTGACACAGATATCATGAACGCATCCGGGCTGCCAGTCAACGACCGCGGCCTGATAGCCATCAGGTCTCTATCACTTTGTTTTCCTCTTCAAAAGACCGCCTGTGGAAATCTTGTCGCCGCACAATGGTCTGAGGTACCAAATGAGTTCTTCCCAGTTCTGGGTCACGGGATCCACTGCAGCCAGATTTAGCACTGTAACCACATTGCCATCCTTAGCAGCACGCCATCTTCAGCTAGGCATGCCCCTGCCAGCCAAAGCCAGATTGCTGTCACCCCATCTAGACTCGACGACACCAACAGTGGTCCACTGGAATGTGCTGATACCATGGCCACTCGCTACTGGCTCCTCTTTAAGAAACACTTGATAGCGCATCCACACTGGAGTGCCTGTGTACAGTTTTCAAGGTCCATCGCCTGTTGTCTCTTTACTGTAAGCGTGCAGAACCAAGTCAGTTTATGGTTAACAATAAAGTACACTGACAATATTTGTCTACCTTCAGCATTTACAACTCAATCCACCTCCAGCAGTAAACTATTCGTACATTCCATTCGCCCAGGTACATTTACATGTCAGTAATTCTGATGCAACATATGGAGGTAATAAGTCATAGAAAAAAAGGGGGTTCGTTTGTGATCATGATAATAATTTCTTCAAATTGTGAGCGGTTTTGCCACAGGCACACATATCCAGAAAACGTTTATAATACAAATTGCTCATGCCTTCCATCATAATAATAAAGTAAATGTAGCATCCGTTAAGCGACGTAAAAGTGGAGTACATGGCATAAAGAGGGTCACTGCCTAAATTAGAAATGGGACCAGCCTCATGTTCGGGATAGTCGTAGGTTTTGGAGGATAAAACAAGGGTCACATAATTCAAATATATATTTAATCGCTAAACACATAGGGAAAACAAACAACCCGTTACTGCTGAAACATTCAGAGAACTAGTGCAGAGGGTAATAATGAATGTCGAACATAGGGAAGTGGTCGCAAAAACACGTAATATTTAGAAATCGGAGATGAGAGGAAATTTGTTTGACATGTAGGTTATCATTCTGCGTAGAAACTCCCGTATTGAAGGAAAATAATCTTATCAAGTAGTTGCTATTAAGTGACACACACTCGTTGGTCAAGTGAAAACAAAGACAAATAGTACATCTTTCGAAACCACAACCCTTTTAGAAAACAAAAATACGTGACACGAACATGCAACGAATACTCACCGAAGGAGTCTGCATTTAACATTCGAATGTTTAAAGGGAGACTCATTTCCAATTTTAAAAACAATT
Organism: Schistocerca piceifrons; assembly: GCF_021461385.2. NCBI lineage: Eukaryota > Metazoa > Arthropoda > Insecta > Orthoptera > Acrididae > Schistocerca > Schistocerca piceifrons. Next base: position 373,440,727 of record NC_060142.1, read on the forward strand.
GGTGGTCTGACTTGCATTACTAACACACCGGAAATCAGCTTAAGATGGCGATAAATTAAATGGAATAACTATCTCAAGCCTTGCAAAAGAATATGCGTTCCAATTAAAGGGCGAAGACCTCATTAAAGTCTCATCACGCCATGATACAAATATAGTATATATACAAACATTTATGTAAAACGTGTCACAAAAGAATCACATATCATTTTCGGTAACATAGCATAGGTTAAGGGAATAGAGTATCCACCATTACGACCTAATATTGCTCATTCCAATCCACAAATGAACAGTAACACTCCAGAAAGCTTGATCATATACTAATTCAGCAATAGTGAGATGCTGTACTGTGTGACCATCCCCGCCTGCCACAGCTAATAGGAGTAGAGGACGTGCCCAACCCTGCGTTGTTACGTGCCGAATTAATTTTTTGCTTCGATAATTGACCAAAACTCTCTGCTAGGCCTCTTTACAGGCTTAAGTTAACGCAACTCATATCCTACACTACCTACACTACACAATTTGTTTTCTCACTAAAATTTTAAAATGAAGGTGCACACACATTCAATCATTCGTGATATCAATCACAAGCAAAGGATGAATATCTACGTATTAAATAAACACAATAAACTAATATCCTAATGTATATTCCTCGTTATGAACTCAGTTATATAATGTGTGGTTTCTTTTTCTTACCACAGTCGAAAACACCATATTTGTGACAGGTATGAAACAATAGTGATTCACTCCTTTCATCACAACATGCATCAAAACAAGGAATGGATTGTCGAGGACAGTTCTTCCAACGAAACAGTAACCTCCAGCATTTTTACTTAAACAAGCAGGAGGGGACCTTACGCTGCTCATACTGAATATAAAAACAATTTAAAAAATCCACTTTACATGACATCCAAAATACAAAAAAACATGGAAAACCAGCATTTAAATCTGTGCATATTTAAGACCGGTTTTTCCTCGATTTAAGGGGAGTTAGAACGGCAAAAAAAAAATTTTCACGTTTTCGGATTTTTATCTGATTATAAAATTTGCCATTTCCCGAATACAATGAAACATATATCACCTATAAACTCACATCGGAAGTATTTTATTTTATTTTTTTTAGGCATGATCTACACCGGTTAAAATTGTTAAAATTTTTACGTGCGTTACTTCAAGATCTAATAAAATCGGTAATTTTTTGTTTAGAAAGCTGTGGATTGCTGTGTTATAAAGGTTAAAATTACGTGTTTGTATCGGTAGCACTGTCAAAAACAGTATCGTATCGTTTCATAGAATAAACACGCGATGTATGTCGAAGTGCTAACGTTTTTCCGAGGAAAAGTGACGAATAGATTGGTAAAGCTCTCAAAAAGTAACGTATAACTCCAAAACGAAGTGTTTTTAAGAAACGTGGGTTTCACGGTAACATATTTTCGAATAAACGGAAACTTTGTGTTCAACATGTGGTGTGTGAAGCTACAGACAGTGAAATCCAGGGAAACTCGTCAGTATCTAGAGAAACACCCATTAGTGCTTCTTAGATTAAAATAAAACGTTGTAATAGAGTTTTCTCAAAACGAAAGTGATAGTTTTACACATCCTAACAAGGGCGGTAGGTGAATGTGTGTGTTGTAAAACATGTGGAGGGCCAGTTAGTATACATGGTGACAGTCAGGTATCGAATGGACTAGCCAGGAAACTTATCATCAGCTGTGCCAGTTGTAAATGTACTAATTCATTTTGGAATTGTGATAAGTGTAAAGATAATTATTTTGAAGTAAATGTTAGGTGGCTTTATGGATTGAGAACTATTGGCAAAGGACACGTTGCAGCAGAAACAATGCGTGCCATGATGAATATGCCACGCCCACCTTGTAAAACTGACAGTTATGCAGAATTTTATGGAACTGCTGTGGAATGTGTTTTATATGAGTCAATGAAGGGTGCTGAAAACGAAGCTTGCTGAAAACGAAGCTTTTGAAATGATCGATGGCAACACTGGCATACCATTAGCTTTTGATTCTGAAGTGCAGCTACAGTTCTAAGAATTCTGTTGCTACGGTGACCAGTGTGGATACTGGAAAGGTAATAGTTTTCCAGATTTTAACCAAACATTGTTATAAGTGTGAATCAAGGAATGAAGAAGGGCATATCTGTGACAGAAATTATGAATGAACAAGTGGTAGTATGGAGGCCTCTGCAGCTATTGAAATTTTAGTCGATCTGTGAACGAAAGGTGGGTGTGTTACATTAAGTTCTTATGTGATGGAGGCTCAAAAGCATATAACAGTGTAGTAGCCGCTCAGCCTTATTGTGAGAAGATTGTCACAAAATTGGAATGTGTTGGTCATGTCCAGAAGAGGATAGGCTCCAGATTGACAAAGTTGAAACAAAATTTGAGAGACAAGAAACTTTCTGATGAGAAAGCCATAAGACGCAGGCTGACAGACAAAGTGAGTGATGAACTACAGCGGTATTATGAGATGGCCATTAGAAATAACATTGAGGATTTGTTGAAAATAAAGCAGGCAATATGGGTTACCTTCTTCCACAGACTGTAAACTGATGAAAAGCCAGTACACCACCTTTGCCCTCCTGGACCTGATTCATGGCGCAATTACGGCAATGCCTAATTCTCAAACAGTTCATACAGCCATAAACATTCCATCCCAGCAGCAGTCATGGATATCATAAAATCTATTTACAGAGACCTGGCAAATCTTCAATTACTGGAGAAGTGTCTGCATTGGCAGACTCAAAACCCCAATGAGTTGTAACATAATCTTATATGGCCTCGTTTACCAAAATATGTGTAGTTGGAATGAAGGCACTAAGTGAGGGGTCAGTGATGCTGTTATTGCTCTTAACGATGGCGCCATTGGTAGGGTGAAAGTGCTATAGCATATGGGAATTAATCCTGGAGCAAACTGCATCAGAGAACTTGGACGGATGTACAAAGTTCGCATTGATAAAGCAGAGTATGCAGCATACATGGCCAGAAAGAAGAAAAGAAGAAAAAACTTGGAAAAAGATCATGAGGATGATATACAGTATAAAAAATAAAATTAAAGCATATATTAATTGAGTTACAGTCTCTTGAAATTTTAGAAGCCGTTCCTGAAAATTTACTTTTTCTGTTGTATTTGCCCCTAAATCTCATAAACCTCTTCGAGTAGAGTATTCAAATTTTCAGGGAGTAATGACATATGAGGGTTAGAACTTTAATAGTGGCAACTATTTATTTATAGTTCGTACAACACAGATACGTGTTTCAAAGTTTTACCGACCTTCAAAGTAGTCTCCAGCATTGTGTATAACCCGTTGCCAGCGATGTGGAAGTCGTAGGATACTCTTAGCAGTGCCAGTTGTGTTGACAGTTAGAGCGGCGCGGTCTATTGCCCGACGAATTTGTAGCAGTTCTGAAGCGAATGCCGTGAAGTGTTTCCTTCAATTTAGAAATCGAGTTGAACTCACGTGGGCTTAAGTCAGGGGAGTGCAGTAGGTGGTACAGCACTTAGTAGCCCCATCAGTCAAACAAATCAGTAACAGCTTGCGCTGTACCTGCTTGAGCACTGTCCTGCAAAATGATTTTCAGATCCTGCAGAAAGAGTCATCACTTCTGTCTCTGTGCTGTTCATTTTTGGAACACAACCTACGACCAGCTTAGAGACAGAAGTGATGACACTTTCTGCAGGACCTGACCATCATTTTGCAGGACAATGCTCAAGCACGTACAGCGCAAGCTGTTACTGATTTGTTTAACTGATGAGGCTGCTAAGTGCTGTACCACCTACTGCACTCCCCTGACTTAAGCCCACGTGAGTTCGGCTCGATTTCTAAGCTGAAGGAAACACTCCACGGCATTCGCTTCAGAACTGCCACAAATTCGTCGGGCAATAGACCGCGCCGCTCTAACTGCCAACACAACTGGCACTGCTAAGAGTATCCTACGACTTCCACATCACTGGAAACGGGTTATACACAATGCAGGTGACAACTTTGAAGGTCAGTAAAACTTTGAAACACGAATCTATTTTGTGTGAGCTGTAAATAAATGGTTGCCGCTATTAATGTTCCAACTCTCGTACATATCCTGAGTCTACTGCAGTAAAAGAATAACATAATGTTATGTATAATTAAAGTTACTTAGGATAACTTACAAAAAAGGTACACAAAATTTTAACCGTTAATTAAAAAATTGTATTTCCGAAAGCAGTGGCTTAAATGCAATTATTGTAGTTCAGTAGACTCAGACCATACATTTTAATGTCCTGTAATACTTCATGTCAATGGCTACCGTGATTCCTGAAATACAGGGGAGCCAAGGCACTAAATTTAACATTGTCGGTATAGGGCGTTCCAACTCCCCTTAACTTGCTAGACACTGAGATACAAGTAAAAAAGTTAGTACTTATACTAGTAAAATACATGTAAATCACATGGTATTCTAATCTATCTCATTTTACCCTTGTCTTACCCTGATTTCCTTAACACTGGACGTTAGTCTTACTCTCAACTTTGTCTGTGGTTTATGTTTCCGTCACAATTTCCTCGTATTTCCTTCTTCCTTGATATTTTCATTGTACCATCGTCTGTCTTCATAAAAGCAATGACACATACTGCTGCTCTGAAGAAAGAGCATTATACTACAAGTGATCTCTCTATACAGATCCTACGACCTACACACAGAATTTACGATTTCCCAGTACCTGACTGGAAAAGAAAACCTCCATTCTAAACGACTATCTGGCATGGTGCTTCCTTCGACCGGTATTTCTCTATGGCCACATTGTTCCCCCTACATTAGCACAAATTACTCTTCATTATATACCCTACTCAATAATTCCATCTTCTGTCACTTCGAAAACAACAATATCAAATGCTTCGTAATGTGCAACCTTCAGTACGCCATTTCTTCTCAGTCGCGCCTATACAACCAGATATAAAGAACACCTTTTAAGAAAAAATGGCACTAGGCCCCAAAATTCGTCTTTCGCCGACCATCTTCTGATTACAGGTCACGCGCCTTAAGCTACTTGCGATATCAACATCATACACACCGAGAAGAAATGGCGTAGATTAGATATTCTTGAAGAATTGGAGATTTTTAAACGTATTTCTCGAAGTGATAGCCTCACTCTCAATGAGCAGCTGCAGTTGCATAACAAAAATTTATTCAACGGTATGAAGCCGTTACTTGACATTTAATTTCGGGTCTCCTCGTGCAGTTCACCGAAATGTTTCTTTCCATCTAAGTCATCTCATAGTTTTTCATTTATTGAAAGGTTTATTGGCCGTTTTTCATGTTATATCGTTTTCTACAGGCGGTGTCATTCAGCCCTTTCTGTATTTTCTATAATGACGTTTTTGTGCTTCAAACTGTACTTCTAAGATCTGACGTAGACAAAATGTTACTTTATCTGCCACTGTTATACAAAATACTGCCTTTTATATTATGTACTGAACAAAATTTATTATAATTTTCGCCTGTCTATATTCGAATGTTAAGTAGCCAAGTTGTACCTGCGGCTACTAGATGGCGCTCTCACTGCAATGTCATGTTCACCTGCCGCGCTTGTTAACGCGGGCGTCTCAGTCCGTTGCAACCTGTGGCTATACAGGTATGAGCAGCTCTTAGAGGCTCGCCTTCACACATTCCTTTTAAACATTTTGTGACTAAAGCACTTCTGGCCTGTTACCTATTTTATACGTGACATGTAAGTACTGTCTCTGTCTTGTATTGTTGTATTTTATTGTATGGCACTGGGGACCTAGAAACGACAGAGAGGCTTCGTCCCCGCCGTTGCCCGCTGTGGTTCACAACCCCACAACAGGCTACAGCAGTCCACTTACCCCACCGCCGCCCCACGCCAAACCCAGGGCTATTGTGCTGTTCGGCCCCAGTGGACCCCCCGGTAACGTCTCACACCAGATGAGTGTAGCCCCAATGTTTGCTTGGTAGAGTAATTATGATGTACGCGAACTTGGAGAAAGTGTTTGCATAGCAATCACTGAAATAGTGTAACTGCGGCGGAATGAGGGGAAGCAGCCCCCGTTCGCCGAGACAGATGGAAAACCGGCTTAAAAAAACCATCCAAGACTGGCCTACACACCGGACCTCGACATTAATCCGCCGGGCGGATTCAAGACCGCGACCGGCACGCCTTTGCGCCCGGAAAGCAGTGCGGTAGACCGCACGGCTAACCGAGAGGGCCTTGTATTGTTAGTAAGTACTTACACTTTTTTTATTTAAAAATATTTTTTCTTCCCATAAATAGCTTCAAGTGTTATAGACCACTTTAAATGTCTAAATTTTCATGAAGGCACTCTTAGTAGTGTTGAAACCTGGTTAATAAGACCAAAAGATTGTGACCGAGGGATTATTTGTTTTAATTTTAGTTAGTATTTAGCTGCAGTCTTGTAGTATTTGAATTATCTGAATTTTGCGCAGTATCCGAAAAACTTTTATTATTTATCAAAGTACGTTGAGATATTGACAGTGCTGTTGTTAGTTGGCGTTAGTGTTCCACTTCCAGCTAAATTGTTAACAAGCATGGTTTGTATCACACTTGGTGCAGGGTACAATGGACGTTAGAATTATATATATCCACGTCTACAATGTCTGTATTATTCATCGAAACCCACTTTCTACTACTACTGATACAACTCGTAGGATAAGCGCCACTAGTCAACGAGTAAAGTTAAGCATCACAATGTTACTTTAATTTCTAAAACTTTCTAAAACATTGTAAAACACACATGGCGCTACAGATGCAAACTTTGTGTCACATTGATATTAACATGTATAAAATGTTTATCAAAAATACATTAAGGGTGTAGTTTACATTTTTCCTATCTCTGTAATATTTACCAAAAATATGTAACTCCACACAAACACACAAAATAGTTATGTCACTGTCATTAGCACAACAAAATGTTTGTTTTATTGTTCGATAAAACATATGGCATCTAAAATTAATCAGCTATTGGAAGAGTCCAGTTGTTTTGTGACTTACACTGCTTCCTAAACATAACTGTGCACTTTCAAATTGAGTGGCACGAAGATATTTCCACATCTAAATTATTCTGTAACAGTGCAAATACATATAAGAGGCAATGCAGTAATATCTGTTAGTTCATCCTCGGCATAAATGAACCAACGCTACTGTCCGTACTAAAACGAACTGACCAAGCATAGTTTTAGGTGGCAAGAAGGTAAATCATCCAGTGAAATATAGTTAACATCATTGACTGGTTAATGAGGATTTTTTATTGCATTTTATCTGAGACTCACCTATGGTGGCATGTTGATCCACCAACGTCATATTTTCGGAGACCTTAGCACAGCAAACCACATTTTAATGAACCAAATATTGCCGGCAGCCAAATTGCCGAGTTTCAGACACTGACCATCACCTATGCTGATAGAAATACCCTTCGCAGCATGTCTGCTTCTGTGACCTCGCACCGTACCAGTAAACAGGGTAGGTGGCAGTATGTCCCTTGTGAAACGCTCCCAGAAATGGTAAGCACTGAAAATCTCTGAAAATGCTGTAACTGTATTGTAACAAACATGTACAACTAATAATGTTACAAGATCCGATGATTTTAACGTACATCTGTCGAAACCGGTCATAGTAATAAAAATATTGCTATCGAAGTTGGCTAACTTGATTCTTCAAGAACAATATCTGTAAGAAATGTTTTGAGTTCCACACAATTTACGCCTTTTAATGGTGGAGTTTATATATCAACACCTTCATCATGGGATCATAGAAGAGAGCACGAGTTCTTGGGGTACACCGATAGTAATCACACTAAAGAGTCCTCAGACAGCTTTAAAGTACACAAGTTTTGTTGTGACTACAGACGCGTACCAGATGCCTAATAAAAGAGGACAGTGTTGTCATTTCACAACTAAGGACCCACATATTAGTAGCACTGGAAGGTAGACTAAACTCCATACTCACAATTCTGTCTGGTCACTTTCAGTACCACCGTAAACCAGATGGATTGAAAAACGCACCAGCAGCATTCCATCACCTATTTGATGGTGTATAATGTGGATTAAAATTGAAGCAATGCATAGTCCACTTAGATGATATTAATGTGTCTCTGAGGACATCCAGAAGCATGTAATACATTTATGCAATGTCTCTAATCATTTACCTGGAGTATGACTAACACTCAGCTTGGAAAGGTGCAACTTTTTATTACAAAAAGTCCGTCACATAGGCAATATTACCAGAGTGGAGTACACATTGATCCATGACTTGTTGAGGGCATGAGAAACTTCATGACACCCACTTCATAAAACGAACTGCAGTCATATTTAGCATTAGCTAGCTTATATAGAAAATTTGTTCTTAGTTGCAAAACCCTTCACACAACTATTGAAGAAGGGAATAAAATTTCAGAGTCTCCACATTGTGAAACATTATTTGTAATATTCAAAGCTTTATTGACCTCTAGTTCACTTCTCACTTTTGTGGACAACCAAGGGAAATCACGCTATCATGTGATGTCATAAATATTGCTTTGGGTTGCACCTTAAGCCGGAGGTGGAAACAAGGGAATATCTGAGAGCATATAACTCAATACAACACAGCAAGGCAGAGAAAAATTACTCCACTATAGAAAATGAAATGCTAATATTAACTTCTGGAGTCAGGTATTTCCACCGTAATTTGTACGTGTAATGATTCAAGGTTATAACTGATCACATGGCACTGAAATGGTTAAATGGATTAAAAGATGCCACAATTTGTTTAGCCATCCAGACAAAGGTGGCATGCTTGGATGCATTCAGCCCTTTACACACGATTATGTGTTGTCCAGGGCAGCACATGAGTCACTTCTGAGTACTGCTTATTCTTCATGTTTTACTCTCCCTGTTAAAACAAATCGATAAAATCAATATCGTAGTAGACTAACTTGGGATCACTCAGTTGATAGGTCAAATAAAATTCCGCACTAAAGATAATTTTGTTTGTAACGGGAAACAAACTGGCGCTTTCTGTTGAAACTGGGCATCGCATGAAATTTGACGAAATAAGAGATATCTGACGAAGCTCCAGAGAAAATGCACCTGATGACTCTTAGGAGAGAAATCTAGTATATGTGTATGTAAATTCTGGGCTGGTTGTACGTCAAAAGTTGCTGTTTTCCCATCAGATCTTTATTTATTGCTCCGAAACACTGGAAGTCACTTTTCACACGTTCTCAAGTGTCACCCATATGCGTACACATATATTTTTTCATGCCAGAAATTTGGTAACATTTTTTGCAAGCTCGGGTATGGAACTCAGAAAAATTACCAGTAAGTTTCTCCTGTGTTCTTAAGGTTGAATGCGATTATCGCATTTCCCTCTTTATGTACGTTAAATGTCAATTAAAAATAATTTCTAAATTCATGTTTTGGTTTCTTGTTCGATTCCTTTAATACATTCTTGTAGCTAATCTAATCACCGAATACAATTCGTCCACTATTTTATACAGACAAACGAAAAATCGTCCACAGTTTAGACTAGGTGAATTTGATTTTGAAATGGTAAATGGGAATGCAGATGGACTAATCCCGAAAATTCGCATCATGGAATGCGCTTTTGTATAAAGCACAAGATGGTGACCCAGACTGTTAGCACTATGTGATGCATCACAATTCAGCAGCGAAGATGTTCTGTTACATAGAAAGACAAGATATGGTTTGCACTTACTGGTACCAGTAAAATTACGAAATCATGTGTTGAGGCAGACTCATGATTCAAATTTAGTCAAATACAGTGCCCGCATAAAACTACTGGTGGAAGAAACGTAAACAAAATATCAAACAATATGTTAAATATAGTATTCCATGTGCGTGAAGAGTAGAACTCACTCATCAAAAAATTGCATTACAGAGATTAATAGACGTACATAGACCTTTTGCAGAGGATTGGCAAGGACATACTCAGACTATCTGCTCAAACATCCAGAGAGAACCATTATGTACTAATTTTAATCCATCATTTTTAGGTTTCAGGTGCATGATCACAATATTAAATCAGCTGCACAAGCAATGGTTTAATCATTGTGTAATGAAGTATTGAACACCTGATACCGTCATAATGGACCAATTTACAAATTTTATTTCGGTTTTAATAATCCAGCTGTGCTGATTATTATGCTTTAAACCTCTTAGGAGTAGTGTGTTACACCCGCAGGTAAACAAGTAGTTATTCGGCTTGACATTGATTTATAGAGTTGTTGGATGTCCTCCTAAGGCATATCATGCGAAATTCTGTCCAATCAACGCTTTGGATCTTTAGAATCCCGAGATGGATGGAGGGCCCTCCAAACATTCTCGGTAGTGGAGATATCTGGCGACATTGCTGGCCAAGGTACGGTTTGGTAAACACAAAAACAAGCAGTAGAAACTCTCGCCATGTGCAGGTGGGCGCTATCTTGCTGAAATGTAAGGCCAAAATGGCTTGCAATGAAAGGCAACACAGCGAGGCGTAGAATATCGCAGACGTACCGCTGTGGTGTAAGGGTACCCAGGATGACAATCAAATGTGTTCTTGTATGAAAGGAAATGGCTCCCCAACCATCACTCCTGGTTGTCATGCCATATGGCGGGCGACAGGTTGGTATCCCACTGCAGTCCGGGGCATCTCCAGATATGTCTTCGGCCTGGAATCTCATTGACCGGAGTAGAATTGTCTTCAGTTTCACTTGGAACTGAGCTCCGATGACCAGTGAAGACGTGAATGGAGATGCCCCATACAGCGGTGGTATACCAACCTGACTGTCACAGTTCTGAATGGTGTCTTTTGGTGAATGAAGACGACTAATTAATTATGGCGATCAGCTTGGAATGTGTACTGTTATCTTCTGTACAGACAACATTCTAAATCTGATCATTGATTATATGGGTTTCTGATGATAGGTGTCTGTCGATTCAGCCACCCTCCACTGGATCAAGTATTTTTCGCATCTATTATGGAAGAGCTCTTTGGCTTTATTTTACGGTCGTATATAGATCGATTTCGACACTTTAACTTTGTAATGTGGGAAATTCTTTTCAAGTCAGCAGTTTGCCTAGTGAACAGTTAGATCGTGGTCATACCATGTCAGTACGTAGAATTTGAAAGGAAGAAGGAGTCAGTTGTACGAGATCAGTCTGTTGTGGTCAGACGTGGGCAGTTCTAAGTGGTCTAGTAATTTAATGCAGTATATGTCATTTTGAGTTAGTCGTCGCTGAGCAGTTTCACATATGAAGTGCCTGTTAATTGTTAGTTCGTGCGGTCAGGCAGGGCTGTACCGGAATAGGCCGTTTGAAAGTTTTAGACAAGCAGTAACCTGACAAGTTGCGCTGCCACTAAGTTAAAGAGGAGTACATAACATTGGAACTGGTATTGCGAGTGGCTAGACTATTATATCTTAAGAAAGCGAACTATTTTTTAGAACTAATTATGACAAGTACATGTCACTCCTATCGTTTTATTCTGCTCCGTGATACGAGGTAAGCCACTGTTGTTTTCCTCACGGGTTAGTGTGTGATGTAGAGGCGGTGTGGCTGATTAGGCTTTCCTACGAGCTATGCAGCTCGCGTTCCATGTTCAACCAATGCTCGGCAGTTAGTAAGTCATTGTATACTCATCAAAGGCATTGGTAACGCGTATGCGCTTTTTTTATGTTTCCGACTCAAGAATCAAGCAAAACGAGATTTCATTAGATGTATCAGATGGTTCATGTTGTCTCTAGGTCTGTCGTAGTAATTATTCTAATGAAACGGAAGTTTATTTGAAATTTCTATTTTCATTACCCTACTCAGACTAATGATCTCAAGCCTTTCTCAAGTAATAACAAATGTTTAGTGATTAATTCTAGCTCGAATTTTTGACTTATTTCTACCGAAGCAAATTGTCCATGTGGAGTCACTGGGGCATGATAGGATTAATTTTTTCTAAATTTGTGGAAGTCACGCTGCAGAGCGACAAAACTACGCCTTCCTGGCTCTTATATTATTCTTTTCAGGTGGTGTGGTATTGTCTGTCACTGTTTGAGTAAACATATTTAAGATTTAGTTTCCTTATCCAAAATATATGGATAGGAACTGGTCGTTGATGCCATACAGAGGTTACTTTTTTATTCGACCCATACGTCAACATCTTCAAAGTAATTATGAAATATCTCTGCAATATAGTTTCTTCCAGGAGTACCTGTTCTATAAATTTCGCAGGAGCTTCTGTGACGTTTGGACGATTGGAGATGTATGGCCAGTAGTACAGTTGTGAGGGAATTTTGAGTCGTGTTTGAGTTCCTCAGTCGGTAGAGTCCTAACCGCAAAAGGCAAAGGCCCCTTGTTCAGGGTTTCCGACTGGCCTACAGTTTTCACCTGCTACGAATTCTCATATCAGGGCACACTCCGCTGCGGAGTGAAAATTTCATTCTACAGACATCCCCAAGGCTATGGCTTAGCGATGTCTCTGCAATATCCTTTCTGCCAGGAGTGCAAGCCCTTTTTCACAGGAGAACTTCTGTGATGCTTGGAAAGTAGGAGATGTACTGGTGAAATTAAAATTGTGACGACCGGTCGTGAGTCTTGCTTGGGTATCTCAGTCGGTAGAGCACTTTCCCGCTAAAGGCAAAGGTCCCATTTTCGAGTATCGCTCTGGCCCATAGTTTTAACCTGCCAGGAACTTTCATATCAGCGCACACACTGCTGCAGAGTGAAAATTGCATTCAGGATTCACTCAGATACTTTAATCATCTTTGCATATCAAATCGATGATTACAGAACTGAGGAGACATCCTACCTTCATGAGCAGGAAGTTAATACAGATTCAATTCTGTTTATTGTCTTTGCGAATCAATACACAATACAAGTATTAGATGTGCAGGGCCTTTTCATGTCTGTTGCACTGAATTTATTGAAGTGCATGTGTGTAGTATGTGTGTGTGTGACGTGTTTCTACTCTATTTCACGAGTCATACAGCACTTCCAGATTGTTTTTCTGGGGCATTGGAACAGAATATTTTGCGCATCATGAAGACGCCAGGGCTTGGGTATCGTTACCCATTGGAACAGTCTGGTTTTTCTATCACACACACGTCTTTCTACATGTAATAGAAGGCAAGAAGGTGGAACAAGGAATTACAAATACATTTCTTGTCAGTTACGTGAAAAATAAGAGAAATTAAAGAAAAATATTATCTTTTATTTTGAGATAAAACGTAAGAAACTCTAAAATAAATCAAACTTCACATACTGAAGCGATTTCAGAAAAAATACAACTAAAACTCAAGAAAGAATCCTAATATGAATTATTATCTATAGCCATCAATGAAAGGATTTAAGCCAACATTTATCAACATTTATAAAACAATATATTAGCCGTCGAACTAGAAACATAGGAACAGAACATACTTAGCTGCCTTGATACTACAGCTTAAGATAACATCAGTTAAATCTTATGTACACAACTGTTCGAGGAATGTAAAGCAACAAATATGAACACATATCTTGTTATTACAATAAATCGGGAAAGTAGGATTACTTGCGTTTATACTACGACATGAGAAATATCATGACAACAATTAAAACATTATAATGAGAGATTCAGCATCACAGATAAAATGGAATTAACAAACATTTCAGCGGCTTAATTGATAAAGCTATTTTGTTTAATACAGAGATTAACAGAATGCTGTCGTCTATCACAGAGAGAAAAAGAAAACACTGTCACATACTCTTATCAGTTGAGATTACTTTAAGTGTCACTTGACAGTTTTCAAGTATGTAATGGCGCAGGGAAGTATTCTCAGGCCATCATGGGAGAGGGTAATTCTCTCAAGCAGTGTGGGAGGAGTACTTTAGAGGTGGCGTTGGACTGATAGTTCTCGATGACAAAAAAATGTTCCTCGGCGCCAACTCCGACTTTCTATAACCCTCTCTCTGTCTCGTGCGATGTCTCTGGCACATAGCTTTTTATCATCTCTCACCGCATGGGAGATATCTGCCGTCTGTAGTCGGAGGTAGGGGCCCTATTTGTATCATAGACCCCAAAGTACTCTATTAGGGCAATCACAGTGTCTGATCATGACTCGCATTAGGTGGGCGTGTTTCACCCCCGGAAGGCCACGACATGGACGAAGTAGTTCACTGGGACTCAACTCTCAGTAGATCATGCTCTACAATATATCTCTTCTTATTATAATACACGTTCAAATGGTAAGCAACTAACAACATCATAATAGAAGACCACGAGGTGGTAGTCTTGAAGGAATAATAACCAGCGTAGTGAGTCACTATTTGTGTGCACAGTTAGGTAAAAACAATCACAAGAGAATTTCCAATCACTTTCCCTAACTTATCACAACTAAATAAATTAACTGAACGGAATTACGAATTAACACTGTTTATTCCTACACCTTAATCTATAACTCAACTCGACCATTCACTAAGGCGAAAGAGTGACATTACACCATGTGGTCGTTTACTTCCTCTCTTGGCTAACAGAAGTGGCGGAGAAGGTTAGTAATAGGGTGGTGTGGCCCCAAACCCTCGTTGTGATATTTGACTAGTACTCTCTGATAGGTATCCCTAGCGTATTAAATTAGCTGTATTCATCTCCTACACTTCAAACTTTGCTTCCTCGCGAAAATTTTAAAATAACCGCAATCACACATTCAGTTATTTCTGACACAGGACAAAACACATTGGTCGCTACACATCTGTCTCCCCCGCTAGAATCATGATGCTTCATGGTTACATTTGTGTCGAATGGAAATCAAATGCTGCACCTGCAATAACAAATCTCTGCAGAGAAGGGGACCTGTTTCGATAATATGCATCGTTATTGTAGGTTCACAATAGTGTGTGAAGTAACGGTTGTGCCAGTGCCTTGTAACCTGGCTTCTGTAACCTGTCGCTAAGCAAACGGAAAGCTTTAACCGCAGTCTGCCGCTGAAACCTTTAGAGAGGTCGAGCTGATCTGATGGAAAGCTCCGCTCTGGCACTGGAGCAGAACTAGTTGTCCAGCGTCGATATGCTGCAGGGTTGGAATATAGTCGACACACCAAAGTACGGCGAGCAGAATGCCACACTCGTGTCCTGGATTGCCGCACTTCCGAGCCTGGTACCGAGACTCATCCTTAGCCCATATCGGAAACAATATTTTTGTGTCACAACGCAGATGGGGAAAGCAACCGTGAATACTGCCCATTCTAACAGAGTCTATCACGGTCTACAGACACCTCCAACAGGTACACCAGGACAGTCATCGATGTGGTGTTGGTCACCAACCCACTGCTCCTAGACGCCGCCTTCGCAAGCTGTGGAATCAGGGCTGCACCTATTCCTGATGCTGCCAGGAGCTGAACTGGTGCCTTCCAGATGGGGGCCGCCCGCTGACCTACCGACTTCAGGGTGGCTGCCGAGGGGCACATGATTCGCACCTGATGCTGACTCCCTGCTGAGCCGCCGCCTGCCATGTGCATGCAAAATCTGATCTTGCAGGACTGCGTTTGTGCGCCGCTATTGCTGTACCCTACACCGGGGTCCTTGGAGCACCTGCGCGCTCTGGTGCCTCTTGCAATGAGACGCCCATCTGCACTTACTACGGACTTCGCCGTCAGTGCCTGCATGCCGCTACCAGGGAGATGTAGCTCTTTCTTCGCTAAGATCCGACAACGTAACTTTGTCACTACTGCACTGTCACCACGACCTGCAATGGGGTAAACAAACATTCCAGTGATCCAGTTGCAACTGGCATCAGGGGTGGCCATTGGTGTATAGCTGAGATCAGCAGCCATGATGTATAGTATCATCAGTACCGTGGCGTGAGATTAGAAACTATTTTTCGTGTTTTTTTTTTCCTGAAAGGGTAATGACTGGTCGCCTGGAGTGGTGTACACATTTTGAGATCATATTCGTTAGGCCAGATGATGGCATAGTTCTAAGTCAATTTAAGGCACATGTAAGGAAAGACTATGTCTGTATGCACACAATGAGGTGCGCACAGTGTAATTTGTTAGTTCATAGACCACCTATGGAATCGGTAACAGTGACACACTCTAAATGCCACACATGCGGGCATTATTACAGACAGTGTGGTGAATGTTCATGGCTCATAAGAGGCGCAAGGAGTGAATAATGTTGCGGTAGTGTTACATGTAGCTGTACTTATGTTGCTCTCATTTTGTTTCTCTTGTGGCATTTCTTATGTATTAAATAAAGGCTTCATAAAGAGTCAAATACACAGGGGTGCAGTGCATCAGGTAGCCCAGTTGAGAGTGTGAGTTAACGAGCATTGCGCTCTCACTTAAATATATGGCTGAAAGAGACAGCCACCAGGAATTGTGAAACGAACCCTGTCGTCCAGGACCGCGTGCCACAAAGGGCGCAGATTCACCACGAGATGGGGAAACTCACAGGCGTCTATAGTCTGTTGAGGCCTGAGAGCTATAGTGTGCGACAACTTACGTGACAGGGAAACCCAGTAGAAGAGTTTTGTGGCCAAGAAGACGTAGCAGTGTTAAATATGGCGGACCTAAGATCGGCCATTAAGGGAAACGTTTATGAAAACTATTTAATTCTGTAGTAGTGCAGGGAATCAAGCCACAGTAATTTTAATCTGCCATTCTCAATACATTTTCATGGTGATGCCAATAAAACTTGAATATTGATCATATATATGATACTTTAGGATTTACTGTTAAAGTGAAATTAACAAGTTTTGTGACAAAGACCTGAATGCTAAAAGCTAAACGCTTTGATCGATCTTAACGATCGACATTTCATATAGAACCGCATCATTAAAATGACAAATGTTGTAAATATCAACTCGGTAACTTTATTTGTTTAAAAGATATGCTAAATCTAAATGATCAGTATTTACACTTAATCATCAGATCATCATTCCCTCCACACAAAACACATTGAACGATGACAGCATGACACCTTATTGAATCATTAGGTAATAGAACATTTGTTGTAAATTTCAGTGCATAATAGTTACTTTTGTTCTTTATTTATTTATCAGAAAGCACATTGGTGCAAGGCTACTGGCCGTGGCATTCAAAGCTAAGAAGGAAATTGTATTAGCGTTATATAAAAGAATTTAACGTTTATTGTGTAACGGATAGTATTGTTACTTTATCAGAAAGTGTTAAAATGAAAAATAATGTAGAATAAGCAGCAGACAATCAGATGGACTGCTCCAGGAAAGGGAACTGCCCTAGTCAGTAGAGCAAGGATATTCGGCGTGCGGAAACGCGGCCGGAGACGGGCAGAGGGACAGTTCGGCTGGAGGCACCAAGGCGGACAGTGTTGGTCTAGACACCAAAGGGAACAGTGCCGGTGGAGACGCGAAAGCAGACGGTCGGTCTTTAGGTAGCTAGGAAATGAAACGACTTAGAAAATTTGGCGTTGTATGGTATCACGGGACTTAGTCTCTGAGTGATGAGCAGCGCGCGCCTGGTTTGGACTCTAACTTTTCGCGTAGTGAACGAGGTGGAATATTGACGAGGTGGAATATCGAACTTATAATTCGATATGAGATTGTGAATGATCGAACTGTGTCAAATGGATATGAGCTCGAGTGTAAGAGTAACTCTAAATACGACCACTTTCACTGTTAGGTTGCTTTCTGAATAAACATTATTCTAAAACGGTTCAAATGGCTCTGAGCACTATGGGACTGAACATCTGAGGTCAACAGTCCCCTAGGCTTAGAACTATTTAAACTTAACTAACCTAAGGACATCACACACATCCATGGCCGAGGCAGGATTCAAACCTGCGACCGCAGAAGCAGCGCGGTTCCGGACTGAAGCGCCTAGAACCACTCGGCCACAGAGGCCGGCAAACATTATTCTAACCCTATCGCAACTGTGTGGCCTACGTTATTTGTTGTGTCTAGGCAAGACAGCCTAGACACAATGCGAGGAAGCCGAAAGGCACGCGCTAAGCTCACGCAGATGGGCTTGAGGTCTGAAACAGGATACGTAATGAATGCTATAAAGAAAAGTACGTAGCTTCTGGAATTCTTAACTTTAATCCATGCTTGTTGTATACATCGTTCTTGATGAGACATGCTTCATACGATAACTATCAATTGCTATGTAAGGCTAATGGCGCCTTGCTAGGTCGTAGCCATGGACTTAGCTGAAGGCTATTCTAACTATCTGCTCGGCCAAATAGCGAGGCTTCGTCCGTGTAGTCGCTAGCTAAGTCGTCCGTACAACTGGGGCGAGTGCTAGTAATCCTCTCGAGACCTGGCGTGTGGTGGCGCTCGGTCTGCGATCACTGACAGTGGCGACACGCGGGTCCGACATGTACTAATGGACCGCGGCCGATTTAAAGCTACCACCTAGCAAGTGTGGTGTCTGGCGGTGACACCACATTATTTATGGGCCGTTAATTTAGTACCCGATATTATCATTACTGTTATTATATGCTATATTAACTATGTATTTCGCAAACTTGCCATCAGCCAGACAATTTAACTTAAGGCCTACACCCTCTCGCCGGAGGTTCGAGTCTTCCCACGGACATGGGTGTTTGTGTTGTTCTTAGCATAAGTTAATTTAAGTAGTGTGTAAGTCTAGGGACCGATGACCTAAGCAGTCTGGTCCATCAGGAATTAACAATATTTTTGAAAGGACCACAAGTGTCTAATATAGCGCGTGTAATGCGACACGAGCGGTTCAACGCCTAGACGAGTTTGATCATGGACATTTCGATGAAGAGTAACCGCATGTGAGCCCAATCATCTACGGGATGTTAGCTCGTGAGAGCAGATAATACAGAATTGTATAAATAGTTGAATGCAGTAAAGGAGGACATGGCGTCGTCAAGTTTTACTGTTCCCTCCCTAGATTCAACCACCGCTAGCCTAGTTAATCCTTTTTTCAGGTAAAACAGGGAAGGCTATACTAGCGTTTATAGATAACGTGTTGACATGTGCTAAGTTGTTATGTTACACATATAAACCGAACTAGCTTATGACCCAGTTTCCCCTGATGGGACACAAGAAAACTTATGTACTATGAGGACCTAAGGAATGGTCAATCTGAGCCGTGTGTCGGCTCTCAACATATATCGCGCTGTAAAGATTGTTCTAAGTCCCTCCATTCCATCGTTAATTGATTCTTTCATATTTATCGTTATGCTGCGTACGATTCTGTTGAGATTTCCCTCTGGCGGCGTGTCTGGTCTTATCGATGTTCGAGTCGTTGCTTCCTGTTGGCCTTGTATAAGGGAATAAGATCTATGGGGGAATGGCCGGTTGGTTGCCTAGCGGTGACGAGTCGGTCGGTCGGTTTTTAAAATCGGGAATTAGAGAATATCGTACGATGAGACCGCGGCGTGGCGTGGCGGTGGAGGGTTGGCTGTTGTTCCGAGAAGCCGCGTGGTCTATCCTGGAGGTGCGAGATGTGCGGGACGAGTTGATGGGACAAGGCTGTAAGCTTTCGCTGTGAACACCCGGGGGCCACGGCTGTGGTTCCGAGTCACTACTTGGTGGGAGCGGCAACAGATGTCTTTAAATTGTCCTTCTGGAGGCGGGGATGAGGGACTAGTAACTCGCCGAACCTGAGGAGTGGTATTTCGCCGCAGTGGGTGCAGAGAAGATGAGGGCTCCAGTAACAGAGCGCGTGGCTGCGTTACTGTGTCCAGTTGGGTACGCTGGCGACGTAAACACGGTCGGTTGTGAGGAACTTTTGCATCGCAGTTCACCTGATGTTTCTCTGATAAACTGCAAGTTAAGTTGGTTAAAGGTTTAGATTTTAATTGAAGAATTTTGGTTTGTGCAACCAGCGTTTTTTCTGCCTTGTGGCCTCCTGCGTTCGGATTTCCTGTCCCTGCCGCCGGTGTAATTATAGACAGTGATCTTTTGACTTCTTATTGGTACAGCCTGGGAGGAGGTATGTTTTTGGGTAGGGATTATGGTTCCTGATTTGATTCCTCCTCCTCCCCTAGCCTCGCCTGAGGACGATGTGATTGCAGAATGTGAGGCGTTGTGGGTCTGTTAGTCGGCTTCTAGCCTGAGCATCCTTCGGGAGACAATTGTGGCCGCCCTTACACCCGGTTGGTTAATTATTTCTATCCCAGCACATTTTTGCGGCAGGAGATGGTATTAAAGTTGTTAGTTATTGTAAAATGTTAAATGGTTGTATCTTACTTTGTTTTTGGCCACTGTTTAGAAAGGTTAAGTTTGCCTTTCATTGTTTTTTTTTAAATTAAGTGGCTTTAAAATTGTTAGTTATTGTGAAAGGTGAATGACTGTATCTTTACTTTGATTGCTTTAATCTACTTGGTATCCTTTGAAAATGCTAGTTCTGCCTCCCTGTTAGCGTTCCCTTGTAATTTAATAGCTTCTTGTGCCAAAATTTAAAAGTAGTGGCTCCCGAATGTTCGGAAGCGAAATTGTATGCAATTTGGCGTTTTGTTTCATTACTTAGAAAGTTTTAAATTTGTTATTAAATGCTTTATGAAAGTCTGTTTTAAGTAAAATGGCTTGGCTATTAACGGTAAATTAATGTTTTTATATTCATTACTTGGAAAATTTTGATTTGTTATCAAAAGTTTTATCAAAGCTGGTTTTAAGTAAAATGGCTTGGCCATTAACTGTAAAGTAAATTGTTTTGAAAAGGCACTCATGCCTGCTACATTTTTTGTATCTGTTCCTGGTCAAGTGGTAAAAAATGACTTTCAATGGTTGAAGTAATCAATAAAGAAATTGTAAATTGCAACTCGAGAGTAACCAACTAATTTTGGCCCCGTTTCCCAACTGGGGGGTTTCCTTGATTAGTCGTAACACCCGTCTCAGCTTTGGTAGCAGAGCGTGTTTACGATTGCCTTGTTATTTGGTTACTGTCGGGCTTTAGTGATTGTTGAATGTCTTATACATTTGTTTGGGCACGAGCTGATTAAATTGTTCTGTTTCAGCATGGATAGAATTATGGAACCCCGAAAATGCCCTGGGATAGCCCTATTGAAGAAAGAGCATCTGGTCTAGGAATTAACCATCCGCCAGCAGTCAACTGAAGGAAACGTGTCGGAGTTGGCTGCGCGTTTACGGCCTGCCCTTTCAGCCCCGGTGGTCATCTCGCCGGAGGTGATTGGTGAGTGTAAGGCGGTACAAAGTTTTTGGATGAGGGTGTGAATAGCCTCAAAGATAATTTATCTTTGTTAGAGGATGCTCAGCCTAGTGTTAAACAGTTAGATAGGGTGCGAGCGCAGTTAGCCCACTTCAGCAATCGGGTGCACGATTTAGTCACTTAAGTTAAGCCACTCCGATAAGCAATCATGGGAGGGATTACGAGAGACAATAAGTGCGTTGAACTCGAGCTTGCTTGTTTAGAACTAGAAAAAGGGGGCCCTGAGAGAGGTGAGGACAGGGTCCGTGATAAAGGGAGTCAGGAAGAGGATGATGAATATGTCGGTGTAGGACAAAGTGCCTTTGCCAAGTTACCGAATCCGGTGTTGTATTTGTTTAAGGTATTCGGGAGTTGCTTATTGAACGTCTTGACCAAATAGAGGATTTCTTGTCGTTGTTGGTTCGTCTTGAGCAGCAGGCGGAAGTATTTGAAATTTCACCTTGGCTGATTTTGGGTCTCTTGTACCCGTTAGCGGGAGATGAGTTAAGGCCATTGGTATCGCACGCGATGGGAGGACGGTTGTCTTTAACTCAGCTAAGACAATTGATCATTGATGAAAGGTTGACGAAAGGTCTTCAGAAACAGGTCTAATGTAATTACATTTGGTGTATGCAACAGGAGGACGAGGAGCTGCTACAATATGTAGATAGGGTCAAGGTAGCATCTTCAGCGTTGTTAGTGGGGCTTCCGGAAGAGGAATTAGTCTCGATAGTCTTGCAAGGTGTGCGACCGGCGGACAAATCTAAGTTTGTGTTCCGAGATCGGCCCGTAAGTTGGCGAGAGTTGAATGAGGCAGTGATTGAGGTATCAGCGTTGCCCATTGAGAGCTGGCAGCTGCGTGCGGGTGGGACACAATCTTCACAAATTGGCCAACAGCGCAAGGAGGTATCGGGAACCCACAGTGAGGGTAACAAAAGAGAAAGCCAACGTTGTTTTAGGTGTGGGCGCATAGGGCATTTCGTCAGGGAATGTAGTTTTCCCCGAGCGCCGAGGTCTAATAGATGACGCCAGGCCGCTAGATCAAAGGGAGCTCGGACTTTTAGAGCTCGGAGCGCCCGGGTGACCGCGGCCTCTGTTTCCTCATTGCCATATATTTGTTGTATTGTGGGAGGCGAACCCGTATGTGGTATGTTGGATTCGGGAAGTTCCATTTCCTTATTAAATGTATATTGGTATTTGGAATTTGGGTATATTACTCGGCACCGGTCAATTCCATCCATTGTTCAGAGATGTCGTTTGGCGAATGGGCAGTTGTTACCTCTGCAAGGATGGGTTCGCGGGAGTTTGTCTGTCGGAGAGTTTTCTTGGCCTGTATGTTTTGCCTTAGTGAAAGGATTACCGGGTAACTTAATTCTTGGGTGACTTTATACGTAAACCTCGCTTGGTTTTGGATTATTCCGTGCGTACCTTTTTTTTTTTTTGGATTTAAGCCTGAACAGAAATTTGGCTGTCGTGAATGTAAACAGCGGACTGCATCTGTCGGTCCCAGGGTTCTGTTGGGTGAGGTGGTAAATTTGATTTGGGTCATCTCTCGATAGAACAGGCGTCGCGTCTTAATAAGTTGTTAGTTGATTTTCCGCAGCTTCTCTGTGATCGGCTAGGGGTAACGAAGGTTCTTCAGTATCAGATTCGATTTAGTGACCCTGTTCCGGTTAGCCAGTCTCCCTATCGTTTATCACCACCTAAGGTCAGAATTTTAAGATCTAAAATATCTAAAATGCTTGAAGATGGAGTCATTAGACCTTCGACATCAGCTTATGCGTCTCCGGTGTTCCTAGTTCCCAAGGATCAAGGGCGTGATTTCAGGGTTATTGTCGATTATCGCCGTTTGAATAACAAGGTGGTATTGGAATCGGTTCCTCTTCCCCACCTGCATAATTCATTCACCTGGTTTGCGGGCGCGAATTGGTTCACTGTGCTTGACCTTAATCAGGCGCACTACCAGATTCCGTTAACTGAAGACTGTAAACATGTGACGGCTTTTGCATGGATTGAAACTTGTTCGAATTTAATAGGGTACCTTTTGGTCTCGCAACCGGGGAGGCGGTATTGACGCGACTATTGGACAATGGCTTGAGTGATTTGAAGTTGGTTTGTGTATATAACTATTCCGAAGACTTGGTTATTTATAGTGAGTCGTTTGAAGAACATCTAGAGCATATCAGGCAGGTATTCATTAGGCTGCAGAGTGCGGGTCTGACTGTCAAACCTGAGAAAGTCACCTTAGCTCGCCAGCAGGTCTCGTTTTTAGGGCATCTGATATCGGGACATAGTATCCGCATCGATCAGGACCGCACTAAAGCCTTAAGGACCCTACCCCCTCCTAAAGATAAAAGGGACGTTGCCAAATTTATTGGCATGGCAAATTATTTTAGGCGCTTTGTGCCCTGGTTTGCTCAGCTGGCAGCGCCTCTGAACGAACTGCATCGGAAAGGAGTCCGCTTTGAATGGGGGACAGCCCAGCAGGCAGCTTTTGAGCAAATCAAAGAAGCGATGTCCAATCCCCCGGTCTTGGGCGTTGGTGATTTTAGTAGGTTTGTGGTCCAAACCGACGCTTCTAATTCAGGGGTTCCTGCGGTTCTTCTCCAAGAAAGGGACGAACAACGACAGCCTTTGGCATATGTTTCGCTCCGGGCGACGGATGCCGAACTCAAGTATTCGGTGCATGAATGCGAAGCATTGGCGGCTCTGTTCGCTTTAGAAAAATATCGGTTCTATTTAGAGCATCGAACCTTTGAACTTGAAACTGATAATCAGGCTCTGAGCTGGGTATTGGCTCAACCACGTAAGACAGGTGGAATCGCCAGATGGGAGGTCCGGATTTCGGCCTTTCAATTTACTGTTAAACATATAAGAGGAGCTGACAATGTACTGGCTGACGTTCTAAGTCGGATATTTGATAGTTCACCTAGTGTAGACCAACATAGGGAGGATGAGGAAGGAAAATTGAGCTGCGTAGTTTTGGGGGAGATTCCCCAGCTCTTTGTCGATCTAGACAATCAGCAGGAACAAGACCCTAGTCTGGGCGATATTAAGAAGAGGCTGAGGGCGGGCGAAGAGGTAGGCCCTTACGTTATCAGCAAGGGGATCCCCAGTAAAAAGGGAGGGTCAGAGGCTTAAAATTTGCTTACCAACCACCTTAATACGTCCGGTGTTTCAGTATTTTCATCAATCTCTTCTGGAAGGCCATTTAGGCACCTGTAAGACTTTACTGAAAATTAAGGAATTTATTATTTGGCCCTTTATGGAGCGTGATGTAAGGAAAATGGTAGCCCAATGTCAAGAGTGTTGTATAGCCAAGCCTAGTAATATCTTAGGCCAAGGATTGCTCAGTTCGGAGCACAAGGCTTATCCTATGGATAAATTATGTACATGGATTATGTTGGTCCGTTACCCTGTACTAAGCCGGGTAATAAATATATTTTGGTGGTGATTGACGCTTTCTCTAGGTACGCTTGGCTTATTCCGAGTCGCAATGTAAATGCCCCTACTACCATCGCCCACATGGTTAATGTATTCAGTGTGTTCGGGCCTCCCAAGCAAATGGTAAGCGATAATGCTCCCGCTTTTCGCTCGACGCAGTTTAGGATGTTTACCTTTAGGAATGCGATAAAGCATGTTACTACGAACACACATTATCCAAAGGGATCTTTTGCGGAAAGCGTAAATCGCAATTTGAAATCTGCTCTTATTATATACCATCAGGACTCTCCATAGAAGTGGAATTTAAGTCTCCAGTGGATCCGTTTCGCCTTTAACACCGCGTGTCATGAAGCTATGATGGCAACCCCGGTTTCTCTGGTGTTTACTTTCCCTGTTAATTCTCCTCTTACCAATCTGTGGGGAATTAAAGATTTAATTCCAGCAGTGATTACTCCCCAGTTGATTAAAGAGAACTGGAGTAGAGCTAGGCGTAACATTATGGCTCCTCATAACAGACAAGCTGTTAGTTATAATCGGAATCGGCGGGAGTTTCAGGGGAAGCCCGGTGATCATGTTTATGTTCGTAATTTCCTGGGGAGGGAAGTACGTGTGGGCTGATTTGGAAAATTTACTTCTTGCTTTTTGGGTCCGTGTCGTACAGAAAGGAAATTAGGCCCAGTGAATCTCTTAGTTCGTGACAACAAACCAGGGAAACGATACCGTGTTCACCTGAGTAAGGTTAAGCTGGGTAAGCGTTTTCCTTAGTAGGGCTTGCGGAGGCATGCTTGCAGTTTATGAGGAGGAGGTTGAGCCGTGTGTCGGCTCTCAACATATATCGCGCTGTTAAGATTGTTCTGAGTCCTTCCATTCCATCGTTAATTGATTCTTTCAGATTTATCGTTACGCTGCGCACGATTCTGTTGAGATTCCCCTCTGGCGGCGTGTCTGGTCTTATCGATCTTCGAGTCGTTGCTTCCTGTTGGCCTTGTATAAGGGGATAAGATCTATGGGGGATGGCCGGTTGGTTGCCTACCGGTGACGAGTCGGTCGGTCGGTTTTTAAAATCGGGAATTAGAGAATGTCGTACGATGAGACTGCGGCGTGGCGTGGCGTGGCGGTGGAGGGTGGCTGTTGTTCCGAGAAGCCGCTTGGTCCATCCTGGCGGTGCGAGACGTGTGGGACGAGTTGATGGGACAAGGCTGTAAGCTTTCGCTGTGAACACCCGGGGGCCACGGCTGTGGTTCCGAGTCACTACTTGGTGGGAGCGGCAACAGATGTCTTTAAATTGCCGTTCTGGAGGCGGGAATGAGGGACTAGTAACTCGCCTAACCTGAGGAGTGGTATTTCGCTGCCGTGGGTGCAGAGAAGATGAGGGCTCCAGTGACAGAGCGCGTGGCTGCGTTACTGTGTCCAGTTGGGTACGCTGGCGACGTGTACACGGTCGGGTATGAGGAACCTTCGCATCGGAGTTCACCTGATGTTTCTCTGATAAACTGCAAGCTAAGTTGGTTAAAGGTTTAGATTTTAACTGAAGAATTTTGGTTTGTTCAACCAGCGTTTTTTCTGCCTTGTGGCCTCCTGCGTTCGGATTTCTGTCCCTGCCGCCGGTGTAATTATAGACAGTGATCTTTTGACTTATTGGTACTGCCTGGGAGGAGGTATGTTTTTGGGTAGGGATTATGGTTCCTGATTTGATTCCTCCTCCTCCCCTAGCCTCGCCTGAGGACGATGTGATTGCAGAATGTGAGGCGTTGTGGGTCTGTTAGTCCGCTTCTAGCCTGAGCATCCTTCGGGAGACAATTGTGGCCGCCCTTACACCCAGTCGGTTAATTATTTCTATCCCAGCACATTTTTGGGGCAGGAGATGGTATTAAAGTTGTTAGTTATTGTAAAATGTTAAACGATTGTATCTTTGTTTTTGGCCACTGTTTAGAAAGGTTAAGTTTGCCTTTCATTTGTGTTTTTTTAACTATGTGGCTTTAAAATTGTTAGTTATTGTAAAAGGTGAATGACTGTATCTTTACTTTGATTGTTTTAATCTACTTGGCATCCTTTGAAAATGCTAGTTCTGCCTCCCTGTTAGAGAGTCCTTGTAATTTAATATTTTGTTGTACCAAAATTTAAAAGAAGTGGCTCCCTACATGTTCGGTAGCGAAATTGTATGCAAATTCCTGTTTTGTTTCATTACTTGGAAAGTTTCAATTTTGTTATTAAATGCTTTATGAAAGTCTGTTTTAAGTAAAATGGCTTGGCTGTTAAGGGTAAAGTTTTTAATTTCATTACTTGGAAAATTTTGATTTGTTATCAAAAGTTTTATCAAAGCCGGTTGTAAGTAAAATGGCTTGGCCGTTAACTGTAAAGTAAATTGCTTTGCTAAGGCACTCATGCCTGCTACCTTTTTTGTATCTGTTCCTGGTCAAGTGGTAAAGAAATGACTTTTAGTGGTTGTAGTAATCAATAAAGAAATTGTAAATTGCAACTCGACAGTAACAAACTAATTTTGGCCCCGTTTCCCAACTGGGGGTTTTCCTTGAATAATCGTAACACCCGACTCACAATGGTTCATGTGAAAGATTAATATTAGTTAATTAATATTGCTACCTATCAACTAGCATAGTGGCAAGACGAAGAGGATCGTTCAACAGGAAGTGGAACAGACGATGTTAGACGCATTTCTAAGGCTACTGCCATGTTATGTGTCAAAAAATGTTCGCATAGAGTTTTCATAGAAACTGACTGGCGCCATAGGCGCATCTTCAGCTCCGTATTTATGGTTATGAGACACTGCAATTGACGGAAATGTTTTCTGGTGACTTGAAGTGCTCTTATTGTGGAGTTTAAGGTCACATATGAAGGACGTCAACACAGTCGAAATGATGTCGTAACTGGTGAGTTTGTTTGGGAGGCTGTCAACATATACTCGTATATGTCAGGACTGCGCAATCCTGTGACTATATTTCCTGTATAGCAGTCATGCTGACATTTATCTTGGATACCATATGGTAGAAATCAAGGGACAAAGTTTCTTCTGGGGAAAACTGTTGTCAGTGGTTTCCTGCTACAAGATTAATCTCTCATTAAGGACAGACTGGCGAAACTATGTGGAAAATCACAAAGGATCAGTTCATGGGATAAAGCACTGCAAGGTACAAGGGAAACTACTTTGTATGAATGGAGCAACCTGTAAATATCGTATGCATGATGGGGCCCAGGAACCAAATTATATACTGGATAAAACGCTGTTTTGCGCATGGAAACACTGTGTGTGCAAAATAGACGGAGAATGAGTACAGCCTATTGGTGTTGATGGTTTTAAAACTGAAGATGTAAACTCGTTTCAGGGAATATTGTTTACTAATCTAGACGTTGTAGATGAAAATTATCTAGACAGATCGTTTGGAACCTAGCCATGGGCAAGCTGCCATTGTGAAGGACTATATGGAGGGAAAATAGAGAACTGTTATGGATGAATTACTATTGAAGTTTGAGGACCTATTGAAAAGCATCTCCAATGCACATTACAGGATCCTGACTTGGAATCAGTCACCTGTGTGCTGTAAGCGATATATGGCGTCATTAAGGAAAGTAATAGCTCGTAGGATGCACCTGTGGCAATAGTAAAAAAAATCGTGTGATTCTGCAATGAAGTATGCTAGTGTGACTACAAATATTGCACTTGGATGATTACAGACATCTATTCAATACAGAATACCAAAGAAACATTGGATGCCTTGGAGCAATGTAGATATTTATCCACAACTGATCAAAGAAGAGGATATAATCAGCTGGATGTAGTACAAGAGGACCCACCAAAAACTGTTGCAGTTACGATTCCTTGGAGTCAGTACTAACATCAGAAAACGTCATTTGGTTTGAAAAATGCACCAGCCACATTTCAATGGTTGTTGGATGAAGTTTTGAGGGTGTTAAAACCAAAATAGTGTAAATGCTTGATCACGTTATGTGTTCGCAAAGGACGGGGAGAAGCGAGTTCAACAGCTGCGAGAATTTTTGGAAGACTTCATTCAGCACACCTAACTCTTAGCAGAAAAGTGAAATTTTGCTGTGGAGGAAGTGATTTACTTGAGGCTTGTAATTAGGCAGGATGGAATAAGAACGGGTCCAAAAACAGTGACTACATAGAAAGATTTCCCAACACATGAGTCATACAAATTAGTCATTTTTGAGACTGGTGAATTACTGTAGGAAATTTGCGGAAATAGCATAATTACTCAATCTCTGCTTAAAGAAAGACGCGAAGCTGTAGTAGACACCAGAATTTGAAACTGCTTTTGAAAAATTAAAAAAAAACTATTAGTAACTAGTCCCATGCTGATCTTTCCAGATAATGAAAAATAATTCATTTTATTTTGTGAGGCTACCAAACATGCAGAAGGTTACAATTCAAGTCAAGCAGGGTAAGAGGTGTCCAGTCGCTTACATATAACGGCAATCGAACAAAGCGGAAAGGAACTATTCCACTATGAAAAAGAAATGTTACACTTAATATACGGTTTACATACTACTAATGGTATGGAAAATCTTGAAGGTGTTAACAAACGATGCAGAATGGTTGTTGAGATTAAAGGATACATCAAGTGTACACTGGCGGAAATAAAAATTACAACAAAAAGGAGTTATGCAACATAAACGAAAGTTGGTAGGCGTCTGAAAGATGTCTATTCAAATTTCACACTAGTCGCTTATGCGTGGCGCTAGTAGTTCCTCTATGAGGATGCAAAACACGTTACCTTAAATACACATAGTAGCTATCGTGAGTGTTAGTCAACTAGTTACGTGGTGAGTTGATGTTAGTCAAGAATGCCAATAAGGCGACAAAGAAAACTTATCGGCATCTCACCGAGTCTGAAATAGTACATGTTATAAGGCTATGAGAAGCTGGATGTTCATCTGCAATATTGTAGCTGTCGATGTGCTTCTTGACGAAAATAATAGTTGTTGTTGTGGTCTTCAGTCCTGAGACTGCTTTGATGCAGTTCTCCATGCTACTGTATCCTCTGCAAGCTTCTTAATTTCCCAGTACCTACTGCAGCCTACATCCTTCTGAATCTGCTTAGTTTATTCATCTCTTGGTCTCCCTCTTTCATTTCTTAGCCCCAATCCATATTCACCTACTACGTTTCCTTCTCTTCCATTTCCTACTGTCTAATTCCAGTCACCCATAACTATTAAATTTTCGTCTCCATTCACTACCTGAATAATTTCTTTTATCTCATCATACATTTCATCAATTTCTTCATCTGCAGAGCTAGTTGGCATATAAACTTGTACTACTGTAGCAGGCGTTGGCTTCGTGTCTATCTTGGCCACAATATTGCGTTCACTATGCTGTTTGTACTAGCTTACCCGCACTCCTATTTTTTTATTCACTATTAAACCTACTCCTGCATTACCCCTATTTGATTTTGTATTTATAACCCTGTATTCACCCGACCAAAAGTCTTGTTCCTCCTGCCACCGAACTTCACTAATTCCCAGTATGTCTAACTTTAACCTATCCATTTCCCTTTTTAAATTTTCTAACCTACCTGCCCGATTAAGGGATCTGACATTCCACGCTCCGATCCGTAGAACGCCAGTTTTCTTTCTCCTGATAACGACGTCCTCATGAGTAGTCCCCGCCCGGAGATCCGA
Organism: Schistocerca piceifrons; assembly: GCF_021461385.2. Taxonomy (NCBI): domain Eukaryota; kingdom Metazoa; phylum Arthropoda; class Insecta; order Orthoptera; family Acrididae; genus Schistocerca; species Schistocerca piceifrons. Next base: position 373,470,949 of record NC_060142.1, read on the forward strand.
ATGGGGGACTATTTTACCTCCGGAATATTTTACCCAAGAGGCCGCCATCATCATTTAATCATACAGTAAAGCTGCATGCCCTCGGGAAAGATTACGGCTGTAGTTTCCCCTTGCTTTCAGCCATTCGCAGTACCAGAACAGCAAGGCCGTTTTGGTTAGTGTTACAAGGCCAGATCAGTCAATCATCCAGACTGTTGCCCCTGCAACTACTGAAGAGGCTGCTGCCCCTCTTCAGGAACCACACGTTTGTCTGGCCTCTCAACAGATACCCCCCCCCCCCATTGTGGTTGCACCTACGGTACGGCTGTCTGTATCGTTGAGGCACGCAAGCCTCCCCACCAAGGTCCATCATACGCAGTTATTATTGTGAGACTTTTTTACGTACCATGATGGGCTTAAAAGAGCATATTAATTTTTTTTAAATTATGGTATAACTTTCTTGCCCAGCTAAGAATGTTAATGGTCAATGACCAAAATTAGTAGCGAACTGTACAAAATAAATGACAGCTGAAAGTTTCACCATAAATATTAACAATAGCAGAAAGACTTGGCAAGAATGTAATCACCACATATGATTGCTAGCATTGGAGGTCACGAAAATGTATGGCCACAAGAAAGCCAGGCTCCAAGTGGCCACATGGCACTATTAAGTGGGAAGACTATCATGTTCAGCATAGGGCTCTGACACAACGTAATGCATCTGAAGCTCCACTTTGAGTAGCATTTGGCACCACATTGACACAAGAAGTCGTTATATCGTTATAAATCGGTTACTTCAAAGATAGCTACAAGGCAGACGCCCTGTAGCGTGCATTTCACTGTCCCCAAATCACTACCATTTGCGATTTCCGTGGTGTCAAGTGATAGCTTATTAGAGGGTACATGTCTGTTGTGTTTTCTGGTGTTTTCTAGTTCTGCCTCGGTGCCAATCATGGCTTTGTCTTTGTTAGAAGGAGAACAGTTGAGAGCCTGTAACGAAACCATCTGGGGTGCTAGACAAACTTCAGTGCACCTGGAGTTATGGCGTGGAGCGCGATTTCGTAAGACAGGAAGAGCGCTCTCGTGGTTATCCCACAGACCTTGACTGCAAATCTGTAAATCATTCTGGTGATTCGACCTGTTGTGCTGCCATTCATGAACAGTATTCCAGATGGCGTTTTCCAACAAGATAATGGTCCCCCACACACCACTGTTGTAGGCTAACATATTCTACAGGGTGTCAGAATCTCCAGATCTTTCTCAAATCAAGCATATTTGGGACATTATCGGACTTCAACTTCAGCATTATCCACAAGCAGCATTAATCGCCCCTGTATTGGCCGACCAACTCAAAAGGCTTGAAACTCCATCCCATAATCAGACATCTGGAACCTGCACAAAGAAATACATGCACATTTTCATGTCTGGATTCAACATTCTTTAGGTTACACTGCAGAATATTTCCATCACAACTATGTTCACCATTTACAACAATGTGTTGTGTACGTCAACAATGGCTGCACATCACGTAGTGGTACCTGTTGCAATGCGACAAGAAATATTAAAGGAAGGACATGGTCACGTATTACCTAGTCACATAGGATGTAGAATCACAGGTTGAAGGATAGCTGAGCATTACTTATGGATAATGCGTAGCCAAGACATACAGAAGTACATAAAAAGTGTATATTATGTGCACAGAACTAAGTCACGAATTTCAGCTACTGCAGAGGTTGCTAGAAGCTACTGTACCTTTCAAAACGATCTAGATAGATATTTTAGGTCCTACTAGCCAGACATCAGAGGAAACCATTACATCTGGATCATTATAGATCATTTCTCTCACTATGAGATGATCACTAGCCTGAACCAGCCTGTGGACACGGCGGGATACATGATGGTAAATAACTGAAACTAAAGTTTGGTGTTCCAGAAAGGAGAATGATGGGTCAAGGAACCAGATTTATGTAAGAATTGATGAACAGTTCCATTTGCTATATATTCACAAACTGAGAACAAGCCTCTCCATCTCCAGGCTAACAGAGCAACAAAGTATGTACATCAAACGGTAAGTAAGGTGCTAAGGTATTACATGAATAGCTGTCACAGTGATTTGGATATGTAATTTAAAAGTGCATGACAACAACAGAGGCCTATAACCACACTAGATGGTGTATGGGGGAAAATGCCATCATCGACATTTGAGGTAATCAAACTGAAGGTAAGGCAAAAAGGTGAAATAATACGAGATTTCATAAGAACATTGAAAGAAATAAGAAAATGAATACAAAGTGCTAATAGCAAGGCCCTTGGGGTTCAAGAAAGAGTGGGATAATATAATGCTAAAATACCAGAAAATCGTACATATCGGTGGGTGATGCTGACTTAGCCGTCCAGGGTGACCGAGTGGTTCTAGGCGCTACAGTCTGGAACCGCGTGACCGCTACCGTCGCAGGTTCGAATCCTGCCTCGGGCGGTGGTCTAGCGGTTCTAGGCGCCCAGTCCGGAACCGCGCGACTGCTACGGTCGCAGGTTCGAATCCTGCCTCGGGCATGGATGTATGTGATGTCCTTAGGTTAGTTAGGTTTAAGTAGTTCTAAGTTCTAGGGGACTGATGACCACAGATGTTAAGTCCCTTAGTGCTCAGAGCCATTTGAACCTTTTTTTATGCTGACATATACTTAAGAAGGGGAAAATAAAAAATTCGTTTCCTAGCTCTAAGATCCATATCAGATTAGCTAAACGACCACACCATACAATCTCAAACTGCGGTTAGTGACACACACAACCATCATGTGTTAGGTGTATTCATCCTTTCTGGCGCTGACCAGATAATTGCCACTGGCAATGGTGGAACGTCCTCAAAAGAGGGTAGGTGGAAGAGGAAAAAGGAGAAGCTAGAAGCACTTGCACAAACTGCATGCAGAATTCTGTATGCATTAAGATTACAGATGAAGTACCAGTATGTTAAAAAGTGTTTTGTGCATACTTCTTGTCTTGTACACCACAAAAATTAAAATGTGTGGATTGTAAAAAGCGTTGTGATATTTTGGATACTATTTAACAATGACACTGTGAGAGAAAAAGACCTGTGACAGGTTCACTGATAGGTGTCATTGTGTTGTAGAGTAGTAGTTATTTTGGGAATTCCATGCAGGTAGTTCACATAGATTAATTTTTCATGTGGTTTGAGTACTGTTATATCACAAAGAACGTCAGATGACAGTACTAGAGTTTTTGATATTTTGTGGAGAATGTAGTAACGGTTGCTGTTTGCAGATGTTGCACTTAAATCTAAAAACAGAGAATTCTGAGCACTTTTTATGAAAGTTTTTGTTTACTTACGTTTTTCATGTATTTTAATTTTGCTTGAGATATTAATTTTGTGATTCTTTACTGTATTTCTGTCGCTGATTTTTTATTCTCTATGGGAATGTGATTCTCATGTTTCATGGAATGCTTTGTAGACTCTTTAGTACTCTGATTTTACTCTGCACTGTATAGCACTGATGGTAACATAGATGACTGACGACTTAGTGTCTTTAAGCAATTTTTTTGGTGTTAGTAAGGGATTTACATGATTTTCAGCATGTTGGTAACTTCTAAACAGCGAAAGTAGATTTGTAACAGCTATATTTTGTTCAGTATATTGTTTTGTGAAGTATTGTTATTTATTTCATAGCACACGTAGCTGTGGGGTTTGTTTCGTTTTGGTGTTGATTTGTTTTGGTGGCAGTGTACCTGAGATGATTTTTTATTGTTAAACAATAATGCATAGGTTTAGAATGGGCATATAGTGACTGCTTATCTTTGGCCCAGAATTTACACACAACGTTCTGTGTAATGCCATCCCAAGTGAACCAGCTGTCACAGAAGCATTTGAGGTACAATTATTCTTATGTGCAACAGGAGCAGAACAATGCCCACAGTACATCCTGGCACAGCAACCTTATTTTCACAGAGATTGATATAGCCTGCGTATGAACCCATAGTGGTTATAGTGAACTGGTAATAGCATTGAAGACCTGAGGGTATAGAATGGTTGGAGCTCAGAGGTAGCAGCATACTGATAAACAACACGAATTGTGATACCTCAGTACAAATTTTTCATCTTCTATTCACCATAACAAGAGCTAAAATTTGTAACATGATGTACTACCTGCCCAGTAGCTGACCTGCGAAAACAGATCTTTAGAAGAAAACCTCCTTAACTCTCATGCTTCAGCGGGTGCAGCAACGTGATGCTGATCACTGTGGAATCAGATTACGGAGAAGCTGAATGGCCACAGGAACAAATGGACCTCAATGAACAATATAGGGCAGTGACGCCCCAGCGTTGCACTGTAAAAGTGAGTGCTCCACGGTCTCAGAACCTGAATACAATAACCAATAGCGTCCCTCGTGGCTGCCATAAATGAACTCTACCTTTAAGTTGTGTACTTCATCTGATAGCGTTCGTTACTATCTCTACCGTACTCCTGACAACTCGTCGGCGACTTTGCTTTGCTATTGGTTACCCTCTTTCGTCTCGATTTGGAATGTGGCTCGTACTTGATCTGTTGACAAAGTCGTTTCGAAACTTCGTTGCACTTCGTTGCTGCATATGTTGGTCTTGACTTGTTCTTGCTGTTTTGAGTCCACCATTCGGCCAGCCCTGTTGCTGGACTCTGGCATGGGTTTGATTCCCGTCCGCTTGCTGTCTTCCCACCTTGTGTTGTCATTGTATCCGGCTACTAAAGCGCACAAGGAAAGAGGAAGATGTTTCACATCACGAAAGCTAACTTGGTTAGCCTGCACGAGCAACAATAGCAGCTGATGTACAGACGGACTTGTTACAAAAGTCGCTTCAGCTCTTGGCAGATAATCTTCGTGTGCAGGAGGCTGCTATGTCTCAGGGCCCGGCACCCCCTGCGCTCAATACCATACTCTATCCTCTGTCGTTTCTTCCTTTTAGTGAGGATGGACACATATTTACTTCAACTGAAGCAACATTTCAAGGAAATCAAGTCACGGACCATTCATTGCAGCTATCACTCTTTTTGTCTTGCTCATCGCCAGACACGTTTTTTCTCCTCTGAAAATTGGCGCCTCTGGGTGATCCCATCGCCCTCTCCTTCCAGGAGTTATACTTTCTGCTGACTAATTATTACTCCAAGCGGTACCATGTGGTTGCCTCCAGGCTACAATTTCATCAATATCATAAACAGCTCGGAGAGTCATACCGCTCGTGGGTCACTGACTTGCAAGCACTCAGCCGAAAATGTGATTTTACTTGAGCCCATCAAGGTTGAAAGGCTTCCTACGCCAGGTCCGTGATTCGTGATGTGTTGACCCAACTGGCACCTGATCTGGGGGTTCGCACAGCCTCGTTGAAACTGGATAACACATCGTTAGAGGACATCTTGTACATTGCTCATTTGTTTGAAATTTAACAGTTGGCTAGCGAGTGACTCATAGCAATTCCATGACTGGCGGTAGCTCGACGCTACCTTAGTACCGTAAACGTAGGACGACCCGCATGTTGCTTCAATTTAGTGATTTGTCTTATATCTCTATACATTCTGAGCCTCCTGTCAGCCCTCAAACGGCTATGGGTGCTGCTGCCTTTCTACTTCCAGTGTTTTTCCTCTCGCTTCCGAGCAGACTGTCCAGATGGCAGGGGATCCTGTGCAGGCTGAAGCAAGGAGGGACACCTCCATTCAGTACGTTGCAGCTGCTCGACCCACCCCCATCCAGCACTGCGACCACATCAGGACATGATACATCCGCTGTAGACAGGAGTTTCCCAGGGTGACCCTTTAATACAGAAATTGTTTCTCATGGGTTGCTAGTCTCGCCAGTACAATGGTTTTCATGTGAACACTGGTGTCACCGTCTCTTTGATCAAGCAGGCGGCTTATGTTAGACTGATTTGTCCCAGATTTCAAGCAATTTGGTGGCCTATGGAGATGGTGCGATTCCTCTTTGTGGGCATTTCTCGATTGTGACAGCTCACAATTACATTTCTCGGCTTGTGACGTTCTTTGTAGTCGACCATCCATCAGCTACCAACGTTTTTGGCTTTGATGCCTGCACGGCGTCTTTATTTCTATCTCAGATTAAGTCAAGACGGTTTCCACTGTGGTGCCTTTCCAGTAACTGGACGGCCCCTGCTCAGCGGTTTTGGGTGTGCTTCAGACTTTCAGGCATTCACTACCCTTTGGCCAGATGCTACTCCTCGTTTCTACCGCGCCAGACTAATTCCAGTGGCCTTACGAGCTGCCGTGAAGCAGGAACGTGATCGTTTGCAGGTAGCTGGCGTTATCACCCATAAGCCGAATCGACTTCAGTGCAGCCATCAATGCCCAATCGCAGATAGAAACCTATCCTGTTCTCCAGCGAGAAGTTCTCCTCACGAAACTGGCTGGCGAGGAATATTTTTCCAAGATCGACCTCGCTGATGAGTACCTCCAGTTATCCTTAGATGAGATATCTCAGAACACTACCGTTCTTAACACGCCATTTCAGTTGTATTAGTGCAAGCGACCCCCGTTTTGCATTTTCTCAGCACTTGCAATATTCCAGAGATTTCTGGAACAGTTCGCACAGCATATTCTGGCTTGCAAAACCTACTTGGATGACTGTATTGTCACATGATCCTCCCTCCAGGAGCATTTGGAAAATCTCTGCACTCTCTCCACAACCCTGCAGGACATAGGCCTGTGTTGTCTGGAGAAGTGATGATTTTTTTCAGCCAGGTGTGGACTACTTGGGGCATTGGCTCTCTAAAGATGGAATCTGGCCTACTGATCAGAACATTGCCGCCGTCACTTATTTACCTTGCCCAACAAACTTACCTGAATTACAAGCGTCTTTGGGCAGGTTCAACTATTATGCTAGGTAGCCCATCTTGCACAACACCTAAATCAGTTATGTAAAAATGGTTCCCCTATACCTGGACCACAACCTGCAACCAGGCTTTTATCAAACGGAAAACTATGCTGACATCTGCTCCATGCCTCATGCCCTTTTCTCCTGATAGCCCATTAATTGATGCTGGTGATACAGTATTGGAGTAGTCTTGGCACACAAGAATGGGGATGGTTCCAAACAGCATGTAGCATACACATCCAATATCCTGACCCTGGCACAGCACAACTATTCCCAGATCGAAAAGGAGTTCTTGGAAATAGTTTTCACAATCAAGAAATTTCCTATCTCTCTAAGTGCAGATCACAAGCCTTTGATGGCATTATTCAGGCTGTGTTCCAACCTCCAAGAGCAAACAGGCCGATACCTCACCACTAACCAGTAGAATCCAACAGCCCAGCATTCCAGTGCTGACACACTGTCCCATCCACCAGGTGGACCAGACGCTGATTTCGACCAACAGGAGGTCTTCCGCTTCTATATCAGTGTCAAATGATAACATAAGGTGTATGGTTTCCCCCTTACAGCCCCATGTTTGCTGCTGCAATGCTCCAGGATCCCACTCTGTGACATGTCCTTCGCTATGTAATCTATGGCTCGCCCCATTATCTTACTCATCAGCTGATTACACAGCTCCACCCTTGGAAACAGCTTTCTCACTGACTCTCGGTTGTGAATGCTGTCTTCGTGTTGGATAGTGAGAAAGATGCACATTGAGTGATTTTTCTGGACTCTGCGTGCAAGGACTTCTGTGCCACAAATGGCATGAAACACATCTGTAGCCCTCCATTCCACCCTTCTTCCAATGACGAAGCTGTTCCAGACTTTATAGCAGCAGATGAAGTCTATCCAATCCTTCATCACTACAGCCGCTCTCATTTTGTTTTTGAACACTCACACCGATTAACAATCATAGCCCAACAGAGACCTCAATGGTCACCAGCCTCGGACATTGCTGTACCTGCTGACACCATAGCCATCAACAACTCGCTCACATCCCTCCCAGTGTTACACACCTGATACAATGATGTGGACCAACTGCTAAGAGACTTCTGAGATTTGGACATCAGCAGTGGTACTGTCCAGCCAAACGTGACAAGTTATATCATTCCAAACTCAGAAGGGACTAGAGTGGCATCACAACAACCAGCTTCAGCCTTAGACACAAACTTCCCCTCCGCAGCCTGCTCTTCCACCACCTTCTGTGACAATGGCCAAAACCCCGGGCAGCTACTGTGGATGTCCCATTGTTGCCCTGGTCCACCCTTCTACCTGTGGATCATTGGTTCCCCTGACACGCCCACCTCCAGCGCTGTTCTCATGGATACAGCCAACTATACTTCCTCACCACAGCCTACAGTCCGCAAGACTTCCTGCCACATTCCACAGCACCACCCGGGGCGTTTGCACCTGTGTGCACCATTTTTTTTTTTGGGGGGGGGGGATCTGGTATCGGGATGGGCGGAAGTCGAATGCCCTCCAAAGCAAATGGACATTGATGGTCGATAGAGGGCAGTGTCGCCGCAGTATTGTACTCACCTAGTCACCTAGTCTCGTCATGTGTATACACCAGCCAATAGTGTCCCTTGCAGCTGGCAGAAATATTGCCTCAACTCGACAGCTCAGTCAATCGTGTACTTTCTCTGATAGCGTTCGTTACTATCCCCACCATACCACTGACTACTCGTCGACAACTTTGCCTTGGTATTGGTATTCCTCTTTGGTCCCTACTCAATTTGTGGCTCGAACTTGACCTGTTGACATATGTGTCGAACGTTCGTTGCACTTCATTGTTACACAGGTTGCTATTGACTTTCTCTTGTTGTGTTATGTCCACCGTTTGGTCAGCCCCGTTGGTCGGCTCTGGCGTGGGTTTACGTCCCGTCCATAGGCGGTCTTCCCACCTTGCATCGCCATCATTTCTCTCCAGTTTTTCTGATTTGTACGCCAGTATCCAGTTACTCGTGGATGCAGCAATCATCATCACAGAGTTGTGGCAATAAGCATTCAAACTTCTTGTACTATCTTCGGTTTGGCTCTCTTCCATGCATCCTATATCTGTCTGAGATGAGGAACTCTCTGCCCACCTGATATCCCTGTACACCAAGTATCAGCCAAATGAGTAATCCTTAGCGAACGACTATTGATTAAGTATGCCAGCCATGGACACTGTATTTCAAGCTGAGTTAGACTTAGAGGAACCTGAATGAAATGTACATAAATGTGAAAATGCAAGATGTATTGTAACTGATTTCCAGAAATGATACCATTCAATGGTCCAGTGGACTTGATTTTCCAAGGTTTGGAGGCGTATTGCTGTTGTGTCTGCCTTCCTTTTAAATTTGGCGCCTGAAACACGAGGCCAAGCATTTGGAAAGCATGTCTGGCATTGAAGCTACTGCCAGGGCTAGAATATAGTGGACACACCAAAGTATGGTTGGCAGACTGTGCACTGGTGTCCTGGTTTATCACATTTCCGAGCCTGGCACCATGCCACTTTCTTAGCCCATGTGCAGAAGAATGATTTCGTGTCATAACAGGGATGGGACAAGCAACCATGAATACTGGCCATTCCAGCTAAACAGTCTGTCACGGTTGCAATCAGATCGGAGAGGTACTCCATGACAGTTATATACCTGATGTCGGTCTCCAAAGTACGTCTAATAGACATTAGTTCCGACAGCTGCGGAACCGCGTGCTGGTTCTATTCCTGATGGTGCCAGAAGCTGAATTCGAGGCTTCTGGCTGGGGGCCAGCTGCTGGCTGATTTATGCCGACTCTAGTGCACCTACCCAGAGGCCCATGGTTCGCACATGCTCCAGACTCACGGCCAAGACTCTGCCTGGCCTGTGAATTCCCACGCTCCTCCTGTAGGCTTGAGGCTGAAGGCCATTGTCACTGTATCACCTACCCTGCAGCTCCTGGTTCGCCTTCAGCCCCAGGTGCTTATTGCACTGAGAGGACCATAGAGGATCATCCATACCAGACTATGTATTCAACATACTAAGGACGTCACCATCATTGCCTGCTGGCAGCCGACACAGGCTAGACACGCCACTGACAGTGGAACTTGTGCTCCCTGCCTGGAGTGGCTGCTTTGGACGCTGCCCATCTGAGACCATGTGCTGAACTGAGCACACACCACCATCAAGGGTTCCTCATTGTTTCTGCAACTGTACGACGGTTGTCGAACTGGCTCTGCATATCTTCTGCCCGACACTGTCATCATTACCTCCGGCTGGATCAATGAACACTCCAGTCATTCTGACTCCGTTGCATTGCATTAATTGTCTTGTAACTGATCTGATCGATAGTCCAGCATCTAGCTAGTACTTAGCAAGAATTCCTCATACGACGACAACGAAATTAAAATAAACCAACGCCAAATAGACTTTACAAGGGTACGACGGTATCAACATTTACATAGTGTCCAGTTACAAGTTTTGTGCGTCCCTTGTGACAGCGATTAAAGTGCTGCCAAATGTCAATAAATAGCAGCGGAGTAGCTTAATTTTCTTGTCGCTGTCGTCCAGAGACGCAATGTGTTTAAAATGGTCTACCATCCATATTATTTTTTACGGTGGATGGAAAAATTCCATGAATCAACGAATTAATGTTACTCCTTACGTTGCGCTTTATTAGTCCTAGAGAAACTGCTTAGTTCTGCTATGTCCGTGCTCATTGGCTTCAGAATGCACTTTGTTCTTCTATGTAATGTTTCTCTTTTTTTTCATTCACGTCGCACTGAAGACTAATGACTTATATAACAAACTTTGCAGCGATGTTTCTGTGACGCTCACATGCTGTTGAAAAATAATGACTTACATAAGAAACTTTGCAGCGAGGTCACGTAACCACCAGTTCTCCAGTACCACTCACATATATTTTATCTATAAAGTGCAAGTGCCTCGTTGATCGTCTCTGCTCCTTTCGAAGCTACGTTTGTGCCTCCTTTCTTTTCTGGGCACCCGTCACTAATTACTTAAAGTTAATGTGATATCTACTGTTTCCACATGGGGTGGCAGAGGACTTAGACCTTTCTCTTTGGTTTGGTAGATCATTATCAATCGCTAGTAGTTCAAAACCGATTTCGTTCAAGATAAGTAATAAACTACATTAAATATAATATGCACAACAATTAATATTTAATAATTAATTTGATTGTTTCATGCGAAGTATCGCTCATCCTCACATAAGCTACGTTTTCTCTGTAGGACGTATGTCTCTGTTATACCTCTTCCCTTGCTTTTAATACCCATAGTATTTTTATTGAAATTTAGTGTATCATGAGGCATACACTGTACAGTTACATTAATGTGACCATCTGTCTAAAACCTGAATTACCACATTTCGCAGCACGGACCGTCGCGAGATATGCAGAGAGAGAGAGTCTGTGAGGTTCTAGAAGGCACAGAGATTCAGAGCTACTCCCACTACAGTTCCGTAACCAGCTGCGCTATTGTTTAGTCGACGGGGATACATAGCGTCAATAGCCCGATCGAGGTGGCCCCTCGGATTCTCGATTGGCTTTAAATATGGAGAGTCTGGTGACCAGGAGAGTACAGTAAACTCATCGTGGTGTTCTTCGAATCACGTAAGTACAGTGTGAGCTTTGTGATACGATGTATTAGCCGCTGTCGTGCCGAGGAGATATGTGGACCCAAGGGTAAATCCATACTTGTGTTGGTCCATTGTGCCTTCCAAAATGACATATCACCAGGAAATGCCACGAAAACATTCCGCAGTTCATAACGCTCCGACGATTGTTGCAGACTCTTTGCAGTCAAACGTTAACGCCGCACATGCCAGCGGCCACATGCCAGATGCAGCATAAAAGGTGATTCATCGGAAAAGGCCACCTGTCTCCAGTCAGTAGACGTCCAGTTGCAGTATTAGCGCGCAAATTCCAGTCTTCGTCGCCAATGAACAGGAACCTTTTGCGGAGGCCCCGTACGCAGCAACGTTCGCTTAAGTTGAGGAGGCACTATTGGTGGCTACTTGGTTCATTTGGGCGGTCAGTTTCTCAACAGCTGCACGTCTGTTCGCCCGTACACATCTCCACAGCCGTCGTTCATCCCTCTCACCTATGGTCCGTGGTGCACCACACTACCTCGGCTCCTGTTTTGTTGGATAGGGCTAGTTTGCCATGCAGAGTGTACTTTAAGCACGGCGGCACGTAAACAGTTTACAAACTTAGCTGTTTCGGGAAGCCAATGATCATTACCTTTTGAACAATAGATAAATAGCTCCGTTTCCGCATTACGACATCTACACTGTTGTTCACGTCCCCACAGACACACTTTACTATTTAGTATTTAATTCGATTGTTTCATACGAAGTATCACTCAGCCTCATATAAGCTATGTTTTCTCTGTAGGACCTGCCCCCTGCCGTCTGCGAGCGGCAACTGTACGTTGGCGTCGAACATGGGCGCGGGTCACATTAATGTGACTGGACAGTGTATATTTCTAATAAAATACTATGTGGCTCTTGTTCTACCAAGCAGCAACAGAGTAATCCGTGAACACGACAATTTAAGGAATTAGGGGAAAAAAAAGCAGGAGCGATAGTGAGTTCCTTAAGAGCGGCGATACTGCTTTGAGTCCTAGAATCTGATACTTTCATGGATAAAGCTCCTCCACAGATGGACAACTTCATCCTCCGAAACTGTACAGTGGTACGTAATAAACAGGGACGTACAATCCCAAAGACCATCAAATAGTGACATTTGATTAAATTTCGGTGTACTTTCTGAGTATTTCACAACCGTCATAGTAAAATTCATCATTTCACCTGCCATAACGCCATGTGGCTACTCATTTCTATGTATGTCCCGTCATCATGTGACATAAAGTCATAAAAATACCGTCAGTGCAAAGTAAGAGAAAAATATGCTCACATTTTTCGGAGTGGGAGCCAGCTGAAACCTCTGCATCGAAATACATAGTACTCAATGCAAATGTAGTTTGCTCAGCAAGTTCGCCGGCCGGTGTGGCCGTGCGGTTCTGGCACTTCAGTCTGGAACCGCGTGACCGCTACGGTCGCAGGTTCGAATCCTGCCTCGGGCATGGATGTGTGTGATGTCCTTAGGTTAGTTCGGTTTAAGTAGTTCTAAGTTCTTGAGGACTGATGACCACAGATGTTAAGTCCCATAGTGCTCAGAGCCATTTGAACCATTTTTCAGCAAGTTCTTTTTAAATAACAAAGGAGTGGAACAAAAATATATCACAGACTCTGTGGATAAGAACACAGTAAGCCCATAATAATAGAACTCGAAGCATTCATCAAAATCTGTAAGCATTAGTAGTCATATTTTATACACTTTCGCAATTGTTTAAGTGTTGTGATCCCCAATTTAGAAGACCTGTACCTGAGTAACACCTTGCAAACATGCCAGTCTAACACCTGAGGATAACGGTTCATCGTCAGAACACGTTCTGTTTGAAAATAAATTAGTAGGCTCATCGTAAACGACCGAACGCGTTTCGCAATTATTTAAGTGTTGTGATACGTAATTTAGAAGATGTACACCTGAGTAACACCTTGTCCACATGCCAGTCTTACACCTAAGGATAACATTTCACGGTCGGAACATGTTCGGTCTCAAAGTAAATTAGGAAGTTCCATAAACGAACAAAACTCGGTGTTTTCGAAAAAATATTTGTAATGTGATTTTAATCTTTTCTCTCAGAGTTTCAGGGGATTTTTTTTCATATTTAGTGGCAAATGTGAGGCAGCAATTGTTTGAGGATGATGTTCAGAGTGATAAAGGCTAGTTTTGTCATGTTAACCTAAATGAAATAAAAAGGACCTTACCAATTTCATTCTAAGATTATCAGTTGTTATTGTCTTCTC